>NC_138995.1:10932048-11532048 GCF_964341445.2 Mesoplodon mirus
CTGTACAACACCAAGGAGGAACCTTCATGTAAGCTAGGTATTTGGAGAATTAGGATGTGTCAATACAGGCTCATCAATTAAGACAAATATACCATCTAATGGGTGGATGTTGATAATGGTGAAGGCTATGCATGCGTGGGGGTGGAGGTATATGGAAAATCTCTGTACCTTCCCCTCAGTTTTGCTGTGAACCTTAAACTCTCAGAAAATAATGTCTTTTTAAAAATTAAAGGATTGATCAAGACTTACGCAGAATAATATCTCAAGCCTCCCTTTCACTGTGACTCTGTACAAATGTTAAGTTCTTAAATCAGATATCCTCATGACAAGGAGCTTTTAAATGTAATAAAAACTATAAGGGCTTCCCTGGTGGCACAGTGGTTAAGAGTCTGCCTGCCGATGCAGGGGACACAGGTTCATGCCCCGGTCCAGGAAGATCCCACATGCCGCAGAGCGGCTGGGCCCATGGGCCGTGGCCACTGAGCCTGCACGTCCGGAACCTGTGCTCCTCAACGAGAGAGGCCACAACAATCAGAGGTCCGTGTACCGCAAAAAAAGAAAAAAAAAAACTAAAGATAAAATTTTTAAAATTAAGTCTCCTGATTATGTTTACATGTTTATCTACGAATTTTGCATCGAAGAATCAACACTTTCATGAACATTTTTTTTCTAATTTGCTTCTGGAGACCAAAATAGAAGTCATATATAATAAACAAAATAGAATCATAGCCTTTTATATGGAATGGAGCTAGCTGCTGAAAATTAAATCTTAACCTGCAGCCAACGTATTGATATTTGAATGTCAGGGAACTAACTTGAGAAGGGAATAAGTCAACAGTACATTGAATAGCTGCAAATTAATATTTTTAAAAGTTCTTTAAACGTAATTTGAGTTCTATAAAAAAATTATATATTTAGAACTAAAAATTTTTAAAAGACATTATTCTAGGTGTTGGGAAAAGTATTAGTTATCTACTGATGATGCTTAACAAAATTACCCTGAAACCCAGCAGCTTAATACAAAAACCATTCACCAACAGTTTCTGAGGATGAGAATCCAGAAGCACTTTAGCTGGTGATTCTGGCTCAGGGTCTCCCATGGGGTTGCCCTCAAGATGGCGGCCAGGACTCGCTCGTCTGAAGGTTTCACTGGGGCTCCGGGATCTCCTACAAAGACCACTCAGGTGACTACTGGCTGCAGGCCTCAGTTCCTCACTGTGCAGACCACTCCATAGGGCTGCTCATCCCATGGCAGCTGACTTTCCCTTGAGTAAGCGACCCAAGAGGGAGCAAGCCAACAACAAAGCCAGAAGCAGCAGTAACCTATGATCTCACCTCAGAAGCTGCTTTCCAGCCTGTCTTCTGTATCATGTTTACCCGGAGACCAACGCTGGTGCAACGTGGGAGTGAACTACACAAGAGCGCGAATCACAGGGAACCTGGCTCCCACAATAAAGCAAACATAAATGAGCCATATCAGGACACATAATTTTATCTTACTAGGTGGGTTATTTCGGATAATAACCAAAAGTCACTTGGTGCCCAGCAGGATGCACCAAGTAAGTGAGCAAGCTGGAGAATACTGGCTTGTGTCCAAACAAACCATGAGTCGGCGGCATCGCCCTGCTCTCCTGAGGATGTGCGCGTGCGCGCCTCCCCTCCGCTCACCGCATCCCTTCACCGGGACCTCCTTTCCCGACCTGCAGAATAACGCCCACTCTTCAAGTTTCACTTCAAGTTCTGCCGCTTCTGTAATTGTGTGCATCCTCCCTCCCAACTAAATGTTGCACTTTCTCTTCTGAGTTCCCTCCGCAGATGTTTTTTTAAATAAATTTATTTATTTATTTTTATTTGTTTATTTTTGGCTGCACTGGATCTTCGTTGCTGTGCGCGGGCTTTCTCTAGCTGCGGCGAGCGGGGGCTAGTCTTCGTTGCCGTGCGCAGGCTTCTCACTCTGGTGGCTTCTCTTGTTGCGGAGCACGGGCTCTAGGCGCACAGGCTTCAGAAATTGTGGCTCACGGGCTCTAGAGCGCAGGCTCAGTAGTCGTGGCGCACGGGCTTAGTAGCTCCGCAGCATGTGGGATCTTCCTGGACCAGGGCTCGAACCAGTGTCCCCTGCACTGGCAGGCAGATTCTTAACCACTGTGCCACCAGGGAAGCCCTGCAGATGTTTTTTTTGTTTTTGTTTTTTTTCTTTCCGGTACGCGGACCTCTCACTGTTGTGGCCTCTCCCGTTGCGGAGCACAGGCTCCAGACGCGCAGGCTCAGCGGCCATGGCTCACGGGCCCAGCTGCTCCGCGGCATGTGGGATATTCCCGGACCGGGGCACGAACCCGTGTCCCCTGCATTAGCAGGCGGACTCTTACCCACTGCGCCACCAGGGAAGGGAAGCCCCGTGCAGATGTTTTTAATTTCTGTAGCACCAACTACAACTCTTTTTCCTGCATTGTAGTTACTAATGTAAATACTTCTTTCTACTGATACAGTTTCACTATTTGAAAGGCAGTACCTTATATGTCCTGAATAGAAATTATTTTTAAAATAGTGAATTACTGCGTGAAGGGGGATATGGTAGCCAGCACTCTGTCGAAAGAACTCAAAAGGAGGGAAGAGCCCGGGGGTTGGAAGACATGAAAAGGCAACTCATAAAGAGAAAAACACATTTTGAGATTGAAAGTAGGGCAGACAAATCATTATAAAAAATGCTTTAGGTGACAACTCTACCCACAATATTGACCTATCCTGCATGCTTTTCCCCCCAGCTACTGTAGTAAAGGAAATGCTCCACATAATTGGGGACATTTTTGGTCCAGCTCTTAATTTTAACATTCTTGACACATATATGGGTTACCGCATCTCATGATATTTTAAGTTTCTACTCATTTCCGTCTTCTTTAGGAAGTATAGACAACCAAACTGGAAAACGGTTCTACCTCCATTACATTATCCATTCCTGAATCCTGCTTGTCATATAGTGTGTTTTGTCACCTTTTATCGTGATACATCAATACATCCAGGATTTATTTTTCAATCCACTGATGCTTAACAGAATCATGTCAAAGATTAAACATGAATTGAGTTCTAAATCTGCTTCCACCACTTAACCTTAGTGTATGTCATTTCAAAGTCATTATCATTTCCCTCAGCATGTCAGCCCTATCACAATGTTTGTACTTTTCCACTGGATGGTCTGAAATCATTTGTTTTCAGGATTAAAGTAGATATAAAGTAGTTAATATATTATTCAATAATTTGTGTTTGTTCAATAATTTATATTGTTACAGAATACCAATTAGTAAAGAAATGGAATTAAAATACTGAACTATTTTTGATCTGTACTCTGAACACCTTATATGATTTAAAAGGCCCTAAATGATCCAAACTACATCTTCCCTGACTTCAGTTCTGTCTCCTCCTCAGCACACTGGCTCCCTGCTCCCTTTCTCAAATATGCTCAGTTTTGTCCATCTTCAGACTTCTGCTCATGTTATTTCCTTTCCCTAGAGTGGTATCACCAAATTTTCACAGGGTGAACTGGTCGTATCTATCATTGAGTCTGGGTTTAAATACTAATTCCTTGAGGGACTTTCATAACGTTTATTTCTGAATAGGAGCCCAACTAAATGATTCTCTATCATAGCACTCATTAACTATAATTGTATTATAATACAGAATTTAAATGTTTACTTGTCCACTTGTTTATTGATTCCCTCCCAGATTAAATTTTGAGTTCCCAGGGGTCATGTTGTTTTTTTTAATTTGCCAACTTATAACCAAGCATAATACAGTGCCTGAGACATGGAGGGCATTCAGAAATATTTCTGAATGAATGAACATCTCAATCAAACCCAATCTTTTACCACTAATCCTTTATAAAATTTCACCCTACATTCTTGATTTCCTTGAGTAAACATTTTTAACTCAGTTTTACAGAGTTTTTGTGTTATCATTCACCCAAATGATCGGCCTGTCTAAAGCACATTTTAGGAAATGAAGTCAAGCCATGCCCAGGATGGGACTCATCATGGTCACCTGCAGTGGACGTGCAGAGCAATAACACACCATCTTTGAGTCTAATGTGGTAGAGAGCCACCACACAGAAATAAAGCAATTTCCTGAAACTGAAAAGAGCACTAAAAATCTCTTTTAAAGAAAAGAGAGCGAAAATGCCAGCTAAACATCTATTCCAATAGATGCTTGCACTGCAGAAGGCTGGAGAAATTTCTTTTTTTTATTAAACCATATGGGAAAGGCTGAAAAGAACTGCATTTGGTCTGGAAGTTGCACAGCCATTCAGCAAAGAGTGATGGGACCAGGCTAAGTGGCCTCGTTTTTCGGTCCTCTCATTTTCACTGCTTACCTCTCCACTCTCCACTATCACACACCCAGCACAGGAACTCGTCTTTACATTGTCTGCAGAGGCCTACATTTGTGATGATCATTTGCCTGCACACACACACAGTCGTTGTGCATTTACAGTGGAAACCACCGGATGATGGTTATTCCTTTTTCTTCCCCCCAATACAATGTAAACTTCTAGGAGAAGCTGATTAGATATTGTCAAATGCCTTAACAACTAAGTTGGAGAATTCTTCTGGTTATATAAATGTTAGTCCAAAAGTTTTATTTTCAGAAATATATATTTCTATATAACATTCTTATAAATATAGGAAAGAAATCCAGGCATTTTGGCATCACTAATATTCTTTAAAAACAAGTTCTGGAAAAATGAATACATACATATATATATATACATACATACACACACACACACACACACGCACATACATACTTACAAAACTTCCTGGTCTGATAAACTTTGTTTCAACCTAAGAATTCTACTCTTTATTTTCTTCAACCAGAGAAAAATCAGAAATCAAACTAATGATAACAGCTGATTACATTTATGACCTGTCTTCTAGGTTCAGAGAGTAATTATCTGCTATTTAGAGCTCATGAATCTTAACAAAAAATAATGTGTGGGGACTTCCCTGGTGGCACTGTGGTTAAGAATCCGCCTGCCAATGCAGGGGAAACGGGTCGGATCCCTGGTCCAGGAAGATCCCACATGCCTCGGAGCAACTAAGCCCGTGCGCCACAACTACTGAGCCTGCGTGCCGCAACTACTGAGCCTGTGGGCCTAGAGCTGGTGCTCTGCAACAAAGAAAAGCCACCACAATGAGAAGCCCGTGCACCGCAATGAAGAGTAGCCCCTGCTTGTCACAGCTAGAGAAAGCCCGCGTGCAGCAGCGAAGACCCAACACAGCCAAAAATAAATAAATTAATTAATTTAAAAAAAACTTATTAAAAAAATGGTGTGTAAATACCCAGAAGAGCATTTCATTTGAATCTTGTATAAATATATAATACCTGAAATAAATCTGGACATAAGTGCAATTATAATAAGGAAACCCTATCTGAGAGAATTGCGGGAATTCAAAAATTTATTTTGAATTTAATAAATATTGGCTCCTATTTATGTCACACTTGTGTTTAAAAGTAATATTAATGTATTTGTATTATTAATAGACTCTTCTCTTTGTTCCTGTGATGATCCAGGGAACATAAAATCTGATCTCCCCAAAACTGAGTATATTAACAGATGAACTGTGCAATCCTAATGTTACAAATTCAAGAAGTAAATATGCATCTTGCATTCAATTTTTACATAACCAGGCCTAGACAGAGGTACCCATCATGCTGACAGTCTGACATTCCTTAATCCTGGCACATAGAATAATATGAGTAAATACAATTTCAGACAACCCTACCAGCCACAGGCAGACTGTGATTTATGGGATGTGAATCACTCTCCCACAGTGACTAATATGAGAAGCCAAAGGAAGCCAAATTCCACTCCAGGGTCTCAACTAAAAGCTGGCTCACAGGTTTATCTCTAATTATTTACCTGATGCTTTGTGTGATGCCTATCCAAGTGGTCTACAGGGGAAATTTTAGGGCTTTTCTATTGGATGTTTAAAACTTGTATTTTCCCAATAAAGAAAAGAATAATCCCCAATTTTTCCCATTGGTGCTTATACATATAATTTGTAAGTGTGGTGACTTGGTATTCTCCAAAGAAAGTGCATTGACACTCATCGTAGCATTACACTGTGGAAAAAGCACTGAATCTAAAGTCAGTAAACTAGAATTCCTATTTTACCCCTAACCAAGTTTTCTGGCCACAGACAAGTCACTTCTCTGAATCTCAGCTATCTTTCTCTCTAAAATGTAGAGCTAAAATATGTCCATATGAAAAAAAAAAGTATACCACTTGAACAGATTGAGATAACCTAAAGATTTCAAATACATACCCTAAGCAATCCTTAAAATAACTAATATACTGACATTGGAGATAACACAGAATAAAGAAATACACAATCCAGAAGAAGTTACAAAAAGAAGGAAAAAATAACAAATACTAGATGAGACTAATTTATAAAAAAAGAAAAAAGAACAAGATGGTGAATTTAAATCCAAGCATAAAAATAATCTCATTAAACGTAAATAGTCTAAACATGCTATTGAAGACAGAGACTATCAGATTGGACAAAAAAGTGAGACCCAACTTTAGGGTGCCTACAAGAAATTCACACTAAATACTGAGATACAAATAATTTAAAATGAAAACTATGGAAAAAGATATCAAAGTAGATTTTAGAGAAAAGAATATACCAATGACAAAGAGGGTCATTTTATAAAGATAAAGAGTTACAATGAAAAATTCACCAAAAGCACACAACCCTAAACCTTCATCCTACTAATAACAGAGCTTGAAAATGCATGAATATAAAAGTAACAGAACCGCAAAGGAATTGGCAAACCCACCACTGCAGTCAAATATTTAAACCATGGGTTAACTCCATTTCACCTGACTTCACTAATCAAGGTCATTTTAAGACTTGCAGGTCCTTCAAGCAGCAAGTAGCCTCAACAATAAAATGTTTCCCCAAGTTGTTTTCCAGGAACTTGGAGTCAGCTGCATCTAGTTGAAGCTGAGCTGGTTGAGACTGGATAGGACCTCTGACCCTTCAACTGGACATGCGCAACTGTCCTCTTAGTGACCTTAGAGGACGGAAAACTCCACCCTCAGAACAGAGGCCTGCAGCCTATCTCCATCTGCGCAGAACCACGACTGCCACACCTTCTTCTAATCACCCTTCCTCACTCACCTCACACCTCAGACTGCCCAGCTTCTCTATTCTTTTTTTTTTTTTTTTTTTGCAGTACGCAGGCCTCTCACTGTTGTGGCCTCTCCCGTTGCGGAGCACAGGCTCCGGATGCGCAGGCTCAGCGGCCATGGCTCACGGGCCCAGCCACTCCCCGGCATGTGGGATCTTCCCGGACCGGGGCACGAACCCATGTCCCGTGCATCGGCAGGTGAACTCTCAACCACTGCGCCACCAGGGAAGCCCCAGCTTCTCTATTCTTTATACTATAAATACCCCAAACCCCTTGCCTTCAGGGCAGCAGATTTGAGATTTGCTCTCCTGTCTCCCCACTTGGCTGTCTCGTGAATGAACCCCCTCTTTGCTGCAAACCCCTGCATCTCAGGTTTACACAAAATAAACCTGGTTCAGTAACATAAACACTCCTCTCTCAATAATACATAGAAGAAGTACACAGAAACACCAAGAAAGATATTAAAGACTCAAACAACATTATTCACCAACTTGACCTAAGTGACATTTATAGTACTTTGCACCAAAAATAGCATGATATACATTGTCTCAAATGCACATCTCTAGAGAGAATTCTATGAAATCCACCGAAAAGCTCTTAAAACTCTAAGTTTAGTAAGCCGATACAAGATCAATATACAAAAAATAAATTATATTTCTGTCTCTAGGAACTAACAATTTGACATCGAAATTCATAAAAATATTGGTAATATCAGGCTTCCCTGGTGGCACAGTGGTTAAGAATCTGCCTGCCAGTGCAGGGGACACGGGTTCGAGTCCTGGTCCGGGAAGATCCCACATGCAATGGAGCAACTAAGCCCGTGCGCCACAACTACTGAGCCTGTGCTCTGGAGCCCACGAGCCACAACTATTGAAGCCCACATGCCTAGAGCCCATGGTCCACAACAAGAGAAGCCACCGCAATGAGAAGCTTGCACATAGCAACGAGGATGCAATGGAGCCAAAAATAAAAAAAATAAATTAAAAAAAGAATATTTGTAATATCAAAAATATGTAACACTTAGGGATAAAGCTGGCACAGATGTCATTAGGCTTCAAGGAAGAAGCAGGAAGAGCAAGTGCAAAGGCCCTGAGGCAAGAGCATTGTCAGCCTCCATGAGGTAATTGGAGCTGAGTGGACAGAGGCAGAGAGGTTAGAAAAGGAGTCCAGGAGGCAGGAAGGAACTGGATGCTGCAGGGTCTTTGAGGCCTTGGTAAGGACTTTAGGTTTTATTCTTAGTCATTGTTTTTCTAAGTGGCCGCGTGTCCCTTTGCAAAAAATGGAGCATTTTGCTGATAATATTTTTCTCCAAATGCTAGCTGTTGACATCCTCCTGCTAAGGATCTCCCAGACTACAAATTCATAAGGACTTTATTTTGCTTCTTCCCCCATCTCCAGCTCCACTCCCAATCCCAGTCCTTCAGCTATATGTGTACGCATGCTTTTGTATGTCTAGGATGGCTCCTGACAGCTGTACTGCTGTACTGCTGCAAGAGCTTTCTGATAAGCTCCTTCCTGAAGCTGCATGCTCTGTGGAAAGAATGTGTTCCCTACAACTTATCATGAAACCTAACTGCACTGTTATTGGTTAAAAAACTTTGAACGAGTTACTTAATTTCCCTACATCCCATCTTCACAATGTGTCAGACCAGGGAGTGCTACAAACAGCTTCCCTTGTTGTCATGGAGATGAAAGGAGGGTGAGGCACAGATTCTGACTTGAGCTTCAGAATAACAAAAAACAGATCAACATTAATGGCTGTCACTGGGAGGAATATACTCAGAATATTAGTAAAATATTTACTTTTTAAAAATTTTAATTTGACATTGTTTAACTTTCTTCTAGAATCCTAAAAAATTTTTGACTTTGATTTGTGGAATCAAATAAATTTAATTTGATTTTGTACGGAATACTAGTTTTTTTCATTTGTTATGTCCTACCTCAATTAAGGCCATTAAAAACGTGTATATGACATGTTAAAGTAGGCAAATTTTGCATTTTATCTCATTTGAGCGTATTTATCTTTTCAAATACACATGCTTCAGCACATCCCTGCATTTACAACACCATCATCACAAATAAGATTAACATTTTTTTCCTAATATTACCTAGTACCAGTCCATATGGAGATTTGCCAACTGACCCAATGGGTCTGTTAAAACTGGCTATGAATTGTTTAGCTGTGGGAAAAAGCCTTCAAATATTAATAACATTAAGTTATGGATATGGGATTTGGGAATTGGAGCTATTTTGTTTTCATTTCTAATGCGGTTTTAGCCAATCACACATTCTCCATTTGTTTGGAAAAGTGAGTGAGAGTTAACTTTAGAATAATTTTGCAACCCTTCGTTAGAAACGAGACTCTAACCGCTCAGTCCATGGGTCTCACATGAGCATGTGCATCACATAAGGCACTAAACACACAGGTGGCTGGGCCACACACCCCCCCAAGCCCTTCTGGTTCTGTGAGAAGGAGGGGGGACAGGAAACATGTATTTCTAACAAGTCACCAGGCAATTCTGATGTTGCCACTCAGGGGTCACACTTGAAGAACTACTACACTGGATTATTATGTTTTCACAACTCTTTTTTTTTTTTTTTTTTGGCCACCATGCGTCTTGTGGGATCTTAGTTCCCCGACCAGGGATTGAACCCGGGCCCAGGGCAGTGAAAGTGTGGAGTCCTAACCACTGGACCGCCAGGGAATTCCCCATGTTTTCACAACTCTTACGCATAATTTTAGCTATCCTAATTGATGTACCTGATCACCTAAGCTGGTCAAACAGGGTATTTAACTTTCTTTCTTACAAACTAATTTTTGAGGACCTACTGTGTGCAAGCCGAATGCCATGTTAACACCAGAAGCAAGAGTTGTGGGTCATGAGATGTTTCCCAACATTTCTCTGAAGCACCGCGACTACCCTGAGCACAAAAAGTCCATGTGAAAGCAGCCCTTTATCCACGGTGAACGACATTCTGGGGGCACAAGGCCGGACCACGCTCTCACCAAATCAGTTTGGCTGGGCCGCTCTGCGTGCACACACATACACCTTCTGTTGAGCTAATCGGTCCTGAGGGAGCAATCTGGACCGCCCGGGATTTCACTGCTTCTTGATGTAGTGATGAGAACCACTGCTATTCCGTTGTGAAGGGGAAATTTGGAAAGGTCAAAACTCACCCCCAGGCCCAGGGTGCCTAATGGGCTTGCTCTGAAGAGGCTCTGGGGAGAATTTATTTGACTCGGCAATGTTTCCCTCCAAGCAGATGCAAACCAGCCTGCCTTTGTTGAAAAAAGGCTATGAGACCCAGCCACGCGCTGCAGCTTGTGAGGGGTCAGAGGGCGGAGCCAGGGCAGGTGGGACCACTGTCACTCTCTCCCCCCCACCCCGTGTCACACCCGTGTGCTCCCTCCGACACACCCGATGACGCCACTCTCTCTTCTCACAGCCGGACACTGATTAACTATCGCCATCGCCCATCAGGCTTCATGCCGCAGGCCTGCCTGCCCCTCCTCTGCCGCTGACCCTGTTCAACCAGCGACCGCCTCTCAGCCCAGGTCGTCAGAGGAAGCTGCCGCTGCCTTGAGAAAGAATCTGATCAGATATGGTAATTAGGAAAAGAGGAGTGGAGGCGGCTAGTTAAATCCATGGAGGATATAAAGCCAGGTTGGGAACACAGGGTGATTCAGAGAATGAGCAATGGAAGCCCCTGCTTACGTCTTTATGGACGAACGCGTATAAACCTGCGTTTGCTGCTCAGTAAAGCTCTGGACCCTAAATGGCCTCCTATGTAAGTTAACTGGCCCTGCAACAAACTACCCCCAATCTTAGTGGGCGAAGGGGATAAATAGCAGTTGTTTGTTAATCCCCATGCGCCCAGGGGGCAGTGGAAGTCCTGCTGATCTGGGTGAGGCTTGCCTGCTGAGCTGCTCACGTGTCTGTAGAACCTGGCTTGTTGGCTGGAAGCCCGTGGATGGAGGCTGGCCTAGGCTGGGATGAATGAGCTCTCCCGCAGGTTCCCTCCAAATCCCCACCAGGGAACCCTCTCACGGTGATCACAGATGAGACAGCACTGAAGTGCAAGCATCTAACGTGCTACTGTCCTCTTGGCTAAAGCAAGTCATCTGAGGCCACAATCACTGTGCGAGGGCACGAAGGAAAGGTCTGGGTCCAGGACCAGAGATGAACTCAATCTACCATACCTGATTTTTGTTTAATTGTAGGAACTTGGGAAATTATGAAAGGTATAAAATTCACCATATTTCACCATCTAGAGAAAAAATATCCTGCTGTATTTCTTCCTTGTCTTTTTTTTCTATGATTATATGCAATTCCATTTACAAAACAAGAATCATAAGGTACATACAATTTGCATCCTACTTTTCTCGGTTATTATACTACACCCATTTTCACAAGTTTGTTCTTAAGCTCCATGATTTTTTTGAAGCCTGCATAACATTCTGACTTGCTGTTAAGCTCTATTAATTTAAACATTTGCAAGTTACGGATGCATTATTATAAAAAAATATTGCCTCCTGAGGGCAGTGGATTTAACTGAATATTAACTGGCCAATTATTCTTAAGTTTCTCAAGGTCTGTAGCCAAAATGCATCCCAAAATGTCTGTTCAACTTTCCATGACCAATCATGAATGCACTGCACCCGCTACAACCCTGAGTATTTTCTTATTAAATAATTTTAATAAGAATAATAACTGCAGCTTCCTCTAGGACCGTAGTCAGGAGTCAAATAGTTAATCCATATGAAGTCACAGAACAGCATTAGAGAAGTGTTAAAAAATGGTAGTGAAGTTATTACTCCTACTATAGTAATTGGAATATATTTGATTATTCATGATTAAGTTTAATTTCTCATTTTTATCTTCTTTTGTGAATCATTTCTTCACTTTCCTTTCCCCTTTCCTTTTTTCAATTTGTTATTTTCTGTCACCTTTGTTTTGTTATTTCTTTGCTTCCCCTATGAGTTTCTATTTTCACTGCCTATTTTATATTTTAAAAATACCAAATTTAAAGTTCCCTCATAAAATTCTTTCAAGAATTACACCATATGAAACAAATAGAATTACTAGTTTCTGTGTTGCCATGTTTCCACAACAACACCCAGTAAAACAGAGAGAAACCAGCTTCTGAAGACAGAGACAAGCCTGCAAACAGCCTCAATACTTTAAAATGTGTCCATGTTCTCGTGTTTCCTGTCAATAACTAGAATTTCTCTTTCCCACAATTTCCAGCGATGAAATTTAATCAGGTAGATAGGACGATGTTCTCACCCGGGACTCTCAGCTTTCTATATTGTGTGCTCCTGTGCTGGCGCCGTCAGGAATGGGTGGCTTCTCCTGGATTGTTGATAAGCAATGATTGTTTCGTCCATCAAGAAATGACACAAAGGCTTCCCTGGTGGCGCAGTGGTTGAGAGTCCGCCTGATGCAGGGGACACGGGTTCGTGCCCCGGTCCGGGAAGATCCCACATGCCGCGGAGCGGCTGGGCCTGTGAGCCATGGTTGCTGAGCCTGCGCATCTGGAGCCTGTGCTCCGCAACGGGAGAGGCCACAACAGTGAGAGGCCACAACAGTGAGAGGCCCGCGTACCACAAAAAAAAAAAAAAAAAAAAAAGACAAAACACTAGAATTACTCTACATGTGGAAGATAAATGTCTTCTCTCCTTACTGTGTTTTATTGGAATCAATTAAATTGATATAAAAATACATCCCTACAGCCTCTTGTGTGCATTTCATACTCAAACATTCATAATTGCTCCCCCAGTGTAATAGCCTAGACGTTAATTTTAGAGAGCTGAAATGGCAAGTCACAGATTTTTAAATCATTGAGTCATTTTTAATTAATGTCTATTTGTTTTCATTTTGAAGCTCAGCTGAAATAATCAGTAAGGATGTTGAAAGTACAGGCCACAGCAGTAGTTCTATGAATTTGTATTGGCTGTAAATTATTTGTGGAATCTTTATAATTTTTTAATGTAAAATATTCTGTTAAATTGGCCTCTGCTTAAATTGGTCTGTTAAATGAGTCATCCCACAGATGACTAAAGTTACACCTCCCTTTGAGTTGTCTGTGAAGAAGAAGCTACTACACTTGGAAATATCATTTCTTCTGTTTTCCTTGCTTCAGATAAAACTTTTTCCCAGTTTTGTTTGTTTCTATCATGACCATCCTGATGTCTTGCTGGTGTTTTGTAGGGTTGCTATCACCAGAGAGTTTGTTGATTTTCTTTCTTCAAAGTATCTGTCTGTGTTTTTGCTGTTCTTTCTTGACTATTTTTAGTGTATACTAAAATTCTCTATTGATTCAAAAGTTAAAAATGCATAATTTGATTTAATTCCTCATTTCTGAGATTTGGGATGTAACAAACACTGGATAGTATTAAAACAGCATAATATTATGACTTAGAATTGTTGAACCTCAAAGTCTACAGTGTACATATGTTTTAGGATCTCTGAGGAGGATGGATGGTAATACTTCACTATCCCTAAATAAGCTTTTGAATATTGACTTACAATCACCAAGGGTTTTGAAGAGAAACTTGCTGATACTTATCTCTTTAAAGTATTTCTAATAAAAATCATTTACCATCTGCTTTAATAGTCTTTAACAATGCCTACAGCAGCCAAATGGATTTGAAGACAGGCTTACATTTGTAAAAAAATCTAGTTCTGAAATTGCAAACCAATTTGAAAGTGGAAGGAATTGAGCCAGTGATAGGAAACAAGACAAAAGTCAAGCAACCAACTAACTTTTATAATTAGTACTCATTCAAAGCTCTTAACCACACTTTTTGATAGGTAAATCAGTATTATTTATACATTACATATGAAGGTATAAGCAGGTCTTTACAGGAAACCGCCCTCAGCAGGAAGCCCCTTTTCTTGTCACTTCAGCAAAGCTATATTGTACCTCACTTTTAAGCCCGGCACCGCCATGCTCTCTTATCTCCGACCCAAGCACACCTTTCAAATCTTTTAATCACACAGTACCTTACCTAACTTGCCGGTTCTTTCCATAGATCAAAAAAGTAGAAATGAAGAATAAGTAATTAACAGATGACCAGATCTCTTCCCTAGTTTCCCCTTCAGTAATCTGCTGAACAAACTGTGTGATCAAACTGTGTGAACAGGATCACATCTAGAGGAAGATCACAAGAAGCTGAGAAGCCTGCACACAGTGGGGGATGGCAACGACTCTGACCCCCATCTCAATGATTAACTGAGATTACTTCTGTTTCCCTTTCAAAATTTTCATGGCTGAGCAGAATCTTCGGGGGTGGTTTTGGGGGGGAAGCTGAGTCCACCATCTCCCCAGATGGTTGGCATTCTGATTAAAGGCGCCTTTCCTTTCTACCCTTTGAGAGTACTGATTTTGTTAGCGGCGAGCAGTGGGAACCCACATTTGATAACAAAGAAATCTAGACATAGAATTTTGTAAGATTGGTTTATAATAGTCATATTTCCAGTTAGGCAAAGAGCCAGAATTTGAACTAAAAACCTTCCTGAGCCTCGCTTGGCTCTTTTCCTAAGATTTTTTCGCCATCTGTAGTGGGTTCACTACTGTGCTCCCCAAATCCAGAACATCTGAATGTGACCTTATTTGGAAATAGGGTCGTTGCAGATTTGATTAGTTAAGGATTAAAGTAAGATCATGCTGAATCTGAGTGGGTTCTAAATCCAGTGAGAGTGTCCTTAGAAGAAGAGAAAAGGACGCACAGAGGCACAGGGAAGAGGACGATGGAGATGGAGACTGCAGTGATGTGTCCACAAGCCAAGACACTCCAAGGATTTGTTACAACCGCCAGAAGCGAGGAGAAAAGCACGAGACAGTTTCCCTCAGGGCCTCCTGAGGACACTAACCCTGCTAACACCTTGATTTCAGACCTCCAGCCTCCAGAACTATGAATGAAGACATTTCTGTTGCTTTAAGACACCCAGCTTGTGTTAGTTTGTCACATCAGCCCTAGGAAGCTAGTACACCATCACTTATAGGAAACAAATTTTATTTCCTAATATAATCCACTTTCTTCACAAAGCCAAATGCCTTTTCATTCCAGTGTCTCTTGAAACATGTCATGTAGACTTTTCCAGAGTGAATCTGAAAGTTGTGAGGAATCAGAATCATTTATAGTGCTTAGATTAGCTGTAAATGGAAAGTAGTGATTAATTTCCATTTGAAATTAGCTAATGTTATGGTTGGTTTTATTTGAAGTATGGAGGCTCCTTCTAAAATTCTCTCCAGACCTCAGTTTATCTTCTTATATTTTTATTCAAAATAATTTAATTACACTCACTGAGGGTGAAAAATCATGTTTATATCCATTTAGTTGATTACTGTTGGATGGAACAATTGAAAAATCATTCACTGCCTTTTTAACAAACCCAACCCCAGAAGTGATTTATATTGTTTCACTTATTTCTGACCCTCTGAACCTGACACAACAAAATCATGAACAGAAAATTTTCTAGGGCTAAGAAAGAGAAAAATCACATTACATTATTTGGAGTGTTTAAATACTGTGAATGCAGTGAGACTTGCCAACGGACCACAGCATTCCATCTCTTAAATGTTTTCTTTTTCAGATTGAGCCTGTCCCTCTTTCCAGAAATCATGCAACCATTATACTCTAGAGGATGGAATGTATTCCCTGCAACCTTCTCATCTTTTTACCTCACCTCTCCAATCTCACTCATCTTTTCCTTTTTATTTAAAATCCTATCAAGATTACTTTTTCCTGAAACTCATTTTTGGCAAAAATCTAGGACTTAACTCTACAGATAAATAACAATTAAGACTAGATTATAGCCCAAGCTTAATATTTAGAATCAGTTCATTATTAATAGCACTTACATGCAATACCATTTCTTTCATGACTTCATTGTGCTTGGAATTGAGAGAATGAATATACAAATGGACAACGGCCAGAACACATATGAAAGTAGAACTGACCCAAATCTGCAGCAACTACAGTCTTCAAGACACCAACCCATGATACCTAAAATCTATAGCAACCCATCCAGGAAGCCAAACAGCAACTCCTTTAGCAGCTGTCCCAAAACGACCAGGACTTGATTAACAACTGACAGGTTCCCTAACTCTTGCACTTACTTCCCACCTAGCACCAACAGGAGACAGCCTTTACCAAGCAACAGAAGAACGCGCCTCCTAACCAACCACAAGGATGCCCTTCTTGCAGTTCAGCCAATCACAGCTTCCCCACCCAACAGCCTCCAATCAGGGCACATCTGACGCCTTTTTTTTTTCTTGGCACTGTAAAGCTTTCTTCTCCCCTGCCTGCCTTTGAGTCTCTGACAAAAAGCAAGTGATGGTGGCAGACACCCTTTCTATAGTAAATGCTGCATAAACAGCTTCTGCTTATTCTCATTTGGGTGGTCTTCACTGATTCCCACAGAGGAGTGAGAATGTTCCTGCTCGACTGGCACTTGATAAGGAGATTTCAGTGTGACTATTTCCTAAGCAGAAACACAGATTCGGCTATTGTTATTTTCAGTGGCTGATTCTTCTCTGTAACTTGAGCTTATGCAATCATTTGTCCTGTTTTCCAACACATACTTTGTACTCATAATCCAATTTTATAAATATGTATACAGAGGCAACTGATTCCCCTGGTGTGTTATTTAACACACGTGATTTATTTTGTTAGGTAATCTCTCATAACACTTGCTTATATTTTTATTTCTGCTCTTCCATGTGGGTTCCCACTTATCAATGTCAGCATGTTATAAATTGAACTGAAATCACCTAAGGATTTTTATTTTTAGCTTGTGCCATGTTCACAAGGACAACTGGGAGATTTGCCAATGATCCTCTGTTGTCTTTGTTCAGATGCCTTATAATACACAAACCAAGGCGCAAATTTTTTTTTTTTTTTTTTTTTTTTTTGCGGTACGTGGGCCTCTCACTGCTGTGGCCTCTCCCGTTGCGGAGCACAGGCTCCGGATGCGCAGGCTCAGCAGCCATGGCTCACAGGCCCAGCCGCTCCGCAGCATGTGGGATCTTCCCGGACCGGGGCACGAACCCGTGTCCCCTGCATCGGCAGGCGGACTCTCAACCACTGCACCACCAGGGAAGCCCTCAAATATTTAAAAAAAATTTTTTAAGATAAGAGTGCTAATGTTTTAAGGGGAGATGTAATTCCCAGGGGAGGAGGGGAGGGAGGGAGAGAGGGAGAGGGAGAGAGGGAGAGAGGGGGAGAGAGGGGGAGAGAGGGGGAGAGAGGGGGAGAGAGGGGGAGAGAGGGGGAGAGAGGGGGAGAGAGGGGGAGAGAGGGGGAGAGAGGGGGAGAGAGGGAGAGAGAGGGAGAGAGAGGGAGAGAGAGAGAGAGAGAGAGAGAGAGAGTGAGAGAGTGAGAGAGTGAGAGAGTGAGAGAGAGAGAGAGAGAGAGAGAGACAGGGAATATCTGGAAGCAGAGATGAAGTTGTGCATTACTCAGGTGGCCACTGCTTCCCAAAGAGAAACAGCTAGTGGGCCAGCCACACAGGACATCTCTGGACTGTGTATAGCATGAGAGAACAAAGAGGGGACAAGCATCTCCAGCTCGCTGTCACCTCCTGTCTCTCACTGGTCAAAGTCTGGCCCACTAGGCGTTAACTCCTCATTGCCAGCTTGCATCACCCAAGCGTTTCAGACATTCACAGGTGAAGCAACACGGCACGCTCTGGACCACGGCACTTCGTTCTTGCCCAGAAGCTGTGGGAGGAATCAGAGCCTCAGGGGGTCCATCAGGTCGGGGCTGCCTGGAGCTTGTGTGTCTCCATCCAGTGGTGACACAGGAGTCCTTCCAGATGCCAGAACTCACCCGGGGGGGAGGACGAGAAAGCCTGTGCTATTAGACGATGGGGCAGTGGCCATGGTTTGGAGGTGGCAGCAAAGGCTGGGACTCGCTCCATAAACGAGGAGCCAAAAGCCCAAGACCCAGTGACGCCAAGAGAAATGTGACCCACACAGGTTTAACCTGGGAAGACTCTGACAAACGAAGTGTCAACACAATAAAGCTCTGAAGTAAATAAATTCTCCTAAAAGGGGAAACAGAAAGCTGTAGGATGCCAGAATGTATGTTACTGGAATATACGGCCACCTGCCCTTCCAACAGCGTGAGCAGAATGCAATCATACTAATGGATTCCCATTTAATAAAGGGAATCCTCAAACCACTTGTCTTCAGCTGGTGTGAGTTTAGAGAAGCAACAGTGAAAATAATCTACCCTGAGATTAAGGATGAATTTAGGCTGACCAAGACCAAATATAAAGAGGACATAGACATTTTTAATGTCTGAAAATAGTTATTTTGAAGGAAAAGATCACTATTGCCTTTGATGTATAAACATAGTCCTACACCCATAACAAGTATAGAGCATTCATTCAAGGAAAAGCCAAGCTACATGAGATGTCACAATGTTTTCAACTGTTTAATTGCATAGGAAAATACTAATATTTATATTTTAATATGTATTTGTTTCACAAGAACTTAGCTATGAATGAATTAAGTCCTGGGGCACATGTGGTCTTGTAAGACTATCGTCAGCAAAAGTGGTCCTTTTTAAGCATGTTAATAAGAGGACATTAAAGCTAATACATGTGGGATATGCAAATATTTGGATACTAGATTCCTTTTCCCTCCATTTCTCTAATCCCTGTAACATGCAGCACAGGAACGAGCTCCTCGTTTGTGTTCAATAAAGCTTCAGATATGAGAGGGCACCGCTGCCACCTCTGTTCTCCTCCCCAACTGCCCAGGCAGGGGCCCTGCTCTCACCCCTTCACGGGCGCCTTCTCCAAACTACACCACTTACTAGTAAAAGAGTTCCAGAGACAAGACTGCTAGTCAGTCAAGAGCAGCCTTGTGCCTGTTAAATCCCCAGTTGGGGGCCTGCACGGACTAATGACTGATTTCATCTGCAACACGATGTCATGGAAACCACAGTGAACTTGGAGTTAAAAGACGTGGTTTCAATGCTGAGTAAGATACTTTCAGCCCTCTGATGTCGGGAACGTAGTTTTACCTAAGCATCAGTTTCCTCACTCAAACAAGGGAATTCTAACATCTAGTTAGAATATAGAGCGGATGGTTGTAACAAACCCCAAACAGGAGAAGCTGAAAGAAGGTAGAAGTGATTTCCCCTGTGCCTCATAGTAGGCTCCTGAGACATCCACACCTGACATGGCAACTCCACGGGGCCAGGAACTCGGGCTCCTTTCTTGTTCTCCCATCACTGATGACGGAGCTCTGTCTGCGGGGTGAAAGGAGGCCCATAATCACACCGGCTGGGGTCACATCCCAGCTGACAAGGGGGAAACCGGAGTGGAACACAGACCTCTCTCTTCCGAGGGCACAAGCAGGACTGTGCTGGGGATGGTCGGAACCAGCCTACGAGAGCCAGCTGTCTACTCTTCAGGAACTACGGGAGCTGGTTGTTACACACAGCCTTTGTTAAAAATTAAATTACAGAAATTCTCAAATTACAGTAAAGTCAAGGGCAGCAGACGCTCAGATCTCAACCCTTCCTAATTACCGCACTACATTTCACCGTTACCCCTGTTCTGTGGTTATTTACTCGTAGTGTCTGTGTGTGGGCACACTGCATCACCATGTGCCGCTGCAGGCCTGCAGACAGTGAAGACCCTTCATGTTGCAGCTTGAAATCCATCATGCTTGGTGTGTTTACACTACGGAATTGGCAAACATATCAATTCAGGCCTAAATTTATTGTTCTGCTGATTGTCTAAGATCAGGAGCTAGCAAACCACCCAGAACCTGTTTTGGTTTAGTCCTTAAACTAAGAGTGATTTTTTTTTTTTAAACATTATAAAGTACAGGAGGAAGGAAGAAAAAGAGGGAGAGAGAAAGAGCAAAAGCATGAAAGCAAGCAAGAAAGCAAGAAATAAAACTTTGATGGAGGCAGGCTGTATGTGGCTGCAAAGCCTTAAATATTTACCAGCAGGGCTTTTGCAAGAAATGTTCCTGAACCTGATGGACAAAATATTAAAAATGCAAATGAAACTGAGAAGCCTCCTTGCTGGCTGTTGCCCTCAGGGGATGGAAGCAGCCTCATTCCTTGTCATGTGGCCCCTCGAGATTCTAAGACAGTGAGAAAGAACATACCTTGTGTTGAATCCCTCTCAGGCTTTGACTCTTTCACCAGGAAGCACCCAGTGCCTTCGAGGTGCTCACCTGAATAGCTCAGGGGATAAGCACCCTCCCTGGAAGTTAGCTGTGCCACATCCCACACTCTCACCACCACGGGAAGGCCCCGCCCCGCATTTGTCTCTATAGTTACAGGTCCCGCCCCCAATCAAGAGGATGGATTCCACATGGCCTTGGATCACTGGCGCATCCTAGAAGTCCTCCTACTCCAAGGGGAACCTCATCGTTGGTGCCACATCTACCTCTTTTATTTACATTATTATTTTGAGAATTTAATGAGATCATGGATATGTAAAAGCACTTTATTAAAATAGAAAGTCTGTAGTGTTAAAAAGTGTTCTGTAAAAAGTTACAAGTGCCGTGAAATCTAAAGTTATTCTTCCTGACCTCTCCTCTTGCTCAAATTCATGTATCTGAATGTTTGATAACAGAGCTCCTTTCCAAATCCTACCTCAGAACCCAGGATGCAGGTACATCTCTGACCCTGCTCTGGTTCTGTAACTTCTTCCAAGTCCCCCTGAAGAGCTTACTGAACATGAGGAATACAAGACCCCTTCATGGTCAATCTAGCAAGTTCACTGTTTACTGAATAATCCTTCCTTTGGTAATGAGAACTCAAGATATTCCACTCTCCCTTCCCTGTCCCTCCCCCTCCCCCTCTTCCTCCCACTTTTTTTTTCCTTTTATTTATTTCACTAACACATTAGCAAAGTGTATAAAAAGCCTAGAGTTTAGCAATAAGAAGTTAGCTCGCACCTCTAGTCAGCTCCCAGACACTGCTGCGTTGGCCAGAGGCCAAAAGATAATAATTAGTTTTTAAGTTCATCTTTATAACGTACATCTGCTGCCCACCATATCTATTCATAAGCTAGTCCTAAATTTTCTAAGGAAATAAGGAGGCAAATGTAACAGATTCTCCCTCCAGTGGAGCCCAGCCTTTCAGTGAGATGCACACAAGGATCTTTGAGGCTTCTTTGAACAGGAGTTACAACATTTGATTTGAGCTTCTTTTTAACTGAAAGCAGTATTTTCAGTATTGATGGTTAACAAGAACTTACTTCAGGTGCAGAAATAAAGCAAAAACCAACCAGCTGTATTTCTCACAAGGTCTGTAGAAACACTGGGAACCCACGCACACACGGATGTCATGTAAACAAAAGTTGCATCTGCCATTTCAAGTGCCCACAATGTCACCTCCACCCCATCTTTTTAACAAAGATAAAGATAATGGCCCCAGCCTTTGTTAAAAACAAGACAGCGGGCCCAAAATACAGTAGCTTATCCTAAGCCTCACATCACCCAACCGAGACAGTTTCAGTTCTCCCAGAAATCGAATCTTAAATAAGTCAACCAGAAATCCCCTGATTGGTGCTAGTCAGGTAATCTGCCTGACGGGCCCCTGCCATCCCCTAAAGGAAAGTAACTTTGCAATAACCAACCTGCTTTTTTGACTAATAAAACTTCCTCGTTCTTACTCCCTTCTGCCTATAAAATTCTTTCATTTTGTACAGCTTCTCGGAGCTTCTTTCCACCTGCTACACTGGATGCTGATTCGAATCAACTTTTGCTCTTAAAATTTTTTAACATGCCTCGGTTTATCTTTTAAATAAATAGGCGTCGGAGAGGGAACCTAAGGAGACCCCCTCCCCCGACAGCCCTCAGGAGCACTGAGCAACCCGGGAAGGTACCTGCGGAGTCCCTGGAGCTGGCTGTTTTCTTGCTGCCTCTGGAGGTGCTGGGCAAGTCCTCTGGGTCCTGGATCCTGGATCCGCAGCTCTTGCCTTATGAGCTTTCCGACCATCTGAGCATTTCTTTTTCTGGCCGGGGTCCGGAAACCTGCTGGAGGCTGACTGGTCTGACGTAGAAACGCTCACGCCTGGGGTGGGAGTGGTTCTGACTTGAGCCGGAGCGGAGCCAGTATGAGGCCTCAGGTGAATACAATTGTGTTTTAAGGCTGAACTAGCAGGTTAAACTTATCAAAGATAATCTTGAATTAGAGAGGCCATAGTGGAGAACTTTCAACTTCGGTAAACTTATCCATTTACAAGATGCCCTAGAAAAAGAAGTCTCAGCCAAGGACTCACTATAAAGGGGAGAAGAAAAATTACTCTTCCTCCTCTCTAGAGCCTGCAGACGGCATCCTGGGAAAGCTAGCAGAAGCTGGCAAAGAGTGAGACTTTTTACCAGTCACTTCTCCCAGGTCTCTATCTGTGGTGCCTGGTTGAGAGAGGAAGGTACAATTTTACATTGTCCTTTTCTTTGCAAATTCAGACTCTTATTAATTTGGTTCTGGGGATCCACCGTGGTTTTTTATTTTTGTTTTTGTTTTTTTTCTTTTTTGGCCACGCCGCGAAGCTTGTAGGATCTTAGTTCCCCGACCAGGGACTGAACCCAGGCCCTGCAGTGGAAGCGCTTAGTCCTAACCACCGGACCACCAGGAATTCCCTGTTTTTCCTTAATTGAAGTTTAACTGACATACATTATATTAGTTTCAGGTGTAGGACATAATGAGCCCACATTTGCATAACTGTGAAATGATCACCACAGTCTAGTTACCATCTGTCACAATACAAAGTTACAAATTATTTTTCTTGTGATGAGAACTTTTAAGATTTACCTTCTTAGTGACTTTCAAATTTGCAATACAGTATTACTATAGTCACCATGCTGATGACTAGATATTTAGTTACATCCCCATGACTTATTTAATTTTAAAACTGGAAATTTGTACCTCTTTATCCCCTTCACTGGTTTTGCCCACCCCCCTTCCAACCCCCGTCCTCTTTGGCTATCATAATCTATTCTCTGTATATATGATTTCTTATTTGTTTGTTTTGTTTTTTAAATTCCACATAAAAGTGAAATTCTACAGTATTTTTCTTTCTTAGATTTATTTCACTTAGCAAAATATCAAGATCCATCCATGTTGTCACAAATGGCAAGAGTTCATTCTTTTTTATGGCTGAGTAGTAGTCCATTGTGTGTGTGTGTGTGTGTGTGTGTGTCTGTGTCTGTGTGTATCTCACATCTTCTTTTCCATACATCTACTGATGGACACTTAGGTTGTCTCCACATCTTGGCTATTGTGAATAATACTGCAATGAACATAGGTGGGCATATATCCTTTCAAATCAGTGTTTCATTTACTTCAGATAAATATCCAGAAGTGGAATTACTGGATCATATGGTAGTTCTTTTTTTTTTTTGCAGTACGCGGGCCTCTCACTGTTGTGGCCTCTCCCGTTGCGGAGCACAGGCTCCGGACGCACAGGTTCAGCGGCCATGGCTCACAGGCCCAGCCACTCCGCGGCATGTGGGATCTTCTCGGACCGGGGCACAAACCTGTGTCCCCTGCATCGGCAGGCAGACTCTCAACCACTGAGCCACCAGGGAAGCCCCTGGTAGTTCTATTTTTAATTTCTTTAGGAACCTCCATACTGTTTCCATAGTGGCCGCACAAATTTACATTCCCACCTAGGCTCCCTTTTCTCCACATTCTCACCAAAACTTATTATTTCTTTTCCTTTTGTGATAACCATTCTGACAGGTGTGAGGTCATATATCATTGTGGTCTTGATTTATGTCTCCCTGATGATTAGTGATGTTGAGCATCATTTCATGTGCCTGTTGGCCATCTGAATGTCTTGTTTGAAAAAATGTCTATTCAGATACTCTGCCCATTTTTTAATTGGATTGTTTTTGAGTTTTATGAGCTCTTTATCTATTTTGGATATTAACCCCTTACCAGATACATGATTTACAAATATCTTCTCCCATTCAGTAGGTTGCCTTTTTATGTTGTTGATGGTTTCCTTCACCGTGCAGAATCTCTTTAGCTTGATGTAGTTGCATTCATTTATGTTTGCTTTTGCTGCCACTGCCTTTGGAGTCAGATCCAAAAAAATACCACAAAGAGCAATGTCAAGAAGCTTACTCCCTATGTTTTCTTCTAGGAGTTTTATGGTTTCTGGTATTACATTCACGTCTTTAATCCTTTGTTTTTCTTTTTTTGGCTGCGTTGGGTCTTTGTTGCTGCATGTGGGCTTTCTCTAGTTGTGGTGAGCGGGGGCTTCTCTTCATTGCAGTGCACGGGCTTCTCATTGTGGTGGCTTCTCTGGTTGTGGAGCTCGGGCTCTAGGCGCAGGCTCAGTAGTTGTGTCTTGCGGGCTCTAGAGCGCAGGCTCAGTAGTTGTGGCACATGGGCTTAGTTGCTACGCGGCATGTGGGATCTTCCCGGACCAGGGCTCGAACCCTCTCCCCTGTGTTGGCAGGTGGATTCTTAACCACTGTGCCACCAGGGATGCCCTTTAATCCATTTTGAGTTAATTTTTGTGTATGGTGTAAGATAGTAGTCCAGTTTCTCTCTTTTGTATGTGTCTGTCCAGTTTTCCCAACACAATTTACTAATGAGACTGTCTCTTCCCCATTGTTTTGATATATTCTTGCCTCCTTTGTCATAAACTAATTGACCATATATGCTTGGGTCTACTTCTGGGCTGTTTATTTTATTCCATTGATCTATGTGTCTGTTTTTATGCCAGTCTCATGATGACTGTGGCTTTGTAATATAGTTTGAAATCAGGAAGCATGATGCCTCCAGCATTGTTCTTCTTTCTCAGTATTGCTTTGGCCATTCAAGATATTTTGAGGTTCCATACAAATTTTAGGATTATTTGTTCTATTTCTGTGAAAATGCCACCAAGATTTTTATGGAGATTGCACCATTTTTACAATATTAATTTTTCTAATCTATTTATGTCTTCTTCAGTTTCTTTCATCAATGTCTTACAGTTTTCAGTGTACAGATCTTTCACCACCTTGGTTAAGTTTATTCCTATGTATTTTATTCTTTTTGATACAATTGTAAATGAGATTTTCTTGATTTCTTTTTCTGATAGTTTGTTGTTAGTATATAATAACACAATGGGTTTTTAAAAATTTATTTCACTTATTTATTTTTTATTTTTGGCTGCACTGGGTCTTCGTTGCTGTGTCGGGCTTTCTCTAGTTGCGGCGAGCGGGGGCTACTCTTCATTGCGGTGGCTTCTCTTGTTGCGGAGCACGGGCTCTAGGCACATGGGTTTCAGTAGCTGTGGCACGTGTGCTCAGTAGTTGTGGCTTGCGGGCTCTAGAGCACAGGCTCAGTAGTTGTGGTGCATGGGCTTAGTTGCTCCACAGTGCGGGATCTTCCCGGACCAGGGCTCAGACTCATGTCCCCTGCATTGGCAAGCGGATTCTTAACCACTGCACCACCAGGGAAGTCCCCACAACAGGTTTTTATATACCGATTTTTTTAACACCTCAACTTTACTAAATATGTTTATTAGTTCTAACAGTTTTCTGGTGGCCTTTAGGGTTTTCCATATACAAAATCATGTTGTTCACAGTGACAGTTTTACCTCTTCCTTTCCAATTTCAATGCTTTTTCTTTTTTCTGACTAATTGCTCTAGCTAAGATTTCCAATACTGTGTTAATAAAAGTGTCTAGAGTAGGCATCCTTGTCTTGTTCCTGATCTTAAGGGAAAAGCTTTCAGCTTTTTTTTCACCATTGAATATAATTTTAGTTGTTGGCTTGTCATATATGGCCTTTATTATATTGAGGTACATTCCATCTATACCCACTCTGTTGAGAGGTTTTTTTTTAATAATAAATGGATGTTGAATTTTGTCAAATGCTTTTTCTGCATCTATTGATATGATCATATGATTTTTATCCTTCATTTTGTTAATACCCATTGGTTGTTGAATCTTTCTCTCCCAGAACAGCTTTTGCTTTTTTGTTTGTCTCATTTTGTGTCCTGAGAACTTAGCTTTGGAACCATCAGGTTGGGTGTCCCAAAATGTGGCCAGAAAGAAAAGCAGGTTGCACTCTATTGGCAACTAGAGTTCTACTGATTGTTGCCAGCTTTCAAGGCAACTGTCTACATCTTTCTCTCTCAGCTGTCTTTTGGGAATGGTTTGGGTCTTGGGAGGGTAGTATCTTTTGCACCCTCCTTGGGAGTATTTCTTGTATCTGAAGGGGAGCGGGCTTTGCCACCCCAAAATATGCCACTTACACATGAGGATTATTTTTTGAGCTCTTGATTATTTTTGAGCTCCTGAACCCAGCAGATCCACTGCCTAATTTACATTGGAAAGAAGGCCCATACCAGGAAGAAAACTATTATCAGAGATATCATTTTGAAACAGGAGGGAAGGCAGCAGGTCACAACCTTTAAAAGAATGACATAGCTGTTGAGGATATGATATAAACTGTTTAGAACCAACTAGGTCCAAGATGGTGGAAGATTTGATGTCCAGTGGACCTTAAGCCTCATTATAAGCTCATTGTAATACATTAGCATATGCTAAATGACACACCCACAGGTGCCATGACCATTCCGAGAGGCTGACCATAAAAGGGCAAAAAGTGGTTGGTGGCCCAATTCCTGGAAATCCCTGCTCTTTCCCCAAAATCATTGGAATAAACCTCCTACTTGTTAGCCATGAAATTATCCAGACCACAAAAACTAACCACCCCATATTTCGGGGCCACTCTCGCCTTTTGAGACAGACTGCTTTCTGTCTATGGAACGTGTATCTCTCTAAACAAATCTACTTCTTACCTATCACTTTGCCTCTCACTGAATTCTTTCTGCGATGAGACATAGGAACTTGAGTTTCTGGCTTCCCTAGTGGCGCAGTGGTTGAGAGTCCGCCTGCCGATGCAGGGGACACGGGTTCGTGCCCTGGTCCAGGAAGATCCCACGTGCCGCGGAGCGGCTGGGCCCGTGAGCCATGGCTGCTGAGCCTGAGCGTCCGGAGCCTGTGCTCTGCAACGGGAGAAGCCACAACAGTGAGACGCCCGCGTACCGCAAAAGAAAAAAAAAAAAAAAAAAAAAGGACTTGAGCTTCATTAAGTCCTGAGACCAGGTGTGCGATTTCAATTAAAAGACAGTGGGTTCGAGTCCCAGTTCATGGGTTCAAGACCCAACCTGAGTTTTGGTCTGGTTTGAGTCACACCTGAGGTGTGTGGTTTCAATTTCACCTAAGAAACTTATGTGCCTAACCAGGCAATCTTTGTTTTCTGAACATCTCCTCTGCCTTCCTGTGAATGACCTTCCTCCCCTTGGTATCATCAGACCCCCTAACCCTTTCCTTAGCTCAGGTATTATATAGGATGTCGTTACTTGGCTGCCTTTTGAGCCTTCATATCTTTACAGGGCTCCATAAATGTTTGTTTCTCCTGTTAATCTCTCATATCAATTTAATTATTAGACCAGCCAAAGAACTTAGAAGGGAAGAAGGTGGAAAATTTTCCACCCCTACACATCCAAGTGGTTGTTCAATACTGCCAGGAATATTTACTCTTCTTCTCGGCTGAAGCCTGACAAGATATTTGAAAAGATTCTTTTTAAAAGTAGCTCTATGGTCAGAAGTTGGCCAAGTTGGAAACTGATATTCAGAACCTGGTAAGAACTTATTTTTTTAGGCTTTCTCCTTTAACCTAAAATAAAACTATGTACCCACAGGGGGGAAAAACATTCTGAAGCCTTTGTGGAAGGATTTACTAAAACATTCCAAAGACACATAGCTCTAAATCTAGAACATAGGAATCTTTTGATTTCCATCTTAGTGGAAAATCTTCTCCCTGATATAAAGAAGCAAATTGAGGATAATGTAGCTGGGTGAGTGGGTCAACCTCCATATTATTCAGGTGGGCCCCAATCTTTTGAGGAATTAAAAAATGTACTTGTCTTACGAATCTGGTCTTTACAAGACCAGACATGTGGCTCTAGAAACAATTTAAAGCGCACCTATTATTTTTACCAAGCCCCAAACATTCCCTATTCATCTCGAAAGGCTTGCAGATATTTGTAAAACCTCTGAATTTAGGAAACAAGAGCCCTTGGTGGCGGAACTTGCTTTCTCTCCCAGTGCCTTTTGAGATGTGAGTATTCTACAAGCTGGGTCGGGTCAGTCTCCACTTTCAGAGAGTTCAGTCTGGGAGGGGCAGTCCCGTGCACCAGCCATCTCCTTGTGTATCACACTGTATTCACATGAGAAGGAGGAGATTCAGGTTCCCTCAGAGGAGGTTTTGGAAGGAGTGAGGAGTTGGCCAGGTTTATAATAAGTTCTGTGCAGTTGGTGGCACCATTTTCAAAACTGAGTTTTGGAGACATTAAACAATTTGCCTGAGGTCACTCAGTGAGCAGGGAAGCCAGGATTTGAATCTTAGGAGGAAAGTGATGTCAATGGAATATCCAGGCTGTCTCCATTTGTGTGACATAGAGAACATTTAAGTTCCCTAAAGATCCCTGGAGGGTGGTCTAAGGCATGCAGGCAGTGTCAGTTGGGCAGGGGATCAGGACCCAGGCCTGGGGTCAGCTGGACCTGGTGTGAGCCACGGTACAGGGATTAAAGCCTTCTGGGCCTTGTCTGTGGACTTGGGATAATAATGGCAACAACGGTGAGACCCAACATTTATCCTGGGCTTACTGTATACGTTCACTGCCTCAGTTTTCCTCATCCCTAGATTGGGAATAACAAGAATAGTAATGAGAATAATAAACGATAGGTGGCATTTATTGAATATTTTTTGCATGAAACTCTCTGTTCTAAGAGAAATACACACCCTGGTGTTCCTCATCTGTAGCCTGGGAATAATAATAATAGTAATAATAATAATAAATGATATGAATGATTAAATACTTAATGGATTATAGGCCCCCATTCTAAGTGATTCATGCATCTGAGTTTCCTTCACAGATGGATTGGGAATAATAATAAATCATCATAGTAATTAGTGACAGATAACATTTTACTGAGTGTTTACTATATGCCAGGTCCTGTCCTGAGAAGAACAGACTAGACAGACAAGGGCCACCTTGCCTGGGTCCCCAGGAAGTCTCTCATATTGTTAAGGGAATCACTGACTGAAACCACCTGTCCTGGCCAGGCCCAAGAGTACCACTTGCAGGAGTTATCTTACAACAGGAGGTCCTGGTAAGGAACGCAGAACTAACAAGCTACCACCAACCGGAAGAATTCAGGAAAGGTCAAAAGGAGACCAGGAAGGACCCTCAGTCAGAATGATTGGCCAGAGACAACCCGGAAACTAACCCCATCACCATAAAACCTGAGACTGCGAGCCACGTGGCGGAGCAGCCCTCCTCGGTTCCCTTACGCTGCTGCGCTGCACCCGGGCGTCCCTTCCCAATAAAGTGTCTAGCTCTGTCAGCACGTGTGTCTCCTCGGACAATGCACGTCCAAGTGTCGGACAGGAGCCCGCTCTCGGGCCCTGGAAGGCGTCCCCCTTCCAGTGTCAGCACTCCATCCCGTGCCTCGTCACCTCGCTCGGCTCCACCACACTGGCCTCCTCCAGATGCTCCTCGCACTGGACAAACTCAGTCCCCTCCACAGCCCTTGCGGGCGCCATCCCCTCTGCCCAGAGCCCCTTCGCCCAGACACCTACGGGCTCACTCCCTCGCCTGCCCCCTCACCTCCCTGCTCAGGCACCACTACCTCAGTGACATCCTCCCTGACACTGCTACTTAAAATCCGGGGCCTACAATAGTGCCTGGTACACAAGCAGACATTCAGCAAATGCTTGTTTAACCCACACGTGCTTAGCAGGTGGCAAGGTGCCCTGTGGAACTGGGTCCCCCAGGCCAGCCTCCTGAGCAGCTGACATCCTTAACAGCCCTGCCGTCCAAGGAGACTGGGGTAAGGGCACCCCAGATGACGACACAGCAGGGCAAAGGCCCTGAGATGACAAGGTGCTTGGAGAAGGGTGGAAAATCAGCTGTGTGGCTTGAAGCAAACCTGTGAGGGTGTGAGAGGCGAGGCCAGGTAGGCGGGCAGATCCGAGGGAGTCTGTGGGTAATGCAGGGACTCTGGGATTTTACTCTGAACCACAGGAGACTCACAGGACCTGCAGCGGGTTTTTAACACGTCCCTTCTAGCCCTTACTGGTAAAACAGACGGTTCAGGAACCCGAGATGAGGCCGTGGAGATGGAGTGGTCTTGACACCCACCCAGTTATTGAGCTGTCGGGGGCGTTTACTGAGCTCCCGCGGCCTGAGCCGGCCAACGGACTGGTAGGCGGAGTCCGTCGAGGCCCCGCCCAGACTTCCTGAACCACTCCCCTTTCTCCCTGAGAGAGGAAGGGTACGACCCCCACCCCCAACGACTCCTGTGGCACAGACTCAGCCGGGGAGTTGGAGGATGGTCCGCAAACGTCGCCTTTATTTCCGGGCGGGCCTTGAAGGAAGGTGGGGCCGGGTGGGCCCTACTGGCCTAGGGGGGCGTCAGGGCCAGATCCGCCGGCGGCGCCAGGTCGTCGCCCTCGCTGGGGAGCTGGGGGCCGGCCTGCGGGGGCTGGGAGTCAGGCTTTGGGGCCCTGGCGCCCGCCCACGCTGGCCCGCGCTGCTCTTTCCCTGTCCCCACCGCCCCGAGGACGCCCTGCACCCGCACACCCCCCTCTCAGAGGGGCTCCGGATCCCAGATCCCGCCCGCTGTGTCTCGGCCCGTCTGGCCTCCGTCCCGGGCTCTCTACCTCTCCGGCCCGGTCCTCTGGGGTGGTCTGGGTCTGGACGGGGACCTGCCCCCCGAGTTTCTCCAGCTCCGCCTTCAGCCTGCGGAGAAGGGTCAGAGGAGAGGAGGAAGAGAGAGGGAGTGTGGAGGGGGCACAGGCAGGAAGCGACTGACACACTGAGCCCTGAAGACTGCAGAGAAGCCCCGGCGGGAGGAGAGCCCAGCCCGCGGAGGCCCCGCCCTTCTGGGAGGGGCAGAAGGGGAGGTGCTGGCGGGGCGGACCTCGGCCCCCCCCGCCCCGCCTCCTTTCCCCTTTTACCCGTCTTTTTCTGCCGGGGCGCTCTGGACCTCGGGCGGCGAGCGCAGCCGCCGCTCCACCGTCTCCAGCTTGGCCCGCGTCTGCCTCTCTGCGGGTGGGCGGGGCGTCATGGGCGGGGCCGGGAGCTCCCGCCTGCCGCCCCGGCTCCGACCCCACCCCGCGCAGGAGTCCCACCTTCGGTGAGCAGCTGCTCCTTGCTGCTCTGCAGGGCACGGATCTCCCAGGCCAGTCGCTGCTTCAGCATCTGTGAAGAGAGAGAGGAGCCCTGTCCGTCCAGCTGTCCTCCTGGCCCCTCCTCCTTCGCGCCTCTCGGAAAGTCCTTACTTGAATTAGGGCGTTCATTCATTCATTCATTCATTCAGCTCTCCGTTAGTTCAGTGTGCAGCTTCTGCTGTGGCCGGGCGCTGGCAGAGATGCTCTCCCCCTCAATCACTCCCCATGTCCCCGTGTACCTTACACCTCATCTCTTCCCACTGTCTCATCCCCCAGCCCCACTGTTTGCTCTTCCTCAAATACCCCAGGCACAGTTCAGCCTCCCAGGGGACACTGGCACTCAGATACCCACATGGCTTCCTCACTTACTTCCCTCGTGTCTGTGTTCAGATGACACCTGCTCAGAGAGGGCTTCCCCACTGGCGTTACATGATCTATCTACTTATTTTCTTGTTTAGAGTCTGGGTATGCATCTCCTTGCTCCTAACCAACTTGGGGACAGCAAAGACTTGGCCCCTTTGGAATGCTGCTGGACACATCCAGAGACGTTGGTTGAACGAGGGAATGCCCTGACCATGTCTGGTTCAGAGTTCCCATTTGCCACTGCAAGATAAGCACTCTAGGCAAGCAGGAGGGAAGCAAGATCAGCAATGGCTACTGCAACACTCTGGGCAATGGATGCTGGGTGTGGCAGTGGGGGATGATGAGAGGTGGTTGGGTTTAAGGTAGAAGCTGAAGGACTGAGTTGAGGCGGTGAGAGGAAGAAAGGAGTCAAGGACTACCCCTCGGCATTGGGCCTGAGCAGTAGATGGACCCTGGGCTGGTGAGCAGAGACACTGAAGCTAGGGGAGGAGTGGATTTGTTTGAGGCAATGATAATGGCTCACGTGGAATTCCCAGGGGTCCTTGTGCTGGCCTGTCAAATCCTCCAGACGTTCTTCCACGTGCAACCTAGGGGCCAACATCCATGAATGAGAAAACACGTGCTAGGACTGACACCCAGCCTGGCCCAGTCCGGGGGTTTCTCATTCATAGGCCTTCAGATCTTTGCCTGGTGCTCCCTTGCTAGGAGCCCCTTTATGGGCTTTTTCCTCCAAGCCTTGCTTCCAACAGCACCACTTCCAACAAACTCCCCCTCACGCACGCCCCACTCCCATTCCCCACACCGCGCCACCCCAGGCCCTAGACCCAGGGTACCCCAGCTTCCTCTGTCCTTGACTCTCTGTGATCTGAGAGTTATGGATAGAAATTTGTTCCATGTGCTCCGCCAACATGTACTTCCTGGGAAAGGAAAGAGAACCCTCAGTTATATTCTCTGAATGAGCCACCACTCCTTCCAGCAGGAGAGGGGCTGGGAGTCCACATTCTCCCTTTCTCTGAGCAAATGTGAACCTTTATAGGCCTCTCTTGACACCATCACCCTGTCCATTCTGTCCCCCATCAAACCATGCCTTCCCAAGAAACCTTTGTGAAGGGTACAGTAGTTTAGTTTCATAAATTATAAAGTCCTAGACTGAGGCCTGGATCTGCTATTCCACTGTGATCTTGGACAAGTTAGTTAACCTCTCTGGGTCTCAGTTTCCTCATATGTAAAATGGTGGTACTGTCATTGTGAGAATTAGTTGATAAATGAACATAAACTGCTCATCAGACAGTGGTAGGTGTGGTGTGGTTAAGCATATATACACTTTAACTATCATCAAGTTTTACCACATTATTAAAATCATGATGTGCCAGCATTTGAGACTTCTGGTCACAAGAATGTAAAGGTTCAAAGGATGGAGAGATAGATGGATAGATGGCTGGATGGACAGTGAACTGGATGGGTGAATGGTAGGCTGGAGAGATGATGTCTGGTTAGAGAAATGATGAGTGGAGAGATGATGGATGGATGGAGAAATAAAGGAAAGATTGTCAGAAGGATGCATAGCTGTCTGGATGGATGGTTGGGTAAAGAAATGAACGGTTAAATGGTTGATTAGAAAGGTGGAGAGAAGATGAATGAATGATTGGATGGGTGAAAGATGATTAGACGCAAGGCTGGAGAGATAATGGCTGTCCGTCTGGATGAAGAGTTGGACAGTTGGATAGATGTATGGATGGATGAGTGGGACAGTGGGTGGACGGGTGGGTAGATGGACGGCTGGGTCAATGGGTGGCTGGGGTCATAAATGAATAGACAGATAAACAAATGAATGGATGGCAGAAGAGCTGGCTAACCAATAGGGGAAGACTTAGAATAATACCAATGGATGAAATTTATTTGATAAGGAAACTAGCAATGAATGATTAAATGAGTTCATTTTAACACCACCACTTAATGATGAGCAGGGGTGTCTCTTGTCTAGCCACTCGATTTTATAGAAAGGGAAAGTGAGGAGTGTGTGTCCAAGATTTATTTTCCCTAGCTCTTGCCCACTCCTCCCTCAGGCTGGGGAAAAAGGCGGGGAAGAGCTGGGCACGACCTCTTACCTCTGAGCCTCACTTTCCTTCCTTTGGCAGTGCAGCTGGAGGGTCCTCAGTGCCTCTGTGGGAGGGGGGGACCAAGGGGCTTTGTGAGAGCTCTTGAGAAGTCAGGGTTGGGTAGAAGCAAGGGGCCTCGCATCGTGCTGGGCATTGGAGGGCACTGAGGGACTTTAGTGCTTACTCCGAGTCAGATGGCAGCCAAGGGAGAGATCTGAGCAGAGAGGGGAGCACCCTGACTCAGGTGTCAGGGGGGTTCCTCTGGCTGTCTGAGAACTTCAGGCATTTGTGGGGTGACGGGGTAGGAGGAGGAGGACGAAGCAGCTGGTAAGTACCTTGCTTTTTGCTCAAAACCTCCTCCAGGTGCACTTTCTCTCCATTCACTGGAAAACACAATGACACTTTGAGTCTCCAGGGGCCTCATCCTGGGCCCTGACTGCAACTTCTTGCAAAGGGAAGGCCTAAGGTCACACAGAAGACATGATACAGCCTCAGGGGAGGAGAGGTATCTCCTCACCAACCGTGCACCCATCTCCCGCTGGGGACCATCCTGGTCCAGTTTTTCCCGCTCGGGCCACACATTCCCTGTAAGTGCCGAAGCGGTGAAAAGCTGCAGGGCTCCCTTGCGTAGGATGCCTATGGTTTATACTGAGGGTAGAGATGATGAGAAATACAAAAGTACACCATGTCAAGTAGAAATAAAGGCTGTGAAGAAATCAATCAAGCAGGGGAGTGAGAGAAGGTGGTGTTCTATTTTTAGAGGGGGCCATCAAGGTAGACTTGCTGGGGTGAAGTTTCAGCTGAGGTGAAAGGTGACTCGAGATAGCACGAGGCAATGTGGATTATGTAGGACGAGAGCCTCTCAGGTGGAGGGAACAGCCCTTGCGGAGACCCTGAGGTGTGCACAGGAACGTCAGCACGGGTCATGAGATCTCTGGGTCCCTCTTCTGGTCCCACTTACAGGAGTCCAGGTCCCTATGCAGGGCCTCCCAGAGAGCTTGGGCTTCTCCCAGTTCCTCACTGGATTTCTTCTTTGCTGGGTCAAAAAAGGGAAGAAGACACGGTGTGAGTGCAGCCACAGCCTTGCTATTCTCTCACAGACCATGCCACTGCACACTCATCTTCAGACACAGACCATGACACTGCACACTCATCTTCATACAACCTGGAGGGGCCTGGATCTCATAGATGAGGAAGTGGAGGCTTTCAAAGCCCAGGTCCCTCTTGGGCAGCTGGCCGTCTTAAGTTCCGGAGCTTACCTTGCTGAAGCTCATTAATCCGGTTAATCAGGTCTTTGACCTGTGGCTCCAGGGTTCCCTCTGCAGAAGGAAAGAAAGACTGAGCCAGAGAAGGCAGATGCCTGGCTGTCTAAGGCAGAAGGAGGGGGGCGGGTGTTGCCACTGTGTCTCTGCTGCTATGAATCAGCATTTATTGAGTGTGCGCTGTGTCCCAGGCTCTGTAAGAAACCCTTGCAGGGCTTGCATTCTGGGTGGGAGAGATGGACACTAAACAAAGATTCATGATGTCAATGCTGGAGGCAGGAAACTCCAGGAAGGGAAATAAAGTGAAGCAAGGTACCTCTTGAGATGTGGAGAGGCCCCGAATGAGGTGAAGGAAGACAGCCCTGCAGCTCTGTGGGGTGGGGAGTGTGGAGTGGGCGACATGCCAGACAGAAGGACAATGAGTGCAAAGCCCCCACAGTGGGGCTGAGTGAGGCACATGCCCAAAATATATGGCCAAGCAGTCTGCTGTGGCTCGTGTGGCTCTAGTGAGCTAGTGGGGAGTAGCTGGAGGCCAAGTGGGGAAGTGGGAGTGGCAGATCGCCCAGGGCCTCCTGGGACGTGGTAGAGGCTTCTACATGGAAATCTGAATGTGGTGGGAGACAAGGGAGACTCCCCCCCGACCCCCCAGGAAAAGACTGGCGGGGTGGGTTGTCGCTTCTGTCCACCTGGACTCTGGTGCTGACCTCATATGAGACATGGGGAAAATGCCACTTTTCATTCTGACAGCTATCAAGTTCTCCAATGACAGGGAGATCAACTGTCCCTTTAGGGCGTCATCGCTAACTTCTCACAGTCCGAATTTCAGTGCTCCGTATGGGGAAGCCCTCCTCGTCCCTCTCCGGCTTCAAGGTTGGAAGCACAGAGTCGAGATAAAAATCTGCCCAATCCTCGCTGGGTCTCACTACCAGCCTATGAGACACTCTGGAGTTAAGTTCAAGTTCTGGATTTCCAGAGGCCACCAGCTTCATCTCCTGTGACTTCCAGGAGACTGAGTGCTCTCCGAGGTGCTGATTATGATACAAATCCCTGGGGTCCTTGTTTTACTGGAGACGGGCAGAGTCACTGCATTTTCAATCACGCAATTCCTCTACCTAAGTTTAGTCTAGGCAGCAGCTCCAATGTACTTTTGCATGTGGCCACAGAGTCAGGGGAAGGGGAGGTTCCCCTTTATTTGGAACAGACCAATGGATTGTAGTATTTTAAGCTGCTGATGGACTTGGGGGGATCCAACCTCAAACACAGCCAGAACTCTGCCCCAGCTCTGTTGTGGGTACTGGATGCTGGCTGGCTCCCAGTCTCCCATCAACAAGCAAAGCAAGGTGCAAAGCTGTTTGCATTGCCATTTGTATATAAAAAAGGAGGGCAAAGAATACACACCCAAGAATGTATTTTTTTTAATGTCTAGAAAAATACCTAAGAATTTAAAAATAGTTGCTGCTGGCCTATGGGTCAGGGAAATGGATGGCTGGGGTGTGTGTGAGTGTGAGTGTGTGTGCATGTGTGTGTGTATGTGTATGTGTGTGCATGCATATGAGTGTTGGAGGGTAGGGTTTTCCATCCCTTTATACTTCTTGAATTTTGAAGTTGTGTTTTCGGTTTAAAGAATTAAATTGTATAAGAGGGAGAAAGTGCAATGGGATAATTTCCCAAGGTTGTGAGTTGAGAGGGTGGGTTTGAACCACATCTTCCTGACTCAAAACCTCAGGCTAGGGCTTCCCTGGTGGCGCAGTGGTTGAGAGTCCGCCTGCCGATGCAGGGGACGCGGGTTCGTGCCCCGGGCCGGGAAGATCCCACATGCCGCAGAGCGGCTGGGCCCGTGAGCCATGGCCGCTGAGCCTGCGCGTCCGGAGCCTGTGCTCCGCAACGGGAGAGGCCACAACAGTGAGAGGCCCGCGTACCGCAAAAAAAAAACAAAAAAAAAAACAAAAAAAAAAAACTCAGGCTAAGCCTGAGACACGAGGAGACACATGACCTTTCTGCAGCTTCTTCACCATTTCCAGCAACTCTTCAGTCTTCTTTGAAGACTTGGCCTGACCTGTGGAGATGAAAATCAGAATTACAGCATCCAGTGACAGTGAGAGGGGACTGAGGAAAGGTCCAAGCTAATCTGGGCAGGGAGGAAGAAAGCCTCACTGGGTTCTGAAGACACCCCTGCGCTGAACCAAAGATAGGCTGAGGGACAGCTTTCCAGCCAGAGCAGGGTCCCTGCAGGACCCCTGTCCCTTTTTTTTTTTGGCTGCACCACACGGTTTGTGGAATTTTAGTTCCTTGACCAGGGATTGAACCCAGGCCCTTGGCAGTGAAAGCATGGAGTCCTAACCACTGGACCACCAAGGAACTCCCAGGACCCCGTCTTGTGTCTCTAGGGTTGATGGTGTGTGCTAGATGAATCTGGACCCCTAATGGCCATTTCTTCCTGAGAGGTCAAAGAACACCACAGACATCCCTTTAATGAAATTCAGGTGTGAGAGAAGGGGACGCACTTTTGCTGCTACTGATGTTCAAAATCAGTATGAAGTTTTAAGCAATGCAGTAGGACAGGGCAATTTCATATGAATTTCTTTAAAATCATTATAGGCCACAATTTGCAAATTCTTAGAGAACTGATGGGTCTAGGAAATGGTTTACTAATGGCTGCTAACATCCACAAAAGACAACTGGATATTATAAGCCTCCTGATGGAAGAACATACCACCACCTGTGAAGGATTCTGCTCCCCTCAATCCCAACCGGAAAAAACAAACCAAAAAAAAAGGAAACTTCAACCTTTGTCACTTTTGCCAACGGGATAGGCAAAAACAGCATTTCATTTCAAACTTTCTGGTAGTAAATATTAAAAACGTACTCAACTCCTCTGGATCAGAAATTCCACCTCTAGACATTTTAAGGGAATAATTAAGGATGGTGGGCAAGATTGTTCCATTGTTCATAATCTTAAAAGACGGAAGCAACTTAAAGGTATCTTAGTTGACTACGGTACATTCAGAGGATAAAATTCTTTGCAGCCATTAAAACTCATGATGTAAATCAGGGGTTCTTGGGAATTCCCTGGAGGTCCAGTGGTTAGGACTCAGCACTCTCACTGCCGGGACCTGGGTTTGATCCCTGATCGGAAACTAAGATCCCACGAGCCTCGGGGGAAAAAAAAAAACAGGGCTTCTTGACCTAAGCTTATTAAATTTTGTTGAAATGTTTGGTGGTATGTTCACTTGCTTTACATCTTTTTGTCTTGTCTGAGATCTTTTACAGATTGGTATGTATTAATTTAATTGTGCATAAATCTCATTGCTTTTCTCTGGTATCATTGGTTGGTATGTCTCCTGTGGAGACTTTTATGTTCTTTAAATATTCTTAATATTTGGAATGAAACAAAAACAATTAAATCTACTTTAATAACGAAGGGAGATATTTGTGATTACTTGTTTTTAATACTATGAAAATTTCCAAAGGCACACGAAAGTAGAGAGGATACCATGATGAACTCCAGTTTACTCATTGTCCAGATCTGACAATCATTAATATTTGCTTCAGCCGAAGAAAATGTATTTGCTTCAGCTATGTTTTTCTTGTGCTAAAGTATTTTCAAGCAAGCCCCAGACTTCATGACATTTCATCCCTAGATACTTCACTGAGTCTCAACTAAAATAAAAGAAAGTCTCAACTACTAGAAGACATTTTCTTAGATGACTCCAATCCTATAATCACACTGACAAGATTAGCAATCATCACTAATCATCGGATCATTTATATCACAAAATGCCCACAACGTATGTGGTTTCCCGATTGTCCCCATATGTCTTTCACAGCTGGCTTGTTGAACCATTTCTGTGAAAGCTCCATCTGTGTTTTTCCTCTCCACTGCATTTATTTTTTTATTGCAGTATAGTTGATTTACAACGTTGTGTTAGTTTCAGGTGTGCAGCAAAGTGAATCAGTTATACATATACATATATCCACTGTTTTTTTTTTTAAAGATTCTTTTCCCATATAGGCCATTACAGAGTACAGAATAGAGTTTCCTGTGCTATATAGCAGGTTCTTATTAGTTATCTATTTTATATATAGTAGTGTGTATATGTCAACCCCAATCTCCCAGTTTATCTCTCCTCCCACCCTTATCCCCTGGTAACCATAAGTTTGTTTTCTACATCCATGACTCTACTTCTGTTTTGTAAATTTGTACCCATTTGTACCCTTTTTTAAAGATTCCACATATAAGCAACATCATATAATATTTGTCTTTCTGTGTCTGACTTACTTCACTCAGTATCACAATCTCTAGGTCCATCCCTGTTGCTGCAAATGGCATTATTTTGTCCTTTTTTATGGCTGAGTAATATTCCATTTTATATATGTACCACATCTTCTTTATCCATTCTTCTGTTGATGGACATTTAGGTTGCTTCCATGTCCTAGCTATTGTAAATAGTGAACATTGGGGCACATGTATCTTTTAGAATTATGGTTTTCTCTGGTATATGCCCTCAGAATGGGAGAAAATATTTGTAAATGAAACTGACAAGGGATTAATCTCCAAAATATACAAACAGCTCATGCAGCTCAATATATATATATAAAAAAAACACAATAAAAAATGGGCAGAAGATTTAAATAGACATTTCTCCAAAGAAGCCATACAGATGGCCAAAAAGTACACAAAAAGATGCTCAACATCACTATTAGAGAAATGCAAATCAAAACTATAATGAGGTATCACCTCGCACCTCGACGGTCAGAATGACCGTCATCCAAAAATCTACAAACAATAAATGCTGGAGAGGGTGTGGAGAAAAGGGAACGCTCCTATACTGTTGACGGGAATGTAAATTGGTATAGCCACTAAGAAGAACAGTACGGAGGTTCCTTAAAAAACTAAAAAAAGAACTACCATATGATCCTCTGCGCTGCATTCCTAGTCCTAGTCACACAGTAACATCATAGGTGATCAGTAAATCTTTCAAATAGTCCAGCTAACATCTTGACAAAAGTTTAAAAAAATCAATGTGACAAAACAAAACAGCCTATAGAGCATGAACCCCTTTGAAACACTTTATTTTGAAATAATTTCAGATGTATTGAATACATAAAAGTTGTAGAAACAGGCCACAGGGCTATTTGCCCTTGTATCAGATTTCCCATTTGTGAGCATTACTGCACATAAATTGCAGGCATCATGACCCGTTATTTCTTAATATTCCAGTATATATTTCCTATTTATAAGGGGACTCTACCAGGTAACTGCAGTATAACCATCAAAACAGAGACATTAATATTGACCAATATTAATGTATGATCCTCAGATGCCATTCAGCATTTTCCCTCTTATATTTTAATATTATTTAGCACTACTTACATTTTCCTTTTTAAAAAATTACAAAAATGCTTCCACCTCTACACAGCCCCCAAAATCCAAGTCCCTTGTTGAGAGTCACCAGTTAGGCCTTTAGCCTTCAGACATTTTTCTAAGCAGCACACACAGGGCTGTAGTTGAACTGCTTCTTTTTTTTAATCTCAACTTGCTTTTCTCTCGTAAGAATATGATCTCTTTTGAAGCTCACTCCCTGTTAATGAATCACCATCTTCTCCTTTTAAAATTAATTTTAATTAATTAAATTAAATTGGAATTTATTTTTTCCTGCCTCTTAAGAAAAAATGTCTACTCTACAGGCATTCCATAATGCATGGATATGCCTAAATTTAGTCATTTCCGTGACTGCTCCTGTGTTTTGCTTCCATCAGCAACATTCCAATGACCCTGCTTGGTCCACACATCTGTGTATTCTAAGATTACCAAGCATGGTGACTGAAGATATGAAAATACCAGATACACTTTTCCAAAGCCAATTTTGATGGGTTAGAAATCGTAACTTGATATGCTTTTCAACTTTCTCCATTGCTGGCGAAGTTGATCATAACTTCCTTTTTTAAAAAAATTTGATAATAATAGTCTTTTTTTTTTTAAGCACAGTGGCAGCTATACTAAGTGCTTAATAAGGAAGATTTATTGGCATCTGCCTTATTTCTTGCTGAAAGCTTGCACTCAATGTGAGGCCAAAATCTAAGAGAGCTCTCAGTGTTAGTTATTTCATTATTCATGCAGTAAAAAAATTACTGAGCACCTACTATATGCCAAGCAGGCATTGTTTCAGGTGCTGGGGAAACGGCAATAAATGGTCTGTTCTCATGAAGTTCACATCCTAAGACAGACAATATACAAGTGCATAATTATTGTCATCTGCATAGATATATCTGAAAAGATGGAATCCAATGTGTTCATTAATATGATGGTTTAAAGAGTATGTAGGAAAGGTGGTCAGAGATAAATGAAAGGAGGGCCAAGAGTCGAAACAGTTGATACAGAGTGATGGGCATTCATCATGCTATTTTCTGTGCTTCGGTACATTTTGAAAATTTTTAGAATTAAAAAAAAATGCTAGTGGCTAACAGGGAATCGTCTTGGGAGATTTTCTTCTTTTGGCTAGACCTAAATTTCCAACTCCCTCTAGGAAAATTTTGTCTTTCCTCTCACTGGGGTGTGGGCTGTCAATATCAACAAAATGCCCTGGAGAATTTTCTCCAAAGAAGCCGTCTGTGGGAGTGGCCATTCACAATTAAGATTTAAGAGTCCGGGCCTCCCTGGTGGCGCAGTGGTTGAGAGTCCGCCTGCCGATGCAGGGGATACGGGTTCGTGCCCCGGTCTGGGAGGATCCCATATGCCGCGGAGCGGCTGGGCCCGTGAGCCATGGCCGCTGGGCCTGCGCATCCGGAGCCTGTGCTCCGCAATGGGAGAGGCCACAACAGTGAGAGGCCCGCATACCGCAAAAAGAAAAAAAAAAAAAAAAAAAAAAAAAGATTTAAGAGTCCATGCAAAGTGGGATATGGGCTCGGTGTGAAATGATGAAATTGGGGAATTACTGTTAATTTTCTTAGCTATGGCAGCAGTTGAGTGGGTTCTGTGAGACCATCCACCCCTCTTTTGTTTGAAGAGATGCATACCGAAGTATTTAGTCTATTGTTTACTTTAAAATACGTAAGCAATATAGCCAATAACGTTGACAACAATTAATCGAGCTGCTGAGAATATACACGTTATTTATCTGCACTTTGTTGAAGAGCATTTTTTGTTTTTATAAAAGGCTTACAATTTTTCTTCTTTAAGTACTGCTGTCAATATTTCATTATTGTAAGGGGACGAAGCCTCCCTCCCTTCTACCCTGGCCGCCAGATGCCCACTTGCCCTCACTACCTTCAGCCTCCTCGAGGACCTCCGGCGGCGCCACTTCCGAAGGCTCCAACTTCGCCGCCATTTTCCAACGCACGCACGACTGGCGCGCCTGCGCTTGGGACGATGGTTGGTTTAAAAAAAAACAAAATCGCGCGAGGGCGGAGGGACTGTGCAGAGCGCATGCGTCCAGTGCGTGTCTGTGCGTCAGTTGACCAGGGTGAGGAGCGATGGGCTTTTAGCTCCCGGGAGGGGACAGCCCAGAGCCCCCGAGCGACAGTTGGCCCGCACGCGTGCACCACGAGGCCTGCAACCCCAGGTTAGAGAAAAGAAGGGCAAAATTAGGGTCTTGGTCATTGGCGAGTGAGTGCTGCGTGCACGCATGGAAATTACAGGCAGGTCTCGCTATCTCCCTCTCTAGGATGCTTGTGTTGTGCAAGTCTGGGACAAATGTCCATGCGCTGTGTGGTGGTACGCAAGCGTTGAGTCCGTTTTCGTTCACGAATCCTCACTTAACAGCCTATGAGAGGTTAGGTATCTCCATTTCACGAATGAGTAGAATGAGCCGTGGAAGGTAAGTGGATCTACGTAAAAATTCTGGATCTCAGCCACCATGTGAAGTCAGGTGCTTTGCCCCGGGTTACACAGACAGGTAGACGCTGGAGGCCATCTTCTCATTAATATTAGCAGCAGCCAACACTGATGGGGGTCATTTTTTTTTTTTTTTTTTTTTCCGTACGCGGGCCTCTCACTGTTGTGGCCTCTCCCGTTGCGGAGCACAGGCTCCGGATGCGCAGGCTCAGCGGCCATGGCTCACGGGCCCAGCCGCTCCGCGGCATATGGGATCCTCCCAGACCGGGGCACGAACCCGTATCCCCTGCATCGGCAGGCGGACTCTCAACCACTGCGCCACCAGGGAGGCCCGATGGGGGTCATTTTTGACTGGGTAAAGATGAAGTACATGAAGCACAAAGGAATGTCTTTATGGGGATCGGTTTTACGCTTTTTAAGTGCAGTTTTTTTCTTTCAAATATCTTCAGGCCGTTTCTGGGCACAGGCTGGTCCTGCATTCCAATTCCAGAACCCCCGTGGGCCACCCAAGGAGACCTTGGCCAGCCCTGGACCCTCAGGGCTGAGATCCCATGGGGGAGGCAGACCCCTGATGCAGGACAGAGGGTGTGGTGCCCAGGGTTGGAGGAGGCGGTCCCTGACAGAGGCTGGAACATCATCCAAGTGAAGGAGGTGTGGCAGGGGAGGGGAAGAGGGAGTCCTAAGGACTTCCCCAGAGGTGGAGGGGCCGGAGGGGGCTGGGGAAGCAGCCTGCTCACCTGTGTGTAGTCACACTGCCACCCGTCTCTCATGTGTGGGCAGCCCCCCAGATCTTGCTCCACTGCCTGGGGAGACAGGGACCAGCCACAGCCACCACCACCAGCAACCTCCCCCACCTCGCCCCACCCCGGCCCATTTCCAGGATGGAGACAGGAAGTAAAAGCCAAAGGTGGTGGTTCCCCACACGGCCCAGTCTGAGAGCTCCGCCTCTCAAGGTCCAGTAAACAGGCCGTTATGGGAAGCCTGGTCCGTGGAGGCAGCTGGGGCTGCTGGGGGCGTGGAGTACTTGGGTGGGTAACGAATAAAGAGACGATCCTCCTCTTTCTTCACCCAACGCAGGAGTTTGGTCACTACGAGGATGGCACCTGCCTTGGTCACCAGGGGGCTGAGGCAGGTGTACAGCTCAAATTTGGAGGTCACCTGGGGGTTTGAGAGGAGACAGGGTCAGCTGGGCCGGAGCTGGCCATGCCCGGTGCTGTCCACCCCACCCTAGCCCCATACCTGTCCCGTTTGGAAGGTGCACCTGGCAGCAGCTCCTCCTCGGTGCTGCCTGGTCACTGGGCTAAAGCGGGTAAGCTGATGCTGTTGTATCACGAGTGGGCCAAGGGATCAGCGAGATCTAGTGGCTTCAACTGGGTGATGCTGGCTGTGTGTGTGTGTACGTACACTCTCTGGACCTCAGTTCACTCATCTGTGCACTGGCGACGACGACAATGCTTCACATTTAATGAGCAGTGGTTGTATACAAAGTCCTGGTCTAAGCTCCACACACCTGTTTCTATCATCTGTAGCCTGGGCATAATAGGAGGATTAACGCAATTTAATCTTCATACCAAACCTGAGAGGCTTAACCTGACCAGGTCACCAGCACCTTTCCACATCACCTCTCTCTGCTCTCCCCCTCGCTCTCTCTGTTCCAGCCACTCTAGCCTCTCCTTGCTGTTCCTCAAACATAACCAGGCTCAGCCTCACCTCATGGCGTTTGCACAGTCCTTTCCCTCTGCCAGGTGTACTGTCCCTGGAGATACCACACGACCTGTGACCTCCCCTTCCACGTGGATGTCATTTCCTGACCACCTGATTTAAAATCCTGGGCCTACCAGATCTTGTTTTTGAAATACCATCCTCCACTGAAAGGTACAAGGGCTCATTGGACAGATGGCCAATTTCAGGACTGGCACAGAGAAAGTACAAAATGAGCTTGGAATATCTTGTGCCAGAAAGTAAGAAGGGCTTAAGCAGTCATGCAGACGTGTCAAAAAGATACAGGGGCCAGTCTGGCTAAATCATGGCTCCTGCTGGCTAACTCAGAGACAGTTTGAGCACAAAAATAAATGAAAGGAAAAGATTTTAGCCCACTGAATTCAAGAAAATTCCATAATATAAAATTTAAAATTCAACAAATAAATAGGAGCAGGGAAAGTTCTTCCATACAGTAGAATCTCAACCAATAAATGAAGTTATGATGGAGTTGGAAAAGTAACCATCTGGTAAATACCAGAGAAACAACTGTCAAAGGCAAAAATCATTAATGGATATTAAAATTAGTGGAACAAAAACAAACAAAAAAAATTAGTGGATGAAAATATGGTGAAAAAGAGAACACTGACATAATCACCACAAGGTATTTACTAATTACAAAGGGCAAAACCCCCTAACTTTAAAGTGGAGAAACCTGGCAGATACCACCTTAATAAAGTGATAGAAGTTAACATCATCAATGGGACACAGTGACATAGTGGTCCTCCTGATATGAAGCAGAAAAGGACGCATCACTTCTGTGATATACGTGCCCAAAATGCATGGCCTCAATTTAGTCTTGATAAAATACTAGAAAAACCCAAGTTGAGGGACATTCTACAAACTAACTGGCTGGTACTTTCTAAAAGTGCCCAAGTCATAAAAGAAAAAAAAAAGAGTGAGGAAATGTTCCAGAATAAACGAGACTAGGGAGACACAATAAATAAATCTAATATGTGATCCTGGACTGGATTCTGGACCAGTAAAAGGACATTAGTGGGAGAAGTGGTGAGTCTGAATGAAGTCTGTGGATAAGATGTGATTGTACTGATGTTAATTCCCTGATTTAATGAGTTCCTGTGGTTATGTTAACATCTGGAGAAACTATGTGAAGGACCTATTTAAAGTAACTTTTTGCAACTTCTTTGTAAGTCTAAAATTGCTTGAAAATGAAAGCTAAGGAAAATTTTTTTAATTAAATAAAATTCTCAGCCTAGAACAATGCCTGATACATAACAGGCATGCAAATAAATGATTTAATAAATATGCACTAAATTGCAGAATCTAGGGGAAAGTGCCATTTCCAGTGGAGTCACATGACCAAACTCCCTGAAGCTGACCTCGAATAGACCCATAGGAAGTGAGGACAGGAGCCCTGAAGAGACCCCAGGGAAGGATACCCCAGGTGGAAGGCACAGCAGGGGAGCAAGCCTGTAGTGTTCAAGGGTGCTGGGAACTCATGGAGTCAAAGCTCAACTGGTACCTGCAGACACGTGGGCGGGGCTCATGGGACATCGGCGAGCACAGTGATGGTGGATAACGCGGCCTCTTGAAAGTCAAAGACACGCTACTGGTGGCTAACCAGTAGACACTCTACTGTAGACTGGTGGTTTGTCTACAGGTGTCAATGCATGTGTCTAAGAAGAAGAAGACTTAATTTCTGTTTTATGTGAAGAACAAATTCAGATTTGGCACTTTTGTGTTTTAAGTGCCTAAGAATGGAAAGAGATAACTAAAGAGTATTTAAGAAATTTAAGATCATGAACTGGGAGAGTCCTAGGCATAACTGCTAAGAATCTTGGAAACAGAAAAAGAAGTTGAGTGTCTGTCGTGCAGTTTCCTTAAGCTACAATGAACACCATCTTCTCTCTGGAAGAAGACAGAAACTAGGAGTAACTGTGCATGGTAACTTTCACTAAATTCTTCTAAGAATATTTACCTTGTTTACAACTGGATTCATTTATTCCTTCTAGTATTGACTGGAACACTCCAGTCAGATACAGGAATTTTTTGTGTAAGTGTAATTTCAAAAATTTCCACATGATGGCGGAAGATCCTAATATCTGGAAACACGTTACTGAATGAAATTCGGAAAACTTTGTATTTCAATTTTACCTGAAATAGTATGCATCTTTTCATATTTCCGCTAGTAATTTTCACACTTGTATCGTCTGATAGAGACAGTTATTGCTACTTAGAACATTTTAAATGTTTTCAGTAATTTTAAAATTTTAAAAATAAATGTTTTTCCAGAAAAAACCACCAGACTCTCTACTGGTTGTTTCTCTGGTATTTACCAGATGGTTACTGTTGACCGAGGGGACGGTCAACACAATGACGGAACTAAAGATTCTGGACTCTGCAGCTGCTGGGTTTCACGGACACGCAGTGGCCAGGACACTTCTGGAGGCAAAACCGCAGCCCAGGCCAAGGCGTGGTGCACTTGAAGGGGGGCTGTCACAGCTGGAGGGGATACGGGGGGGGGGAAAGAAGGCTTGAAGTGGGGCCATTAACTCCTTCAGAGCCCCCCACTCAACTCACCCAGGCCAGCAGCGTCTCCTTCTCAGCCACGTGGTAAATGAGGCGCAGGGGCCGGGAGGTGTTATGGAGGCGTGCGTGCAGGCGGTGGTACAGGTCGGACAGGCGCTGCCGCTCCTCCTCTCTGCTGTATGGGGCCTCCAGCTCGGGGCTGCAGTGATGGATGGGGGTGGGGGACAAGGTCAGTCTAGGGCTTTCTTGGCTGGCCTATCTCCCCTCAGTCTAGGGAGTTCAGTTAGGAGCTGAGCCTCCCCCATTAGACTGGAGGCTTCTCAGGGCCTAAGCTCCCCATCAAACTCGATTCCTTGAGTCCTGGGGCCCTCCGCTCCATCGGAACAGGGGATTTCTCGAGGTTGGTGGCTGAGCCTCCCGCATCGGGCAGGCCCATTCTATTGCATCTCTCTAGGGCATGGCTGGCTCTCTCTCCAGACTCATGTCTATGAGTTGCCGAGCCTTCCAGTTAGATAAGCCCTCCCACCGGGCCACTTGCCCGCAGGGTAGGGGCCCACCTGGTAAACTGGGGCAGCTGGCGGTGATGGTCGGGGATGTCCAGCGGCTTATAGAGGAAGTGCCGGAGGCCGGCGGCCTCCACAGCCTGCACACTGTAGGCCGAGGCACTGGCCGATGGGGTGTTGGAGAAGCTGGCAGCCTCCCTGAGGGTGCGCATGGCCCCAAGGGAGTGCATGCCGTCCTCGACCAGGCGCCGGCAGGTGGCCATGTCGTGGAAGGCCTCGGGGTCGGTGCCGAGCAGCAGCAGGCAGACAGGCATGGCGTCCAGGCGGGCCACGTAGGCGTAAAAGAAACCATCGGGATTGAAGCGGGGCAGGCACACAGGCGCCCAGGCCTCGCCCGCCGCAAAGGCCGGTGCCCCCACCCAGTCCAGCAGCAACTGCAGGTCGGCTGGGTCGAGCCGGCACTCGGCCAGCACAGTCCGCTCCTGGGCTGCTGTCACCAGGCGACCGCCAACCGCCAGCACCGAGAGGGCCAGGCCAGGCGCCGTGCAACGTCGGAGCAGCGCACCCAGCGCGTCCCGCAGCGGGCGAGCGAGAGGCACGCAGCGCACGGCGCCCAGCAGCAGGGCCCCCGGGTCCCGCTCCACACTGTCCAGAAGCCGGTCTAGAGTGCGCTCCGAGCCGGCCAGCAGGCGGCGGAGGTCGTAGTTCTGCTTGCGCGCGAAGATGCGGGCCACGCTGGCGCGCGTCAGGGTGCTCACGATCTGTGCGTGCACGGCCATAAGCTCCCCCCGCAGCTGTGCTGCTGACTGAGGAGTCCTTGACACGGCCACCAGCAGCAGTGGGCCCTGCTGCAGGAACACCAGCTTGTGGTCCTCTGGGGGAGGGAAGGGGCAGGGGGTAGAGATGCGTCAGTGGTGACAAGACGGGGTCAGGCGGGGCTCTTCCACCCTTCCCCGGAAGGCATACACTCCTGGTCCAAGCCCACACGGTCACTCTAGGGACACAGCACTAAGGTCAGGACAAACTGGGGGAGTTTGGACATTTGCAGAGACATGATGGGATGGTCAAGGAATCAGGCACACAGCATGGAGTGAGGAAGATGCGGCAAGGACTAAGCTAGAAAGACACCAACTCGGCCCAACAGCCCCCAAACCCACCCTCTTAGGCAAGAAGGAAATATCCAGCCAGTTACCTAGATCCCAGTGAGTTAACCACTCAGAACCCAGCAGGGCCAACAGACAGACAGACCCCTTGGACAGACAGACGCCTGGCCAGCCTCCACACACACTGACTCACTCCTAACTAGCTGGATAGTCTCCCAGGCAGCCAGCCAGACAGAAAGACCTACTGCCAGACAGACGGCCATAGTCCCAGTCACCGTCACCTGTTCTGCCTCCTGCCCCTTTGCTCACCAGCATAGATGGCGCGAATGGCATCTCCTGCACTCTGCACAAAGGACACGAGAGCTGTCATCACACCCATGGTAGTTGACAATGCCTCCACGCTACCATACCGCGAGTAGATGGGCTTGCCAGCCTCACTCAGCACAAACACGTGCTTCCGCTTCCTGCGCCAGTCCTCGTCACTGGGGTCCCCGCCCTGGCCCCCTGAGCCACTCTCAGGGCCACCCACGGGACTGTTCTCAGAGGCTGCCGGACCCCAGAGCCCATAGGTGCATGATGGAGCCTCGGACTGGAGCAGCAGGCCGGGTGGCTGGTCCTTGGCCTCGGATCCTGAAAGGGAGCCCCTGGTGAGTCATCTGCCTGTGGACTCCCAATAACCCCATGTGCCCGCAGACCCACCAAATCCCTACCAGCCCTGCAGTGACCCCCTGCTGCTGACACAGACCTCCAGGTGTCTCCTCTGCCCCTCAATGACATCCACTAACACTTAGGTTTCAACGATTCCCCTAAAACTCCAATAATCCCATCTCACTGTCATTACTGAACCCTTTATATCCCTACAGACTAATCATTCCCCTTTCAATAACTGCCATTCCCAAGTCTTCAAAGCACTCCACTGCCTCTGAATGATTATCAATATCTTCATCTTCAATGATTCCCCCATTAATCTCTGACCCCTCTTTTATCTTCCTGGTATCTACTCACCCCTCAATAGCTACCATTATATCTATTAACATCTGTGTCTTTGAATGTGCCCCTCACTACCCTAACCCCTTATTTATTCTCATTGATGTCCACTGATTCTAATGACCCCATTGACTCTCCCAGTCTTGGTGATGATCACTAATCCAAATTCTGCCATGATTATCCCTAACATCTGGATCTTTAGGACTCCCCTCACCCCCTATTCATTCCCACTGCTGTTCACTAACATTCCAATGACCCCACATTAACGTCACTAATACCTGGGTCTTCAATGACTGCCCCGGCCCACAATTTAATCTACTCCATGTCCACTGCATTCCCAAGAATGACCACCATTAACCTCCACTAACATCCAAGACTTCCAGTGACCTCCACTGACTCCCCTGACTTTTATTCTCATTGATGTGACTCCCCTTTATTCTCACTGATATTCACTCCCCTCCCTACAATAACCACCATAACATCCACTAACACACAGGACTTTAATGACCTCTATTGCCCTTCGCCATGACCATCATTAACATTCACCAATGAAATCCACAATTTCATTGCCCTCTACTGACTACCCTCCCATTTATTTTAGTTGATGTCCACTGATCCCCAGTGACAACCAGTGTTATCTACTGGCAAACTATGTATCAATACTTTCCTCATAAAATCCCAATGACCTCATATTCCCTCATTTTCTCATTGACAGTCCCCAAGTACCTACTCCCAATACTTGCCAACAAGTTCTCAAAGACGCCCCCCCCATTACTGATTTTCAGTGATGTGTACTGATCCTTCCCAATGACCCCATTAATATCCACTAATTCCAAAGTGGTCAATGAGCACTCATTCCGCAATGACTTCCGCTGATCCTCCACTCTATACCTTTACACATACACCAGAGTCTTCAAAGATCTTCCTACTGGTTCTCTAACTCTCCAGATAATTTCATTGATGTCCATTGTCTCCTCATCAATGATCATCATTAACGTCCACTAAGATCTGGTTCCTTAAAGACTTCCTCCAACAACTACCATCAACTCCTCAATGATGTAAATACTCTGAGCGCCCACTGGCCCCCACTGATCCCCTTTCCCACCTCAATGATTTAAAGACCCCAAAGGGGTCAAAGGGGGGACTGACTTCTAAACAGTCCCCCTTTGACCCTATTAACTTTTTTTTGGTCATTCACTGACCTTAACATCCTCAATCCCTAGTGCCCCTCTCTAACCCCAACGGATCCCTTTCTGATTCTTCAATTACCTAAATTCATACCAGCTCCCCAATGAACATCCATTGATACCCACTGATTTCATTTTCACTCCTCAATGATTTAAACTACAACGTGAGTACACAATGACTTCCCACTGACCCAAGCTATGGTTTAAACTACTTCCCCGAGTCCCAAAAGACTCCCCTCTGGTCCCCCATGGACCTCCCCCAACAGTAACACCCCCTAGGGATTCCTTCCAAGACCCCAGTGAAGGGAATGCATACCTGTTTTCTCCACGCTCCCATCTCCAGTACCGGGTAGGTCCCTGCAAATCCCTCCACCGTCTCTAGCCTCCTCACTGGGGAACCGCATCTCCTCCAAGTCCTCCGCGTCCCCAGGGGCTGGGGCAGCAGTGCCTCCTCCGGCCTCCATCTGCACATCCCTGTGGGGGAGGGGAATGGAGAGTGACCCGCAGCAAAAGAAACTTCTTAAAAGCTGTTACTGAACCTGGCCCCCTTGTACACACTCCTGGGGCTCGTTTCCCCTCGCGTTTCAACAGGATGAGACATTCAAAAACACGACCACATACTTGCAACCTCCAACACTTTACGAAAAGGGAGGCTCTACCGAGCCTCTGGAAATAAAGATATATAAACACCTGTTTTAACTCCGTATCTCAATTGGCCAGGTACCATTACTTCCCGCAGCCGCGGAAGAATCACACTTCCGGGTGTGGCTGCTCTCTTGCCACACTTCCGGGTGCGACGCGGCTCCGAAGACACTTCCGGTTGCGGACTTTATTCGCTCGCTGGGCGCCGGACCCCTCTCTCCCGCCGCCCACTTGTGTTCCCTCACCGTAGAGAAGGCGCGCGCCACTGCCGGGTCTACGTCGGATGTGGCCCGGAACCCAGAGCCCCTTCTACCCTCGTTCCCACCGCACCCGCACCAGCGGCTAACGGGCGAGTCCGGGCCACTTCTCGTACCCAAGGTTGCCGGCGTGAGGGGGGCGCGGCTCACGTTCAGCCAATCCGGAGTACGGAGGGCGGCACTGCCTCCTTTATGGCCCAATCAAGCGAAGCCGGCCCCCCTCCGACCGTTCCGCCCACATTCTGTGAGCTTCGTATCTCCACCAATACTGTGCGTCGGATTGCTATTGCAACCGCCGATCCCTTGACTGACATTTCTCTGGACCCAATCGAAGGTTCGAGCCTATTCCTCTCTTAACTGGAGGAGGTTCGCAGCCTAGGTCATGATAGATGCCCGTGCCTGGTCTATAGACGTGCTCGCCAGAATTGAGGCAACTTCACCCTCCTTTATCCACCAGGAAAGGCAGGGGCGTGAGGGTGGAGTGGAGTCTTGACAAGAGAGAAAATGATTGACGGACAGTCGCCCCTTCCAATCAGAGTGCCGTGCGCAGGCTGGACAGCCTATGGGACTCAGCTTCTAAGGCGAGAGGCGGGCCTCTCAGATGTAGGAAGTATTCGTGGGTGTCTGGGTATTCAGGCAGGCGAAGGGCTTAGCGGCCTCTGGAAAAAAGGCAAGCGCGAGCCGTGGACATGCTCATGGCGCAGAGGGGTGAGTCTGCAAAGGCAATGTGTAGGCTGACCAGGGCCTGCCCAGACCGGCAAAAGGCCGAGCTGACCTCACTTCCGAAGATAGGGCTCTGTGGGCGGAGCCATGCAGATTAGGAGCCCAGGCCTAACTGGGGTGCTTGTGGGCGAGGCTTTGGGAGCCTTCTGAGACCTCATTGGTTGAGGAAAATGCCCCTCCGGTCTCTGAGCGCCACCACTGGCTGGACGAGGGTAGGGCAAGATGCCCGCCGCTGGGATCCGCCCCCTGGAGGGTGTCTAAACTAGCTTAGAGGAGTGCGCGGTCCTGATGATCCGATCTTCTTTTCCTGGGCTGCATCAGGCGGTCCTAGCCGACAAATTTAGTGTGAGGGTGAGCGCAGATGAGGACAGGCCTGCTCTGGATTCTCCTTCTTTGCTCTGAATGTCTCTGCCCGCGACTCCTTGTCTCTGAGCCTCTTTCTCTCTCTGTGTCTGGATGTCTCTTTGCGTCTGAATCTCTGTCTCTCTTCCGATGTTTATGTCTCCGTGTGTCCTCCTTCCTTATCCCTTCAGCTCTTTTTATGTCTTTTTCTCCAGGTCTTTGTCTTTCTTAGTCGTTCTTCAGTTTTCTCTCCTCCAATATCTCCCTTTCTCTCTCTTCCTCTGTGTCTCTCACTTTGCTCTCGCTTGATCTCTGGCTTCCCACTCTTTCCCCTTTGGTCAGCCGAATGGAGCTCAGTGAGGCAAAGTCCCTGAGGACCAGCCTAGTTGGAACCCCGACCTCCACTGCCCACAGGATTCCCATTTACGTTGAGGAATCTTAGGAGAAGTTGACTCTCATTGTTACCGAGTCCAAGCTCGTTCTGCTCGCCTCATGACAGGCTAATAAATCAAGAGAGGAGGTGTTGGGGCAAGGAACTTTATTTGGAAAGCTGGGAGTCTGAGAAGATGGCAGACTAGGGTCCTAGAGAACCGTCTTGCAGGGGGTCTGGATGCGTGTTTCTTTTCTTTTTTAAAAAAAATTATTTATTTTTGGCTGAGTTGGGTCTTTGTTGCTGCGCACGGGCTTTCTCTAGTTGTGGCGAGCGGGGTCTACTTTTCCTTGCGGTGCTTGGGCTTCTCATTGCAGTGGCTTCTCTTGTTGCGGAGCATGGGCTCTAGGCGTGCGGGCTTCAGTAGTTGAGGCTCACGGGCTCTAGAGCGCAGGCTCAGTAGTTGTGGTGCATGGGCTTAGTTGCTCTGCGGCATGTGGGATCTTCCCAGACCAGGGCTTGAACCCGTGTCCCCTGCATTGGCAGGCGGATTCTTAACCACTGCGCCACCAGAGAAGCCCTGGATACTAGTTTCTTTTATAGAACAGAGAGGGGACAAGTGAGGAGGTAAAGTAAAAAGCCCATACGTTTTGCAAATATCTTCTGGTTTCACCAAACTCAAGGAGGGGATATGTTAATTTCTTCTTTCCTGCAGTCATTCACAGGTGGCTTGGGTCAGGACGTTTCCCTGTGAGCTGAACAAAGGTATTTTAGTTTAACATTCAGGCTGAGGGGGCAGGGTTACTTGAGACGGGCCATTATGTATGCTTCATGCTATAGGCAACATCCTTTTAGTGATTAACTTGTAACAAAAGCAAAAGAAATCAAAGGTTAAAGTAAAAGAAACAGATCTAATATGGAGTCAGATTTGTTATTCCCTATTACAATTCCCCACTGTCAATGTCCATTCCACAATCTTATGGGAAAAGGGGCAATGACCCCTCTGGCTACTTCCTGCTAAATAGGGGTGATGTGGGTGATTGTAGAATGGAATTGATCAGCCTTGGGCTGATAAGAATATTCTATTCTAGTCTAAGAATAGTCCTTAGAATCTTTGGTAGATAGGACAATTCTCAATTATTTGAACCTGATGAAATCCCTCAGTCCTTCTGTTGTCTAATTTGTAATTGGACTTGGGGGTTTTGGTTCCAGTTGCTATACATATCTATTAATTTTAACTTTCTGACTGTGTCATAATTACACTAGATTGCTGTGTTGTTCAGTTGAACAAGATTAAACAAGTAGGTTGACCCACCCTTCTCCAGCTATAATGAAATTGCAATCTCAATATTTATCTTTTTTGAAGAGCAATCTTAAGTCTTCTAAGGGTTCACAAACCCATTGCTCTTAGGCCTTTCGGGAGTTGGGCCACTTTCTGATGACAGTGGTGCTGCTTTAATCTGAGTGTGATAAACCCATGGCTTTTCTTCAGCTAACTTGACAGATGAGTGCATGGTAAGTAATACCACATGTGGTCCTGTCCACCTTGCAGTCAGCTGAGCTTCAGGCCCTTGTTCTCTCCAGGTTTTAAGGAAGACTCAGTCTCTGGGTCAGAAAGGATGTAAGGCTACTTCAGTTGGATAGGCAGACCTGTGGGAGGCAAACTCATGAAGAGAGGTCAGTATAGTGCCCAAAATTTTAACCTAATTAGCAGCAGCTAGATCTTTCAGATCGTTTACAGATTCCCTGGTCCAGGTAGACACCTGTGATGGCCTACCATAAAATATTTCAAAGGGGCTTAATTTAAGCCTGCTTCTGGGAGCCACTCTGATCCATAGCAGGGCAGTTGGCAGAGCCTTATCCCCAGTTAAATTATTCTCTTGACCTATTTTAGCAGTGCTTCTTTTTAATGTATGATTCATTTTCTCATTTCTTCCTGTTGATTGTGGTCCCAGGATGAATGTAACTGCCCATTAATTTGTAGTGCTTTAGACGTCTATTTGTTGGATTATGCTAGAGACAAAAGCAAGCCTGTTATCACTTTGAAGGGTGCTAGGCCGTCCAAACCCGGGGATAATTTCCTTAAGGAGGGCTTGAACCACTTCAGAGACTTTTCCTGTCCTGGTGGGTTATGCTTCAGCCCATCCTGAAAAACTGTCCACAAACACTAGCAGATATCTGAAATTTCCTGCAGCTCAAGACGTTTGAATCAACTTTATTTGCCTGTCATCAGTGGGGCAGGTTCCTCTGTGTTGAGTCCCCATCTGGGGAGGCCTGACAGCAGTCTTTGGATTATTTTTAGCCCAAATCATGCAATTCTGAGTGACTCACTGGATGGTTTTTTGTAGGTTAGGCCCCATTATATACTTTTGAATCCATCGTAAGGTGGCATCTCTCCCGTGATGGGCACTATTATGAATGTGCTACAGCACAGTGTCCAGGAGTATCTCAGGAATCAAAACAAATCCTTGTGCACTACATTTCCAGCCAGGTGATGTGTGGTCAAGAGTGAAACCCCACTCTTCGGCCCTCTCCTTGTCCTTTTCTGAATACACTGCCTGGTATTTTGACAAGTCAATCTGTGGGAGAAGTGATCCTATCATGGCTTGATTTTTGCCTTCTTTGCTCCCTTCTTTGAAGCTTGGTCAGCTAACCAGTTGCCCTCTATATATGAGTTTCACCCTTTTGGTGGCCTGGGCAGTGCATTATGGACAATTGGGAGGGCTTATGGACTGCTTCTAACAGTGAAACCACTAGGTGGCATTTCGGGGGGCTCCAAGGAGCTCCGGTTCTTTATGTCTCAGCACAGAAAGAATGAAGCGAGAGGCAAAGTGATAGATAAGAAGTGATTTATTAGAATAGGACACTTGTGAGGCTTACAAGTGGGTGGGTGAGAGGGTGCTGCACCCTGAGAACTCAGTGGGCTACAGTTTTATAATCAGAGGAAAAGTGGTGGGGGGAGAAGGCCACCTTCTTCCTCATTCTTGAGTAGACATCACAGTTCCATTATCAGGTCATCCTCCAGGTTGGGCAGGGGAGTTTTCTTGTCCCTACATGGTCAAGCCAGGACTGTCATGGCCCTATGGAAAAATGATTTCAGCTCCTGGTACAATGAGGGTCTTTCACTTTGAAATGTCACCCTTCCATAAATTATTGTTTTTTATGTGTGCAGAGAGCATGTCCTAGGGGTCATTAACTTACTGAGCTCACTGGGCAGGATGTGGGTCTCTTGCCACCATTGTTTTATTGTTTTGGGGCATGTCTCATGCTTCTGTTCCATGGTTTTATTGCTAAGCAAGCCTGCTTGTTTTTGTGGTTAAGCAAACCTGCTTTCTTGAGTGATCATTAACTTACAGGGGTCTCCCACCCCTTTTTCTTTACCTACAATACCCTAGTGGGATTAACTATTTAATTACCTACTTTGTCCCTTTACTCTGTCTCTATCAATAGAGATAGGATTTCAGAAGAATGTTTTATGTCTTTATCGTTCGAAATGAGGAGCCCCTTTTCCTTCCAGATCGCCCTGTGAGCATGCGCCATGGAGAACACATAGCAAAGAGTCTGTGTATATAGTTACTCCCGTGCCTTCAGTGGGAGTAGGGCTCTTGTCAGTGCAATGATTTCCACCTTCTGAGCTGAGCTCCCTGCGGGGCAGGGCTTTTGCTTCAACAATCTTTTTAAGGTTTACCACCACATGCCCAGCGTGTTGGTCCATGCAGCCGCTTCCATCAGTGAACAGTTCCATATCTGGCTCAGCTGAGGGTTGGTCCGTTAAGTCTGGTCTGCTAGAATACACTAGCTCAATGAACTGTAGGCAGTTGTGCTCTGGGGATTGTGCAGCATCAACTGGGAGCAATGTGGCTGGATTTAGGGCTGAAGTGGGCTGAAGTGACCTGAATGCTTACATTGGAATTGTCTAAGAGAATGGCTTGGTACTTTCCCATTCTCCCAGAACTCAGCCAATAGCCCCCTTTTTGTTCCAGTAAAGAAAGGACATGGCGAGGGACATACACAGTGGTGGGTTGCCCCAGGGTAAACTTCTCAGCTTCCTGAAGTTTGTCACATGTAGTGGCTACAGCTCGAAGGCAAGGTGGCCATTCCTTAACAGTCTCTTCTAGTTGTTTTGAGAAGTAGGCAGTGGGTGGGGGGATATTCCCCAGAGCTTGAATTAACACCCCAAGACTTATGCCTTGTCTTTCATGGACATACAATTTGAAAGGTTTCTTTCAGCCTGGCAATCCCAAAGTCGGGGCTGAGACTAACTTTGTTTTTATTGTTTCAAAGGCTGTTTGGCACTCTTTAGTCCAAGTAAAGGGTTCAAGATCATGTCCCTTTAAAGCCTCATAGAGGGGTTTTCCTGTGGGATCCAAATCTGAGAGAACCCTGCCATTCCCAGGAACCCTCTCAGTTGCCTGTGGGTCTTGGGTATTCCCAAGCCTGCAATTGCCTGTTTTCTATCAGGCAAAAGATCCCGCTGTCCTTGGGAGAGGAAAGAGCCCAGATAGGTGACTTGCTTACATATCTGGGCTTCTTTCTGGGAGACCTTATATCCACAATTGGCCAAATAGTTCAGGGTTCTGATGGTATTTTATAGACATTTATCATATGTAGGACTTGCTATGAGCAAATTGTCCACATATTGGAGTTAGAGTCCTTCATCCAATATTAAGTTTCTGAGGTCCCTAGCCAACATTTCCCCAAACAAAGTAGTATTACAGAATGAATCAGGTCCTGCTGCTTGCCGCTTACAAAATCAATACTCACAAATGTCAGTAGAAAGAAAAGGTGCCTTTAATCAGAATGCCAGCAATCTGGGAAGATGGTGGCCTCAGCCCAAAACCACCTCCAAAGATTCTGCTCAGGCATCAAAGTTTTGAAAGGGAAACAGAGAAGGAATCTCAGTTAATCATTGAGATGAGGGTCAGAGTCAGCGCCACCCCCCACTGTGTGCAGGCTTGTCGATTCCTCCTGATCTTCCTCTAGACATTATCTTGTTCACAGAGTTTGCTCACACAGTTTGTTCCATAGATTACTGAAAGGGAAGCTAGGGAAGAGATCTGGTCATCTATTAATTACTTATTCTTCATTGTTACTGCTTTGATCTATGGAAAGAACCGACAAGTTAGGTAAGGTATTGTGTGATTAAAAGATTTGAAAGGTGTGCTTGAGTCAGATATGAGTAGAGCATGGGGCTGCTTGGTTTAAAAGTTAGTTACAATATAGCCTTGCTAAAGTGACAAGGAAAGGGGCTTCCTGCTGAGGGCGGTTTCCTGCAAAGATCAGCTTACAGTAGGGGAATTCTTAAATCCTTGCAGCAGGACAATCCAATACTGTTGGACTACCTGTGTTTCTGGGTCCTGCCACGTAAAAGCAAATAGCTGCTGTGATTCTTCTGCAATAGGAATGCAGAAAAAAGCATCTTTCAAGTCCCAAACCGAGAACCAGCCGTCTTCTCCAGCAATAGTTGTGAGCACAGTGTATGGATTAGGTACCACAGGGTGCAAAGCTTGGACTATTTCATGAATAGGCCTCAAGTCTTGGACAAAGCACTATTCTGCTGAGTTTGGCTTTGACCGGGAGAATAGGGGTGTTGTTCAGGGACTTGCAAGTTTTAATCAGTCCTGTTTTCAAAACCTTTTCGAGAATTGGCTGATTTCCCTTTTGGGCCTTTGTTTTCGATGAGGTGTCCCAGCATTCCTTTTTTTTTTTTTTTTTTTTTGCGGTACGCGGGCCTCTCACTGTTGTGGCCTCTCCCGTTGCGGAGCACAGGCTCTGGACGCACAGGCTCAGCGGCCATGGCTCACGGGCCCAGCCACTCCGCGGCATGTGGGATCTTCCCGGACCGGGGCACGAACCCGCGTCCCCTGCATCGGCAGGCGGACTCTCAAACACTGCGCCACCAGGGAAGCCCCCAGCATTCCTTTTTAATGGGATTCATATTGGCCATGCATTTTGGGCTTTCCCTGGGGTGCTCTCAGCCTACACTTCTGGCCTTACGTTTTCATCGACTTCGGGGGGAAAAGAGCTGTGTCTCCTTTTCTGGGGTTTCCACGAGCCCCATCTGTAGGCTCAAAGCATACTCTAGTGGGTTCCTGCTGTCAAGCCATTCTGTCAAAAAGGTAACTTGAGCTTTTAATGTACAAAGGAGGTCCTGTCCCAAAAGAGGGATTGGACACTCTGGCATATATAAGAAAATGTGTTTCAGGGTGAGGTCCCCTAGTTGACATTCTAGAGGTTGTAAGAACGAACAATTTTGTACTTCTCCAGAGACTCCCATGACCAGGATGGATTGAGATGTTTTCTGTGCCACCTTGGTGTTTACCACAGAATATGTTGCACCCATGTCTATTAGAACGTCAATCAACTTGTTCTGCACTGTCAAAGTTGCCCGGGACTCCTGTGGGGAGATTGGAATTTGATGTCTCGAGTTCAAGGGAGCCCCCGGGCCTTTTCATTTATCATGAGCTTTCCTCTCTTTCTACCATACAAGAGAGCCTCCCTGCTTCCTTTTATCGTTTTTGTTCCTATGTTTTAGCCTAGGGCAATCTTTCTTCCAGTGCCCTTCCTCCTTACAGTAAGCGCATTGTTCTTTCCCCAGTGGTGGCTTACCTCTCTTTGGGTTACTCACCTTCTGGGAATCCAGTGCTGCTGCCAGAAAAGTGGTGTTCTGTTTTGCATCTTCGTTCTTATGTCGTCATTCCCTGTTGTTGAACACGTTAAAAGCAACACCTACCAATTGAGAAGGGTCCACTCCAAATGCACCATCTAACTTTTGTAATTTTCTTCTTACATCTGGGGCGCTTTGCCCAATGAAGGTCGTATTTGCCCTCCTTATATTCTCAGGGGCCTCAGGATCTGCATCCCTGTAGCGCCTATGAGCTTGATAAATTCTATAGACTCTGATGGATTCTCATTGGGTTTCTGTTCTATCTCCTGAATTTTGTTTAAGCTGTTTTGCCTAGGTACCCCCTTTGAAGACCCGCCACACTTTCTATTGATATAATGCTCTAGGTGTGGCATACGTCCATTTTTAGGATCCCAATTAGCTTCAGCAATAGGACTGCCAGATTTGCTTCTGGAGCTTCACCTGGATCCGCTAGATGGAGCCGGTGTGCTTCCTCTCTAGCCTTGTCAACAACCATCCTCCTTTCATCCCCAGTAAGCATCCTATTCATGAGTGTGAATGTCCGCCCAAGTGGGATGTTGAGTGGCAAAGACAGATATAAAAAGTTCAGTCATGCAGAGGGGGTCCTCTCGGTAAGCAGGGTTATGGTCTTTCCAGTTAAGCAAATATGAAGTTGAGAATGGATTGTGCATCCATAGAAACCTAGCTGGTTGGCCATTTGCATTAAAGCCTTCTATGGGATATCAGCACAAGGGAAATTTCTCAGCTCCGGAAGTGGCTCCAGGTCCAAACTGAGTGCGCTGTTGGGTTTTAAATAGTGATACCAAACCAGGTCTCCGTGCCCCAGCGGTTAACCTAGAAACCTCTACTTGATCCCCATAAGTAGGGGAAACAGGAGGCGGTAAAAGGGGTGAATATATTGGCGGCATGGGGACGGTCGGCACAGCTGCTGGTACAGTCGTCTCTGCCGGTGGGGGAAGCGGATAGGCTAGAGTTGCGGGGTAAGTTTTTTTTTTTTTTTTTTTTTTGCCGTACGCGGGCCTCTCACTGCTGTGGCCTCTCCCGCTGCGGAGCACAGGCTCCGGACGCGCAGGCTCAGCGGCCATGGCTCACGGGCCCAGCCGCTCCGCGGCATGTGGGATCCTCCCGGACCGGGGCACGAACCGGAGTCCCCTGCATCGGCAGGTGGACCCTCAAGCACTGCGCCACCAGGGAAGTCCCGGGGTAATTTTGACATAACATGTCCCCGCTCTCATTTCCTCTCTCTCCCTCTTGTAGAACAGATTTTCCCTTGGGTTTCCTTTCAGACCGAGGCACCATAAGGCGTTAGCCCTCTGACTCCTTTTCCTCCTGATGTAATAGTATAAATGCTTCAGTGTGTAGGATCTTGTCAGTTTCCCCTGCTCTTTCACAAAACAGTTCTAACTGCAAGATCGTATAATAATTGAGTGAGTTATTCAGGGGCCATCGCTCTTCTGATCCTGACATATATTGTGGCCACACACTATTACAATAGAATATCATCGCTTTCTTAGTTCTAGGCTTGTTATCGAGTCCAAGCTCATTCTCCTTGCCGCATGACAGGCCAGTAAATCGGGAGCGAAGGTGCTGGGGCATGGAATGACCACTTTGTCTGGAATGCCGGGAGTCCGAGAAAATGGCGGACCAGTGTCCTAGAGAAGCATCTTACTAGGGTCTGGATGCTAGTTTCTTTTAGAGAACACATAAAGGGGGAGGTGAGGAGGTAAAGTAAAAAGGCCATGAGTTGTTGCAAACATCTCCCGGCTTCATCCAGACTCCCGGAGGGGATGTGTTAATTTCTTGTTGCTTGCAGCCATTCACAGGTGGGCTGGGTCAGGATGTTTCCTGTGAGCTGAACAAAGGTATTTTAGTTTAACATTCAGGCATGGGGCTGGGGGTGCCGCAGGGCTCTCAGAGAAGACTGGCCATTCTGTATATTTTAAGCTATAGGCAACATTCCTTTAGTGATTATCTTGTAGTAAAAATAGAAAACAAAAGTTAAAATACAAGAAAGATGTAATACGAAACCAGATTAGTTCTTCCCTGTTACAGGGCCTGATGTAAGGCCGGGCACGTTACAGAAAGCCAGGCTCTTGACGAAAAGCAGGGTTAGGAAAGTTAAACCAGGATAAGACGGGTAAAGCCAGACCACCTGACGAAAAGCCGCCTGAAAACCTGAGGTCACGCCAGGAAGGAGAAATGCCATAAAGCAGGGTCAGGTGAGGTAAAGCAAAGTCAGCTGATGTAAAGCCTGGAAGTGCCGTAAAGCATCGTCAAGCGACATAAAACAGGGTAAAGTGACGTAAAGCCTGGGAAATTAATGTAAACAAAGCCTGGTAGTGCCGTAAAGCATTGTCAACTGACGTAGAGCAGGGTAAAGTGTCATAAAGCAGGGTCAGGTGACGTAAACGCCGGGAAACTGAGGTAAAGTCTGCGGACCCTTGTGTTTAGTTCCAGTTACGTTACAAAAGCTGGGCACATGACGTTCAGCCCGAGGACCAGACATAAAGAGGGAACGTGAAATAAAGCTGTGGCACCAGCTATAAAGCCGGGAACCTGAGGTAAGGCTGGGCACGTGACGTACAGCCGGGGCACGTGACCTAAACCCGAGGGATAAACGTCAGGAAGGAAACATCCTGGATTTCATCCTAGGGGTCTGGCTCCATTCTCTTTGATGCTGTGCCTTGTGGAAACTTGTCACAAGCCTGTAGTGTCTGTGCGTCATCCACATTATACTGACATAGTAGTGTTGGTGGTGGTCAGCAAGGTTACTGATAATACACACTTCATGAGTTCAGCGTTAGGCAGGTATATCCTTCCATGTTTCCTCCTACTTGTAGCCCCGGAACCCTTCACCCCCCACCCCGCCCCCCACCCCAGTCTCCTGTAGCTGCGGGAGCCGGGTGGGTCTCAGGCCTCCAACAGGTCCTGTTGAAAGAACAAGACTCTGGCCCTTCATCCCACAGAAACTCCTGTGTCCCATTTCATTCCTTTTCTCGCCGTAGATGACCAAAAGCTTCGGGAGGACATTTGCTGTCTTCTAATTAGCTACGCCATTGATTCTGCTTGAGACCAGCCATGAGGCTGGAGTCCCAAGCAAAGATTGCCTCATGTGGGCTTCGTGACCCACGCCAGTCTCCTTGCCCCGCACGATTCCCGGTAGCTGGGTCTCAGACATGGACCTGGCCACACAGAGCCTCTCACGTAAGGTCTTCTGCCCTCTTGAGTTGTCTCCAGGACACTGCTGCAGAACGAGGAGTCCTAGAGGATTCTTTACCTGCCTCAGCGTCCTCTGAGCTTCTGCAACTGACCCTTGTGAACCACACTGTGTCCTTTTATGGAGCTATCTGGACACATCGTTCTGGCTCTAATGTTGTACCGTGTGTTCCCTCAAAGTTATCTGTATAACAGGTTATCTGAGTCACAATATTTGCCCTGTGGATTCCTGGATGCTGCAGCGTTTTGAGCAAAACCAGGTTTCCTGGTACACAACAGGTGGGATGAAACGGCACCACAAACAGCTGAGCCTGCAGCTCCAGGACTATGGCTTGTTTTCCCTCCGTGTTCCCTCCTGCTTCTCCGTGTTCCTTGTTCTCTGCTTTTTCTTCTCCTTCGCTGCCTTCACTCACTGACCCTGCTCTCCCTCCTCCTCCCCAATGCCTGTCCCTGTTCCCAACTCCTTTACCACGTTCCCCGATCCCTCTCTCCCTACTTTCTGATCCCGATGCTGTTCTCTGTGGGATCTGGTCTCTGTTTTTTCTCCCCGTTCTCTTCCCGCTCACTCTCAGCCTGTCTCCATCTCTCTGCTCCGTGGCTTCACCAAGACTCCGTTTCCTCTTCTCAAATATTTGATTCACTTCTCTTCTCTAATTGGGGTAGACTGCCGTAATGGAGAGCCGACGGGGACCGACTTTGCTGTACTTTGAACTCTGTAGATAGATTTCAAAACAGACATGGGTTGCTGCTTTCCTGAATTCCTGTCCCATGAAGCCCCATTTGCATAAAAACATTGAGTTCAATCCACTTGCTGGTGACCGGCTCCTGATGCCCTCTCTGCTCACTGTCAGTGAAACTACAGAAATAAGAGCCTCTGCCTTTCACTACACCTCACCCAGTTGGTTAGTTGTCTTAACCTCTAAGCTCGTAAATCTCCCCAAGCCTGTCAATGTTCCCAAACACTTTAAGGCTGCCAGGCTCACCAGTCATTCCAAACACACCATTCTTGCTAATCCCATCACCCCTCCTCCAAGCCCTCAAAGCTCACTAAGCACGTGAATTCTTATCTGCATGTGGGCACTTGTTTTGTTTTGTAACAGTTCACGGAGTTGTACACTTACGATGTTCACACATCAGTACAATAGAATAAATAAGTATACCCAAATTGTCATCTCCTCTATGCCTCTTCATTCTGTGTACTTTGCTATTTGAATTCTTCGTCTCTTGCAAGTCACACTCCTGGCGCTGTTTTTTCCTCAATCTCAAGTATAGTCTGCGTCTTTACCCCACTGAGAGTATAAAGCCTGAAGCTAGAGAGGGTGCTAGATCCAGAGTGTTTTGGGGGTAAGAAAACTTCTTTCATCTTGTGAACCTCTCTTAAAGATCATGGAAGCCATGAGTCATCTGGGATAGGGAGACAGGGAGAACATCTGGCCTGTTTGGAGGGTTGAGTGTTACATTTGACTGGTAGATCCCACAAGGTCTTAGACATGCACAGGAGATGGTCTTGAGACGTGGGTGTAGTTTAAAGAGTAGGGTCGTGCCTCATGGATGCCATTGGCAGCTTGACCCTTTTTCTCTGATGAGCCTGTCAGCCTGGCTCCCAGTCCAAGGCAGGGACAGGTCTGTGGCTCATGGGGTAATGGACAGGTCTGTGGAAAAGGGCATGGTGCATGGGGAGAGGTTCCTGTGCTGCCTGTGACCTCCTCCTATCTGCAATCTGGTTTTCCTCTGAATCCCAGTGGCCCTATATCCCTCTTCCTGGTCTCCTGTTCTCAGAGGGTCTTTGGGGGACTACACGGCTCGTGGCAGGAGGCACTCACATTGGGAGTTCAGGCGTCATCATGGCAGACTGGATGAGCTAGTCAAGGCCCGTCCTGCCAAACCGTGTCTCCTCCACAATACCCTGGGGACTTTGAGAGGTCCAGAGCCGTGCCTGATCAAATGGATTTAATTGTGAAGTGAGTGATCTCCTGCTGTGTACAGAGAAGATCTTGGAGAATGGTTATGACTTGGGGTCACAGTCCAAGAAGAGAGCCCTGGAGGAGAACAGGGCCACCAGTGCCTGACCTGCCTGTGTCCTCTAGCCAAACACCTGCTTGGCCCTGGGCCTTGCCAGGACTGGGAAGGAGCTGATGGTCTGGTTACAGACCAGTGTGTGTCCAGAGTTTATGAAGGCATGGTGACTGCTTTCTGACCCATAATTGCCCTCTCACTAAGTCCTTGATGTGCCCTGCACATTTCCTTGCTTGACTTGTGCCCTCCTATGATTGCTGCACGTAGGGTCTCCAGGAGTCAAGGGGACCTGAGACCTTTTAGGAAGTCAACAAGCTGTAGTGCAGACCAGATGAGCTGGTTGAGGCCTCAAAGACTCAGATAAGAGGAAGCCTGCTTCTCTCCCCATCCCACAACGAGGCATGGACTGGCCTTAGTAATGGCTTGGGCATGGCCAGCCCTGTAGATTGAGGTGGGGGCCACGAGCATTGATTATTGACCTGTGCATCTCCTTCCACTTAGGGCCTGACATGTCTTGGACATTCTTAGGCTGAAGATGAAGCCATTAATGTTACATATAATTAGCCCAGTCTAGGACCTGGGAGCTTCCTAACTGGCCTCAGATCTTTGTGTGACCTTCCACAAGATCTAGCCAGGGCCTTCCCAGGGCCTAATGTATGGCTACATATAAGTACTTGAGATCTCTGTTCCCTTCCATGAAATGGGATGATCCTAGTAATTTGCAAAAGGTAATACACCAGAGGTGTTTCACCCATATCTGGACCAGATCTAGATGATAAGATTCCGGATTTTTTAGCTTATATTTTAACAGGAATTTGGGAGTCCTTGGGAGGGGATGAGAGTATTTTGCCTGTAGAAGTGTTGTGAATTTTAGGTGCCAGAGGGTGAAATGTAGTAAATAGCCTCTAAGATATCCTTCGATTATTCCTGCCTCTTGTTGCTCATAAACTTGTGTGTAAACCCTTCCATCTGAGTGTGCACTCGATTTAATGACACAGTTCTGAGGCATAGAATGTTGCAGAGTAATGGGATGCCATTTGCTGATTAGGTTATAAAGACTGCATCTTCCTTCTTGGGCAAACTCTTGATCTCCCTTATCTCTCTTCCTTCTTCCTTCTCTAGGGGAAACCAGCTGCCATGTCATGAGGCAGGTGAAGAGGGTCTCAAGGCAAAAAACTGAGTTCTGCCAAGAGCCAAGTAAGTGACCTGAGAGGCATACCCTCCTACACTCGAGTCTTGAGATATCTGTGGTTCTGATTTTCATTTTGATCATAGTCTCACAAATCACCCTGGACCACAGTCACCAAAGCTGAAAAAAGAACCTTTTGAAACACTGGACTTCATTAAACTTTAAATTATGCTATTTGAAAGATGTTGTTAAAAGAATAAAAGCCAAGCCATAGTTTAGGGGAAAATCACATAGCTAATAAAGGACTGTATCTTGAATACATAAAGAAGTCTCAAATTTCAACAAGAATATGAATAACCAGATACAAAATTGGCAAAAAAAAATTGAACAACTACTTTACAAAAGAAGTTTTACAAATGGTAAATAAGCATATAAAAAGGGCTGAACTGGGCTTCCCTGGTGGCGCAATGGTTGAGAGTCTGCCTGCCGATGCAGGGGACACGGGTTCGTGCCCCGGTCCGGGAAGATCCCACATGCCACGGAGCGGCTGGGCCCGTGAGCCATGGCTGCTGAGCCTGCGTGTCCGGAGCCTGTGCTCCGCAATGGGAGAGGCCACAACAGTGAGAGGCCCGCGTACCACAAAAAAAAAAAAAAAAAAAAAAAAAAAAAGGGCTGAACTAATTAGTCATTGGAGAACTGCAAATTAAAATCACAAAGAGATACCACTGCATACTTAATTAAATGTCTAGCATAAAATAATGAAATTTAATGAAAAAGTCAAGAGGATAAATAATAGCATCAACACCACAAAACAGTTAGTGGGAATTTTAGCAAAATATGTGTAAGACCTGTATCCAGGTAACTACAGAATTTTGCTGCAAGAAACCAAGAAGATGTAAATATGTTGGGATGTATACTATGATCATTGATTGGAAAACTCCACAGAAGTTTCATTTTTTAATATAATAGTAATGAAAACCGTAACGTGCATTTTTGAGGAAACTTATGAGATTATTTTAATATTTACATGAAAATGCAAATATTTTAGAGTAGTTAAAACCATTTAAAAAATGAGGGAAGACCTACACTAGCAGTTTTAATCACATACTTAGGCTATATTAAAGAAATATATATGATAGTGAGAAAGTTTACACATATGGATCAAAGGACCAGACTAGAGAACTCATCCCCCCAGCCCCCCACCTCTATGGTGCAACAAAAATGACAAGATAATTCAGTGGGGGAAATGATGGTCTTGCCAACAATGGAGTTGGAACAGTAAATATTCATACAGAAAAAAAATACTCAACCCTAAATTAACACCATACAATGAATTAATATAAAATACGTCAATCACCTAAGCATAAAAGTTAGAATTATACATTTCTAGAAGAAAACATAGAAGAAAAATTTTCACAGGCTTGGGTTAGGAATGCTTTTTTCACTTATGTCTCCAAAAGCATCAATCATGCAAAAAAAAAAAAGAGATGAATTGGATTTCAAAATACACCACGAAAATAAAAACAAATAACACAGACTGAGAGAATATGATAGATTAGATAGATAGATAGATAGATAGTTAGATAGATAATTGACAAATTTTACCAAAGAAAGTGTGCATTTGGTAAATAAGCACATACAAGATGATCAGCATCATTAAGGATTGGAGAAATGCAATTTAAAACCACAGTGAGATATCACTGCACATTTAAAAATTTTTTAATGTCTCAAATTCTCAGGCAAAGAATATATGGAAAGAACTCTTAATAAGAAGAATACAACCCAATAAAAATGAACAAAGGATTTTAATAGATACTTTTTAAACTAAGGTATGCACATGACTAATCAGTACATGACAAATGCTGAATATCATAAACCAAACTGGGAATTCAGATTTAATCTGGAATTATCCGGTATTCGTGGCCAGTCCCCTCAGTGTCACTGCAGCCTCCACAGGAAAACAGATTGTCCTTCATTTTCACCCCCCATCAAATCTCCCAGATTGCACAGGCCCAGCGATTCATGTTAGGGGAGCCTGGAAAGGGTCTCTGCACACTTTCTCCTCCAAAGGTTTGGGTATATGTGTAAGGATAAATTCTTTAGTCTCTTCATAGCAGGGAATTCCTGAATTGTAACTCCTTTCTTACCCTGGCCAGCCTCCTGTGTTAAATTCCAGGATCCTGGCCGTATTAGCAGGAATATGCCTTTTCATGAAATCAACATTTAAACAAATGCACTTTTCCAACCTCCGTGTCCCCACCAAAATACAAGGTCTTTAAAAACAGCTCTGGGTGAATGGGGTTGGGTGAATTCCTAGAGCCCAACAAATTCTTTTGAAATATTAGGACTCTGGATTCCCACAGATTCCCTTGTATTAATCACCTCTTGCTGCTTTAACAACTTATCACAACTTTAGTGGCTTAAAACAATACAAATGTGTCTTATTACAGTTCTATAGGTTAGAAACCCAACATGGATCTCACTCACCAGGCTAAAAATCAGGATGTCATTTGTGGGGGGCTTCCCTGGTTGCGCAGTGGTTTAGAATCCGCCTGCCAATGCAGGGGACACGGGTTCGAGTTCTGGTCCGGGAAGATCCCACATGCTGCGGAGCAACTAAGCCCGTGCGCCTCAACTACTGAGCGTATGCTCTAGAAACCGTGAGCCACAACTGCTGAGCCCATGTGCCACAACTACTGAAGCCCGCACGCCTAGAGCCTGTGCTCCTCAACAAGAGAACCCACTGCAATGAGAAGCCCGCACACCGCGATGAAGAGTAGCCCCCACTCGCCATAACTAGAGAAAGCCTGCACATAGCAACAAAGACCCAACTCAGCCAAAACAAACTAACATAAATAAATTAATTAATTAAAAAAAAGATCACTGGGGATGTGTTCTTTTCTGGAGGTTCTACAGGAGAACCTGTTTCCTTACTTTTTCTAGCTTCTACAATCTTCCTATATTCCTTGGGTCATGGTCTCCTGCCTTCATATCCAAAGCTGACAGTGTTGCATCTCTCCGAGTACTCTTCTGTCGCCACATTTACTTTTCTGACTGAGAACTAGGAAAGATTCTCTACTTTTTAATATTCACACAATTAAATCGGGTCCACCCAGATAATCCAGAATAATCTCCCCAACTCAATGTCCTTAAATTTAATCATGCCAAGAAACTCCTTTTTGCTATGTAAGGTAACATAACCACAGGTTCTTGGGATTAAGACACAGACATATTGGGAGCGGGGCATTATTCTGCTATGGATTGAATTATGTCCACCCAAATCCATATGTTAAAGCCTTAACCCCCAGTGTGATGGTATTTGGAGATAGGGCCTTTGGGAGGTAATTAGGTTTATACAGCCGTGAGGATGGGTCTTCATCATGGAATTAGTGGCCTTATAAGAAGAGACCAGAGAGCTTGCTCGCTCTCCACCGTGCAAGAATACAGTAAGAAGGCAGTGATCTGCAAACCAGAAAGTGGGCCCTCACCAGAAACCAAATCTGTCATCACCTTGGTTTTGGACTTCCCAGGCTGCAGAACTGTGAGAAATAAATGTCTGTTGTTTAAGCCACCCAGTCTATGCTATTTTATTATAGCAGCTTAAGCTGACTAAAACACTTCCATACTCTTCAGGCCCATGCCACACTCTTATTTTTCATTATAGATGATCAAGGCAACTGAGAGAGTATCTGAGTTCATTTGTATAACTTCTAAGGAGGATAACTGTATTTACATCCAAAAGTGGACATCGCGGGAGAAGTTGAACTTCTCAGGAGGCACTTACCTTGGTTCCTCATCTAGGCTAAGTTGGCCATTGTCCAGACTCCTACCCCTAACCCTTGGTATGCGTTCCTCAAAAGTGTACCCAACCCATCTTCCCAGGACAAAAGGTCCCACTCCCTGCACATTATTCTTCATGAGCCTCCCAGGACTGACCAGCCATGTCCATTCTATACCTGCCCCAGGGTGCCCTGGGTCTCTGGAACAGACTATTTGTAAACCACAACGTGTTCTTGTCTGTGGATATCTACACACACTGAGGTGGCTCTGGGCTATGACCTCTGTTCCCATGAGCCTTTCTGAATCACAAGAAATTAAAACTGAATATATGCAGCAGGAATTACTAGGGAAGATTTCTAGCTCGGAGTAGCAGCAAGGCAAACTATGGGTCTACAAGGGAGAATGCAACTATGCTATTTTAGACTGTGTCTTGGGCTTGTTGAATATTATATGACGTGGTTCCTTTTATTTATTTATTTATTATTTATTTTATGGTGTTGCATTTGCTTTTTTTTCTTCCAGTCGTATTGAGATGTAATTGACGTACAGCACTGTATAAGTTTAAGATGTACAGCATAATGATTTGACTTATACACATCATGAAATGATTACCACAATAACTTTAGCGAACATCCATCATTTTATATAGACAAAATTAAAGAAATAGAAAAAGATTTTTTTCCTTGTGATTAGAACTCTTAAGGTTTACTCTTGTAACAACTTTAATTTATAACATATATATGAGCACTGTATATGATAGTGGTAATTATATTTGTTCATATCGTACATTACATCCCAGGTACATATTTATCTTATAACTGGAAGTTTGTGCTTTTGACAGGCTTCTTCCAATATCCCCTTCCCCCAACGATTGCCTCAGGTAACCTGATCTCTCTTTCTATGAGTTTGTTTGTTTGTTTGTACATGGTTCCTTTGAAAATCTTCCATTTTAGTAAGTGATCGATCTGTTTTGGTTTGGAACGCATATCCTGGCCTGCTTTTATGGGCTGTAGCTCAGCTATGAATTTAGCTTTCAAAGCCTTTGCAGTGTGACTCTCGTCTCCCTCACGTGTGTGCTACCCAGAGGCCAATTTTGAAACCTGTTTGGTTTTCTGTATTGTAATTCACTTCTCAAACCTTCTTCTGTGTTGGTCGGTTATAGCCCCTTTCATACATACATTTCTTAAGGGTTTACCAGGGCATCAAATACAGATTTAGCGAATCCCTTTCTCCTGCTCCATCATTTCCATAAAGCTCCCCATACTCTCTAGCTGGGATAGGAAAAAATGCCATCTTGTTATTGTAGGGAATCAGTGAGGATGTAGGAAAGGAATTTCAAGCTCTAGGCAACAAGATGCAGCAGCCACACACACACTGAGGGAGAAGCAGGCCACAGAATGAGTCCAGGGACGTCACTACACAGACAGATAAAAATCCATCAACTACAACCACCCACGAGGCAGCAACGGAATCTAAAGTTAGTATAATATACTATCTAAAATGCCAGTGTTTCAAGAATGCATGCAAAGAAGTAGGAAAGTGTGCCTTATACACAGGAAGAAATAAGTCTGTCAATAGAAATCTTCTCTGAGGGGGCTAAGATGTTGGACTTAGTAGAAAAGGACTTCAAAGCAGGTATTATCAATATGCTTTAAAAACTAAAGAATTAAAGAAAATACAATTACATGACTCATAAAATTGATAACATGAATAAATACATTGAAATCATACATATGAACTAGTAGGAATATCTGGAGTTAAATAAGTACAATAACTGGTATGGGTAATTCACTGGAGAGGTTCAACAGCAGATACAAGCCAGCAGAAGGAAAAATCCGCAAAACTGAAGATAGATCAATACAGATTGTCCAACGGATGGACATAAAAGAATGTATTCAAAGAAAAATGAGAGAATCTTAAGAGACCCTTGGGAAACCATTAAACATACTACATTAAACATGCAATGCTAATCCCAGAGAGAGATGGAAGGAAGAAGGAAAGGAGGACGGGAGGGAGGGAGGAAGGGAGGGGTCAAAAAGAGACATTTAATGGCTGAAAGCTCAAGTTCGAGGAAAAGTATTAATATGTGCATTTAAGAAGTTCAACAAATTCAGAATATGTTAAGCACAAAGATATTCACACCTAGATGCTGTGGATGACATACACCTAGCCTAGGCCACTGTTCTAAAGTGCTGCCCCTTGGGCGTTCTTGGCTGAGACACTCCACAGAGTTTCTGCAGGGCTCTCAAGCTCCTTAGGAGATAAATAGTCAACTGTATTTTATTTTCATCTTTTGGGCGTATCTGTGAGAGAAATACAGGCTGATGATGGGTTCACAAATCAATTGGAATCATTCTTTTTAGGTTACTTAATACAAGTCACCAACTCCACCTGCCCTAGACTCCTTTGCTTTATTTTGTTTATTCTTAGGAAGGGCCTTTTCACAATTTTGTTTTTACATTTTAACTTGTTAAATGAACTTTAATTTTGGAAATTTAGTATGGAGAGTTCCTTTCACCCAGTTTCCCCAGGGAAAGTACATAAAATACATGGTATGCAACCATTGTACATTCGTTAAAACTGTGAAATTAACATTGGTACAATATTATGAGCTAAACTGTAAACTTTATTCATGTTTAATCAATCTTGCCACCCATATCCTTTTTCACTTCCTTGGTCAAATTCCGGATAACAGGTGACATTGACTCCTTAAGTGCCATTAGTCTTCTACAATATGTGGCAGTTTTCAATCTTTCCTAGCTTTTCATGACCTTGAGAGTTTTGAAGAGTACTAGTCAGGTATTTCATAGAATGTCCCTCATTGCTGTCTGTCTGGTGTTTTCTCTTGTTTAAATTTGGGTTATGGGTTTTCAAGAAGAATACCATAGAGGTGTATTCCCCTTCTCATTGTATCATGTCAAGTGATACATGATATCAGTATGGATCATCACTGGTGATATTCACCTTGATCACTTGGTTGAAGGTGTCTGTCAGGTTTCTCCCCGTAAGGTTGCTAATTTTACGTTTCCATACTTTATTCTTTAGAAGTGAGTGAGTCATTAAGTCCAGTCTGCGCTCAAAGAAGGAAGTGAAGTCCTCTAGGGCAGTGGTCCCCAACCCCCAGGCTGTGGCCCTGTAGCGGGCTGCGGCCTGTTAGGAACCAGGCCGCACAGCAGGAGGTGAGCGACAGTCAAGGGAGCGAAGCTTCATCTGCTGCTCCCCGTCGCTCCCCATCGCTAGCATTGCCGCCTGAACCATCGCTTGCATTACCACCTGATCTATTCCCCGCAACTCCTCATCTGTGGAAAAATTGTCTCCCACAAAACCGGGCCCTGGTGCCAAAAAGTTGTGGACCACTACTCTAGGGGTATCTGCGTATGTTATTTGGAAAACTTTTGTAGGAAGGATTTGCCTCTTTTCCTCATTTATTTCTTTATTCAATCTTTAATTTATATCCATATAGTTATTGATATTTATTTTGTTCTTTTTGGGCATAATCCTATACTGTCACTATATATTTTGGGCAAATTATTCCAGCTTTAGCCATTGAGATCACTTTGAGATCAACTCTTGTTTCCTTTTGGGATATCTGTAACTCTTATGTATTTATTTAAAAATTGTGCTTTCTTCTTGGCCATGGTCACCGAGGGGTGGAGAACATGGAGGAGAGGTGGGTTCAAGGGTTACAGACTTTCAGTTATAAGATAAATAAGTTCTGGGGATTGAGTGTACAGCATGGTGCCATAGTTAATGATACTGTACTGTATACTTGAGACTTGCTAAGAGAGTATATTAAGGGTTCTCATAGCACTGAAATAATTTTTTAAAGAAAATGCAACTATATGAGATGATAGATGTATGAATTTAGCTTGACTGTTTTCATCATTTCACAATGTATACATATATCAAACCATCATGTTAACTACTTTAAATATATACAGTTTTATCAATTATACCTCAGTAAAGCTGGAAAAATCTATACATCCTTGATTTGTGGCACAAGATGATGCCCTGGGATCATTTTGCGTTGTCCCTGCTTCTGTCCTGGAATCAGCCATTTCTCCCTGGTGCTGCACTCTTTGTCACATTCTACCAAATATTTTCCTACCTCAGAGCCTTTCAAGGGCTTCCCACTAAGTCAATACCTATGAAAAGGTCATAATGTATCCCAGTGAGGGACACGTTGAGCCTGCTAGGAAAATAGAGACAATATCTCAGTATAATGACAGTACATAAATATCATGTACAGGCAAGAGCCATGGAGTGGATGTGGAACCAGACTCTGAAGTTGCTGGCCAGGTGGTATTGAAGATTCCATTTGGATCAGAACACCAAGGATACAGGATTTAACACCAAGACAGGAACTGTTTTAGATGGTTCAGCCTGTCTCTAGGATGGCTCCTAGCAATGTGTGATAACTAAAGTACTTGATGGAGAAAAACCAGAAATGCCATAGCAGACAGAAGAAATAGGTAACATAGACCCACAGAGGTAGGTGTGTTGGAGTGGATAAACTATGTAAGACCAGAAAAACTATCAGACAACTCAGTTCTTTAAGAGGGTCCATGAGATAACCATTTATATCATCAGTAAGTAATGCACTGGGGAGAAAGGCATCGGACTTATAGAAAGTTCTTTGGTGGCTCCCCTTGAAGCTCAGTACTGAAGATAGGAAATACTATTCAGATCTGAGATCGCTAATAGCATTGGAAATGGTAGGTAACCAAGAATATAGGTACTAGGTATAGGACTTAACCGTCCAAAGCCTGGTGACACAATTATCTTCGTGAGCTACAAGCTGGGAATGGAAGACAAAGGGGCCTGAATGGCTGAAAGTCATCGAGATAAGTAATAAAAGAGAGTCCTCCTCAAGCAGAATAGATGGGCAGCCATCATGGTAGTTCTCAATCTGTACAGTCAAATGAAGTAAAAGAGGGATGGGAGGCTCAGGGAAGCTGTCAAACTGAACACTTCCCCAGTCCTGAGCCACTGTCTTTACTGGGAACACACTAAATGCTGGAGAGGATTGGTCCACAGAAGGGAAGACCCTATAACACCACACAGTACACATTTTCCTGGTCCTCCAATGGGACTATGGACCTTTTGGTAACTATATACTGGGACAAGGAGTCTAACTGAGCATTTCCATCACTGTTCGGCGCAGGTCTGAGTTCACATTGCTATCCGGAGAAACAAGTTCGATTGGGATCATATGAGATCCAGGTAATTAATAGAGTCCTGGCCCAAATACAGCTCACTCTGAGTTGACCAGGTCCACATAAACTATGCTTACACTGGATCATTCCCAGGTGAAAACTTAGGATCCTCTCAGGTCTGTTCTGAGCACGTGCCTTGTCCTGGGCCTGTGCATAACCTTCTAACTTCCCTGTTTATGTGAGTGCTTTTGAATGCGTGATTTCCCAGAGAAACTCTTCTCAGATTTTGCTCTGAAGTTTTGCTCTCTGGCCTTAAGCAATCTATTGAATGCTTTGAAGGTAATATTTTTGCCCCAGGCATCTGTGGATAGTTAATAGGCCTTGTAGTGTTTCTGAGGAATGCCTGTTACTTTTCTGCTCTGTTGTCCTGTGCTGGCTTCCAAGTTAGATGAAACAGAGATGAGGAACTTTTATTAGTTTTATAGGTAGCCCCCAGACAGATCTGAACAGATATACAGTAATTTGAAAAAAAGATCTACTCAGTTCCTTCCTGATCCAGGGAGCAGTGTTCCTTTCAGGGAATGCAGGTTGCTGCTGCTTTAAAACTGCTGCTTGGCTGGGGAGAGGGGTGGAATAAGGGCAAATAAAATAACCACAAAACTTTCCTACAATTTTGAAGATTCATTTTTTTCTTGATTCAGCATTGGCTTGGTTGCTGTACATTGTTGATTGTTCTGGAGAGTTCTGATAAAATTGGTTCTGATATTTTCTGTTTTTTGATGTGACTGTGGGGAGACAAGAGCTTAGAGCTGCCATTTCGCTGACATTACTCCTCCAGATACTGGCTTTTAAATACCATTCTCTGATTTTAAAAAATATGGGGTTTGCAAATGGGTACAGGAGCCAACCTGAAATTGCTCCCAATAGGCGAATCTCGAACAATTTGAGCAAATACATAGATAATACTAGTACTGGATTATATAACCCAAGAAACTAAATATCCACGGGTCTATGATAATGTGAATGAATCACTGAATGCATAAATAGATGGGGGGAAAGGAGGTCGATCTTCCTTACAGAGCAATTTGAATTGATTCCAATTACTTTCCCTTCCCTGGAGTGTAGGCTGGACTTCTGGCTCACTTCCAAATGTTAGGGTATGGAGGGAATTCCCTGGACGTCCAGTGGTTAGGACTCTGCACTTTCACCGCTGAGGGCGCAGGTTCAATCCCTGTTTGGGGAACTGAGATCCCAAAAGCCTTGCGGTGCGGCCAAAAAAAAAAAAAGATAGGGTATGGAGAGGGAAAAGAAAAAGTGGCTTTACAGTGGAGAAGATGTGGTAGAAACCACCTTAACCAAATGATCACGATTAACATCACCAGAGATACCATGGGCATATAATGTACTCCTGTTATGATTTCATGAGAAGGGTACTTGCTCATCGGGGATTTTTTCTCCCATAAAAAACATAACCCTAGTCTAATAATGAGAATACAGGAGACAGAAATCGAGGGGTATAGTACAAAATATGTGATCAATACTGTTTACATTTTCTAAGTTGCACAAAAAAGGACTAAGAAACTGCCGCAGATCAGGAGACAAAGGAAACGTGGTGACTAAATGCTGTGATGTTCTGGATTAGATTCTGGCACAGAAAATGACATTAGTGGGGAAACCGGTGAAATCTGAACAGAGTCTGTCATTTAGTTAATAGTACTGTGCCCATATTAATTTTTCAGTTTTGACAAATATACCCTGGTTATGTAAGATATTCTCCTTAGGGCAAACTAGGTTAAGGCTGTAAACAATTCTGTGTACCATCTTAGAATCTTTTCTGCAAATCTAAATTTATTCTAAAGTCTAAAAGTGAATAGAACAAAAAAAAATAGAGAATGTGCTGTCTTTGAAGGACTCTAGAAAAGTTTGGTGTTGTGAAATTATGTTAAAAGGAGACATTTAATCAGTTCCCAAAATATGAACTGTTCAGACTCATATCTGCCGTATATCTTCTACAACTCTAACTTGTGTCTGCACCTTACTGTGTTGTCATAGTGTTGGCTGTGCTTTATTTAATTTTTGGAAACATGTTTTACTTAAAAGTAGTCAAACTTACTAACAATTTCCTGCATATTTTATGCCTTTTGTATCTTGAAGTCCTAAAGATATTCTCCTTTGTGTTATGATAAAATTTTTAAAGTTTTGTTCTTTGGGAGCTAGAATACCCTCCCTTCTCTTGCCCAATGATTCTTGGGTTCAGCAAATCATCTAGGGAAGGTTCAGGGCATGTCAGGTGGAGTTTGACTCCAGATCCCTCTGGATCTATTTCTTTGTCCAGGCTGTGTTTTGCTTTGGATGGAGTGAGAAGATGGCAGGAATTTTGGAATGAGAAGGGTTAGGGTCAGGCATGAGTTTGCTGGATGAATAAGAGATAAAAGGTAAATGAAGAATACAGAGGATCAAGGGGATTTTTCATCAGGATGGAGTTTGTCATCCTGAGATTTATTTTCATAAATTTTATTAATGCATATGTTACTTATAGAAGGTAAACAAAACTAAAGGGTACAGCTCAATGAACTTTCACAAAATCACCCCAGCTTGTCCCCATTTCCCACATCAAGGAACCAAACATTATAACCCTACAGTGAAAGGACAGGCTGAAGTACTGCTTGGACTACTTCAAGTAGTTTAAATGAGCTGGAGGATTTTTTGCATTCCACGTAGATGTTAGTGGTCTGGATGGAAGGGTCATAGGATTAACAGTTGGATGAGCTGGTGGGGTCCTTGGGTGGAACGGTAGAGTTGTGTCCAGAAAAGTTATCATGTGTGCTGAGGAATTGTTGGGATTCAGGCTCTAAGTGGGCAGGTGTACATCAGGATTCTTCTTTGGAGGGGAAGGATTGGGTGCCACATCAACTTGGGTCCATTCACAGCCACCAGTCATGGAGGGCACACACTTGGAGTGCAAGGACTGGTTTCCTACCCATAAGCGGCAGCCTACATCCAATGACTGGTCTCGAAGGGATATAAAAGTCCACAGACAACCCATTACTGAAAATATAAACCCCATTCTGTAAGCCCACAGATCAATACTCACTACCCCACATATGTCCATCAGTGTCTCTATATACCACCGTCATCCACCCCAAAAGCCCTGTTACTTATCCCTCAAACCCAGTTCATACTCCACAGTTCCAGTGAGGTTTGTGGGCAAGGCCCCAGGTAGGCCAAGAAAGAAGAGAAGCATCAAGACCCTGCCATCTCTGCTCACGTAAAGACTATGGTCCTTCTCAAAAATGACCAGTAGATGGCAGAAAAATATATGATTTGGATATGTAGACATGAGCTCCAAAAATTATGGAGCTTTGACAGTCTAGAGTTTTTCTGAGGACACCAGCTCATCTGCCTGGTGAATACTGAGAATTACAGATCATTGTGATATCATCAAATTTTCCATCAAGACATTTTGTTCTCAGCCCACCACTTATAACACTGCCCACCCTACTTCTAGGTCACTTGTCCAAATCTGTACTTGTCAGAAGAGTGTGTGGTTAATCTCACCTTTCTCTTCATTAAAACCCATTAGGAGGAAATAACCTACTTTTTTTTTTAAGGAATTAAAAATTTTATTTATTTATTTTTTTGGTTGCGTTGGGTTTTCGTTGCTGTGCGTGGGCTTTCTCTAGTTGCGGCGAGCAGGGGCTACTCTTCGTTGCAGTGCGCGGGCTTCTCATTGTGGTGGCTTCTCTTGTTGTGGAGCCCAGGCTCTAGGTGCATGGGCTTCAGTAGTTGTGGCTCACGGGCTCTAGAGCACAGGCTCAGTAATTGTGGTGTGCAGGCTCAGTAGTTGTGGCTCACGGGCTTTGTTGCTCTGCAGCATGTGGGATCTTCCCAGACCAGGGATTGAACCCATGTCCCCTGCATTGGCAGGCGGATTATTAACCACTACACCACTAGGGAAGTCCCTGTACTTTGAAAACTATTTTATAAAAGTCTTGAATGTGGTATTTCATGTTTCCTACTAGAGTTTTCTGCATTACAATAGAGATTTGGCAATCCGAAGTGATGAATGTGTAATAGAACGGTGTGTGAACGATTTTGGACAAGGAAAGAGTTCATGTGCTGTTGAAATTAACTTGGTGGAGGCAGCCCTATAATTTTAGTAATAATAATAAAAGCTGATATTTATTTAGCATTTACTATATGCTAGGCACTGTGTGAAGCATTTCATATTGGCACATTTAATTTTCACAATAACCCTACGAAGTGATGGCTATTTAACGATTTTTTTTTTTTTTTACTAAGAAGTACACTGATGCCCAGCGAGTTCAAGTGATTTGTTCAAGGTCCTACAATTAGAAAAATGCTCAGGACTTTTCCTTTTTATCTATTCATACTACATGCAGTTAACAATGTGGTGCTTGTTGTTAGCATTGCTGGAGCTTTATGAATTCAGGTGAAATGTTATTATTCTCTTGACACTGTGACACATGGGTTCAAATCTTCTCCTTCCTAGATCTAGGAAACAGTTTTAGCTGTGTTATCTTGAGTAAGTGTGACCGTAAATGAATGCGTAAGAGAGCACTGTGACTGCATCCAGGCTGATGTTAGCAGAATATTTTCAACCAGGACTGTCTTGCTGGCCCCAGGTTACATGACGCTAGTTTATGTTATGTTACGTTGTGTTGTGTTATGTTATGTTGTGTTATGTTATGTTGTGTTATGTTATGTTGTGTTATGTTGTGTTGTTGTGTTGTGTTATGTTATGTTGTGTTGTGTTATGTTGTGTTATGTTATGTTGTGTTATGTTGTGTTGTTGTGTTGTGTTATGTTATGTTGTGTTGTGTTATGTTATGTTGTGTTATGTTGTGTTGTGTTGTGTTGTGTTATGTTGTGTTATGTTATATTGTTACGTTATTTTTCAGGCCATGCTGTGTGGCATGTGGGATCTTAGTTCCCTGACCAGGGATGGAACCCGGGCCCCTTGCATTGGGAGCGTGGAGTCTTAACCACTGGACCGCCAGAGAAGTCCCATGACCCTCGTTTAGTATGATGGAGTGGTTAAATCACACATCCTAGCTGCCAAGGACCATCTTGAGCCTATCTTCTCCCTCCAGCACAAGCAGAACATCACTCAGTTCTTCCAATCTGATGTGTTTCTCTGGTGGTCTAGTTTGATGCTCATGGGCTTTGTGGAACAGCTCAGCCTCAGCGCCCCTGGGACTGAGTGAGTTTTGTCAGAGATGTGTTGTGTTGTGCCACGGTCCTGTGCCTAGAAAACAGCCTCCCTACTCGCTGGCCCATCTCCTAACACTTGCTATAGTGGTTAGGATGCTGGGTTGAAAGTAAGAGAACCCAGCTCTCGTGAGCTCATTAGAAGGGAGGTAAGGGGGCTTCCCTGGTGGCGCAGTGGTTGAGAGTCCGCCTGCCGATGCAGGGGACACAGGTTCGCGCCCCAGTCCGGGAAGATCCCACATGCCGTGGAGCAGCTGGGCCCGTGAGCAATGGCCGCTGAGCCTGCGCGTCCAGAGCTTGTGCTCTGCAAAGGGCGAGGCCACAACAGTGAGAGGCCCGCGTACCGCAAAAAAAAAAAAAAAAAAAAAAAGGGAGGTAAGGAATCAGAGCCTACCTCATGGCACATGGGACGGAAAGCAGCTGAACTTCAGGAGGGATGGAATCAGAAACTGGAAATCCTGAGATTTCTTTGTCTGCCCTCTGCCTATACCTCTCTCCAAACATCCTTATACCTCTCTCCACACCTCTCTCTATATCTTTGTTATTTACTTCTGAGCCCCCAGCTTTCCTTGTTTCTGAATGAAAATCCTAGCCACACAAAGCTCTCAAATTCCCATGTTTTGTGTTTAGCCACATAGGAAAATCTGCCTTGTTGGCCCCAATTCCAAGTTCCTCAGCAAATATCTGATGAGTTCTGAGACTTGCCTTTTACCAGTCAGCTGTGGGTAGAGCAAGATCATGTGGTACACAGCTGGCTTCTGGGAGCCTGTCCCTACTGTGTGAGAGAGAGGGGCTCCAGATGGAGTGCACAGATCCACAAGGCTACAACAGACAGAGAAGCGTCTCTCCATAGTTGTGCTTGGGTAGACCTTGCTCAGAACAGTAACAGGGTAGTGGATGGCGTATGCGGCCCCCTCTGGGGCATTCTCTTAGGCCCTGGTGGATGATTGCCATATGATCTCTCACTGCTGTGGCCTCTCCCTTTGCGGAGCACAGGCTCCAGACGCGCAGGCTCAGCGGCCATGGCTCACGGGCCCAGCCGCTCCGCGGCATGTGGGATCCTCCCGGACTGGGGCACGAACCCGTGTCCCCTGCATTGGCAGGCGGACTCTCAACCACTGCGCCACCGGGGAAGCCCCCCTGTTTTCTGAAAGTGGTGCTCCTCTTCTCTTTTAAGAACGTCTCCTCCCTCACCCATGTGGCCCTTTGATCCATGAATCACCTGGCCCCACCCTTCCCTGGACAGAGAAGTCAAGGCTTGGGCCAAGCCCGTCCAATCGGAGTACCGCAGCCCAGACCTTAGTGACTGGTTGGTGAAGGGCACATGACCCCGGGGTGGTCTCCTTGGAAATTTTCATGCCTGAAATGCGAAAAGACTGCCTTTTTTCAGTGGGGTGGCTGAGCTGGCAGATGGGAGCCCATCGGAGGAAAGGCACCAAAAGAATCCAGTAGAGTGTGAGGTGGAGAGGCAGATCAGGAGGCCTCAAGGTACCGAGTCTTCACGTCAAGCCAGGTCTGAAGCCAGAGGCAGTTCTGTATTTCCTCACTGTGAGATCCCATAAATTCTTCCTCTTTTGCTTATGTTACTTTGAGCTACTTTTCTGTCTCTTACAACCTAACGCACTCTCTTGTTTGCCTAAACCCACAATAGTCTCTGAAGGTCTTCACAGGCCCTGTTTAATCATTTCGTTCACGGTTGTTTGTTTTTTTTGTAAGTCTCTTCAAAGGAGAGCATCTAACTAATCATCAGCAGAGCCCCAGAATGTCACCCTTCATCACCCTTCAAAGTAGGCTCACATCTGGTGCTGGGATTAGTAACACTTGGTGTTGCATCATGAATGAATTCACAGGCTTAGTGATGTTATCTTGTTATCTGTTTTCTCTTAGATGAATCATTTAGGGACAAGATCATGAAATAATTTTTAGAAAATTGCCTAACTTGAGGGGAAAATCCACTAAGTTTTTTTCACCCTTTATGTTAGGCATTCCTAAAGCCTAAATACAGAATCATATGTGGAGAGGAGGGATAGTTACATCCACATAGAAATGCTGTGGTGTCAAGAGCATGTGTTAACCACACACCCATATCACTTAAATCAGTAGAAGGTCTGATCCTTATCATTTGTTTGCCTTACTCACCTCCCTGACAAGCAATGGTGGTATCAACCAAATGTTATACAGATCCCTAAATTTCCCTTAGCCTGCAAAAATAAAAACTGAGCTCAGAGTATGTGAAAGAAATTTGGAACATGCTTGTAAGAAAATCTGGAAATTACTAAGAGCATTATTTTTTAACATATATGTATGTACCAAGCATCATGAAGGTTAAGACATCTCCATCTTCTGTCATTAACAACATGAGTTGCAGTCTCATAGGGAAGGACCTCATTTGAGTCACATTCTCAGTAAACATCCTGAAAGACCAGAAGGCAAGACCCCTACACTCCAGTAGTCAAATTTTGAGATTAATTTTTTGCATTAACTTAGTAGATCCTAGATGAGAAAATTCAACAAGAAAAAAAAATGAGGGCAAATCTGTAATGGTCAGCATTTAATTTTTTTGCAGTAGTTTAAAGTCAGTGGTTATAGATATAGTCATATAAATTTAGTACATTACAGCAGAGGCTTACAAAGGAATTGTCATTTAAATATAATGCATTCATTACATATTTAAGTAAATTTCACCTTGAAAAGAGAGAAAGTATATTTCTAAAATATACTCAGAGGTAGAGTGTGTTTCTCATTGCATCATGCCAGGGGGTATATGATATCAGTAAAAGTTATCACTGCTGAAATTAGCCTTGATCGCTTGGTTAAGGTGTCTCTTCACTACTCTGTTATAAAATCATGATTTTCTTCTTTCCATATTCTATTCTTTGGGATATGGCAAGTCCTCCCCATACTTAAGGGGAAGGAAATGAATTTCCACTTCTTAGAAGGCAGGTATCTCAACATGTTATTTGGAATTCTTCCATAAGGAAGATTTGTTCCCTCCATTTATTTATTTATTCAATATTTTATAAATATTGGTATGGGCTGATGGATATTTATTTTGTTCTTTGGGGTATAATTCAATATTATATATTTATTTTGCTAGGAAAATTGTCCCATATTTTAATTGTTCCATTTGTTATATAGTTTTCTAGGAAAATGGTTCCAGCCTTGTCTATTGGGCGTTCTTTCATATTGATTCATGTGTCCTCATAACATAGATGGGATCATCTTGTGTTTTACCTGGCCCAGCCCTGTACTCAGCCCTTTTTCCAAAGAGCTGTGGTTTCCCTTTAATGGATAATGGTGTTTAGAAACCAAGATCTGTGTACTAAATGTGCTCATTGCTTTCAAGGTGTCAGTGCTTCTAGGTCTGCTCAGGAGACAGAGCCAAGAAACAGACAAAGAAACAAATGAATACATAAATATTCAGTAAATATCTATTCAATAAATAGATTATATATATATATACTGCTAAGTTTGTATATAAGCATATCTATAATTATTTCTGCATCTGTGTATCTGTATATATAGTAAAATAGACATGCATACTCACTGCACTGATATCTCTGACTATTCTGTCACCACAAAATACAATGTATTCAATAGCATTTCTCTCCCTTGCTTATGCAGGGGGGCTGGATGAGTTCATTGGTGGCACTGAGAGGCCCTAGAAGAGGGCAAGGGGACAAAGAGCTGATCCTTGACCTACTTGTGACCTCCTGCTGAGGCAAAAGGCAGGGTGTGTGATTAAAGTCAGGGCTTATAGCCTCAAAAAGACTGTGTGTTGTTTGTTGGAGTATGTTGTGGCTGTGTGCTTGCCTAGACTTGGGCATTCTCAGAGGAGGGGGGAGACTAGGGCATGGCCTCACTCTGGTGAGTGGCCAGCATGGGGTGAGGGTGTAGGGACATGGCTATGTCCAAGAAAATTCATGGCCAACTTAGAAGGAAAATGGGGGGTAACGACTGTGGGGACTAACCTCTGAGCAGTTTTTGATATCCTACAGAGTTCTTTCATATCCCGGGACCTTTATAACCAGGGCCAAGGAAGTAGTCATAAGACTGTTGGCATTCTCTTTGGGAGTATTGATTTCCCTTTAGGAAATGGGGATGATTTTGGTACACTGTTAATTTACTTTAATATAACATTATAACCATGATTAATACCACCCTGGTGAATCCTGTTGTTGTCTCTTAATCTGTACAAAATTGGGATAGTTTTTTTTTTTTTTTTTTTTTTTTTTTTTTTTTTTTTTTTTTTTTTTTGCATTACGCGGGCCTCTCACTGTTGTGGCCTCTCCCGTTGCGGAGCACAGGCTCTGGACGCGCAGGCCCAGCGGCCATGGCTCACGGGCCCAGCCGCTCCGCGGCATGTGGGATCCTCCCGGACAGGGGCACGAACCCGCGTCCCCTGCATCGGCAGGCGGACTCTCAACCACTGCGCCACCAGGGAGGCCCCAAAATTGGGATAGTTATGATGCATCGTTGATATTACTTTTGCCTTTATAATTGAAATTAATACTGTAATTAGGAATGGAGAGATACTTGTAAATTAGGGGGGCAAATCTGTATTTTTATGAGTATTTGTGAGGTGTAAACGAGGTAGATCCTTACTTATTAAAGCTATGTTAGTAACAGTAACTACTAACCATAGAGTATACAATACAAATCCAAATTTTATGAGTGTTCACTTGGTTTCAGGTCATACCTCAAGTGTATTCCGTGCACTAAATATGTAACCTTGTCGGTAATCCTGTAAGAGAAGTTCTGTGATTATCTGCATTTCATAGTTGAGGAATCTGAGGCAAAAAGCTGTTGAATGACTTGTGCTGAGGTACTTCAGCCGGGAGTTCATGCAACTTGGATTTTAACCCAAGCACCTTGAGTCCATGCTCCATTTATTTAACCTCTGTGTTTCTCATGGTGATTAAAAGAATACTTATCATAAGTCACTAGTATTATTTATCTACCTCCTGTCAATATTATGTCATTAAAGACAGGGAGACTGCAAGAAGGTCTTTTCCTAGATCTTTCCATATCCCCCATGCTCCCACCTGGCTCCCACCTTCCTGGTGGTCTCTGAATCTTCCTGCCTCTCATCACCATGCCTGGGCAGGCCTGCTCTTGTGCACTATTACACCACTGGATTGTTACTTAGAAGTTGGGGAGTCTGTTAAGAATGCAAGGTCCTGGGGACTTCCCTGGCGGTCCAGTGGTTAAGACTTTGCCTTCCAATGCAGGGCGTGCAGGTTCGATCCTTGGTCGGGGAGCTAAGATCCCACATGCCTCATGGGCAAAAAACTAAAACATAAAACAGAAGCAGTATTATAGCAAATTCAATAAAGACTTTAAAGAAATGGTCCACATCAAAAAAAAATCTTAAAAAAGAAAAAAAAGAATGCAAGGTCCTTTGCTGTGGTGTTTCAACTTTTGGTTCTAAGGGGTGAGAGTTCACCCTGCTCAGGTAGGTGGTTGAGGGAAGGATCCCAGGCATGAGTGCAGTGGGGCTGCACATTTTGTATTTTGAGTCTCGGCTGGAGGCACATGAGTGGGATCTTGAATACCTAGACATGAGGGGTCCCATGCATACTCTTTCCACCCTCTCAATCATTGCTGCTTTATTCTAGGGCTTGGCCATGTCAGCAGGAAAATATAGCCCTATGAGAGCGCAGTAGCAGGGAAACCCTACCAATTCCTCCCCATAGGTGTCTCCCCTCGAGAACGGAAGATTTTGGCCAATGGAAATTCTGACTGAGAGAATGTGCAGGGTGTCTGGAGTCTAACAGGTCTGGGTTACACACAAACACCACAGTCATTTCCACCCCACACATATTCCTGAGTGCCATATCATTCTTTCTCTTTCCTCCACAGGTGATCAGATCTCCTGGGGAGAACTTTGAATTTATCTATGCAAGTGGTAAGGAAAATTATCATGGTTACATTCCTGAGTGGAACTTTCAGCAAAAATACCTAATCTAGGATGAGTCATCCCCCCCCCCCCCACCAGCCCTTTGCCTTCTCTCACCCGCTGGCATGGAACCCGCAGTTTTGGCCAACAGACCAGAAATATAATCATTGTCTCTCTTTAGTAACTTAGAACATTGTGCTCCCTCCCGGGACTGCTCATCCATAGCTGATTTGTTTCCTTGCCCAGGGCTTCCTGAGGCCATTAGGCCTAGATTCACTTAAACCACAGAGTGGACACAGTGTGCTGACCTTCCAAATTTGACTTCTGTCTTCGTGAGCAGTTTTGAGTAACAATAAATCAAAATTGAATAGACGTAGCATGAAATACGGAAAAGAGTATAACTAAGATACCTTCTCGATATCTACAGGACAGGTCATTGTACCATGAATGACCCATCCGCTGTTCTTTCAGCCCAGGACCTGGTACCTGCTCTCTTTGTGCCTTGCTCCCTCTCCCTCTTCCTTTCCTCCTCTCCTCTCTATCCTCTTGGCCGTTCCGTATTTCCTTTTTTTAAATCTGTTTTTGCCCTTTCTGTTTGATGAGCTCCTGATCTTCCCTGTTCTCTATTGTCACTACCTGCTTTACTTGCTACTGTTTGCTCCACGTGCTGTCTTTTTGTTCCTTCCCTCTCCTCCCAGGACTCTGCCAATCCTTCATCTTCTGTTCCACCTTTTTTCTATTGTCTGCATTGAACAGGGCACAGAATTAAGACGTGGTAAACTTTGCTCTGCTTTCCGCACCCTCCAGAGAGATTTCCATAGGGATAGTGGTCACTGCTTCTGCCTTCTCATACAGTCATATAGGCAAAATTTCTCCTGCCCTGTCTTCAGGATGTACAATTTACCAAACCAAGCACCTGTCTAAACTCTGTGAACAATTGTTCTGAAATAACTTGAATAAGACCCTCACAGATGGCATGCCAACCTTCTCAAATCTAATAACACTTAAGTGGTTTGTGTTTTCTTTCTTGATCCAGATTCTGGTAAGAGGAATACTAGGAGTTGTTGAATTTCATAGAGCGGTGTCCATAGGAAACACATACATTTCTCCTTGGAGTTGTTTTTTTTTTTAATTGAAGTGTAGTTGATTTATAATATTGTGTTAGTTTCAGGTGTAAAGTGATTAAGTTACATATATATATTCAGATTATTTTCCACTATAGGTTATTATGAGATATTGAATATAGTTTCCTGTGTTATACAGTAAATCCTTTATGCTTATATATTTTATATATAGTAGCATGTATCTGTTAATCCCATACTAATTTATCCCTCCCTCCACTCCCTTTCCCCCTTTGGTACCATAAGTTTGTTTTCTATGTCTGCGAGTCTGTTTCTGTTTTGTATATAGATTCATTTATATTATTTCTTAGATTCCACATATAAGTCATATCATATAATATTTGTCTTTTTTTCATAAATTTATTTATTTTGTTTATTTTTGGCCGTGTTGGGTCTTCGTTGCTGTGCGTGGGCTTTCTCTAGTTGCAGCGAGTGGGGTCTACTCCTTTGTTGTGGTGTGTGGGCTTCTCATTGTGGTGGCTTCTCTTGTTGTGGAGTGTGGGCTCTAAGCGCTTGGGCTTCAGTAGTTGCAGCATGGATGCTCAGTAGTTGTGGCTCACAGGCTCTAGAGCACAGGCTCAGTAGTTATGGCACATGGGCTTAGTTGCTCTGTGGCATGTGGGATCTTCCTGGACCAGGGATCGAACCCATGTCCCCTGCATTGGCAGGAGGATTCTCAACCACTGTGCCACCAGGGAAGCCCCTGATATTTGTCTTTGTCCGACTTACTTAGTATGATAATCTCTAGGTCCATCCATGTTGCTGCAAATGACATTGTTTCACTCTTTTTTATGGCTCAGTAATATTCCATTGTATATATATGCCATAGCTTCTTAAACCAGTTGTCTGTTGATTGGCACTTGGGTTGTTTCCATGTCTTCGCTATTGTAAATAGTGCTGCTATGAACATTGGGGTGCATGCATCATTTCGAATTAGAGTTTTCATCTTTTCCAGGTATATGTTCAGGAGTGGGATTGCTGGATCGTAATGCAGCTCTATTTTTAGATATTTGAGGAACCTCCATACTGTTTTGCATAGTGGCTGCACCAATTTACATTCCCACCAACAGTGTAGGAGAGTTCCCTTTTCTCCACACCCTTTCCAACGTTTATTATTTTTAGACTTTTGGGTGATAACCATTCTGTCCAGTGCGAGGTGCTACCTCACTGTGGTTTTGATTTGCATTTCTCTAATAATTAGCAATGGTGAGCATCTTTTCTTGTGCCTGTTGGCCATCTGTATGTCTTCTTTGGAGAAATGTCTATTTAGGTCTTCTGCCCATTTTTCGATTGGTTGTTTGTTTTTCTGATATTGAGTTGTATGACCTGTTTGTAAATTTTGGAAATTAAGCCCTGTTGGTCGCATCATTTGTAAATATATTCTCCTTTCAATAGGTTGTCTTTTCATTTTGTTGATGATTTCCTTTGCTGTGCAAAAGATTTTAAGTTGGAATAGGCCCCATTTATTTATTTTTGCTTTTATTTCTTTTTGCTTTGGGAGTTGGATCTAAGAAAATATTGCCACAATTTATGTTTGAGAATGTTTTGCCTATGTTCCTTTCTAGGAGTTTTATGGTGTCATGATTTTTTTTTTTTTTCTTTTTGCGGTATGTGGGCCTCTCACTGTTGTGGCCTCCCCCGTTGCGGAGCACAGGCTCCGGATGCGCAGGCCCAGCGGCCATGGCTCACGGGCCCAGCCGCTCTGCGGCATATGGGATCCTCCCAGACCAGGGCACGAACCCGTATCCCCTGCATCGGCAGGCGGACTCTCAACCACTGCGCCACCAGGGAGGCCCTGGTGTCATGATTTATATTTAGGCCTTTAAACCATTTTGAGTTTATTTTTGTATATGGTGTAAGGAAGTGTTCTGGTTTCACTGATTTACGTGAGGCTGTCCAGCTTTCCCAGCACCACTTGCTGAAGAGACTGTCTTTTCTCCACTGTCTATTCTTGCCTCCTTTACTGTAGGTTAATTAACCCTAGAGGTATGGGTTTATTTCTGGGCTCTCTATTCTGTTCCATTGATCCATATATCTGTTTTTGCACCAGTATCACACTGTTTTGATTACTATAGCTTTGTAGTATCATCTGAAGTCTAGGAGGGTTATGCCTCCAGCTTTGTGCCATCCCCTCCCACCCCCAAAATACAGTCTTCAGTATTGACCATGAAATGTATGGGAAAATCCTCTTAAAACTGGCAAGGTATCTATAGGAGGGAAGAAGCCCTCAGGTAGTAAATGTTAGGAAGTAGCTTTCTTAAAAACCTCATCCTAGACCTTGGACCAAAAATTCGAAGAGGAATGAGTCCTCACTACCAAGACCGTGACCGTGAATCACCTCTTGTCCAGACTCATTTCCTCTGCATTTGATATTTTTGTTAAAATGAGTTTCCTCCCTGCCTAATCTGAGTCCTCACTGTCCCTGGCAGGGACTTGGAAGTAGTAACTCATCATGTAGAATTATTGTGTAGGTCTGCATTGGGCCCTGGTTTGGGGTTCACAGTAAAGGTGAAAAGGAGCAAAATCTGTTGAAGCAGAACCACTATCAATCAAACTAAAGGTAGGAAAGGAAAAGCACTAAAGATAAAAGAGAAAAATATAGCCACCACTACTGGGAATAAGGAGAAGGCTTAGAGTAATTGTGAAATAATTAAAACTTATCCAAGTGTTCCTGAAAGCCGTTGTTCATAGCATTATCAACTGAGATAAGAGTACATCTCAACCTTGTTAGCATCTCACATAATCTTCACTTCAGTGATGTTAGGCCCACAGTAGTAAGTATTCTGGAGTAAATTGAAGCCATTGGTAAATTGAGGGCTTGGGTAATTAACTTACGCTCTGACCAGAACAGGACATTATTTATTTTTTCTACCATTAAAGCTCCTCTTGTATGTACATCAAACATGACCTACTGAGAATATTTCCGCACTTGAAACTGTAGGGAAAAAATGTCATACAATACACTATGTTGTGCACATTTTACAAATTAATTTTAAAAAGTGTGCCCCAAAATGCATATACATCTAGTTTCTGAGTTTTCCCGGAGACTGGCCTCACCCTCTGATTGCTGTTCAAATAGGAAAAGAGGTGAAAATGAATGGGAATATAGGACCAAGGACAAGTAAAATGGCATGAACAGCAGTGAGCTCAATACATGAATGAATCTTTGAATATCCTGAACTCAGGCCAGCATGAACCTTGGGTCTCTAGAATCCACTGCCCTGGGCCACGGACACTTGGGATAGGATATCTGGGTTGAGGCACTCAAAAGTCTTAAGACAGCAGATTCCCCATGACCTTATGATCCTACAGAATTGGTCCACTCTTTCTTATTAAGGGATAGTATTTTCCCTTTTCTTGAAGATGATACAGAGGTCACACCAGCCCTGAGCCAGTATCTGTACCTGGACTTGAATGCATAAAAAGATTGGTCCACAGGTGAGAGGACCTGACAACATTGGGGTAAGTTTATATGATAATGATTTCACCAGTCCTTCCTCAGGAGGACTTAGTGCTTTTTGAAAAAATAACTATACACTGGGGCAAGGAGAATAACTAAGTATTTTAAAAACTGTAGGACACAGGTCAGAATTGACTTTGATATCTGGAATACCCAAGTGTCATTTGGAATCCCTGTTTGATTGGAATCATACAGGATCTAGGTAATTAAGGGAGTCCTGGCCTTAAAACAGATCATGCAATGTCTACTAGGGCTACAGACAGTCAGTGACTTGGATCTTGGTCTCCAAAAATATAACTGGGATAGGTATAAGGGGTGGTTGGCATAACGTTGGGCTTTTCACCTCTGACGTAAGAGCTATCTTAATAAGTAAGACCAGATCGAAGACTCTGAAATTGAGCTCCTGGCCGAGGTAATAAAACAACATCATAATTTGGGTATAATGGCAGAAATTGGTGCCGCTATTAACATCCTAAAGAAAGGATGAGTTAAGTTCCCCAATATACTTATATATTTAAATTCTTAGTATGACCCTTAGAAATATAGATCATGGGAGGCTGTTGCACCATGGTATAGACAGATCCAAGTGCTTTCTGGCCAGAAATGGGTTTGGTCAAATCTCTAAATCGTAAGTTCAAGCCATCTCAGCAAAAATTTACTGAATGATGGAAGTGCTGCACCCAGGACTGAGCATGAACAGATTTTGAGGGCAACAAAAGCTGCAAAGCAGGTAGCCCAGAACCCATATCATCCAGTAGTATTGTACCAAAGCCTTTGTCTACACTTACAACTTTTGGCAACCTGATAGACAAAGATAGATCCAGACTGGTTAATAGATGGGTTGGCTTGGTATGTTGATACAAGCTGAAAATGCATGGCTACCACATACTGCAACCACTCAAGGATGATCTTGAAGGAAAGAGGTGAGAGAAAAATTCTCCCAGTATAGAGAATACAAAGAGGTGCTCCTGGTCACATTGTTTCGGTGAAAAGAGAAGTGACCTAAAGTTAAAAGATACATGTATTAGTTTGCTGGGACTCCCATAACAAAATTCCACAGACTGGGTAGCTTAAACTACAGAAATTTATTTTCTCACAATTGCGGAGGCGAAAAGGTCAAGATCAAGCTGTTGGTAAGGTTGGTTTCTTTTGAAGGCCTGTCTCCTTGGTTTGTAGATGGTTGTCTTCTCCTTGTGTCTTCACCTGGTCTTCCCTCTGTGTGTGTCTGTGTCCTAATCTCCCTTTTAAAATAAGAATACCAGTCATGTTGGATTAGGGCCCACTCTAATGACCTCATTTTACCTTAATTCCCTTTTTAAAGACCTTCTCTCTAAATACTCTCATTCTGAGATTCTGGGGGTTAGGACCTCAACATACGAATTTTGGGGGAACACAATTCAGCCCATAACAATATGTGAACTCTTGGGCAGTGGCAAATGGATATTTCAGCCCATTTCCATCTGCAGTTGATTGCAGCCATGGCTGGCATCACACGGAGGGGAAAATATCCCCCCAGCCAATCCATGGAATCACAAGAAGTAATAAAATGATGGTTACCAATTTAATCAAATATGTTAAAGAAATGGATACACAACATGACATGCACATTTCAATCACACAGTCTAAAGAATTTTTATGAATAAACACACTGTGTAACAATACCTCAGTCAAGATATAGAACAATAGCATAAATACTCCAATTCCCTCATATCCCTTTGGAGTTAATCATTCACCCATGCCAGCTTTGGACAAACATTGACCTAATTTCTATAAATATTGATTAATTTTGCATATTTTAGAATTTAATATAAATAGGTTAATATAGCATAATCTCTTTGGTAAATGGCTTCTTCCTCTCAGCACAGTCCTTTTAAGATTTATCCATGTTGTTGCCTGTACTAATAGTTCATTCCCTTTCTTATTAGTCACTGTTACATTGTATGAATAAGCCAAAATTTGTTTATTCAATCAATTTCTGATGGAAAATTGTTTTTTCTCAAGGTTTTGGCCATTATGAATAAAGCTGTTATATACAGTCCTTACCAGTCTCTGTTGTCATATGTTTTCATTATTTGTGTAAATTCTAAGGCTGTAATCTGTTGATCATATGATAATTTTATCATTAGCTTCATAAGAAACTGTTGGGCTTTTTCCAAATTGTTTGCCATATTTTGTACTCCCAAGAGCAATTTAGAAGAGTTCCAGGGGCTTCCCTGGGTGGCTCAGTGGTTAAGAATCCGCCTGCCAATGTAGGGGACACGGGTTCGAGCCCTGGTCTGGGAAGATCCCACATGCTGCAGAGCAACTAAGCCTGTACACCACAACTCCTGAGCCTGTGCTTTAGAGCCTGCGAGCCACAACTACTGAGCCTGCGTGCCTCAAATACTGAAGCCCACGTGCCTAGAGCCTGTGCTCCACCACAAGAGAAGCCCGCACACCGCGAGGAAGAGTAGCCCCTGCTCACCTCAACTAGAGAAAGCCCACGTGCAGCACCGAAGACCCAACACAGCCAAAAATAAATAAATAAAATTAAAAAAGAAGAGTTCCAGGTACTTCAAATTTTTGTCAGCACTTGGTATTATCAGTCATTAATTTAGCCACTATAGTGGATGTGAAGTTGTATCTTGCAGAGGTTTTACATATATTTTTCCAATAAATATTGTAATGGACTGTTAGACATTCATGTACCATGTTTTATACAATATCTGTTCAAATACTTTGCCCATTTGTATTGTTTCTCTTTTTATTATTGAGTGATAAGAGGTTCTTAAATTTTCTTAAATGTATTCTGGATACAGGTTGTTTGTCAGATAATATATATTTTATATATAACTCTTCTTTCTGAAGCGTATTCTTTTATTTTTGGAATTACAGCTTTTGAAGACTGGGAGTCTTACATTTTAATGAGGCACAATTTGTCAGTTTGTCTTTTTTTTTTTTATAAATTTATTTATTTATTTATTTATGGCTGCGTTGGGTCTTCATTGCTGTGCGCGGGTTCTCATTGCAGTGGCTTCTGTTGTTGCGGAGCACGGGCTCTAGGCACGCATGCTTCAGTAGCTGTGGTTCGAAGGCTCTAGGGCACAGGCTCAGCAGTTGTGGCACACGGGCTTAGTTGCTCCGCGGCATGTGGGATCCTCCCGGACCAGGGATTGAACCCATGTGTCTTGCATTGGCAGGCGGATTCTTAACCACTGCGCCACCAGGGAAGCCCTGTCAGTTTGTCTTTTATAGATTTTTGCTTTTTGTGCGTATCTGTTGCCTGTGCTACTGACAAATTTTATTTCACTTAGGCACTCACCACACTAAGCTAGGAAATATATGTTATCAATGTATACACAAATATTTTAAAGCATTTTTTGTAACTGTGTGTGTGTATGTGTGCATCTGTGTGTGTACGTGTGTGGCCTTGTAGCCACAGAAAACCTCCTTGTGCCCATTTGGTTCCCCCAGTCTGTGACAGGTATGCCATCTGGCCCATAGTTGCGCTATTTTCTGAATCATCCTTTGATGCCAGGGTTGATAGTTGAACTCCAGGGAGGATGAGATCACAGGCAATTGGTCTATGGCTTTTGCAGCCTCCCATTATGCTTATTAACCATAACTATACCCACTCAGATTCTTAATTCTTTTTCTAGGAGCTCTATCTTATTCTGAGAGCTTTAAATGGGAGGACCTGCTTCTTGGAAGCTTGAAATTGGGAGTCTGGATAAATTAGGTGGGGATTATAGAGGTGTAATTACCAGGCAGTGCCTTTATTCCTGACACCGCATGTAAGTCCGCCCAGATTTCTGAGTCTGGGCCAGGAACACCATCTCCCCTGCAGGGCTTCCTCTCCCAGAATGGACACAGATGCTTTGGGAAGCTTTGTGCCCAAGGGTAGGGACCATAAATCTGAGTAGACGTATGTAAAAACTACATAAACCTGATACTCTAGTTGATTAAATATTTTTCACAGGTGTATATGTTGAAAATTCTGGAACTACTTTATATGTATACTAGAGTTGGACAAATAAGTAAATATATAAAATGGGAATCAGGTTTCTTTTTTTTTTTTTTTTTTCTTCTTTTTTTTTTATTTTATTTTATTTTTTTTGCTTTATAACAAATATAATCAGTTATACATATACATATGTTTCCATATCCCCTCCCTTTTGCGTCTCCCTCCCACCCTCCCTATCCCACCCCTCCAGGCGGTCACAAAGTACCGAGCTGATCTCCCTGTGCTATGCGGCTGCTTCCCACTAGCTATCTACCTCACGTTTGGTAGTGTATATATGTCCATGCCGCTCTTTCACTTTGTCACAGCTTACCCTTCCCCCTCCCCATATCCTCAAGTCCATTCTCTAGTAGGTCTGTGTCTTTATTCCTGTCTTACCCCTATGTTCTTCATGACATTTTTTTTTCTTAAATTCCATATATATGTGTTAGCATACAGTATTTGTCTTTCTCTTTCTGACTTACTTCACTCTGTATGACAGACTCTAGGTCTATCCACCTCATTACAAATAGCTCAATTTCATTTCTTTTTATGGCTGAGTAATATTCCATTGTATATATGTGCCACATCTTCTTTATCCATTCATCCGATGATGGACACTTAGGTTGTTTCCATCTCTGGGCTATTGTAAATAGGGCTGCTATGAACATTTTGGTACATGTCTCTTTTTGAATTATGGTTTTCTCAGGGTATATGCCCAGTAGTGGGATTGCTGGGTCATATGGTGGGTCTATTTGTAGTTTTTTAAGGAACCTCCATACCGTTCTCCATAGCGGCTGTACCAATTCACATTCCCACCAGCAGTGCAAGAGTGTTCCCTTTTTTCCACACCCTCTCCAGCATTTATTGTTTCTAGATTTTTTGATGATGGCCATTCTGACTGGTGTGAGATGATATCTCATTGTAGTTTTGATTTGCATTTCTCTAATGAGTAAAGATGTTGAGCATCCTTTCATGTGTTTGTTGGCAGTCTGTATATCTTCTGTGGAGAAATGTCTATTTAGGTCTTCTGCCCATTTTTGTATTGGGTTGTTTGTTTTTTTGTTATTGAGCTGCATGAGCTGCTTATAAATTTTGGAGATTAATCCTTTGTCAGTTGCTTCATTTGCAAATATTTTCTCCCATTCTGAGGGTTGTCTTTTGGTCTTGTTTATGGTTTCCTTTGCTGTGCAAAAGCTTTGAAGTTTCATTAGGTCCCATGTGTTTATTTTTGTCTTTATTTCCATTTCTCTAGGAGGTGGGTCCAAAAGGATCTTGCTGTGATTTATGTCATAGAGTGTTCTGCCTATGTTTTCCTCTAAGAGTTTGATAGTGTCTGGCCTTACATTTAGGTCTTTAATCCATTTTGAGCTTATTTTTGTGTATGGTGTTAGGGAATGATCTAATCTCATACTTTTACATGTCCCTATCCAGTTTTCCCAGCACCACTTATTGAAGAGACTGTCCTTTCTCCACTGTACATTCCTGCCTCCTTTATCAAAGATAAGGTGACCATATGTCCGTGGGTTTAACTCTGGGCTTTCTATCCTGTTCCATTGATCTATCTTTCTGTTTTTGTGCCAGTACCATACTGTCTTGATTACTGTAGCTTTGTAGTATAGTCTGAAGTCAGGGAGCCTGATTCCTCCAGCTCCATTTTTCGTTCTCAAGATTGCTTTGGCTATTCGGGGTCTTTTGTGTTTCCATACAAATTGTGAAATTTTTTGTTCTAGTTCTGTGAAAAATGCCAGTGGTAGTTTGATAGGGATTGCATTGAACCTGTAGATTGCTTTGGGTAGTAGAGTCATTTTCACAATGTTGATTCTTCCAATCCAAGAACATGGTATATCTCTCCATCTATTTGTATCATCTTTAATTTCTTTCATCAGTGTCTTATAATTTTCTGCATACAGGTCTTTTGTCTCCTTAGGTAGGTTTATTCCTAGATATTTTATTCTTTTTGTTGCAATGGTAAATGGGAGTGTTTCCTTGATTTCACTTTCAGATTTTTCATCATCAGTATATAGGAATGCCAGAGATTTCTGTGCATTAATTTTGTATCCTGCAACTTTACCAAATTCATTGATTAACTCTAGTAGTTTTCTGGTAGCATCTTTAGGATTCTCTATGTATAGTATCATGTCATCTGCAAACAGTGACAGCTTTACTTCTTCTTTTCCAATTTGGATTCCTTTTATTTCCTTTTCTTCTCGGGAATCAGGTTTCTTATTGTCAGAGAAAAAAGGTACAAATAATCAAGGGTTGAGGGCTAGAATTAACCCTGTATTACTCTATAGTTGGAGATAGTATGAACTCATGTTTATTTTAATATATATTGAGGGAGATATAGAAATAGTTATGTCTGTGTGTATATACATGAATTAGTATGCATACATTTATTTTCTAGCTCTGTTTACTGAGAGGGCCTGGAAGCAGTGACCCCAGTGACAATGAACAACCCAGCTCCCAGGTATGGGTTTCTAAATTCCATTGTTCAGTTATAGAAAAAATAAATAACCACGGGCATGGTCAATGGAGTGTAGAAAATGAAAAATCATGGCTTTACAGTGGAGAACCCTGGCAGACACCACCTTAACCAAGTAGTCATTTTTAATATCATGAGTGATGTAGTGTCAATGCTATGTACTTGTGATATGGTGCAATGAAAAAAATATTTCCTCTTTGTGATCCTGTTCCCCCAAATTGATAGCCCCAGTCTAATCATGAAAACACATCAGCCAAACCCAAATCGAGGAACAGCCTATGAAACACCTGACTAGAAAAATTGCAAGGTCATCAAAAACAAAGTTAAACTAAAAAGCTATCACAGACCAGAGAAGACCGAGGAGGCAGGATGACTAATTTCTGCAGTATCCAGGATTGGGTTCTGGCACAGGTGAAAGGAAAAGGTGTAGCAGTCTGAACAGAATGTCATTCAGTTCATAGTATTGTATTCATGTTAATTACTTAGTTTTGCCAAATGTATCATCCTTACATAAGATGTTATCATTAGGGAAAACTAGGTAAAGGGTACATATGAATTCTCTGTAATCATTTTGGTACTGTTTTTTTGTAAATCCAAAATTATTCCAAAATTGAAAAAAATTAATTGAATAAAATGAATAAAGAGAGAAGACACTGTTTTCAGAAGGACTGTGGAAATTTTTCAAGGTGAAAAATTGTGTTCAAAGGAAAACTTCAATTAATTCCTTAAAACATTCATTGTTGAGACCTCATTTTTACCATAATGCTGTAAGTCTGCTATCATTCCAATCTATGTCTGCATCTTATATTTTTATAGTGTTCATGGTGCTTTATTTTACTTTTGGAAGGATGTTTTATTTTTAAAGTAGTCAAATTTATTAATATTTTTCTTCATACTGTGTGCCTTTTGAGTTTGAAGTCCTAAAAATATTCCTTTTTTTGTTCTTGTAAAAGTCTGAGTTTCATATTTTATTCTCAGGACTTTACTCTGACAAAGAATGATTTTTATATTTGCAAAGGAGTCTTGATTCAGTGGGAATAAGGAATATTTTTTCTCTCTGGCCCAGTAATTCTTGCTTCTGCATATCATGTGGGAAAGGGTCAGGGCATGTCAGGTGGAGACTGACTCCAGTCTCTCTGGATTTATCCCTTTGTGTGAGCCCAGGGCTCTTGCTTTTGGTAGGTTGAGGAAATGTCAGGAACTCTGGAATGAGAGGGATTAGGGTCAGGCATGCTGTTGCTGGATGAATAAGAGATAAGGGATGATTGAAGAATTGAGAAGATAAAAGGAATTTGTTACCAGGGTTGGGTTTGTCAGCTTGGGATTTATTTTTATAAATTTTATTGATGCATACACTACTTGCAGAAAGTAAACAAAACTTAAGTGTTCATCTCAATGAATGTATACAAAACTAACTCAATTCGGTTAAGAATAGCCAAGTCAAAACCAGAATATTAAAACCCTATAATGTAAAAGGTAGCATCTCAGGAATTGTTTCTGGAGTAGTAGTTTCGGGTTGATAATTATGGGTCTGGATGCTGGTCCCTTCACAGTGACCATAGCACGTGAGGGCACACATGGAGTTCAAGGACTGGTTTCCTTCCCATATATGGTAGTCACAGGCTCTCTGCTGCCACACACACTCTTTGACATCAGGTTGAGGGCAAGGGCGCCAGCAGAGGAGGCATGGCTGAACCTAGAGGTGGAGAGAGACCGAGGGCTTGTTGCCACCCCCTACCCACTACTGTTCACAACCCCACCCTAAAAAGACAAGGGTCTGAATACAGGTAGAGGCTAAAGGGAGGAGTGAAGGGGGCGGGGAATAGGAGGGAAACTGGGGCAGGAGGCGGCCAGGGAATAGGAAGAAGGTGAGAGAGCAGGGGTCACCCATAGAGGGAGATAGAAGGGAGAGAGCTCTGGGCACAAGGACGTGGGACAACCACCAGGGCCTGGGCTGCGGAGAAAAAAGGCTTAGGAGGCCACTCACGTGACATTTGCATCCTTTTTTGTACACTGCCTTGAAACCTAATCTCTGCTCCCCGGTGAGCCGGTACTAGAAGTATACCGGGTGACATTTTGTGAAGTACAGCGCCTCCCTCCTCACATACCCTGCGGTGATCAGAGAGCACACCCTGAGATTCAACACAGCCTGTGTGGGTGACCCCATGGAAGGACACGCTCTGGCCCTAGGTAGTTGGCCCCAGAGGGTCTGGAAACCCTGAGGCTGGTATGGAGTCAGCCATGAATGATGGTCCAGCATTCTTCCCTGGGAAGTATCTGCCAGATCGTGGAGAAGGGGCCCTTGGTCCTCGATGGTGCTACAGTTGCAGAAGTAGAGTGGGTAGCAAGGCGGAGGGGCTGTATGTGGACAGGGTGCTCATGTGCAATAAGTAATTGTGATTGTTGAGAAGCCCTCACCGCATAACCACAGCTATCCCAATCCTTGGGTGTGTAAACATAATTGATTTTGGGGGCCTGCCTGGGAAACTTGAGTATCTGTGACGGGAGGGATAGAAAGAGTAGGACCTCGGTTTTTCATAGAAGTTGCTGGTCTCTAGGAAACATCCAGTTCCCTCGGCAAGAGCAGATTGGACAGCTTGTGATTTTGAGGGAAGAGGGTAAGAAGGAAGTGTTGGGTTTACCTCAGTGATGTTGATTCTGTAACTTCGTTTTAGTACGGTGTCATTTCCTTGTTCTAGTATATCAGCTGTTACAACTGGGAGGAGAAAGAAATGGGTCATTGACTTAAGATTCCCCCATCCTAAGTTTCCTGGAGACATTTTTCACATCACCAGGGCTCCCCCACCTCTGCGTTTCTACACCCTGTGGTGAGACCTCCTCCTTGGTGGTTACTTCTCTGGTGTCTCCCTAGACTCACTGACATCTGACATGCAGTAAAATGTCTGAGGATGCTGAATTTTACAAGTACAAGCATTGCAAAGTGTTGACAGAGCTAGGAGCAAAGTAAAGGCCAGCAGGAATGAGGGATCCATGGTGGGCCCTGGGGAACATAGGACATGAGTTAAAGCATGAATTTTTTTTAGCCCAGCTCCCCCATCCACTTTCAGACAGAAACCAGGCTGGCTTTGGAAGACTGTCTACCTCCCTTAATGTCTAGGACATGAGGAAGATTGGTCCAGCTCCCATTATCTTGTGGACCAGATGCACAAAGTCCATGCCCCACATCTAGAATGCCTTACCTGTGTCAGTCTGCGCCGAGGTGTGCCACAGCTTCTGTAGAACGGCTGGCACCATGAAGCATAAATAGTTGCTTGCCTTTCCTTTCACACGGGGGTGTATCCATCAGAGAGGTACTATATGATTACTGGGTGTACTAGTCCTCTGGAATCATTTTTCTCTCATCTGCAATTCCTTTTCATCCTTCAGTCATATCAGCCAGGCTGGTACAGTCTGATTATTGGGTGCCCTTGTCATTTGGAATCCTTCTAGGTATGGCTCTTCAAAGAGCTACCAACTCCACCCATTCCTGGGCAGTATTATGGGCTGAGCTGTGTCCCCCTAAAATTCACACGTTGAAGTGCTAACACCTAGTCCCTTAGAATGTGACTGTATTTAGAGATTGGGTCTTTAAAGAGAGAATTAAGGTGAAATGAGGTCATTTGGGTGGGCCCTAATCTGATATGGTATCCTTGTAAGAAGAGGAGATTAGGATACAAACACGCATAGACAATGTGAAGATACAAGAAGATGACCATCCATAAGCTCAGGAGATACTATGAGAAGAAAATAATCCTGCTGACACTTTGATCTCGGACCTCTAGCCTCCAGAACTGTGAGGAACTAAATTGCTATTGTTCAAGCCACCCAGTCTGTGGTACTTTGATATGGCAGCTCTAAAAAATTAAGAGCCTCTTTGGTTTTATTTTTTTTTTAAATATACTTACGGCCTTTTCTTTTTTTTTTTTTTCTTTTTTTTTTTTTTTGTGGTACGCAGGCCTCTCACTGTTGTGGCCTCTCCTGTTGCGGAGCACAGTCTCCGGATGCGCAGGCTCAGCGGCCATGGCTCACGGGCCCAGCTGCTCCGCGGCATGTGGGATCTTTCTGGACCGGGGCACGAACCCGTGTCCCCTGCATCGGCAGGTGGACTCTCAACCACTGCGCCACCAGGGAAGCCCTAGGGCCTTTTTACAATTTAAATTTGTGTTAGGATTTTGGAAAGACAAAATCACCTCCAACACCTGATCTACCAAACAAGATTTATTGAGTCACCCAACTTCTGTTATTACCCACATTTCTATTCTCTGCTCCAGCCCCACAGGCTTTCAATCACCGTATTATGTTTTATCCTCCCATTGCTCTTTTAACTGAAACATTTATAAGCACAGACATAAGCACATTCATACCTTCTCTTAGGTAAAATTGTAGCACTATATATATATATATTATTATATTTATTCTTATAATTAATATTCTTGACGTACACACTGCTGTACTTAAAATGGATAACCAACAAGGACCTACTGTATAGCACAGGCAGCTCTGCTCAGTATTATGTAACAATCTAATCAGGAAAAGAATTTGAAAAAGAAAAAAAAATTAACATGCACAATTTTGAAATAAAGCAAGAGATGACAGCATGTCCTTTCAAAGTCATACTAGGTCATCAGTGAAAGGTCTCATCCAAGGATTATTTAATTATCTAAGCAAATGCGTCTGTGTTTAACTTTTTTCCTTATTATTTGACAGGAACATTGAAACTCTGATATTAGATGTTAAATTTTACATTTCTGTCTAATCAGAAATCTCAACTCCAAAGGTTTCAGTTTATGGCCCTGAAGGGCATTAACCAGTTTTGCGTCTATTAACAAATTTGTTTCAGCATCCCATTGAATGACTATTTAAATTTCTGTTCCTTGAATTCTACTTTGAACCAGGTGTACCATCTAAGTGATTTCTTAAGTTATTAAATATACATTGAATTAAATAGTTGACATGTGCTTATCATATGTTTACATGAGTCAAATTTTCATCTTTTTGAAATTATCCTTCAGTAAAAGTCATTACTTTTCTAGGGAAGTCCAGCAGGAAATATTGATGTTTTGAGACATTATTTGATAATGGACAGCACACGACCACTCGGTTAGAGTAATTCGAAAGCCTAATTTGCTACTGGCCTGCAAACTGGGTCAAAAGTCTGAAGTTCCCAGTGGGCTCCATCCCAGAGATAAGGCCCTAGAGATAAAATGGTTCTCCAGCCCATCCAGATCCAGTCTTATTGTTGAGTGAAGAATCCATTATTTTGTTCTAGCACTATTTTTATATGTGTACAAAAACAAATTTGAAAAGATAATCACCATTATCTCAGAGCACGAATGTATAAAATTATAAGGGATTTTCACTTCCCACGTTATACAATTGTATCATTTAAACATTTGAAAGTGAGCATATATTAGCTTTGATAAAACAATTAAAATATCCCGCATTGAAAAATGCCAATTTCATATTACTTATTTATGTAATCCTTTGTAGTCATCATGGATAATTTGAGATGGACTCTCCTACTTAAATGTTTTCCTCCATTGGATGAATATTTAAAGTTCAATAATAATGCTGTTACTGGCAGTGTGCTCCTCCCCCCCAGTTGAACCTATTCCCTGAACCAATACTGTGTATCATGTATAAGAGATATTTGATATATGTTATCTCACTTAATCCTCAGTACTTTTTTTGGAGTGGATGTAACTATCACATTTTAGGGATAAGGTAAACAGAGGCCTTAAAAGGTTAAATTATTTAGTCAAGCCAAGTTGGGATTTCATGGTACCCAATTCCATGCCTCTTCTGCTATTCCACACCACCTCTGTTCTACTGTGTAGTGTTCATATTAAAATGCAAAAACATGAGCAAATTTCCAGAATGCAAGGCCACAGTCATTTCATTATTCCTTTGAGATAAATCTAATCTGGTCACAAAAAACTCGGAAGGTGTAAATTGCATAATGATGATGGGTGAGGGCCACTGTTTTCACAAGTCTCTCCATCCCAGATTCGCTTCCCTGTAGAAGTAGTAAAGCCAGTCGGCATCATCACTCTTCAAGGAATTAGAAAACAAGAAGGAGCACAAAATCATTTCCAAGTCACCTGCTGCCAGAAAATAAGATTTGAATGGATTTTCTAATGTTTCAAAGTACTTCCTTGCAGATAGATAAGAAATTCATCAAACCAGTCATGAGAGTTATATTGCCTGTAAGTGTAAACAGTTATGAAAGAAGAATGACTGCATACACCCAGAGAGCCTTCTAAGAGGAGACCGATAATAGGTTATATATCTCAGAGAGGAAGAAAAGGGCCCCTTTGATCATGCTCATGCAAATCCCCAATAGCTGACAGAAAGCTGCTTTAAGTTGTGCCATATTTTCTTTTTAAAATGCGTATGGAACAACTAGCTTAGAAGTAATGATGTCCTTTTGAAGATGATTTTTCTTAAATTGGAAACAATTATGGGAGTTAGACTCTTCCTTTTTTAAAATAGAAATTTCTCTGTAACTCATCCCCTGGAAAATTCCTTTAGAGGCGAAGAGAACACAACAATGCAATTAGCTTCTGGATTTGTTTATCACAGTGGCTTAGAGTCCCCTCTCCTTTCTCTCCATCTTGTATGTAATCAGAAAAAAGAAGCACAAAACATCAGCACCAGCTGCCTCATTTCCTATTCCTTGGGTTTCAATAGAGGCACAGCAAATGGTCTCCTGACTCAGCTGAATGAGGTAGAACCTTGCAGATAAGAACCTTTTTTTGTTTGTCTGTTTAATTTGCTGCGACCTATTTCTCCAAACACAGTTCCTTCCTGGTACCCTTGACTTCTCTGGCCATTGTGATGGGTCACCGGTTGTCAGATCACGTGGGATCCCTTATTGGTTGCTTCTCGCTGGCTCTCTCTCCAATTGTTTGGAACGGTGATATAATTCTGCAGAGGGTAGTGGCACCCCCCAGTCAGATGGGGAGGTGGGAGCATCTTTGCTCAAGTCCTTCTCCCAGCCTAGAATGCCCTACTCCTCTTCCTCCACCTGTATCTTCAAGGTACAGCTTCAGTGCCACCTCTCCCACTGACAGACTCCTTCCCACCATCAGGCATTGCAGAACTTTTCAGAACTTTCACAAACTTAATCACCAGACCCACAGAAGAGACCAGGACTTAATCATTCTCTAATTATTTTGGGGTAATGTAGCTTCGAGTTATTTGTTTCTTCATTAATTGAACACCATCCTTGGGGTCTTCTGGGCGATGGACTGAAGATGAAGAACACAGTCCATGCCCTTAAGGACCTGCCAGTTTCCTGGCAGTGGCAGACAAGTCAACAGCTTTTGCAGCCAGGTAGGAAAACTCACCTCAACTTTGAATTGTTCCAAAATGAACCTCGTCTCCTTCCCCCAAACTTAATGGCAACAGCAATCAGTCCTGAAGTGACTCAAGTCCATCCCCTTGGGGTCACCCTTGCCTCTGCCTTCTCCCCATTCCCAGGTCCAATTATTAATGACCAAGTCAGCAACCCCAGAACCTGATGAGCCCTCCTGGGCCTTCACCCACACTGTGCCTTCTGCCTGAATATTCTCCTTTAGTCTGGTGAGATCAAAAGAAAGGAGTCTGTGAGGACTAACACAAAGTCTAGGAAAAGTTTGCATGGGACCTACATGAGTTATGACTATTATTATTTGAAAAGGCAGAAAACTCAACTCAAGCTGCCTTAAATAATCAATGAACTTTATTGGCCACTAGGGAAAGGGTGAGACTTGATCCAGGGCTCCAGTGATCTGACCAGGATTCAGCTTCTTTCTCCATTTCTTTTTTTCTTCGGTGCTTACTCCAATTTCTAGTAGTCTCTCCCCTCTCATCTCCAAGATGGTACCAGCAACTTCTTTGGCTACATATGTCCTGCTTCTGTTGTTCTGTTGCTCTGAAAAGTTCTGCAGTGCCTGATGGTGGGAAGGAGTCTGTCAGTGGGAGAGGTGGCACTGAAGCTGTACCTTGAAGATACAGGTGGAGGAAGGGGAGTAGGGCATTCTAGGCTGGGAGAAGGACTTGAGCAAAGATGCTCCCACCTCCCCATCTGACTGGGGGGATTGGAGAGAGTTTGTTTCTCAGAAGTCTGCAGAAATTTCAGTGATCATTGACTCAGGGTGGATTATGTGTCCACCCTGAACCGACCACTGTGGCCAGGAGAAGGGTCGTTTAGAGTGGCCTATGGCAATACAGATTCACTCTAGACTTGGAAGTGAGGTTAAGACTACTCAAGCCATAGCAGGGAATAATCTTTCGAAGAAAGTTCCGGTGCTGCAGCCGGTGGGGAGGGGGGGAGGCTGAGGAAGCAGTAAACAAATGTCCCTTCTAGGGCCCAGTCCATGCATGCTTTGATGGCATGATGCAGGTTTGGACTGAGGGATGGCAGCTGTGGGAAGCCAGCGGGATCTTAAGGAGTCCATTAGTTTCAGGTTTCTCTCTCTTAATTATTGGAAAGAATAGTGATGAAGGGAAAGGAGAGATTTTAGAAGCCAGTAGAATGTTACAGAGTATGATGATGTGTAAAGAGTATGGCAGTCCTTTTGGGGAAGAGTTAAACCAATCTGTGTCATGACAAATGGAAAAATCAAGGTTAAACAAATCCAACAAATGAATAAATGACTGTGTATTAAAGCCTTTCTGTCATTCATCAAGGAAGAGCTGAGTATTAGAAACAAGTCACTTGTTCATTGCTCTTTGCATTTTACGTATGGACTTGAGTAAATGAATCCGTTTCATACAGTCTCTATAAGGCAATTAAGAAGGAAGAGCTCCCCCAAGTGGCAGATGATGTAGAAACATTGTGCTCTCCCACCTTACCACTCTGTTGTCCTAGAGACTAGTAAATTAGTTAACTGTCTAAATGTTATAATTTCTCCTCAATTTAGTTTTATTTTAATTTTTTTTAATTTTGTATTTTTAAAGATTTATTTATTTATTTTTGGCTGCATCGGGTCTTAGTTGCAGAACGTGGGATCTTCGTTGAGGCACACGGGATCTTTCCTTGTGGCATGAGGGCTCTTTGCTGCGGCATGCGGGCTTCTCTCTAGTTGTGGTGTGCGGGTTTTCTCTCCTCTAGCTGTGGCGCGCGGGGTCCAGAGAGCATGGGCTTCATAGTTTGCGGCTCGCAGACTCTCTCGTTGAGGCGTGCGAGCTCAGTAGTTGTGGTGCGTGGGCTTAGTTGCCCCGCGGCATGTGGGATCTTAGTTCCCTGACCAGGGGTGGAACCCGCATCCCCTGCATTGGAAGGCGGATTCTTTACCACTGGACCACCAGGGAAGTCCCTCAATTTAGTTTTATTAATGAAGGAAGTATAGATATACTTCTTTAAACAAAGATTTACAATCTGAGGGGACACTAGAACATCAGAGTATTAGAGCTAGCAGGGACCAGCCAGGGTGACTTATCTGATAGATGAGAAAACAGATTGGGAGAGAGAAGTGACAGGCTGATGCAATGTGGAGAATCAGTGGCTAAGCTATCGGTCTTTGAATAGCCAGTCTGGGGCTTGAGCCTCTTTGCGGACTCAGGCCTTTGTTTTTCTTCCCCCCTCATGTAAGATCTCAGGGGCAGCTCCTGGAAAGTGTAATCTGGAAAAGATGCCTGGGAACCAGTGAGTTCTTCTTCTTCTTCTTTTTTAATGGCTTTATTAAACCATAATTGATGTGCAAAACCTGCACATATTTAATGTATATTAGATTTGATGTGTTTGGACATATATGTACACCTGTGAAATTATGATTCCACTTAGTGAGGTACTTAAAATTGTCCAGGGTGGGACGCCTTTTATGCGGGCATAAAGGCTGTTGTCCTCAAAAAATGACCAGTAGATGGCAGCAAAAATCCATGTACCTGGTAAGGAGGCACCTGTTCCTAAAAGTTTGAAGCTCTGAGTATCTGTTACATCAGGAGATCAGCTCTCTGCCTGGTGAGTATAGAGACTTAGGGAGCACTGTGATACCAGCCCACTCCCGTGTCAGTCCTCCAGATCTTTACCTCTTTCAAGAGTCTGATGGTTAATCTCATTCTTCTTTTCATTAAAACATATTAGGAGGAAATAATCCACTTGGAAAACTATTTTATAAAAGGCTTGAATGACCGACCATTAGGTCGTATTTCATATTTCCTACTAGAATTTTCTTGCGTTACAGTAGAGATTATTTGACATCCCAAAATGATGAATCTCTGTTGGCCTGAGTGGTGTCTGAAATATTTTTGGATGAGGCAAAGTTCACCTGCCACTGAAATCGAGTCAGTGGAGGCAGCCAGGTACTTCTAGTAATAATAATAACGTATATTTATTCAGCATTTATCATGGGCCAGGTACTATACTAAGCACTTTGTATTAGTAAACTTATTTAATATTCACAATAATCATATGAAGAAGTGCATATTAAAGCTGTTTTACAGAAAAGTATACAAAAGCCCAGAGAGTTTAAGCAATTTGCTAAAGGTCATATAATTAGAAAAATGTAAGTGATTTTAAAAAATGTATTTCTACTACACGGAATTCACAACACTGGTGCTTGATGTCAGCATCGTTAGGGCTTCATGAATGCAGATGAAAACTGATTGTCTCTTTGGCCCTGTGATGCATGTATTAAAATCTTCTGCTCAGGGCTTCCCTGGTGGCGCAGTGGTTGGGAGTCTGCCTGCCGGTGCAGGGGACACGGGTTTGTGCCCCGGTCCGGGAAGATCCCACATGCCACGGAGCGGCTGGGCCTGTGAGCCATGGCCGCTGAGCCTGCGCATCCGGAGCCTGTGCTCCGCAACGGGAGAGGCCACAGCAGTGAGAGGCCCGCGTACCGCAAAAAAAAAAAAAAAAAAAAAAAAAAAAAAATCTTCTGCTCATCACTGGACCACTGGAAAGAATGAATCTGGGAAACTGATTTAGCTGCGTTTTCCTGAGTAAGGATGAGCATAAATTCTTAAGGGAGGATTATGGCAATGTCAAGGCTGATGTTGGCAGAGGATTTTAAAGTGGGACTTTCCTGCCAGCTCCAGGTTACATGGCCTTCCTTAGTGCAATGGAATAGTTAAATCACACATCCTAGCTGCTGTGAGATGCCCACTCAAGTCTACCCTCCATCTCCTTTGCCGGCAGAACACATCCAATGTGATGTGTTTCTCTGTTGTATAACCTGATATTCAAGAACTTTATGTGGGATGTCAGCACCCCTGGAACAGAGTGAGTTTTGTCAGTGATGTCACAGCCCTGACCTCGAAAACAGCCTCCCTATTCACTGGCCCATCTCCTAACACTTGCTGTAGTCGTTAGGATTCTGGATTGAAAGTAAGAGAACCCACCTCGAGGCAGCTCATTCAAAAAGTGGCTACAAATTCAGTTCAAGTGTACCTCATGGCACATAGGATGGGAAGGAGCTGGACTTCAAGAGTGATGGAAGCCAAACCTGGAAAGATCCTGAGATCCCTTTCTCTGTCCATCTCCTGCCCCCGCTTATGCTTCTCTCTGTACATATTCATTAATCTTATTTCTTAGACCTGAACTTTTCCTGCATCTTCATAAATATCCTGGCCACCCACAACTCTAAAATCCTCCTGTTATGTGTTCTGCCACACAAGAAAATCTGACTTGTTGGTCCCCTAACCAAGTTCCTCACAGAAATATAGGATGGGCTTCTTCTGGGACATTATTATGCAAACACCTTAATTTTTCTTCGTCTCAGGCCATGGCATGTTTTAGAAGTTTGTTTTGCTTTTTCATCATAGTGGGACTTTTCTTGCTCACTTTTAGATAAGGCTGTGGCAGTTCTTCCAACATAACCTGTTAATTTCAAAGGACTTCATGAGTTGGCAGTAATTCACATTCTCAGAATTGGGAAAATCTGTGTCTTTTGAGATAGAAGAGTTCCTTTTCCTTTTTCCTTTTTTTTCCCCCCTAAAATATGAGAATGCTATTTTTCCAGGTGCCATGCGGCTATTTGACAACACACAGGCTGCTTTAGTTGTTTTCAATGAACATTATCGCCAGCTGCTCAGCTGTGAGAATGCTATATATATATATATTTTTTAATTTTCGGGGATGATGGAGGGCCCCTTGTAAGCTGAGCACCCTGAAGCTCTCGCAGAATCACTGATGACCTCCTGGGTACCAGGGACGCCCCTTGCTTCCTGCAGGGGGCGCTAGCACTCCTCGTTTCTTTAAGCACGTGAACAGGTGAAGGCTCCGGTGAAAGTGTCAAGTGGGCACCATCTAAGTCTGGACCGCAGTTTCCTCTTTGTATTGCCCTTTCTCCCCTGCGTGCCCACGCTGGTGTGATGGGAGGTTGATCTGTGGAACTTGTCCAGTTGCCAGATCCTCACAGAAGTCTCCAAGCTGTCTCTGGTGCCTCAGTCGTCATTCCAGTCACCTTCCCTGCCAAGCTGATACAAGCGGAAGATTAGGAAGGTGGGCTGGGGTGCGCCCTGGCTCTCCCACTGCGATTCTCCACCTGCACTCCAGCCTTTTAGAGATTTTCCAAGACCATCCTTTAGGAAGAATGCAGGCTTCCAGAAGACAGATAGGCAATCTCTTTCCCTAACTAGAGGTGTCTGCTTATATAGGAAACTGGCTTGAAGAGTAGGAAAGAGAGTTGATACAGGCTGCAAGGAGAAAGGAAGATAGATTGTGGTGGAACCCCAGTAATTCTGGAGGATCAAGGTCATGAATCAAGAAGAGTCTACTGAAGAATAAGCTGGTCTTGAGTATCCTCACCGGCTTTATCTTATAATAAATAGTTATTATAAATTCCCTTTCTCATACCATAAAACAAAAATCAATTCCAGGTGGGCTGTAGACCTAAATATGAGATGTAAAACAAGAACAGTTCTAGAATATAATTTAGGAGAATATCCTCATGACTGTGGCTGGCGACAGTCTCTTGAACAGGATACACCCACACACCCACATGCTGTGTTCCAACGCTCTACAGGGCCAGGTGTTTTACAAAGTTTGTTTTCCACTCACACAATCCATTGAGGTAAAAACAACTCTCCACTTTTGAGTCTCGGGAACTTACAATTCCACATCTGACAGGTTGCTGGTTTTGCAAAGCTGATGAGTATGTGATGAGAAGTCTGATTGGAGTTCTCATCCAAGCTCTCACCCCAACCCACAAGTTGGCTGCAATGATATATGTAGTTAAAATCAGGGATCTTTTCAAACAGAAGTGTTAGTCTCAAATTATGGCAAAAAAATCTAATGTTCATTAATCACCTATCATGCCAGGGACTAAGCGAGCTCATTCATACACACGACCTTGCTCAATCCTTACAATGGTCCTACGAGGCAAATATAATTACGCCCATTTTTATAGCTGATGAAACGAATTGATAAGAGAAGTGAAACGTCCTCCCCAAGGTCACAAAGCTAGCAACTGGAGGAGCCAGGATCGGATGCAGATAGTCATCTTCCTTTACTATCCATGAAGCAAAAAGGGTAGGGGATTATTTGGATTAGAAATTTTCCAGAACATATGCTACCCACTGCTGGCCTCCATTGTAGGATGATCTCAGTTTTCCTTCCATGGAACCATAGGGCTTCTATGCACCTTCTTCTCAATAGCCAGGCGAGTGTTTATTTTCCAATTAGACTGAGATGTGTTTGGGGCCAGATTCATTTGGCTTTTGGAAATGTTTGCTGAGTGATTTTATTTTTTTATATTTTTTATTTTTTTTGCGGTACGCGGGCCTCTCACTGTTGTGGCCTCTCCCGCTGCGGAGCACAGGCTCCGGACACGCAGTCTCAGCGGCCGTGGCTCACGGGCCCAGCCGCTCCGCGGCATGTGGGATCTTCCCAGACCGGGGCACGAACCCGCGTCCCCTGCATCGGCAGGCGGACTCTCAACCACTGCGCCACCAGGGAAGCCCTGCTGAGTGATTTTAAATGGCACGTCTAGCCACGGGGGTATAGGTGTTCTGTGCTTGATATTTCAGAGTAATGATCAGTGCTTCCTTGTTTTTCTTTCTTCTTCTTCTTTTTTTTTTTTGGCTGCACAGCATGGGGGATCTTAGTTCCCCCACCAGGGACCAAACCTGCGCCCCCTGCATTGGAAGCACGGTGTCTTAATCACTGGACCGCCAGGGAAGTCCCGATCAGTGCTTCCTTTGGAAACATTTAAATTTTCAGTTTTATCAGTTGCATAGAATTGGAATACATATGGAAGAGTACAGTGGGGCAGAGTATAATATCTATTTTGTTGTTTCAGGAAATATTTCTTTATTGTCCAAAAACATAAAAAAATAAAGGTTCAGAAGCAGAGAGAATATCATTGATGAAGATCATTTATCCTACTCTTTGACTCAATCCTTTTTATTTTTTGCCTTCCCCTATTCCCCTCCAAGATTATACACAGACTTTTCTGTGAAATCTGTTTTTCATTCAGTCTCTCTTCCTCTCCCTCCTTCCCTTCTCTCTCTCTCTCTCACTCTAAGGGCCCAACACTCAAGAAGTAGATGCAGATTTGACAGTAGCTTGAGGATGGAGAGGGCCATGTGAAAGTTGTGAGAAGGAAATGAATTTGGCTGCCTCTTCCCCTCCTGTAATCAAGAATTGTAGAAAAGATGCTTCCCTAACATCTGGGAGTAGACTTGGTGGGCAGTGATTGCCATCTCTGTGGGACAGCCTCAAATACAATAACATAAACTAACCTCAGAGAGAGATGTTGAAACAGCAGGTGGAACCAGAAACACCCAGCCTTGGAACTGATAAACCCACTGGTGACTTTACTAGGAAACAACCACATATTAAAATAGGATAAACCCATCCATGACTTTTTTTTTTAAGGAAATAATGGTATCACCTTATCTTGTATTTTAAATTATTTTAGGTGTTTTGTTGAAAGTCATGAGTGAGTACAGCTCCTTTGAGAAGCGGTTTATCCTGGATGGAGAGTTAGAGAATAATAAAGTTATGCAGCTGCTAAAATACTTATTTAGAAGGATGGGATCTAGATGTGAGACGTTTGGGAACTTGGGACTGCAGGTTTGAGGGAGGGTGCTAACCTGTAGAATGAATAAGATTCTTTCAATGTCAGCTTACCTCAGGGAGAGGCAAAGTACGTTCAGATCTTACCTGTGAGGAAGGACAGCTAACAAGTCACAGAATGCCCGAAGTGGGCAGTGTCCCTGGATCCAGAAACTTCAAGCAGTAGGACCTGGGAGAATATGCAAAGTCTATGGAGTCTGTGGCAGATAAAAGACAATGAATTTCTAACATCAGACAGCTTCAGTCTGATGGGTGGGCACCAGAGTTAAGTTTAAAGAGTTCTGCCTAAAATACCACTTGCTGGTTCCGTGTATCCATCCTCGATGAGGGCTCTGTTTCTTTAACTCTTATCTCACATCTTATTTAAGGGCTAACATAAGAAACTGGTTGTTAGTTCAGAGTTGAGTTCTAGTTTTTTTACTAAAATGAATTTTATTAAACAGCAGCAACAATAGCAATGAAACAGGAAGATTTGATGTAAGGAATTAGGTTTGAAATTAGATATCACTGGAGTTTAAAACCTTAACATTTTTTTCCGATTTTATTGTGATGTAATTGACATACATCACTGTATATGTTTTAAGGTGTATAGCATAATTATTTGACTTACATATGTCATGAAATGATTACCACAGTAAGTTCAGTGAACATCCATCACCTCACATAGATACAAAATTAGGGAAAGAGAAAAAAATTTTTTTTCCTCGAGGAGAAGTCTTCGGATTTACTCTCTTAATTTTCATATGTAATATACATTAGTGTTAATTACATTCATCATGTTGTATATTACATCCCTAGTCCTTATTTATCTTATGACTGGAAGTTTGTGCCTTTAGAATGCCTTCATCTCATTATCCCTTCCCCCACCCCCTGCCTCTGGTAGCCTCAAATCTGATCTCTTTTTCCATGAGTTTGTTTGTTTGTTTTTGAAGTATATTGACCTACAAAGTGTTGAACACTTCCTGGTGAACAGTACAGTGATTCCATGCTATTATACATTTCAAAATGTTCGCCATGATAAGCCTAGTTACCATCTGTCACCATACAAAGATATCGCATGATCACTGACTATATTCCCCACGCTGTACATTTCATCCTGTGACCTTTATTTTGTAACTGGTAGTTTACACCTCTTGATCCCCTTCACCTGTCTCTCTCCTCCCCTCACTACCCTGTCCTCTGGCAACCACCTGTTTGTTCTCTGTATCTATGACTCTGTTTTTGTTATGTTGTGTTTGTTCATTTGTTTTGTTTTTCAGATTCCACATATAAGTGAAGTCACACAGTACTTGTCTTTCTCTTTCTGACTTATTTCACAAGCATAATACCCTCTAAGTCCACCCATGTTATCACAGATGGCAATATTTCATTCTTTTTATGGCTGAGTAATATTCTGTGTGTGTGTGTGCGTATCACATCTTCTTTATCCATTAATTTATCAATGGGCACTTATCTTGGCTATTGTAAATAATGCTGCAATGAACCAATGGGTGTGTATATATTTTTTCAATTAGTGTTTTCATTTTCTTCAGATAAATACCCTGGAGTGGAATTGCTGGATCATATGGTAGTTCTCTTTTTAATTTTTTGAGGAATCTCCATACTGTTTTTAATAGTGGCTGTACCAATTTACATTCCCATCAACAGTGCATGATGGGAATTTTCCACATTCTTGTCAACACTCGCTATTTGTTGTCTTTTTGATGACAGCCATTCTGATAGGTATGAGGTGATGTCTCATTGTGGTTTTGACTTACATTTCCCTATGCTTAGTGACGTTGAGCATCTTCTTTTCATATGGCTATTGGCCATCTGTATGTCTCCTTTGAAAAAATGTCTATTTCGGGTCCATCCCATTTTTCAATTGGGTTTTTTTAAATGATGAGTTGTGTGAGTTCTTTGTATATTTTGGATATTAGTACTCCTCTCTGTTTGTGGGTTGTCTACCTGGGGGTGTAGGTCTTGATTATATCACATCACGCTCCTCCTACCCATCTTGTTGTGGTTCCTTTTTTATATCTTTAGTGATAGAAGATCTTTTATGCTAGTCTTCTCATCAATAGTTGTTCTGTAAATAGCTATTACTTTGGTCAGCCGTGGGAGGGGGTGAGCTCAGCGTCTTCTGACTTCACCATCTTGGCTGCCCCTCCTGAGGTTTGACACCTTGCTTTGCCATTTCTTAGCTGAGTGACCTTAGTCAGATGACTTAATTATTTTGGTTTTCAGCCTTCTCAGTTCTAAAATTGGGTAATTGATATGTAACCTTCAGGGTTGTTGTGGAAAACAAGTGAAATCCCTACTTCAGTGCCTGAAAGTTTGTGTGCAGTCAATAAACAATTGTGTGTAAGTGAATATTACTTCAGTCTCTTGGTTACACACATTGAGGGAGTTATATTTACCCCTACTCCTTTGTCCCTGGCTGGCACTAACCTTTCTAATAAATACAGAACTTACAGGTATAGAGTTCATGAAGAAACAACCAATTTTTTGTTAACTTACTTTGCAGATACAAAGCATTTTACGAATAGTAGATTCAGTGCTTACAGCTGCAAAACTTCCATTAAGTTTTATGTATCATCCTCTCCTCTTCCCATGATGAAATAAAATGCTAGAGATATGTATATTGAGTAACAATTAGAATTAGTGAGAGACCATGACCAAGTCTTTAAAACTCTCAAATAAGAGGAAAGTTGGCCATCCTTTGGGAGGAAAGAAAGCCCTCCTTTACCTCAATTAACAGGTGAAACCACCAGGATTCTGCCTAAATAACAAAAGTAATTGAAGTTGCATTTATATGTCACAAGAGAATAGATGGATCTTTTTTTTTAAAACATCTTTATTGGCGTATAATTGCTTTACAATGGTGTGTTAGTCTCTGCTGAATAACAAAGTGATTCAGCTATATGTATACATATATCCCCATATCCCCTCCCTCTTGTGTCTCCCTCCCACCCTCCATATCCCACCCTCCCTATCCCACCCCTCTAGGTGGAAACAAACCACCTAGCTGATCTCCCTGTGCTATGCGGCTGCTTCCCACTAGCTATCTATTTTACGTTTGGTAGTGTATATATGTCCATGCCACTCTCTCACTTTGTCACAGCTTACCCTTCCTGCCCCCCCATATCCTCAAGTCCATTCTCTAGTAGGTCTGTGTCTTTATTCCTCTCTCACCCCTAGGTTCTTCATGACATTTTTTTTTCTTAAATTCCATATATATGTGTTAGCATATGGTATTTGTTTTTCTCTTTCTGACTTACTTCACTCTGTATGACAGACTCTAGGTCCATCCACCTCATTACAAATAGCTCAATTTTGTTTCTTTTTATGGCTGAGTAATATTCCATTGTATATATGTGCCACATCTTCTTTATCCATTCATCTGATGACGGACACTTAGGTTGTTTCCATCTCCGGGCTATTGTAAATAGAGCTGCAATGAACATTTTGGTACATGACTCTTTCTGAATTATGGTTTTCTCAGGGTATATGCCCAGTAGTGGGATTGCTGGGTTATATGGTAGTTCTATTTTTAGTTTTTTGAGGAATCTCCATACTGTTCTCCATAGTGGCTGTACCAATTCACATTCCCACCAACAGTGCAAGAGGGTTCCCTTTTGTCCACACCCCCTCCAGCATTTATTGTTTGTAGATTTTTTCAGTGATGACCATCCTGACTGGTGTGAGGTGATACCTCACTGAAGTTTTGATTTGCATTTCTCTAATGATTAGTGATGTTGAGCATCCTTTCATGTGTTTGTTGGCAATCTGTATATCTTCTTTGGAGAAATGTCTAATTAGGTCTTCTGCCCATTTTTGGATTGGGTTGTTTGTTTTTTTGATATTGAGCTTCATGAGCTTCTTGTATATTTTGGAGATTAATCCTTTGTCCATTGCTTCGTTTGCAAATATTTTCTCCCATTCTGAGGGTTGTCTTTTCATCTTGTTTGTGGTTTCCTTTGCTGTGCAAAAGCTTTTAAGTTCCATTAGGTCCCATTTGTTTATTTTGTTTTTATTTCCATTTCTCTAGGAGGTGGGTCAAAAGGATCTTGCTGTAATTTATGTCATAGTGTTCTGCCTATGTTTTCCTCTAAGAGTTTGATAGTGTCTGGCCTTACATTTAGGTCTTTAATCCATTTGGAGTTTATTTTTGTGTATAGTGTTAGGGAGTGTTCTAATTTCATTCTTTTACCTGTAGCTGAGAATAGATGCATCTTTGAGGACAAAATTTAAGGTGTACTTTGAAGATAACTCAGAGATATTAGACACAACATCAAAACTTGATTTTCTATGAGACAGCTTGAGTGAGAACTCACTGTAGTAGTGTTTAAAAAGTGAAAGCTTAGGGAAATCCAGGCCATCTGCTTCCTCTTAACTCCTTTTTCCCAGAGCTCAGCCCTCTGGCATGAAGGTAAGATCTTCAAGGCAGTGGTAAATTTCAGCTCTGTGTTTAACTGAGCTAGCTGGGAACCAGGTCAATTGTAGTTGTTTCTTTTTTTTTTTCTTTTTCTTTTTCTTTTTTTTGCCACACCACGAGGCTTGCAGGATCTTAGTTCCCTGCCCAGGGATCAAACACAGGCTGGCCCTCGGCAGTGAAAGTGCAGAGTCCTGACCACTGGACTGCCAGGGAATTCCCCAAGTGTAGTTTCTTTTTTTAAAAAATTAATTTTGATTGGAGTATAGTTGCTTTACAATGTTGTGTAAGCTTCTACCGCACAGCAAAATGAATCAGCCATATCTATACATATATCCTCTTCCTTTTGGAATTCCCTCCCATTTAGGACACCACAGTGCATTAAGTAGAGTTCCCTGTGCTATACAGTATGTTCCCCTCAGTTGTCCCCAGTTGTGGTTTCTTACAAAGACAAAGCTGATGGCTGAATTTCAACCATTTTATCTCTTTATTCTGTGCTTCTACTGTTGATACTAATATTTGCAGCCAGATCCCTAAATAGGTTTTACAGTTGCTGAATCAGAATAGTGACATAGAGGGCTGTGGCCGCAACGAATGGAAAATGACTCCCCATAGCTTACATGCAAAAGGAAGTTATTTCATTATAACCAGGTTATAACCAGGTATAACCAGGAAGGTGACTGGTTAACTCATCAGATTGAAGGGAGAATTGAAAATCAGTCAGGCACAGTATCAAGGCAGCTCTAAGAATCCAGTAGCAGGTGCAATTGGTCATTCTTCTTTGGAGACAAATGAGAATATATAGCAATGGCTTAGATCACCTTCATTCCCATGGTGAGTCATTTCTCTTGAGACTCAAGTTCTGGGAAATGGAGTCAAATTGTCCTGAATGTCCAGTGAGGAGGGGAAGAGTGTAGGGCGCTATGATTGACACAATGAAAGGCATTGATCAGTTTTGCAAGGAAAAATCAGAGCGCTGTTACTTAAAGAACATTGGAAGTATTCTGGGCAGGCAAGACCTGTCTCTACAAGTGACATCACGCTGGCAGGTAATGATTTTACCTGGAGTGGAGCTTTCCCAGTAAATCAGTTGCTGATGATGAGTGAAGTATCATGGCAGCTATTATCTGACTGACACCTCACTCCTATCAGAGCTTAGCAATGGCAGGCCAATGGCATAGATGATTTTACAAAAAAGGGAAAGAGAGGAAGGAGCAAGGAAGGAGAGGAAGAAGGAGGGAAGAAGAAACAGTGGCTCAGATCACAGCCGCCATAACCCAGTACAATGCCTTCACATAGTTCTCTCATCATGCCATGTGGTGGCCGGAAGGGCATGCAGGTAGGACCTATCCCCAGAAAGAAAATCTTTCATCTAGATCAGCACTGTCTGGTAGAAATATAGTGCCGGCCATGTAAGTAATTTTAAATTATCTTATAAGATACACTAAAAGAAAAGTAAAAAGTAACAGGTGAAATTAATTTTAATAATTTGATTTCTTCTATCAAAATATTTTGAGGTCAATGTATAATTAATGCAAAATATGAGTGAGATACGTTACCATTTCTTCAGGCTAAATTTTTGAAATCTAGGGTGTATTTTATGTTTACCGCACCCCTCAGTTTGGACTAGCCACATTTTAATAGCCACAAGTGGTTAGTGGCTACCATATTGGACAATAGAGGCTTAGAAGATTCTGGCATTCCGGCATTACTTTGAAACATCACATCACTTGTATAATTATTGTACAGTTGTACCATTGTATCTGAGGCATGTGTGAGGGCCAGGTGTCCTGGTTTTCTTTCATTTTAAGCAAAAGTAAAGGTAAACACACTTTATTTCCATTCCATGTTTACTGAGCTAAGATGGTTGGTTTGTTTTTCTGATTCACATTTGTCGTTTTTCCCAGTTCCTGTTCTGAGGAGTAATCAGTGTTCTGTGAAACTTCCACAGAAGTTATGTGGAGACAAAAGAGAGGACCCTGGTACCGATGAGGAACATCAGTCCAGGAGACAATCAAAAACTTGTCCAAAGATTGCCAGCTCGGTGGTTGCTGAGCTGGGATTGCAGTCTCGTTTGCTTTCTCCACACTGTAGCCCCGAGCTTTGTCTTGCATCAGACCCATCTCACTTCTTTGCTGTCGACCTTGGTGTGTAGCTTCCTGGCCCCTGAACCTCCAGGTGAGGATGGAGATGGTCAGAGGAGAGCCGCCCTACCCCATGAGTGTGAGGAAACTGATCAGGGGTGAGAGGAAGCTGCCTCTGCTTAGTCTGCTCTGTACAAAGGTGGTCTCTGACATCCATGTCTTTAAACATTTTATAGCCTAATGACTCCATGTTTGCTGATGTGAGCCTTTTAAACCTTCATTTTCTTGGTTACAGGGAAGCTTGGAGAATGACTCTGTTTGTCTCCATCAATGGTTCCCTTCAAACTCATAGGCCGGTGTGGATCATTTGTAATCTTTTTAAACAGTACCTTTCTTCTCATTATGACAAAAGTACATGCTTAATGTAGAAAATTTGGGGAGAAAATATGTCTGTGTCACAAACATAAATAAATACATACATACAATACATACCTATGTAAATAAATAAATAAATAAATGTCACCTGTTTTCCTAGCAGTCGGGGGGGTGGGGAAGAAGTTCAAAATTTTGTATTTTGCTATATTTCTTTATGGTGTTTTTTCAAGATATATGAATATAACATTTATACAGTTTATTGTTTCAATAACAATGAGAGTCTACTGTACAATTGGCTTATCACTTACTTTTTTTTTACCCTTTGCTTCACTGCTTCCCATGGTAGATTTTGATTTCTGATCCTTCCCCTGGGTCACCAGGATGGCTTCACATAAGTCCTTTCTCTCTGGCCTCGTGATCCAGCTGTGCCCTGGGTCTCCATGGAGGGAAGGCATAGACCAGTGCTCACAATGTCTTCTGGGCTCAGCGCACCTGTGGGACAGGCCTGGCAAAGGAGGAAATTGGGGGACCACAGAATCGACCAGCCACTCTGACTCCCATTGGGTTCCCTGAGGAGCCCTAGGACTGAGTATCCCAGTAGGTTAATTTTTCTGAATGTACAAAAGTCTGTTTTCGTACAGTTGCAAATACAGCCAGAAGTATGTCTAAGGGTTTCTGTGAATTTGGAAGAAGGGTGTTCACCACTCCGGGGCTCCACCACAGGGGGTCCTGGAAGGAAACAGAGTTCAGGGCTGTGAACGAATATGTGTTCTTAGCCCAGTTTGCGGTGGGCAGACACAGTCACATGAAATCTAGGACCGTGCCATCTGGCCAGCAGATGCCTGGACCCTTCTAGCCCCACAACACACACTCACCCCATCAGTCCCCAGAGAGGCTTAGCAAGCAGACAGCGAGGGCTAGCCTTCACCTCCTTGGGGATACGGAACCCAGATGGGCCTTGGGAAGAGGAGCCGGTTGTCCAGGTGGTAGGTGTGCGGGCAGTGGGAAGTCATGTTGATGCATGTCTGCCCCCATGAGTTAATGCTCCTACTTTCCAGGCACATATGCTTGGAACAAAGAGTTCACTTCCACTGAGAGAGAGACCCTTAGTGTCCTTCTCCCCAAAATCCGGAAGCAATTGATGGTATTCTTCCCACTAGCAAACACCGAGAAACGTTTCTTTTACTAGTTTTTTACAGATGCCTTAATTGACCTACTCCCAAAATTCATCATAACATGTGCTGATGACTACAGCAGAGAAGTAGGGGGAGAGAGATTTTTCAGCCTGCTAATGTATGAATAACAACATCTCTTTGTTTTCCCCTTTACTTAAGAAATAAAGTATACTGTCTACCAAGAGAGAAGATGACAGGGGTGTATGCATAGATAATTGCATGAATTTGCCTCTCTGATGTCTAGGGAAATCAGCTCTGTTTCAAAGAAAAAAATTTTTTAAAATGCTTTTTCCCAGAGTACTTTCCTCCTGTTGATCCCCTTCTGATGGTTGACAGTAAGGTCTGCCAGTTTCCTTTTCCCAGAAATGTTATGCGCACATCAGGATTCTCTCCAGCAGTGTTCCTACAGAGCTATTGACTGTTCTTTTCCCCAGTAAAAGAACAGCCAAGCCCACCTCCAGCCAGGCCAGTCTGGTTCTAGAACCAGATCAAACATTCTGCCATTTACGCTCTGTCTGGCTCTGGGCAAATCACACCACCTCTGTGAGCCAGATTCCTCACCTGCAAGATGGGGATGATTCTCTCGACCACCTGGGTGTGGTGTGGATACAACGAGATCGTGATTGTGAAGGCTCCAGAGACAGTGCACGGGTTATCAAAAGCACCAATAAATGTCATCGTCCATCTCTGCTGCCCCACGGAATAATGATAACAATTCCTACCATTATTGAGCACGTGATGTGCGCCGGACATCTCACCGGCATGTTCTTGTTTAATCCTCAGAATGTGGGAACAGTCTGACGAGGTGAGCATTACAAGGTCCTTTTGCAGATGAGGAAAATGAGAGATTTAGGGCTTCAACTCTGGTCCATTCACTATAAATGAGGGAGCCAGAATTTGATGCATGTAACTTCAGAAGGGATCATCTCAAGCCCTGCCCTGGAATTCTTCCTCACAGGGGAGTCTTATTGTCTAAAACATCCTAAATAAGCTTGCTCGTGTGTGTGTGTGTGTGTGTGTGTGTGTGTGTGAAACATCCTAAATAAGCTTGCTCGTGTGTGTGTGTGTGTGTGTGTGTTTTACCACTTGGGAGTAAAATGTGAGTACATGTTAGGCACTTAAAATTCCTCCTCTTTGGGCTTCCCTGGTGGCGCAGTGGTTGAGAATCTGCCTGCCAATGCAGGGGACACGGGTTCGAGCCCTGGTCCGGGAAGATCCCACATGCCGCGGAGCAACTAGGCCCATGAGCCATAACTACTGAGCCTGCGCGTCTGGAGCCTGTGCTCCGCAACAAGAGAGGCCGCAATAGTGAGAGGCCTGTGCACCGCGATGAAGAGTGGCCCCCGCTCGCCGCAACTAGAGAAAGACCTCGCACAGAAACAAAGACCCAACACAGCCAAAAATAAATAAATTAATTAAAAAAAATTCTCCTCTTTTCCCGCCCGGTGATGCTGCTGGTTTCCCATAACTCTGCACTCCAGAGCAGGTGGAAACCAAGCCCTGCCCCAGGTTCCCTTCTTCCTGGTGGAGGACTCCCTTTCAGAGTAGAGGGACCTAGAATGCCATGTCCTCTGTCCCTCAGAGGCACCTGACCCCTCAGTCCCTTGTGATGCAAACTCAGAAGCTCATTGGAGAGGTTGTACCACCCCTGCAAGCAGCATCCACTCCTGTATCAACTTAGAAAGGTAGTGAGCCAGCCCTGGGAGAAAGTCCTTCTCCACCTTATCAACACACGCTGCCTGTCAGTTGCCACTTTCTTTGAAAATAGCCAATTTATTTTCATTATTATATTGATGCATGCTGCTTCCCCTGCCACAGCAATGCTCTCGGACTCCTGCTCTTTGAATCCGTGAATTACTTCTTAGGCCAGGTCCTGTGCTGGATGCTAGGGAATCGGTGGTGGCCAAATCAGGTTATGTGAGGAATGCCACACTCTCTGGCCAGGAGAACAGACATGAAACAAAATATTCCATATCAATTGTTAGCAAGAGAACTACCTGCAGTTTAAGAGAAGTATAGAATGCTATGCAAACACAAGACGAGGGGGCCTAAGAGGACCTGGGATGTAGGAGTTGAGGGGTATTAGTTTCTTGTTGCTGCTGTAACAAAATATGCGTGGAAGCTTAAAAAAATCTTAAGGTTCTGAAGGTCAGAAGTCTGAACTGGGTCTTACAGGGCTAAAATCAAGGTGTTGGAAGGGCTATGTTTCTCCTGGAGGCTGGAGTGGAGAATCTTTTTCCTTACCTTTTCCATCTTCTAGAGGTTGCCCACAGTCCTTGGTTTGCCCACATTCCCAGCCAGTAATTACATCACTCCAGCCACCACTTTTACAGTCATTATCTCCTTCTCTGACTCCCCTGCCTTCTACTTTCCTGGATCACGACCCTTGTGATTTCTTTGGGACCAGTTAGATAAGCCAGGATAATCTTCCCATATCAAGATTTGTAACTGAATTGCATCTCAAAATCTCTTCTGCCCTGTAACATAGTCACAGCTTTCAGGAATTAGGATGCAGACCTCAGTGGAGAGGCCATTGCTCTGCCTACCACCTGGAGTAAAAGAGGAGCTGAGGAAAGAAATCAGGAAGAGAAAGCATTTAGAAGAATACACACGGGGGAGAAGGAGGGAAACAGGTGTTGTGGGCAGCAAGGACCCACCACCCAGAGAGAGTGCCCTATGGAAAGGTCCAGAGGTGGGCAGAGATGTGCTGCCTGGGCCTGAAAGAGTCCTGGGTTGGTGTTGTAGGGAGAATGAAAGCACATGAGATAAAAGCAGCTGGCAGTGGTCAACTCATGAAGGACTTGGCTATGCTCTGAGAGGATTCAGAGAGAGGACTTCAGCAGGGAAGGGATGGCTTCACATCCAGGCTTTAAAAGATGACTTCGGTGGTATCTGGGGGATCAGATTAGAGGGGGGCAAGAATGAATTCCGGGGGCATGGCAGTGAGAAGGAAGAGATCATGGTGGCTTGTCTGGCTGGTGGGGTCAGATTCAGGAGATATTTAAGAGGTGGATGAAGGTGAGGCGTCAGGGGTAACCTCAAGGCTTCTGGCATGAACACTGGGGTGACTGGCGGCATCTGCATGAAGACAGGAAGCTTTGAAGGAGTGAAGGTGTGTGGTGGGTTCAAGAATAACGTTTTGGACGTAGCTTGAGTTACCAATATGACATTCAAATTGAGCTGTTGAGTAGGCCTACTGGTATGGCATAAAAGTCAAGGCTGGTCCTCTTTTAGAGATATTTATTCAAGCAGTATGACAGGCTACAAGGAGGTAGGATTTGGAAGCAAAGGTTTACGTGAGTCCTATTTTTCCCTCAATGTTCTGTATGACTGGGTCAAGCCATATAGATCCTCAGAGCCCCAGTTTCCTCATTTAAAAAATCATTAGTAAAATTTCTGTCCTGCTGATAATACCAGATTGTTCTGAAAATCAAATGATAAAGTAAATATGAAAGTGCTTCGTAACTTTTAAATGTTTTATAAATGTTATTTTTATGTTTTTTTTTAGTAGGATTAATGATTCAGGTACGTAAAGTAGGAGGGGGCATATTACCGTTATTGATTACAAAATCATCTTAATCACATTGTATAGTATTTTGTCATTTATAGTATTTCTCTCTCCATGGACTAAATAATTTCACTTCCCATATCGTCTTTGAGATTCCATATTCTAATCATTTGCTCATCTCTGTGGACAGAGCTGGCCCTGGACAAAACTGCCAGGAAGGTGGGGGGGGAGGCGGAGTCCTATGATGCGGTGGCGGGCAGAGTTGACAGGAGAGTGCTCATGGGAGAGAAGGTTAGGAGAACATTCCTGAAATGTTTACTATCTGTCAGCACCTCGCAACTGCCTTACGAGATGGGCATTCTTTTCCCATTTTACTGATAAGGATGCAGAGTGTTCAGGGCGTTCATTGACCTTGTGGTTGGAGGCTGGTGGGTGATGCAGCCCTCAGCATCTGGTGTCCACACTTTCCTCCATGCCCAAAGCCTCCTGGGAACAGGAAGAGTGGGATTTTTGTGCCCCGTTGTCCCCTGGAGGTGCTCATTGAGCTAACACTATTCCGGTTTAAAAAAAGGAATCTGACTGATACTCACTGAGGTGTTTTTGACTTCACTGTGAGCTCCCCAGCCCAGAACAGAGCTCTTTGAAAATAGAAACTCTCCATGTTAGCCATATTTATGGAGGTGATCATTTTGCCAGGTATACAAATGTTGAAGTATTATGTCGTACACCTGAAACTGATACAATGTTATACGGCAATTAGACTTCAATAATAAAAAAGAAAATGGAAGCTCTCTCTTTTATTGTTGTTTTTTAATATTCTGAAGCTTCTAGTAGGTGTGCGATACAATTTTTTCATTACTGAATAAATGATTCCTCTCAGTGTCATTTCTATTATAAAAACGATTCAGAAATGGCAATGGCTCCCTTTGGCAATATTTCAGATGGGGAGAAAGCCTGGAAGAGTAATTAACGGTGTGCATTGTGGAATCTAAGGGGACATCCTCCAATCTGGCTCCCTACTTCGTAGACTCATAATCCTTGCTGATGCTGGAGCTCTTCTCTGGAAGGCACTTCTCCAAATTCTGCGTCTGACCCTGCTCTCTTCCTTGCTTATCACAATCAGGCCCAAGTTCCTAGCCTGCCCAGGATACAGGGTGGTATTTCCTATTTGCTTTCTTTCCTCAGAAAAACAATTCAGTGCATGGAACAACAACGACCACAAAAATGTAGCAGACACAAGCCTTTTCATCTGTAGTGGCGAAGTCTGGGATATATGCCTTCTATAACCATTAGGCTTTTTGTTGCCTTCAATCTTCAGGAATATCTTACACCTTGACATGATTTCTGTTGTGACACTTCCCTGTAGAGATGTAAGTTAAGACGTTGGTACTGACTTTGCATTTGAGAGGAAGTTGTTACCGCAGCACTCGCAGTGTAGAAGATATAGGAAAATAAGTCATCTTTGCATGATTTATTCCCAAAGCCCATTATCACAAAATGCCCCTGATAATTCAGGTTCCTATTAAATCTCTGCCATTCAGAGAAAGGACAGTTTGGGCAAATAAGTGCTCATTAAAATTTATTGAGAGGGCATATTTTCCATTAGCGTGTTTCATTATTTAAGAAGGAAATAGAAGCCTATGCAGTAATGCATAATGCTCACCCCAACATGGCGTTTCAGATAAATTACATTTGGATAAGGGTGAACGTGTTTGGGTTTGGAAGGCTGATTGATTCTAGCAGGTACTGTAGTTGCATAATTATAAGCCAGGTTGAAAGAAGTTGCTGAAAAACAAGGATGAGCCCAAAGAAATCCACCAACAAGCCAAAAACAATTACTCCATGCTGGTCTAATTTGTGTTCCTTTTGAAACCGAGGTTTGGGGTCTCCGTATTGGTGGAGCAGGCTTGTGTGCATTACTGTGAGTGTGTGGGTGGTTAAGAGGCTAGACAGGCAATAGAGGGGGTGAGTAGAGAAGAATGGACACCCTGAGGAGTACTGACCCTAACTCAAGGCACCACACTTCATTATCTTTAAGGCAAAGAAAGGATGGCTTGGGCCAGATTTGGGGTCTGGCTCACCAGTGAGCAGCCATGACATTTCAATAACCACACGTCTCTCTTGAAGAGCTGCATTTTCACTCACAACTGAGGCTTGATAATATTCTTTCACACAGCCTCAGGGAAGTTCTCGAGATGCCCTCTTTCTGCATCAAGGAGGCCCTTTGTGCAGAGGCCTTGGATGATTTCACTTCCTCTCGAAACAGGTTCTGGTACCAATTCCATGTGTGTGGGGGGATGTTCCCCACACCAACCAGCAATTCTTGGGACACCAGCTGCGTGTCTTACAATTCAACTCAATTCAGCTACTTGGAGACTACATCATCTTCCACCAGTTAAGTGTTCAGTCCTACAAGACTGTCTGATCAGGCCTCCCAAGGTGGCTGTTGTCTTGCTCTCTGTACCTCCCCTGCTTCACCTACACTCTACTCACGCGACCGACCTTCCTACGGACTTACCCCTGCCCCAGCTAGTGACTGTTCTAATCTTTAGATCAGAACATCTCCACCTGTTAGCTTATCAAAGGGGCCAGGAGGGGCCTCGTGCCCCTTTGCTGGTTTCCCTGGTAACCGATGAGCCCACATGATGTCAATTCTACCTATAACTAGGAACCTCCCTCTCCCCTGGGAGCGAAGACTTCTGCCACATCCTGCATGCCGCCGGAAGCACATGGTGCAACGTTGCTCCAGGACCTTGCTGCGGATGTGTAAAGTCCCTCTAACCATTAAACCACTGACGTCTCTGTTTCTGACTCCAGGCTCTTTCTTCCCTCTTAGAGCTGGCTAAGTACGACCTTGCAGGCCTGCAGGGTGCAGCCCAGCAAACACTCCTCTCTCTCCCTCTTCCTCCTTCCTGCCCACTTCAGATGCAAGTTGCAAGGCCAGGTGGTTATCTGTGCTTCTGACCTACTGGCTAGAAATCAGGGGTTCCCAAGAGCCCCTCCTTGGGTTCAATTAATTTGCTAGAGTGGCTCATTGATTTTAAGAGAAACATTTTACTTACTAGATAAGCAGTTTATTATAAAAGGGTGTAACTCGGGCACAGCCAGATGGAAGAGATGCACAGGGCAAGGCGTGTGGAAAGGGTTTGGAGCTCCCAGGACCTCTCCAGGCCTGTCATTCTCCCAGAATCTCCACCTGTTCACCAACCCGGAAGCTCTCCAAACCCTGTCCTTTTGGGTGTTTATGGAGGCTTCATTACATAGGCAGAGGCACATAGGCACGATTAATTAAATCATTGGCCATTGGTAATTGGTTCAACTTCCAGCCCATTGTTCCCTTCTAGGAGGTTGTTGGTGGTGGGTGAATACTGAAAATTCTAACCCTCTAATCACGTGGTTGGTTCCCCTGGCAACTAGCCCTCATCCCTAAGTTACCTAAGGGCTTTAAAAAAGTCACCTCACTGACATAGTAAAAGACACCTTTATCCCTCTTATCACAGGAAATTCCAAGGCTGAAGACCAAATACATATTTGAAGAACCTCAATTAATACCAAGCCAAACAACTACAGAGAACACCACACCCAAGTGCATTATATTCAAACTGCTGAACACCAAAGATAAAGAGAAAATCTTAACAGTGGTTGAGCTAGGTGTGCGTTTTGTTGTTGCTCTGGTTACCCTCAGTGGACCACCAGCTTTGAATTCTTCCAGCTTTGTCTTGTGCCTGAGATGGGGACAGGTTACCAGAGGTTTTCTCCATGTTCTTATGCCCCCCCACCCCCTCAGCTTTAGGCTTTCCCTCTGAGCCAGAACCTCAGAGATCATTGTTCTGCACGCTCTTGCCCCATTCTGTGTGACAGACAGTTGATCTTTGTAATTGATCCTCACTGGCCCCATTGAGGTGCAAAAGGGTATTCTCTGGTTTTCCTTCTTAAGCCTCAATCTTAGGCTTCTGTTGTATTCCTGGGGCTCATTGGTGGAAGTTACTCAGTGATTCTGCCACTCCTGCAAAAATAGAGAATTTCTAATGATCTGAGCCCACATGGTTTCCTGAGACTCTCCGAACAGTCGTGTGAGTTGTGCCCTCCGTCCTTTCCTTTGCTGCAGTGGGTCTTTGCCTGTGTTCTAAGTTTGGCAGTTCTTGCCACCCTTTCCTCAACAGCTTAATGCTTTTGTTCCATGGAGGAGGAAGATCTGGGTGGGGATTTAGGCTTTCTGAACCACCCCGTTCTCCATCTTTCTTCTGAGGTCCATAAAGAATAACCTGTGAGTTGTACAAACTCTCTTTATATCTGAATCTCCCAGGGGTTCTATACTCTCACCCTTGCCTAAACTGGTCTTTAGCAAGTTGTTTGAATTTTTAGCTGAAATCTTGCCCACTTGTGTGGCCTATGTGGCTTGACTTGGTGAAGAAAGTAGAATAATCTTACTCAAGGCAAAGTGCTATCTGTATCAAGCCTTTCTCTGATTCCGGGGAGTGCAACCCATGCTGGGGGAAGGAATCCTTAGCCAACCTTGGCCATGGGGTTAGTTCTCTTGGTCTAAACTCACTCTCTGCACCTAGCGCCAATGCTAGGCAACCACTGTTTTTAGATAGTTCCTTTTTCGGGAGCAGACGGCTGTGGCTCCAAGCTGTAGATAAATTCCTCAAACTGTATGTTTATGTTATGATTTAGCAAATTATGTACTCTTTAAGATTCAATGTGGTAATCCATTCAATTCCCTATGAAACTTCATAACCTGTGGATACATGCAGAACAGAAAGAATCTTCTCACACCCTAATTAGGCACGTGTGCATTCAATAAGTTACCCCAAACTGCAAGTCACACAGGCTAGAGCACGGCATCTGATCTTTCTGGGGGAAATGTATTTGTAAGATTTACTCTGAGGTCCAAACTTCAGAATAATTAATTTAAAAAAATCAAAAGGGGAAAGTACTTATCCTGGGAGAAGAGGGATCCCTTTCAGCACATTACCAGGACTTGTTGGCTGCTTATATAATAGCCATTACCCCCATTTTGCTTTTAAATATCCCAGGTTTTTCTCAGGTACCCACCTTCTTTGTTATGGTGAAGTTTAATCACATTAATTTCCCTTGCTAGGAATGGGTTTAGGAACAGACTTAGGAAAAATTAGGACCCAGGAGGTGAGGGGTGTGTGTGTGTGTGTGTGTGTGTGAGGCAAAGGACTGCTGGGTGGGTTGCTAAGATTTATTTTTTGGAGGGGACATTGTGACAAAAGCCCTTCTTTAACTGGATTTTGTTGGCTGACACCTGGGGTGGTGGCAGCCAATCTATGTTGTAGAAGAGCAGCAAGAGAGAAAGAACCTAGTTCCTTGAAAATGTCACTGAGACACTAAAATACAAATAAAGCCATCATATAAATAAGCAATATAAATACCTAAATAATGAAATGACAGTATAGGTAACTTTAAAATATGAACCAACATTCTAATTTAATTTTAATTAAAAAGTATCTTATTTCCTGTAATAGTCAAATGAAGATATATCCTTAGTGTGAAAGATATATATAGTATAAAAGTATATGGACTTAAATGTGGACCTTTCTCTTTACCACAGTCTTCCTTTCCTGGGCCTGATCTTACTCACTTCCTGAGAGGTAACCAATGACCATTGTTGGGTATGTATTCTTTTCATTCTTTTACTTTGTACTTAAGTACTAATGTATGCTTACATTTGCCCATATAGTTTTATTTTACAAAATGGAATCATAGCACACGTACGTATCTTCAATGTGATTTTTTCCACTTAATTTTAACGTCTTTAGGTTATATTTCCTAGTTATCACGTACAGTATATATCTGTGTACATATAAAAGCAATTTAGTAAGACAGACTCCTAGAAGAGGGCTTGCTGTGTCAGAGGCTGTGCCTATTTAACTTTTGGCTGATATGACCAGATTGCTATCTGAATCAGCTTTAGCAAGTTATGCTCTCACCAAAAGTGTATGGGAAAAAGCATTTTATATTTCCTGGAAAACTTTTTGGAGGGCAAAAGACGATCAAACTAATAAGTTGTTTTGTGATAGGTTTCAGATTTTACCTTTTTACACTCTTTGACACAGCCATTCCACTTCTAGAAATTAATCCTACAGATATATTACACAGGTAAATAAAGATAAAAGAATGGCAGATAGAGCAGTACTCATAATCTTGAAGAATTAGAGACAACTCAGTGTCTGGCAAAAGGCAAGTCGTTCAAAGAATTTTAATACAAGAGACTGTGTGCTTGAGAAGAGACATTTAATATGTCAGATAACCACCCAGCTCAGCATGTTCAAAGATCATAAACCTGAAAATCTAATGGTTTAGTTCCAGCTGTCTTGGGACAGCTCCATAAACATTTACCCCACTGGTAAAAGGTTAAGATCTAGGAAATGAGGCAACAAAATACAGGACTTCAAATTTATATTCTCAAGTGTTTTATTGTAATTTATTTAAAAGACAAAAAAAATAAACTGACCTCAGGCTTTAAAAAATGAGTATCAAAATAAACCAACAGAAATCAGGAAGAAAAGTTAATTGACATGAAAGCTATGAAAATTTAAAGCAGAAGTGCAAGCAGAAATGTTTGACAGGATACATGAAATTGTAGCAGATAACCTCCAGCCCCACTCAGTATCCATACCTGTCCTTTTATCCAGGAATAGAAGTTTGATTTTTTTTTTTTTGAGCTGGAAATCTACTCAGCCTGCATTCCTAGCACTCCCTTGCCTCATACTGTGGCTCTATGATTAATTCAGGCAGATGATACATTAACAAAAGTATGGTCAGGAACTTCTGGGAAGGCTAATAAGGGGGCTGAATTATTGGTGAAGTGATTCTTTTATCTTTCCCTTCTTCTGCCTGCTACTGGCCAGAAACATGAATCTGATCATTAGAGCACCACAGTTGTTGTGAAGGATAAGATCACAAGGATGGAAGCTAGGCTGGGGAATCACAGCTTGAAGACTGTGTCTGGGTCCCTGATGATGCCAGAGTGCTAACACAACAGGCTCCCAGGCTGCACACCTCTGAACCTCTTTTACATGAGAGAGAAATGAACTTTTATCTTGTTTAAGATGCCATACCTTAATTTTTTTTTGTGATATATAACATGTTCTATGTTACATGATACAGAATACACATTTTTGTTTAAAAAGAATAATAGAATAAAAAAGGAAATTCCTGGCAAACGGAATTAAGAGGGAGCGAGAGAAAGAAAATAAATGTACAATGTTAATAATGAGATACATTGCAGAAAAGCTTAAAGATTTATATTAAAGCATCTTGTACAAACTCATGATAATAAATTTGGAATCTGAGAGAAACGGACAACTTATTATCAAAACATAAAATATCCCATCTGACCCAAAAATGACACAGAAAATTTGAACAGACCAATAACCATAGCTGAATTCAGTGGCAGGCTCAGATGGTTTTACTGCTGAGGTTAATCTCAGTTCATAGATCATGTAATTCCTATGCTATTTAAATAATTGCAGTCCACAGAAAGAGATGAAAGACCCCTAATTCATTGTATAAAGTATCATAAAGATAGCACACCAGAGAAAATAAGATGAATTTTGATTACAAATATAGGGGCAAATATTTCAAATAAACTATTGGAAGTCTGAATCCAGCTATCCATTTATAAAATTATGATATAAACAAATGGGATTAATTTCAGGAATGCAAGGACTTCAGAAACAAGAACTTTATCAACATATTTCATTATACCAACAAACTAAAGGACATCAATAGATGTTGAAAAGTTATTCAGTAAATTACGGGGCTACTGTGAATAACTGCAAAGAGGTGGATTAGAAGAAAGCTATTTAAACAAATGCTATTTACTAAAAATAACCAATGATATATTTTTAAAAATTTGTTTATTTTATTTATTTTGGGCTGTGTTGGGTCTTCGTTGCTGTGCGCGGGCTTTCTCTAGTTGTGGTGAGCGGGGGCCATTCTTCATTGCGTGCACGGGCTTCTCGTTGTGGTGCCTTCTCTTGTTGCTGAGCACGGGCTCTAGGCGTGCGGCGGGCTCAGTAGTTGTGGCTCCTGGGCTCTAGAGTGCAGGCTCAGTACTTGTGGCGCATGGGCTTAGCTGCTCTGCGGCAGGTGGGATCTTTCTGGACCAGGCCTCGAACCCGTGTCCCCTGCATTGGCAGGTGGATTCTTAACCATTGCGCCACCAGGGAAGCCCCAACCAATGATATTCTAAAGGGTAAAATATTAGTGTCATTTACCATTAAAAACTGGAATCAGCACTACTCACTTCGCATATTCCTTAATTTTCACTTTAGCCCTTGAGAAGCAGACTTAATATCCTCGTTTTCAAGCTGGAGAAAGTGAGGCTGAAAGCGGCTAAGGTAATTTACTCTAGCTAGTTAGCAGGGAGCCAGGTTTTGCACTCAGGCAATCTGGTGCGGGGAATTTTTTCCTTCCCCTGCATCTAAGCCTGTTTATTTGGTTTCCCCTGACCTCTGCCCGCAGCTTCTGGAACCCAGGAGGCCCGGCTGCCCACTGCAGACCCACGACATTGAGGTCCACGGGGTTGTCATGGTCAGGGGGTCCACCACTTCCTTCCGAATCAGCCTGTCATACAAGCAAGGGTGGCCACGGCGCCCGGAACGGCGTCCGTCACGGCGCACACGTGTCACTCACCGCGCATGCGCCGGCCGACACGGTCTACGAGATCGCCGGAAGCGAGTTGTAGGCCAGACGTGAGCCTTTTCTTCCCCTGCGTGGTGCTATCACGATGCGCGACAGCTGCGACAGCTGCTCCAGCTCGGTTGTGTACAGTCGCATAAAACTTTGGCCTCGGGGTCCAGACGGGAGCCGGAAGCTGGCAGCGCCTTGTCCTTGCCTGCGGGCCGCCCTAGGCCTGGTGGGGCGTCACCCGGGAGGCTCCCCGAGGCGGCCCTGGGCGTGCGGGGGTTGAGGGACCGCTCACGGTGACCGCCTCCTTCTCCAGAGAGCCCCACGCCCAGTCCTCTGCTTCGGCCACTGCGGCCCTTTCTGCTGCTCGCCCCGCGCGCCCCGCAGCCTCTCGCAGGCCTGTGTCCGCCAGGTGATCTCCTCCTTGTGGTGCAGATGTACCTCACATTGGCTCACGCTCATATAGTAAGCCATCTGCGGGGACGAAGGGGTCCTGGCAGGGCTGCGGAGACAGGCAGCAGCATCAGGTCCTTGACAGCATCCCGGCCGAGGAATGCTCCGGGCTCCGCGTGTCCTCTTCTCGCGGTGAGTGTGGACGGCCCCTGCCGTGCAGTTCTTCCTGTGCCTGTTGACCCTCACAGTCGCCTCTTCTTTCGCCTCTTCTTTCCTTCCTGGCTTTTCCAACATCGCCCCTCCCGCAGGAAAGGAACCAGAGAATTAGGTCTCCTGTTAATTCAGCCAGCTCTCTGTGGATTGCTGTTTTCATGCTGTATCTTTTTCTAGCCTTTTGCTGTTTATCTGTTCCTTCTGTTGAAAGTTGGTATTTTGTGGGTGACAGATAGTTCTTTATTTTAAAATTTGGTTTGACAGCCTCTTTTACTTGTAGTGTTTACACAATTTATATTTAATGTTATTATTGACATGGTGGGATTTAAATCTGCCATCTCGCCTTTTGGTTTCTATTTGTCCCACCTGTTTTTGGATCCTTCCCCCCTCTTTCCTGCCTTCTTTGGGGTTAATAGAGTATTTTTTTTTAAATGCTGTCGTTTTGATAAGCTCACTGTGTATCCAGATGAATAAACTCTTGTCCTTCCTTATAAAAGAGTTGTTTCTCCAATAGTGCAAACTATCTGCCTGGATAAAGTGAATTGCAAGAATTTTCTGAAGGTAATAGTGAAGTTATTTCTTAGGTTGCTGTCCTATCTTTCTGCACTAGGCTCTGCTGGAGCAAATAGTTAATGCTGTGTTTGACACAGGTCATCTCAGCTCTCAGCACAAATATTTAACTTTAATTTATCCACAGAGTAAGATAATGGATAAAGCATGGCATTATTACACTCTTGAATATTTTATTTTACAGCAGTGAAAATTAATGTAGCAAAATGAATTAGCATGAAAATGCTGAATCTCAAAAACAGGGAAAAGAAAGCAAGTTGTTAATGATTACATACAGTATGAAATCATTCATGTCAGTTTAAGAACAGATAAGTAGTAAAACTACAAATAAAATAAAACAGGAATGATGAAAACAAAATTCAGAAGAGCTCCTTGCCCCTTTTTCCACAAGATAAAATAAGAGAAGGCAGTGATCAGGGAGTGTCACAGTGAGAGTTTCAATAGTTTTGCCCATTTGTTAAGGTAAATGGACTATTCATGGTTCTTTAACTTATACATGTGGAAACTCTGTATACATTATATATATTTTTATTTTTAGAAATATTCATTTTAAGAAGGCAAAATACTAAGCTTTTATGGTACTGAAAACATGCAATCATCCTCTTCCCTTGTTTCATCAAATATCATCAGGCATGCAGTCACCAGTAAATCGAGGCCTTTTCAGGTTGCCTCCACACTGCAGCCCTCAGTTTTATCTGCAAGACAGGGAGAAACTGTTTTTATGACCACTAAAGTTCCTTACAGATAAATAAAATGCTTTGGTTTTATAACTGTATTTGAACCTGCCCCCCCTGGAATCCCACCTGGAATCAGAATGTATCATTACTCTATTTCAATCTTTTTTTTTTTTTTTTTTTTGGAGCAGCAGTTAATGCAACATGAACAAGAAATATTTACAATAAATATTGGGGAAAAGAGACATGTTGGTGACATGATTGTAAAGTTAAATGCCCATAAAGCTCTATAAAATATGAGAATTAAGAAAAGAATTTGATAAAGTAGTGAAGGAAAACATGAAGTGCCAAGTGCTGAGTGTGCTTTCTATGATAAATGCTAAGAAGAAAAAAGAGTAAGATGTTGTGTAAGAGATTGTGAAGAGGCTAGTTTAGAGGGATCGAAGGTGTCTCTGAAGAGGTGACATTTTAGCAAGACCTTGAATGATTAGACTTGTGTTGACCTGAGATGCAGGATGAGTGTCAAATGTTACACCTTGAGGTACCCCCAGTCGGCGACGCATGGTTTCAGAGAAGGAGGTGGTGATAGCTTTAAAGGACCCGAAGGACACACCTTTTTCCAGGGGAACGTTGGAAGATACTGGCAGGAGTCCGCGAAAGGAGCTTACTCTGCATGCTCGTAGGCAGAGAGCATCTTGCCCCGCCTCCAGCCATTCTGCTGATCCTGGTGGGCTGGCTGATGGTGAGCCAGGCCAGGAGCTGGGAATGGCTCTTTACAGATCTCAGATTTATCCTCATTTGGGGGGAAGAACAAACCCTTCTACCCAAGCCTGCTGGTTTTGGATATGTTGGAAACATTCTTTTCCTGCAAGGGAGAGGAAAGATTCCAACAGCCAAAGACGACCAAGGCGAACTCTTTGTCCAACAAAGAAGATTTACTGACTTAGTGCAGCGGGGCGGGGACTGGGGGGGTATGCTAGTGGACTGTGAAGTGTCTCTTGATAAAAAGAGCCCGGAGGGTCTTTTTAAACTGAGGCTTGTGCTTGTGTTAAATGATTCTTAGGAAGGGTTAGAGGCAACAGGAATCATCTCTGAGTTACTTGCTATCATGGAGAGGTGGAAGTTGCAAAGGTGGGCTAGGGACATCTTTTGTGAGGAACCAGTAGCCCTCAAAGAAGAGGGTCATTATGATATTCTACGGCCGCAGCGTGACCTTTGGAGAAATATTCTTTAATGTTAACTTTGCAGTTGGCTTTATTGTGTCTGTTATCACAATCTGGTTAATGGCAGGCCTGATATTTAATACCTCAGGGGAAAAGTGTCCCTGACATCTTTAGGAAATCAGGGGTGTGATCAATAGTGTTTTTAGCCCCGTTGTACTTGAAGTGCAGAATAAACCCACAGAATAGCCACAGGCTGGCTTCAGTTGGACCAGGTATCTTCCATCCAAGGCAGATTGGCCCTAGTTAGGAACAGAGTCTGAATTGAAATGGCCTATTTTGTTGAACTGCAAAGTGAATCTAAGTACTTATTTTTTTATTGAACCAAAAAAATTTTCCCCAAAAACTATTACTCAAGGGAAAACAACCTAACAAACCAGTTCAAATGAAAATGTGACCAAGCTAACTTTTTTGTTTTTTCTTTCTTTATTATTGTAAAAACATATAACATTAAATTTTCCATCTTCACCATTTTGAAGTGTACAGTTCAGTAGTTTAAAGTATATTCACATTATTGTATAAAGTATATTTACAGTATTGTGTAAAGTTCAGATCTCTAGAACTTTATCATTTTGCAACGCTGAAACTCTACATCTATTAAACACTACTTCCCTCCTCCCCTCCCCTCAGCCCTTGGGAGCTACCTTTCTGTTTTCTGTTTCTATAATTTTGACTCTTTTAGATATTTCATATGAATGGACTTATATATTTGTCTTTTTGCACCCGACTTATTTCATTTAGCATAAATGTCCTCGGGGTTCATCCATGTTGTAGCCTGATAGGATTTCCTTCCTTTTTAAGGCTGTGTAAAATTCAATCTTATGTATATACCACATGTTTTTATCCATTAATCTGTTGTGGGAATTTGGCTTGCTTTCACCTCCTGGCTATTGTTAATTATGCTGCAATGAACATGGATGTGCAAATGTCTCTTCAGGATCCTGCTTTGAGTTCACTGTATATATACACAGAAGTGAGATTGCTGGATCATATGGTAATCTTATTTTTTAATTTTCTGAGGAAGTTCCATATTTCCTCCATATGGAAAGCCATTGTTTTCCATAGTGGCTACCCCATTTGCATTCCCAACAATGCACAAGGATTCTAACTTCACATCCTCGATAACACTTTCTTTTGATACTGGCACCCCAGATGGATATGAGGTGCTATTTCATTGTGGTTTTAATTTATATTTCCCTAATTATAAGTGATGTTGAGCATCTCTTTATGTGCTTATTGGTCATTTGTTTATCTTCTTTGGAGATATATCTATTAAAGTTCTTTGTCCATTTTTTAAATCAGATTTTTAGTTTCTTGTCATTGTTGAGTTACATAAGCTTCTTATACATTCGAGATGTTAACCCTTTATCAGGTATATGATTTGCAGTTATTTTCTCCCATTCTATAGGTACCTTTTCACTCTGTTCATTGTTTCTTTTGACATGAAGAAAATTTTAAGTTTAGTATAGTCCTTTTTGTCTATTTTTAATTTTTTTTCTTGTGCTTTTGGTATCATATCTGAGAAATCATTACAAAATCCAGTGTCCTGAAGCTTTTCCCTTATGTTTTCTTTTTTTAATTTATTTTTTTATACAGCAGGTTCTTATTAGTCATCTACTTTACACACATCAGTGTATACCTGTCAATCCCAATCGCCCAATTCATCACACACACACACACACCCCCGCCACTTTCCCCCCTTGGTGTCCATACGTTCGTTCTCTACATCTGTGTCTCAATTTCTGCCTGCAAACCGGTTCATCTGTACCATTTTCTAGGTTCCACATATATGCGTTAATATACGATATTTGTTTTTCTCTTTCTGACTTACTTCACTCTGTATGACAGTCTCTAGATGCATCCACGTCTCTACAAATGGCCCAATTTCGTTCCTTTTTATGGCTGAGTAATATTCCATTGTATATATGTACCACTCTTCTTTATCCATTCGTCTGTTGATGGACATTTAGGTTGCTTCCATGACCTGGCTATTGTAAATAGTGCTGCAATGAACATTGGGGTACATGTGTCTTTTTGAATTATGGTTTTCTCTGGGTATATGCCCAGTAGTGGGATTGCTGGGTCATATGGTAATTCTACTTTTAGTTTTTTAAGGAACCTCCATACTGTTCTCCATAGTGGCTGTATCAATTTACATTCCCACCAACAGTGCAGAGGGGTGCCTTTTCTCCACACCCTCTTCAGCATTTGTTGTTTGTAGTTTTTCTGATGATGCCCATTCTAACTGGTGTGAGGTGATACCTCATTGTAGTTTTGATTTGCATTTCTCTAATAATTAGTGATGTTGAACAGCTTTTCATGTGCTTCTTGGCCATCTGTATGTCTTCTTTGGAGAAATGTGTAGGTCTTCTGGCCATTTTCGGATTGGGTTGTTTGTTTTTTTAATATTGAGCTGCATGAGCTGTTTATATATTTTGAAGATTAATCCTTTGTCAGTTCCTTCGTTTGCAAATATTTTCTCCCATTCTGAGGGTTGTCTTTTTGTCTTGTTTATGGTTTCCTTTGCTGTGCAAAAGCTTTTAATTAGGTCCCATTTGTTTATTTTTGTTTTTATTTCCATTACTCTAGGAGGTGGATCAAAAAAGATCTTGCTGTGATTTATGTCCAAGAGTGTTCTTCCTATGTTTTCCTCTAAGAGTTTTATAGTGTCTGGTCTTACATTTAGGGCTCTAATCCATTTTGAGTTTATTTGTGTGTATGGTGTTAGAGAGTGTTCTGATTTCATTCTTTTACATGTAGCTGTCCAGTTATCCCAGCACCACTTACTGAAGAGACTGTCTTTTCTCCATTGTATATCCTTGCCTCCTTTGTCATAGATTAGTTAACCATAGGTGCGTGGGTTTATCTCTGGGCTTTCTATTGTGTTCCATTGATCTGTATTTCTGTTTTTGTGTCAGTACCATATTGTCTTGATTACTGTAGCTTTGTTGTATAGTCTGAAGTCAGGGAGTCTGATTCCTCCAGCTCCGTTTTTTTTCCCTCCAGACTGCTTTGGCTATTCAGGGTCTTTTGTGTCTCCATACAAATTTTAAGATTTTTTGTTCTAGTTCTGTAAAAAATGCCATTGGTAATTTGATAGGTATTGCATTGAATCTGTAGATTGCTTTGGGTAGTATAGTCATTTTCACAATATTGATTCTTCCAATCCAGGAACATGGTATATGTCTCCATCTGTTGGTATCATTTTTAATTTCTTTTATCAGTGTCTTATACTTTTCTGAATACAGGTCTTTTGTCTCCCTAGGTAGGTTTATTCCTAGGTATTTTTTTCTTTTTGTTGCAATAGTAAATGGGAGTGTTTTCTTAATTTCTCTTTCGGATTTTTCATCATCAGTGTATAGGAATGCAAGAGATTTCTGTGCATTAAAGTAGTAGTATCCTGCAACTTTACCAAATTCATTGACTAGCTCTAGTAGTTTTCTGGTGGCATCTTTAGGATTCTCTATGTATAGTATCATGTCATCTGCAAACAGTGACAGTTTTACTTGTTCTTTTCCAATTTGTATTACTTTTATTTCTTTTTCTTCTCTGATTGCTATGACTAGGACTTCCAAAACTATGTTGAATAATAGTGGTGAGAGTGGACATCCTTGTCTTGTTCCTGATCTTAGAGGAAATGCTTTCAGTTTCTCACCATTGAGAATGATGTTTGCTGTGGGTTTGTTATACATGGCCTTTATTATGTTGAAGTAGGTCCCTCTATGCCCACTTTCTGGAGAGTTTTTATCACAAATGGGTGTTGAATTTTGTCAAAAGCTTTTTCTTCATCGACTGAAATGATCATATGGTCTTTCTTCTTCAATTTGTTAATATGGTGTATCACATTGTTTTTTTTGTGTATATTGAAGAATCCTTGCATCTCTGGGAAAAATCCCACTTGATCATGGTGTATGATACTTTTAATGTGTTGTTGGATTGTGTTTGCTAGTATTTTGTTGAGGATTTTTGCATCTATATTCATCAGTGATATTGCTCTGTAATTTTCTTTTTTTGTAGTATCTTTGTCTGGTTTTGGTATCAGGGTGATGGTGGCCTCCCAGAATGAGTTTGGGAGTGTTCCTTCGTCTGCAATTTTTTGGAGGAGTTTGAGAAGGATGGATGTTAGCTCTTCTCTACATGTTTGATAGTATTCACCTGTGAAGCCATCTGGTCCTGGACTTTTGTTTGTTGGAAGATTTTTAATCACAGTTTCAATTTCATGACTTGTGATTGGTCTGTTCATATTTTCTGTTTCTTCCTTGTTCAGTTTTGGAAGGTTATACCTTTTAAGAATTTGTCCATTTCTTCCAGGTTGTCCATTTTATTGGCATAGAGTTGCTTGTAGTAGTCTCTTAGGATGCTTTGTATTTCTGCAGTGTCTGTTTTAACTTCTCCGTTTTCATTTCTAATTTTATTGATTTGTGTCCTCTCCGTCTTTTTCTTGATGAGTCTGGCTAATGGTTTATCAATTTTGTTTATCTTCTCAAAGAACCAGCTTTTAGTTTTATTGATCTTTGCTATTATTTTCTTTGTTTCTATTTCATTTATTTCTGCTCTGGTCTTTATGATTTCTGTCCTTTTGCTAACTTTGGGTTTTGTGTGTTCTTCTTTGTCTAGTTCCTTTAGGTGTAAGGTTAGATTGTTTATTTGAGATTTTTCTTGTTTCTTGAGGTAGGCTTGTATAGCTATAAACTTCCCTCTTAGAACTGCTTATGCTGCATCCCATAGGTTTTGGATCATTGTGTTTTCATTGTCAGTTGTCTCTAGGTATTTTTTGATTTCCTCTTTGATTTCTTCAGTGATCTCTTGGTTATTTAGTAACGTATTGTTTAGCCTCCATGTGTTTAGGGTTTTTAGTTTTTTTCCCGTGTAATTGATTTCTAATCTCGTAGCATTGTGGTCAGAAAAAATGCTTGATATGATTTCAATTTTCTTAAATTTACTGAGGCTTGATTTGTGACCCAAGATGTGATCTATCCTAGAGAATGTTCCATGCGCACTTGAGAAGAAAGTGTAATCTGCTGTTTTTGGATGGAATGTCCTATAAATATCAATTAAATCTATCTGGTCTATTGTGTCATTTAAAGCTTGTGTTTCCTTATTAATTTTCTGTTTGGATGATCTGTCCATTGGTGTATGTGAGGCGTTAAAGTCCCCCACTATTATTGTGTTACTGTCGATTTCCTCTTTTATAGCTGTTAACAGTTGCCTTATGTATTGAGGTGCTCCTATGTTGGGTGCATATATATTTATAATTGTTATATCTTCTTCTTGGATTGATCCCTTGATCATTATGTAGTGTCCTTCCTTGTCTCTTGTAACAGTATTTATTTTAAAGTATATTTTATCTGATATGAATATTGCTACTCCAGCTTTCTTTTGATTTCCATTTGCATGGAATATCATTTTCCATCCCTTCACTTTCAGTCTGTATGTGTCTCTAGGTCTGAAGTGGGTCTGTTGTAGACGGCTTATAGATGGGTCTTGTTTTTGTATCCATTCAGCAAGCCTGTGTCTTTTGGTTGGAGCATTTAATCCATTCACATTTAAGGTAATTATCAATATGTATGTTCCTATTACCATTTTCTTAATTGCTTTGGGTTTGTTTTTGTAGGTCCTTTTCTCCTCTCATGTTTCCCACTTAGAGAAGTTCCTTTAGCATTTGTTGTAGAGCTGACTTGGTGGTGCTGAATTCTCTTAGCTTTGGTTGTCTGTAAAGCTTTTGATTTCTCCATCGAATCTGAATGAGATCCTTGCCGGGTAGAGTAATCTTGGTTGTAGGTTCTTCCCTTTCATCACTTTAAGTATATCATGCCAGTCCCTTCTGGCTTGTAGAGTTTCTGCTGAGAAATCAGCTGTTAACCTTATGGGAGCTCCCTTGTATGTTCTTTGCCATTTTTCCCTTGCTGCTTTCAATAATTTTTCTCTGTCTTTAATTTTTTCCAGTTTGATTACTGTGTGTCTCGGCATCTTTCTCCTTGGGTTTTCCTGTATGGGTCTCTCTCCTCTTCCTGGACTTGGGTGGCTATTTCCTCTCCCATGTTAGGGAAGTTTTCGACTATGATCTCTTCAAATATTTTCTCGGGTCCTTTCTCTCTCTCTTCTCCTTCTGGGACCCCAATAATGAAATGTTGTTGTGTTTAATGTTGTCCCAGAGGTCTCTTAGGCTGTCTTCATTTCTTTTCATTCTTTTTTCTTTATTCTGTTCCGCAGCAGTGAATTCCACCATTCTGTGTTCCAGGTCACTTATCCATTCTTCTGCCTCAGTTATTCTGCTATTGATTCCTTCTAGTGTATTTTTCATTCCACTTATTGTATTGTTCACCTCTGTTTGTTCTTTAATTCTTCTCGATCTTTGTTAAACATTTCTTGCATCTTCTCGATCTTTGCGTCCATTGTTTTTCCAAGGTCCTGGATCATCTTCACTATCATTATTCTGAATTCTTTTTCTGGAAGGTTGCCTATCTCCACTTCATTTAGTTGTTTTTCTGGGGTTTTATCTTGTTCCTTCATCTGGTACATAGCCCTCTGCATTTTCATCTTGTCTGTCTTTCTGTGAATGTGGTTTCTGTTCCACAGGCTGCAGGACTGTAGTTCTTCTTGCTTCTGCTGTCTGTCCTCTGGTGGTTGAGGCTATCTAAGAGCCTTGTGCAAGTTTCCTGATGAGAGGGACTGGTGGTGGGTAGAGCTGCCTGTTGCTCTGGTGGGCAGAGCTCAGTAAAACTTTAATCCCCTTGTCTGCTGATGGATGGGGCTGGGTTCCCTCCCTCTTGGTTGTTTGGCCTGAGGCAACCCAACACTGGAGCCTACCCGGGCTCTTTGGTGGGGCTAATGGCAGACTCTGGGAGGGCTCCTGACAAGGAGTACTTCCCAGAACTTTTGCTGCCAGTGTCCTTGTCCTCACGGTGAGGCACAGCCAACCCCCGCCTCTGCAGGAGACCCTCCAACCCTAGCAGGTAGGTCTTGTTCAGTCTCCTATGGGGTCACTGCTCCTTCCCCTGGGTCCTGATGCGCACACTACTTTGTGTGTGCCCTCCAAGAGTGGAGTCTCTGTTTCCCCCAGTCCTGTCAAAGTCCTGCAGTCAAATCCCACTAGTCTTCAAAGTCTGATTCTCTAGGAATTCCTCCTCCCATTGCCGGACCCCCAGGTTGGAAGCCTGAGGTGGGACTCAGACCCTTCACTCCAGTGGGTGGACTTCTGTGGTATAAGTGTTCTCCAGTCTGTGAGTCACCCACCCAGCAGTGATGGGATTTGATTTTATTGAGATTGCACCCCTCCTACCGTGTCATTGAGGCTTCTCCTTTGTCTTTGGATGTGGGGTACCTTTTCTGGTGAGTTCCAGTGTCTTCCTGTTGATTATTGTTCAGCAGTTAGTTGTGATTCTGGTGTTCTCGAAAGAGGGAGTGAGAGCATGTCCTTCTACTTCACCATCTTGAACCAGTCTTCCTTATGTTTTCTTTTAGGAGTTTAGTAGTTTTAGGTCTTACATTTAGATCTTTAATCCATGTTGAGTTAATTTTTGTGTATTTGATGACACAAATTACTTCTCTTTATATTGCGTATCTATTAACATAGTCTTATAATTACTTTTTATGCTTAAAAAATTCTGTACATATTTATAAGGGATTTACTAATCTGTTTTCCAATACAGCAGGCTTCTATATTTGTCTATGTATTTATCCTTACAATGACCCTGATGAGAGAGAGTGGAGTGTGTCAGGAAATCCCGCCTGGATTTTTTTTTTTAATTTGTTATTTATTTATTTGGCTGCACCGGGTCTTAGTTGCAGCATGCGGGATCTAGTTTCCTGATCAGGGATAGAACCTGGGCCCCCTACATTGGGAGTGCAGAGTCTTAATCACTGAACCACCAGGGAAGTACCCCTGCCTGGTGGTTGTCTTCATGCTTACCTGGGGTGCAGGAACCTTGTCATTGGTGTCTGGATGTCTCACAGAGGTATTTTGTTGGCTTTCTGTTGTGAAATCCATGTCTCTATGCGGGAAGGAGGGTTTGGGGCTTCCTATTCTACTGTCTTGCTGATGTCACCCCTCCCAGCCTACTTTTCCAAACCAGAACCTCTAAACACTTTCTACTTGATTTAGTTAAGGATCTTTAGCACAGAGTTTTCAGAGAATCTGTGTGGTTGGAAATGTCTGGAAGAGACTGGAAGGAAGCATAGCAGCTTACATTCGAGTTTATTAAGCAGAAAGCAGAGTGCTTTGTTCTTCCCTGCCTCAGCCTTCTCTTCAGAAATGTTATGGACACACATTTTCAGATTTCATGACAGGTGCTGGGGGCACAAAGAGAAATGGCACTACCCATGTCCTCATTTATATTGGCTTGACCAGAAAGTACATTCTGGTTTTTCTGTAACATCTTATGGGAAAACCAGAATGAACTTTTTGGCCAACCCAATAGAATTAGAAACTGAAGTTTAAAGAAGTTAAAGAAATTATCCAAGAAATACATCTGGTAATTGACTAAGCTGGGATTTCAGTTCATGCCTATCTGAACCCAGTTCCTTCAAGAAAACTATTGTTGGAAAGGAAATAAGACTTGGACAGCTCTAGGCAACTACTATAGATGTCTCCTAGGTGTTTTCCGCTCACACAATCCTTTTTCCTCTTCAAAGTTTTTTATTTTCCTATCTCATCTCTGCTCCTCGATCTGATGGCCTATTTCTCCCTTTGTTACCCTCCTTCACTTAGAAGCCCAACATAGATTTGTATGAAGCAATGATATAAGAAAGAGCCATCCTTAGCTTTCTCTGGGTTCAAAGAGAAAATAAGGCTTCAGTGAGGAACCAGAAATGGACTGAGCTGATGATATATGATTTTCAGTAGATATTCTTGGCTGAGGGCTTCTTTTCTTCTGTTTATAAAATGAAGGTTAGTTAAGCCCACCTCCAAGTGAGAGCTTCTACCCTCGAGATTGATAAAAACTCAGTGGAGGTGGCACAGACATTTCAAAGAGTGCTATGGTTGAGCGTCCCTGCAGTTTTCAGTTAGAAGGTTACTAGGAATATAGCTATCAGGGTAGAAAAAAAAATCTTTGAATGTCCACTCAAGAGTTTAGGTGGCAAGCCTGGGACGCTAGTGGGATATCAGGTTGTTGTTATTGGAAGAAATACACCTCTTATTTTCCTCTCCCCATAAGAGGTTTGAGCAGATAAATGAAATGGGAACTAAATTCCGAGTGCTGCTTTTGAACGCCTCCAGCCAAGAAAAGGGTGACCTTGCATTTCCCTCCAAACTGGGGCAAACAGTGAGACGGTAATGTGGCAGGAAGGATTTTTCTTTGTTAGTATTTGTTTCGGTTATGAGGTAAGATCAAAAGAGGGAATGAAATGCAGTGCAGTGAAAAATATTTAATATTTCTCTTTGGTGTTTTCCCTCTTCCTTTCTTTCCATCCTGTAAGTGGCTGCTCACAGAGAGAGCACTTAATGGACTGCGGCAGCAGATGCCTGTTTGCTCTGCAGTTCTTCAGTACATATAGATAAAGCAGGCCTGAGGAGTTATTGGTTATCTAAAGCAGCCAATCCAGAATTGAGAGCACTAGTCACTGCTTTGAAGGAAAAATGATCCTCTCTGTACAGCGATGATATTCTATGGGCAGCCGAAGAAGATTATTTTTTATTTTCTTAATTAGGTGGATCATATAATATCTGGGGCGTGTGTGTCTTAAGCAAAGAACCTTAACTGTGGGCATTCTTCTGTCGCATAAGGATTTCAATATTCCCACTTTTAAATTAATGAGTACACACACCCAGCTGTTAGGGCACACTCTGCTAGAGGAAAATAACTAATCAAAATATCTCCAAGTTCTGTTTAAAAAAAAAAAGAGGACTACTTAATTTTCTCAATATCTTGAGGAGATTTAAATTTTTAGTAAAAATTTGTTTCCTTTACATGTATATAACTGGAAAGTTATTGTATCTGTGAAATATAGAAACCTGGAATTTCAGCTTCTACGTAAAACCCCTTAAAATGTGAATATGTATATACCATATTTTCAAAATAAAAATAGTTCTTGGGGGCTTCCCTGGTGGAGCAGTGATTAAGAATCCACCTGCCAATGCAGGGGACATGGGTTTGAGCTCTGGTCTGGGAAGATCCCACATACGGTGGAGCAACTAAGCCTGTGCACCACAACTACTGAGCCTGCGCTCTAGAGCCCACGAGCCACAACTACTGAAGCCTGTGCACCTAGAGCCTGTGCTCCACAACAAGAGAAGCCACCGCAATGAGAAGCCTGCACCCCACAATGAAGAGTAGCCCCCGCTTGCTGCAACTAGAGAAAGCCTGCGCACAGCAACAAAGACCCAATGCAGCCAAAAATAAAATAAATTAATTAAAAAAAAAGTTCTTGGTTCACCTATATATAAAAATTGCATTCTCGTAAACATAGAGATTTCCTGTAATTTAATTTCCTAAGCACTGCTTTTGTGCTTTTGTCTGCCTTCCTCTTTCAGCATGCTTTTATCATTCAGGGATACAGATATGGAAGGCAAGTGTTTTGAAAACACTAGTTAATGCTACAAGCACCATACAACCTTACATTCATCAAGAATTTAGGATAAATTTGAGAAGTGCTTCACTTGTTTTTTCTTATAATGGTTATTCTGAAATAGAAGACCCTTCTCAAGACACACTAGCAACTCTATTTTAATACAGCTCTGCAGCCAAAACACAGAACCTCCAAAAGTTCATAGTGGATCGAAGATCCACCAATTTCCAATGTTATCTGTGTTTATGAGACATATTTTATTTAAACAAACAGAATGCCCCAGTAGAATAGAATTTGTTTAAAGAGTATGCTCTCAAAGGGAGATCCTAGAAATGAGAGAGACATCAAATGGCTGAGATAAGCTATCTACACACCTCTGTCTGGGAAGCTAAATATGCAAGAGTGACCTGAGAGAATCCTGTGGAAAGAGAACACCAGGGATATTGGAGAACTAGCTGTGACTTTGAATGCTTTCCCCACAATCAACACAGACACAAATTGATTGGTAGAGGGTGGAAGTATTAGCAGCTTGAGATGCTTGAGCACAAATCTTGCCCCTATTATTAGCTAAACAATATTATTAGTAAACAATATTATTAGTAAAGAATACAGATATAGGAGCAACCCCCAAGAAACCAGGATAAAAAATAAAAGTAAGAATAAACAGAACACACTCGGGAAAGATTTTTTTGCTGTTTAAGTCCAGACAAGTAAATAATAATAATAATAGTTACAATAGTAATTATTATTACTCTTTATGGAATAATAATAAAAAGAATCCACAGGGCTTCCCTGGTGGCTCAGTGGTTGGGGGTCTGCCTGCCAATGCAGGGGACACGGGTTCGAGCCCTGGTCTGGGAAGATCCCACATGCCGCGGAGCAGCTGGGCCCGTGAGCCACAATTACTGAGCCTGCGCGTCTGGAGCCTGTGCTCCGCAACAAGAGAGGCCGCGATAGTGAGAGGCCCTGCGATGAAGAGTGGCCCCCGCTTGCCACAACTGGAGAAAGCCCTTGCGCAGAAACGAAGACCCAACACAGCCATAAATAAATAAATAAATAAATTTAAAAAATATTTAAGAAAAAAAAAGAATCCACAGCTCCTACAGTATATTATCTCAAAAGGAATCCACAGTGTCTAAAATATATTATCTAAAATGTCCACTTTTCAACCAAAAAATATAAAACATGCAAAGAAGTGAATGTGTGAGTCATGCACGGGGGGAAAAGCAATAAAAACTGACTCTATAAGTACAGGATATTGGATTTAGCAGTCAGAGACTTAAATCAATGTTCACAAATATGTGCCGAGATTTAAGGAAATTATATTCAAAAATTTAAAGGAAAATACAATGTCAGTGATGCACCAAGTGAGGCATCTCAACAGAAACATTGAAATTATAAAAAAGAACTAAATGGTATTTTTAGACTTGAAAATGATAATACTGAAATTAAATATTTACTGGGCAGGATTACCGGTATATTTTAGATGTTAGAAGAAATAGTGAACTTTATGATAGACCAACAGAAATTATCCAACCCCCAAAAACAGAAGAAAAAAAAGATTGAAGATAAATGAACAGAGAAGGTCAGACTGAAAAATGGCAGAGTAAGGAGCTTGGCAATTCTTATGTCCAAAAATCAGTGATGAAAGTGGACAGAGTTTTCAAAAACAACCATTTTAGGACTCTGGAAATTAACCAAAGGCACACAACAATCTGACAAGCATTTATTAAAGATAAATACTTGAACTTTGGATAAGAACAATAGGAGTTTATGGCATTTTAGCCTGGGGATACTCTCATCCCACCCCATCTCCCCCAATTCTCTCAGCTCCATTGGCATAGTAGTTCTACCAGGGCAGGATAAGATGTGAAAACCAGAAGCTTTGCTCTCAGAGTGGGTTGACTTAAATTGGAGTGTGGTATTGAAAAAAATGAATGTTCCTGGGAAATGGTAGCAAATGAACAAGGAAGACCAATGTAACAGCTAGTCTGATGTTGTAATCATAGGTGGGGAAAGCAATGGAGTGTCAGACTAGCCAGAAATGTAGCAGGGAAATTTGGGAATGAAATAGCCATAGTGGATGACAATAAGCTCCCACACATCCTTGGAAGTCCTTGCAGTTGTGCACATGCATCAGGCTACATAAGCTTAGGAGACACTGAGAGGTCCCTAGCATTTTACATGTCCCTGGCTGAACATGATGCCTTGCACACAACAACATTTATGAGACATGTAAATAAGTAGGAACATGTAACACATACACAGGGGAAAAATTAGTCGATAAAAATGATCTCTGAGGGATCCCAGGTGTTGGACTTAGAAGACAAAGACTTCAAAGTAGTTATGATAAATAAGTTCCAAGAACTAATGGAAAGCATGTTATACTATTACTGTTTATGGAATAATAATAAAAAGAATCCACAGACTGACTCATATAATAAATGGTCTAAATAAAAAGATAGACATTATATTTAAAAAAAGAACCAAATGGAAATTCTGGAGTTGTAAGATACAATAACAAATGAAAAAGTCACTAAAGGTGTTCAACAGTGACATGAGATGGCAGAAGAATAAGAAAACAGGAAGCTAGAACAATAGAATTTGTCCAGTCTGAATAAAGGAAAGAAAAAAAGAATAAAGAGAAATGAACAAATCCACAGAGACCTGTGAGGCACCATGAAGGAACCATTGTATGCATAATGGGAATTGCAAAAAGAGAAGAGAGAAAGAAATGAATAGAAAACATATTTGAATAAATAATGGTTGATATCTTCCCAAATTTGATGAAAAAAAATGAATTTTACAGCTACTTAGGAAATATTTGACAATCTTTAAAATCTTTAACATAGAGTTATGATCCAGTCCAGTTATTCCACTCCTAGAAGTCTACTCAAGAGAAAGAAGTCATATCCATACAAAGACTTACACATTATTCTTAAAAGCTAAAAACTGTCCAAATACCCCCTTTGTTGTTGACTGGATGAGCAAAATAATGGTATATTTATATAACATTATCAGGCAGTCAAAAGGAACAACCTACTGACATATGCACCAACAAGGATGGATTTCAAAAACATAATTCTAAGTGAAAGCAGTCGGACGCCTAAGACTGCACATTGTCTGATTCCATTTACTTGAAATTTCTAGAAAAGTCAAAACTATGGAGACATGAAACAGAACAGTTTTTGCCTGGGGCTGATTATAGATGTGGGGATTGACCAAAAATGGGCATGAGGGAACTTTTGAGGGAACTATAGCTATACAAATTTACAAAAACTCACCAAACTATATACTAAAAATGGGTGAACTTTATGGTATGGAAATTTTACCTCAGTGAAGCTAACCAAGGTCTCAAATGACATTTCAGAGAGGAATACACAGGGGCATTCAGCCATGTGGTGGATAGTTCTGATAGATTTGCATTTAGAGAGTAACTGTCTCTGTAAAGGTCAGACTTCTTGATCTTGTATTATTCTTAACAATATTGGTATTGCTGTTATTAAACAAGATGATATCACCTATTTCTAAATCAATGTCTAAAAAGTGTTCTTTATGTTGGAAGAAACACCATCTCAAAAGATCTGATTCTTTTGCCTATACTTTCTTGTTTGTGGAATTGAGGGTTATATCCAAATATGCCAGACTCTTGGAAGACATAAGGAGGATAACTCTTGTCCTGATAAATCCTTCGCGTTCTTCTGATGGACTCTGGGCAGAGTGATAACACTGTGGGAGAAAGCAGGACAGGAAGATAAGAAAACACTGCATGGGTTGTGATGTTTTTCTATGAGACTGTAACTTATGCATTCTTCTTCCAGAGCAGGAAAAATCATAATCCACAGAACAGAAGAGATATGCTGTTGAGTTTGTAATTTAAAAGGGAACGAAAGCATTTCACCCATCTCCGAAACTGCAGCTGTCCTTCCTCTGCCTTGACATACTTTTTCAGGCTAGGGCTTGAGAGTTTCTTCTCAAAGGAGGAAGCTGCACATGGGACTTTTGGGATCAGCGTGGAGCTGCTGAGAGACATCACTGGTTTTGTCAGAAAGAGTCTCATCAAGAATAAACTCAAGGGCTTCCCTGGTGGCGCAGTGGTTGAGAATCTGCTTGCTAATGCAGGGGACACGGGTTCGAGCCCTGGTCTGGGAAGATCCCACATGCTGCGGAGCAACTAAGCCCATGAGCCACAACGACTGAGCCTGCGCGTCTGGAGCCTGTGCTCCGCAATAAGAGAGGCCGTGATAGTGAGAGGCCCGCGTACCGCGATGAAGAGTGGCCCCCGATTGCCACGACTAGAGAAAGCCCTCGCAAAGAAACGAAGACCCAACACAGCCAAAAATAAAAATAAAAAAATAAATAGCGTTCCCTTTAAAAAAAAAAAAAGGAATAAACTCAATTCCCTAGGAAAAAGAGTACACAGTGCCATTTCCGGAATAAATACATGCGATGATCCCTTTCAGGAAAATAGATGCCTTCCTTATTCAGTCCTGGCACAGGTAAGAGGCAGAGCCGTGCCTCTGAGACCTGAGGGTGGGAAACGGAGGTCCCGTCGAAGGGCGGAGTCCCCTTCAGCAGGGCTGGGGTGGGGCTCCGAGGTCACTTTGAGTAGCAAGGAATGAGAGGGTTTTGTCAACGTTAGAAGAATAAAGTGCAATTTGTTTGAAGAGTGACTCAGGAAGAAATTATTTTCTTTTTCATTAATATTCCTTTCAGTCAGAGACAATGAGATTTGTGTGGAATTCAAGGAGATGAAGAGTAATTTGATTATTGTTTTTGAAGGCTTTGGAAAGAAACAGCTGTTTTCACTCAGCCAGTGGGCTAATCAAGGTCTCAAGTGATGTTTCCAAAGCTTACACGGAGTCGTTCAGCCATAACGTCAGGGAGAATAGTTCTGATAAGGGCTTGCATTCAGAAAGAAACTGTCTCTAAGATGAAATTCCTTGCCTTCTTTATTACATTTAACTACTTGTATTATTTTTAACTTCTTTATTATTTAACTTCTTTATTATTTTAACTTCTTTATTACATTTAACTACTTGTATTATTACTGTTAAGCAAGTGATTTCCAAAGTGGCTGTTATAGGGATGTGTGCATCCTGAAAATGCACAAAAGGATCTTCTGGCTTTGGGAAGAAGAGATTAGAACTTCTATACTTTTTGAAATGTAAGAATGAAAAAATAAATTAAGCTTTACTATAACCCACTATAATTTCATCACATTTTAAAGGTGTACTATTATTGGGTATTCCAGAAAGAAAAAAAATACTGACCATTAAACCATGACCCAGTGCCTTCTACTTATCTAGGCATAATATAGATTTTTAAATCATATTGCTCTTGTGCGTACGTGAAAAAGAGAATAAAGTTCACGTATGCTCAGGTAATAACTAGGCCACAGCTGCTCTGGCCAACAGTGATCAATCATGAGATACATCTCAATTTCAGAGCCACTAGGGTGTGAAAAGCCTGTGTCTTCAGATCATTGAAATATGGCCAAATGCAGAGTAATCTTATACAGGCATACCTTGGAGACATTATGGGTTTGGTACCAGACCACTACAATAAAGCAGATAACACAATAAAGTGAATCACATGAACTTCTTAGTTTCCCTGTGCATATAAAAGTTATGTTTGCACTATACTATAATCTATTAAATGTGCGATAGCATTGTGGCTAAAAATGTTGATATTTTTACTTCTTTCCATGAGTCATGAATGTTCTTCATGGCATCTTGAATGGTGAATCCTTTCCAGAAGGTTTTCAATTGACTTTGCCCAGATCCGTCAGAAGAATCACTATCTATGGCAACAATAGCCTTACAGAATGTATTTCTTAAATAATAAGACTTGAAAGTTGAAGTTATTTCTTGATCCATGGGCTATGGAGTGGATGTTGTGTTCACAGGCATGAAAACAACATTAATCTCCCTCTGAGCTCTTGGGTGACCAGGTGCATTGTCAATGAGCAGTAATATCAGTATTTTGAAAGGAATCTTTTTTTCTGAGCAGCAGGTCTCAACAGTGGGCTTAAAATATTCAGTAAACCATGTTGTAAACAGATGTGCTGCCATCTAGGCTTTGTTGTTCCATTTACAGAGCACAGGCAGAGTAGATTTAGCTTCAGTCTTAAGGGCTCTAGGATTTTTGGAATGGTAAATGAGCAGCGGTTTCAACTCCAAGTCACCAGCTGTGTTAGCCCATAACTGGAGAGTCAGCCTGTCCTTTGAAGCTTTGAAGCCAGGCATTGACTTCTCCTCTCTAGCTGTGAAAGTCCTAGGTGGCATCTTCTTCCAGTAGAAGGCTGTTTTGTCTGCATTGAAAATCTGTTGTTTGGTGTGGCTACCTCCATTAATGATCTTAGCTATATCTTCTGTATAACTTGCTGCAGCTTCTGCATCAGCACTTGCTGCTTCACCTGGTACTTTTATGTTATGGAAATAGCTTCTTTCCTTAAACTTCATGAACCAACCTCTGCTAGCTTCAGAGGAAGCTTTTCTTCCGCAGCTTCCTCACCTCTCTCAGCCTTCATAGAATTGAAGAGAGTTAGGACCTTACTCTGGTTTAGGCTTTGGTTTAAGGGAATATTGTGGCTGGTTTGATATTCTGTCTGGACCATTAAAAATTTCTCCATATCAGCAATAAGGCTGTTTTGATTTCTTATCATTCACAGGAGTAGCACTTTTAATTTCCTTCAAGAACTTTTCTTTTGCATTCACAACTTGGCTAACTGTTTGGTGCAAGGGGCCTAGCTTTTAGCCTGTCTTGGCTTTCAACATGCCTTCCTCACTAAGCTTAATCATTTCTAACTTCCGATTTAAAGTGAGAGACGTGTGACTCTTCCATTCAGTTGGACACTTAGAGGTCACTGTAAGGTTATTAATTGGCCTGATTTCGTGTTGCTGTGTTTCAGGGAATAGGGAGGCCTGAGGAGAGGTAGAGAGACAAGGAACAGCTGGTCGGTGGAGCAGTCAGAAGACACACATTTATCATTTAGGTTTACAGTCTTATATGGATGCAGTTCATGGCGCCTCCAAAACAATTATGATGGTGAGATCAAAGATCACTGAATCATAGATCACCATAACAAATATAACAGTAATGAAAAAGTTTGAAATATTGAGAGGATTACCAAAATGTGACACAGAGACCCAAAGTGAGCAAATGCTGTTGGAAAAATGGTGTTGATAGACTTGCTTGACGTGCGGTTGCCACACGTTTTATTTGTAAAAAATGCAGTGTCTGTGGTTGCTGCCCACATTTCTAAAGAAATGCTGAAAGAAAAAGGAGGTGCTATGACACATTGATTTTGCCCCAGAATGACTGTGATGCTTATTTTTACCTCTTTTCCTGGCGGCACTCACAGTACAGGTGGACAAAATGGTTGGAGTGAACTCAAGTTGTCCAGGCCCTGGCCACCCTGCGTGCTGACACCAGGACAGACTGGAGCTGGCCCTCAGGACATCACAGGGTGTGGACACTCCCACTCTCCAGCTCCCTCCTCACCTGCCTCCTTGGAGCAGTCCAGGCTTCCCCCCCCCCCGGGTCCACATTTATTATCCTGAAGCTCAATAAAATTAGCACCCTGTAAAGGGAGTTTGCTCAGTTAAGCCCTGTTTATTTTCTCCAGGATTAAGAAGCAAACTCCCAGGCATTGCTGACTAGTCATAAGTGAGCTCTGGTGAGGAAGATGGGAACAATTCTAATAGCCTCCCCTTCTCTCTCTCTCTCTCTCTCTCTCTCTATTTGTTCTCTCATGTGATAATATGAGGTTTTGACTTCATTTATATAGCAAAAGGACTCTACCAGTGAAAGGGCCTTTTTTTTTTTTTTTTTTGCTTTTAGATTGTAACTGATCTCAGCAGAACCTTACCCTGGAGAGTGTGATAAGCAGAGCAGACATCTGCTATGATATTTATTTGAGATGCTTATTTTAAGTATATGATAATCCCAATATTAACTAGACTTGCAGAAAAAACCATTAAAAAAATGAAAAACGAATTATTGTGCATATGAAATAGCAAAACTGTAATTGAGAAAAAAAGTCGATAGGGTAAGATAAGCTTCATTGGGAAATATTTTTTCATCTTTATGGTTTATGCCCATTTGGATACACTGAAAAAAATGCTTTGTTCAGTTTCCCATGGTGATGGGAACCAAATAGTTTTAGAATGTTCAGTAAAAATGAAAAAGACATAAATATTTCTTACAGCTTCCTAGGTGGGTGATCTGTAGTACCAAACTGATCATAAGTAGATGCCAAAGAAATAATAAATACATTAATTAATGAAGCTTAAAATGTGAAATAGATATGGAGTCAGCAATTCACTCATGTGTAAAGCCTATCTTTTTTTTTTTTTTTTTTGTGGTACGCAGGCCTCTCACTGCTGTGGCCTCTCCCGTTGCGGGGCACAGGCTCCGGATGCGCAGGCTCAGCAGCCATGGCTCACGGGCCTAGCCGCTCCATGACATGTGGGATCTTCCCGGACTGGGGCACGAACCCATGTCCCCTGCATCGGCAGGCAGACTCTCAACCACTGCGCCACCAGGGAAGCCCAAGCCTATCTTTAAAAATAATAAAGGTGGGGCAGCGTCAAGATGGTGGAGCAGTAGGATGTGGAGTTCGCATCTCCTCACAGCTAGGACACCTACCAAGCACTGGTGGGGGACCTTGGAGACTTAAGGGGATGGGAGGAACCCCCGAGTCACTGGGTAGGACATGGGAGGAGGGAGAGGGGAGGAGAAGTGGAGGTGGGATGGGACCAGCACCCCTGAGGGGCTGCTGGGAGAGGGGAGGGGTTCCCACGCCCGGAGGAGCCCATTCACAGCAACAGGATCAACAGGGATGGGGAGAGACCCTCGGGGGATCAGAGGATTGGAAGGGAATGTGGCCAGCGTTTCCCCCACCTGCTTGGCCCCTGGCGAGCCTGCTGGGGTCCTGGACCAAAACCCCTGCACTCCAAGGCCCCCTCAGGCCGCAACGAGCCTAAGCCCCATCCCCACACCCCCAGGGCCTTTTCCTGAACCTAGGCCCTGCCCCCTGCCTAAGCCCTGCCCCGCCACAAGCAAGGCCTTTTCTGGCTTTTTTTTTTTTTTTTTTGCTGTTGTGGTTCTGTTTTACCTTGTTGTTGTTTCATTTATATTTTTGTTTTTTCTAAAAAATTTTTTATTTTTCTAATTTTATTCTTTATTCTTTGTTATTGTTCTGCCCCCCACCCCCACCTTTTTTTCCCGATGCGGTTTGCAGGATCTTGGCTCCCAGGCCGGGTGTTGGACCTGAGCTCCTGTGGTGGAAGTGTCAAGTCCAAACTGTTGGGCTAACACAACCTCAGACCCCAGGGAATATTCATCAGAGTGAGGTCTCCTGGAGGTCCTCATCTCAGCACCAAGACCCGGCTCTACCCACTGCCTGCAAAATCCAGGGCTGGATGCCTCAGGCCAAACGATCAGTAAGACAGGAATGCAGCCACACCCATCAAAAAAAATGAGATGGCAAAAATATATGTTACAGACAAAGGAGCAAGGTAAAAACCTACAAAACCAAATAAATGAAGAGGAAATAAGCAACCTACCTGAAAAAGCATTCAGAGCAATGATAGTAAATATGATCCAAAATCTCGGAAATAGAATGGAGGCATGCATCGAGAAAATACAAGAAATGTTTAACAAAGACCTAGAAGAACTAAAGCACAAACAATGATGAACAACACAGTAACTGAAATGAAAAGTACTCTAGAAGGAATCAATAGCAGAATAACTGAGGCGGATAAGTGAGCTGGAAGACAGATGGTGGAAATAACTGCCGAGGAGCAGAATAAAGAAAAAAAAGAATGAAAAGAATTGAGGGCAGTCTCAGAGACTTCTGGGACAACATTAAATGCACCAACATTTGAATTATAGGGGTCACAGAAGAAGAAGAAAAAGAGAAACGGTCTGAAAATATATTTGAAGAGATTATAGTTGAAAAATTCCCTAACATGGGAAGGGAAATAGCTACCCAAATCCAGGAAGTGCAGAGAGTCCTATACAGGATAAACCCTAGGAGAAACACATCAAGACACATATTAGACTAACAAAAAATAAATTTAAAAAAAAGTGGCAAGGGAAAAGCAAAAAATAACATACAAGGAATCCACATAAGGTTATCAGCTGATTTTTCAGTGGGAACTCTGCAGGCCAGAAGGGAGTGGCAGGATATACTTACAGTGATGAAAGAGCAACATCTACAACCAAGATTACTGTACCCAGCAAGGATCTCATTCAGATTCGATGGAGAAATCAAAAGTTTTACAGACAAGCAAAAGCTAAGAGAATTCAGCACCACCAAATCAACTTTACAGCAAATGCAGCAAAGGAACTTCTTTAGGTGGTAAACACAGAGAAGAAAAAGACCCACAGACACAAACCTGAAACAATTAAGAAAATGGTAATAGGAACATATGTATTGATAATTACCTTGAATGTAAATGGACTAAATGCTCCAACCAAAAGACACAGACTGGCTGAATGGATACAAAAGCAAGATCCGTATATGTGCTGTCTACAAGAGACTCACTTCAGACCTAGGGACACATACCAACTGAAAGTGAGGGGATGGAAAAAGATATTCCATGCAAATGGAAATCAGAAGAAAGCTGGAGTAGCAGTACTCATGTATGATAAAACAGACTTTAAAATAAATACTGTTACAAGAGACAAAGTAGGACACTACATAATGATCAAGGGATCAATCCAAGATGAAGATATAACAGTTGTAAATATTTATACACCCAACATAGGAGCACCTCAGTACATAAGGCAAATGCTAACAGCCATAAAAGGGGAAATTGACAGTAACACAATAATAGTGGGGGGCTTTAACACCCCACTTAACACCAATGGACAGATAATCCAGACAGAAAATAAATAAGGAAACACAAGCTTTAAATGACACAATAGACCGGGTAGATTTAATTGATATTTATAGTACATTCCACTGGGAAGTGGCAGAATACACTTTTCTTCTCAAGTGCACACGGAGCATTCTCCAGGATAGGGCACATCTTGGGTCACAAATCAAGCCTTGGAAAATTTAAGAAAATTGAAATCGTATCAGGCATCTTTTCCAACCACAATGCTATGAGATTACAAATCAGTTACAGGAAAAAAACTGTAAAAAACACAAACACATAGAGGCTAAACGGCACGCTGCTAAATAACCAAGAGATCACTGAAGAAATCAAAGAGGAAATAAAAAAAAAACCTCGAAACGAATGACAATGAAAACACGATGACCCAAAACCTATGGGACGCAGCAAAAGCAGTTCTGAGAGGGAAGTTTATAGCAATTCAATCTCACCTCAAGAAACAAGAAAAATCTCAAACAATCTAACCTTACATCTAAAGCAACTAGAGAAAGAAGAACAAAGAAAACCCAAATTTCGTAGAAGGAAAGAAATCATAAAGATCAGAGCAGAAATAAATGAAATAGAAATGAAAAAACAATAGCAAAGATCAATAAAACTAAAAGTTTGTTTTTTGAGAAGATAAAATTGATAAACCTTTAGCCAGACTCATCAAAAAAAAAAAAAAAAGGGAGAGGACTCAAATCAATAAAATTAGAAATCTGAAAAAGGAGAAATTACAACTGACACCACAGAGATAACAAAGGATCATAAGAGACTACCACAAGCAACTATATGCCAATAAAATGGACAACCTGGAAGAAATGGACAAATTCTTAGAAAGGTACAACCTTTGAAGACTGAACCAGGAAGAATTAGAAAATGTAAACAGACCAATCACAAGTAATGAAATTGAAACTGTAATTAAAACTCTTCCAACAAACAAAAGTCCAGGACCAGATAGCTTCTGAGATGAATTCTATCAAACATTTAGAGAAGCGCTAACACCTCTCCTTCTCAAACTCTTCCAAAAAATTGCAGAGGGAGGAACACTCCCAAACTTGTTCTACGAGGCCAGCATCACCCTGATACCAAAACCAGACAAAGATATCACAAAAAAAACTACAGACCAATATCACTGGTGAACATAGATGCAAAAATCCTCAACAAAATACTAGCAAACAGAATCCAACACACATTAAAAGGATCATACACCTTGATCATACACTTGATCATACACATGATCAAGTGGGATTTATCCCAAGGATGCAAGGATTCTTCAATATATGCAAATCAGTCAATCAGTGTGATACACCATATTAACAAATTGGAGAATAAAAACCATATTGTCATCTCAATAGATGCAGAAAAAGCTTTTGACAAAATTCAACACCCATTTATGATAAAAACTCTCCAGAAAGTGGGCATAGATGGAACCTACTTCAACATAATACAGCCCTTATCAGGAAAAACACAAGGATGTCCACTCATGCCACTGTTATTCAACATAGTTTTGCAAGTCCTAGCCACAGCAATCAGAGAAGAAAAAGAAGTAAAAGGAATCCAGATTGGAAAAGAAGACATAAAACTGTCACTGTTTGCAGATGACATGATACTATACATAGAAAATCCTAAAGATGCCACCAGAAAGCTACTAGAGCTAATCAATGAATTTGCTAAAGTTGCAGCATACAAAATTAATACACAGAAATCTCTTGCATTTCTGTCCACTAATAATGAAAGATCAGAAAGAGAAATTAATGAAACAATCCCATTTACCATTACAACAAAAATAATAAAATACCTAGGAATAAACCTACCTAAGGAGGCAAAAGACCTTTACACAGAAGACTATAAAACACTGATGAAAGAAATCAAAGATGACACAGACAGATGGAGAGATATACCAAGCTCTTGGATTGAAAGAATCAATATTGTGAAAATGACTCTACTACCCAAAGCAATCTACAGATTCAATGCAATCCTTATCAAATTACCAATGGCATTTTTCACAGAATTAGAACAAAAAATTTTACAATTTGTATGGAAACACAAAAGATGCCAAATAGCCAAAGCAATCTTGAGAAAGAAAAACAGAGCTGAAAGAATCAGGCTCCCTGACTTCAAACTATACTAAAAAGCTACAGTAATCAAGACAGTATAGTATGGGCACAAAAACAGAAATATAGATCAGTGGTACAGGATAGAAGGCCCAGAGATAAACCCATGCACCTATGATCACCTAATCTATGACAAAGGAGGCAAGAATATACAATGGAGAAAAGACAGCCTCTTCAATAAGTGGTGCTGGGAAAACTGGACAGCTACATGTAAAAGAATGAAGTTAGAACACTGTTTAACACCATACACAGAAATAAAATCAAAATGGATTGAAGATCTAAGTGTAAGACCGGACACTATAAAACTCTTAGAGGAAAACATAGGAAGAACATTCTTTGACATATGTCACAGCAAGATCTTTTAAAAAAATTAATTATTTTTTGGCTGCATTGGGTCTTTGTTGCTGCGCACAGGCTTCTTCTCTAGTTGCAGTAAGCAGGGGCTACTGTTCGTTGTGGTGCGCGGGCTTCTCATTGCAGTGGCTTCTCGTTTCGGAGCATGTGCTCTAGGTGTGCGGGCTCAGTAGTTGTGGCTCGTGGGCTGTAGAGTGCAGGCTTAGTAGTTGTGGCGCATGGGCTTAGTTGCTCCGCGGCATGTGGGATCTTCCCAGACCAGGGCTCAAACCTGTGTACCCTGTGTTGGCAGGCAGATTCTTAACCACTGCGCCACCAGGGAAGTCCCGCGGCAAGATCTTTTTTGACCCACCTCCTAGAGTAATGAAAATTAAAACAAAAATAAATCGGACCTAATGAAACTTAAAAGCTTTTGCACAACAAAGGAAACCATAAACAAGATGAGAAGACAACCCTCAGAATGGGAGAAAATATTTGCAAACGAAGCCGTGGACAAAGGGTAAATCTCCAAAATTTAGAAACAGCTCATGCAGCTCAATATCAAAAAAACAACCCAATCAAAAAATGAGCGGAAGACCCTAAATAGACGTTTCTCCAAAGAAGACATACAAATGGCCAAGAGACACATGAAAAGATGCTCAATGTCACTAATTATTAGAGAAATGCAAATCAAAACTACAATGAGGTATCACCTCACACCGGTCAGAATGGCCATTATCAAAATATCTACAAACAATAAACAATAAATGCTGGAGAGGGTGTGGAGAAAAGGGAACCCTCTTGCACCGTTGGTGGGAATGTAAATTGATACAGCCACTATGGAGAACAGTATGGAGGTTCCTCTCTTACCTGAGGCTCTGCTTCTGACAAGCAGTGACTGTGGCAGAATCTCAGAGGTTCCCCTCCCTGCTCTTCCCTTAGGCTCAGCTGCTAGGAAGGTAGCCCTTGGGGTCAACCATGTCGATTTTCAAAATAACTAATTACAGTGCTCACTTCCTCATCTTAAAAATTACAGAACAGATATTTGTACAGCCACATTCATAGCAGCATTATTCCCAAGAGCCAAAAGGTGAAGACAACTCAACTGTCCACTGACAGATGAATGGATAAACAAAATGTGGTATATACGTAGAGTGGAATATTATTCAGCCTTAAAAGGAAATGAAGTGTTGACACATGCTATAACACAGATGAACCTTAGTTCATAAGGTTCATAGATGAACCTTAGTTAGTTGAACTAAGCCAGACACAAAAGGACAAATATTGTATGATTCTACTTACAGTAGTGAAGCGCATAGAGACAGAAAGAGCAGTGGCTGCCAGGGGCTGAGGGAGTGGGGAATGGGCAATTATTGCTTAATGATTACAGAGTTTCAGTTTGGAAAGACGAACAAGTTCTGGAGATGGTTGCTGATGGTATTTGTGCAACAGTGTGAAAGTACTTAATGCCACTGAAGTGTATACTTCAAAATTATTAAAATAGTAGATTTTATGTTATATATATTTTATCACAATAAAAAAATAAAAAATATAAAACAAGAAGGCTGTTCTTTCCCCCAGTCTAATAAATTGCCCCCAAACCCAAAATCCCCCACAAAAAACAAGAAAGTAATCACAAGGAGATGTTTGATTTTGTTAGTGCAGGTTCCCCGCTCTCTGAAAGTAGAGCGTTCCTAGGAAATCTTTCGTAAGCCTAAATGGCGTAAAGTGACGAAGCAGCTACCTTAGGACGCATCTTGCTAACAGATGCACAAAATAAATCGAGATAAATCACAGATAACAGACACAGTTCAAAGCTATGGAGGCTTGCGATGCTGGGTGCAGTTCCCGGGGAAGAAGCTTGGTGGCGCCACTCTCACTGCTCAGGCTGCGTGCTGCTGCTGTATGGGCTCAGCTCACTTGCAAAACCAAAGCTGAACACCAATTTTGCTTTTCGCCTTTTTTCTTGAAAGTGAAAATCCTCTTCGGATTTTTTTTTCATTATCGGAAACAGGTACTAATGTAGGTCTTTCGTAAAAGTGAAGTGGCATAAAGCAATCTTTTAAAAAGCGGGGAATACCTGCATTGTGGACAGAGGTATCAAATCGTGGGCAAGTAAGTGGCCAGATGATTTTGAGGGATTTGAAAGTGCTGTTTGGGTGTGGCACTCAGCGTTGCAGTGGTGAAGGAAAAATGCATATATGCTGTAAATACTAAAATAGCAGCTGTGTATTTCCAGTGCTTTCTTTCCCTTCCTCACCAGCATGGGTTTGTCAAGGGCCCAGGAACCCCTTGCAGGTCTGCATGAGGTTAACCATCTTGAAGGCGTGTTTAGTGTGGCCAATGCTAACTACTTTCCTACTTTCCTTGATCCATTTACAACCCAGGAAAGGAGAGGGAGCCAACAGGAATGTTTCTTTAAAAAGTGAAATAAATTAGAAGTCCAAGTTTACATTTTTACCCCAGACACTCTCCTTTTTCTCTTACCGTTTTTGAGGCATCGGATTCATACAGTGGACAGAACATGAAATTCGGAGCCACACAGTTGCTTCTCTTTAGTGCTGTAACCTGGAACTTCTCCATATCAGTTTCCTCATTGGTAAATGGGGGAAATGACACTGACCTTCCAGACTTGCTTTGAGTAAACGAGATGAGGGAAGTGACAGACACAGCGAACGTTCAGCACGTGCGAGTTTGCCTTCCTTCCTTCCCCTTCCTCGTCTTCGCAGCTGATGGAGGTGTCAGAGGTGCTGGTACTAGGTTGGAAGGCGTAGTGTGGCGTGGGGTGGAAATGTGAGCATAAATGGATGCCAGCTGTCAGGAATGGAGTCCCAGCTCAGCAGTGTGCTGGCGGTGGAACCTCAGGCATATTTCTCTAATCTCTCATTTTTTGTAGGAATACATGTAGCATATAAATTTGTAAACATACTTTACATATTTTTTAATAGCGTGAGATAGAATTTATCAGAATTGCAATGTTTGTAAGGCAGTGTTCTGTTGTAGTACTGCAAACAGAAGGTACATCAGGTACGTCAGGTACATCTGTATGTGAGGTTGCATGTTTTATGAACACCAAAAAAAATTCAAACAACCATGCTAGAGGAAGGACTAAATTAACATTCTATTATTTCTAGAGAACATGAAATGATCAAAATGGTTGCCATATAAGAAAGCAATCAAAGCATATGCAGGTTACCAAAAACAAAAATAGAAAGATATTTTCTGGATGTGTGTTGGGTACCTAATAAAAGTGGCATGTGTTTGGATTTTGTGATAATGGTGGTGGTTTTCAGATTTTTATCGACAATTTTTATAATTTCTCTATCAGTCTAAATAAGCACCCACATAGGTACATAATTCTGTTTTTTCACTTTATGTTCTTTTTCTTCAATTGGGCACAAAAATTCATTCCTGGAATTGCCTCTTACAAGATTCTCTTTCAGGTGAGTTGATGGGGGGCCCAGGCAGGAGGAGGTGATTCAGAGGCTTAGGAGGCAAGAATTCCACCTACAGAATCATATTATCTTTCTAAGCCCCAGAACCTTGAGTGATGAAAATAAATAGAAGAAAAAAAATTTCATAACTGCTTTTTGAAGTTTTATTATTATTATATTCACATTTTGAGGCTTTTAAAAATACCAGGCACTGTGACCATTCCACATGCATTATCTCTCTTAATAAGCACAATTCGATGGGGTCCACACTGTCATTATCTCAATTTAGTAAGTGAGGAAATGAGGTTTGGGGAAGTAAGCCCTCGTGCAGAGTTTCTGGGCTGGAGACCACATTATCAGGTGTTTGAAAAGCCTGACGAACAGAGATTATGAGGATCACTTGGGTGGCAGGCGTCCCACCTATGTTAAGGCACGTGTGGGTACATTACACAGTGAGTAGCTGCATGTTCTTCTCTACTTATGCTTCTGCTACAGGTTGATGAATGAAGAGGCCTCTACTGAGACTTTGTGAGCCCGAATTTTTCTAGTTGCTATAAATAAGGGCTGTGGCACTTTTATAAGCTTGCATTTATCACAACTGAAGAGGGCTTGTTGGGGGAAGGGGTCAGGGTTTTTTTAATTGTTTGTGATTTTAATATGAAAAAATGCTTTCCAAAACTAGCATGTTTTTGCCATGATTAAAATGATCTTTCTACCTCATTTCATTTTTTTTAAAGCTCTAAATGTCAGGGCTCAACTCCCTTGACATTTCTGTATAATTAAAATGATCTACAAACTAAATAAATAAGTGACTTAATCATGTTTACTTCAATAATATTACCATTATGTGACCCAGATTGAGGTCAATTATGTAAATGATGTGAAATAAAGAGAAGGGGGCTCACTTTTTCTTTGAAGAGTGAAAAAATAATGTCACTGTCAGGTACTTTGTTTTCCAAATTAATTTTTAGATTATTTAATATTTACATACTTTATATAAATGGAAACACATTTTATGACTTACATTCAGTAGGAACTTTTGTATAAGCTAAATGGTTTATATTAAAAATAAAAGCATATATGTGCAAAAGGAATGGGTTTGATTGTATGAAGTTTGGAAAAGAATTTAAGAACATGGCTTACAGTGATGTTGAACCCAAACCTTTCTTATAATTTAAAGTTTCAGAAATGGCATCTAATATTCCTTTTAAATTCTTCATAGTTCCTTTTTCAGAACTTTGTATTATGAAAAAATTTTAAATCACACAAACTAGGACGATTGTATTTTAAAAAATCCCCATATAATGAACATCCATCCACATTCAGCAAAGATCAATATTGTATCCATTCCTTTTTTGATTTGTCTCCCTATGTATTTTTGCTAGGGTATTTTAAAGCACGTTCCACATATCATGTTATTTCACCCATCAAAAGTGGAGTTAATAGAAGGCAGGTGTAATGCATGGTTCCTGAGATGACAAGATTTAAAATCTGGTTGAGGAGATAGCAGCATTTGAGATTGGATGGAGAGAGGTGTGTGGGGAGGGAGGGTGCGCCAGCCCTGAATGGATGGGAAGGGATTTAAGAAGAAGGCATTGGATACACCAGAGATTTTGAAAAAGTTTATGTAATAGCATGGTGAAATGGTATTTAAGGAAGAACAGTGTGCGATACATATGTAAGATGAAGTGGAGCATAGATGTGATGGTGGGGAACCTTGTTTGGGTACCTTTGCAGTAGTTCAGTCATGAGTGTACGGAAGATTAACTTAGAGTTGCAATAGTGGGAATTAAGAGAAGGGGTAAAATTCCTCAGATATCATCAGTAAATATACATTTTTTTTCAGAATAGAAAATTACTGCATTTAATAACTTCTAATAGTGGTTAATTTTGAAAATGCAGAAAATTATAAAAAAGAAAAAACCAGCCACATTTTCATCGCTCAGAGATGATGACTATCAACAACATTTTCCCTCTACTTTTTTAAAATTACTAAGCTTTATTTTTTAGAGAGTTTTAGGTTTACCAAAAAATTGAGCAGAAAGTACAGAGTTCCCATATAATCCCTGTTAACCCCACACCTACACAACCACCACCCCTCACCCCCATCAACATCCCCAACTGGAGTGGTAAATTTTTTTTGCAATCGATGAACCTGCATTGACACATCATTATTGCCCCAATTCTGTAGTTTACCTTTGGGTTCACTCTTGGTGGTGTACATTCTCTGGGTTTGGACAAATGCATAATGACATGTATCTACCATTGAAGTATCATACAGGGTAGTTTCACTGCCATAAAGATCCTTTGTGCTTCTCGTATTCATCCCCCCTCCCTGCTAGCTAATTCCTGGCAAAGGCTTATCGTTGGAATCACACAGTATGTAGCCTTTTCAGATTGGCTTATTTCACTTAGTAATATGTGTATAAGTTTGCTTCATGTCCTTTCATGGCTTGATAGCTCATTTATTTTCAGTGCTGAGTAATATTCCATTGTCTGGACATACCAAAGTTTATTTACTCTTTAACCTACTGAAGGGCATCTTGGTTCTTCCCAAGTTTTGCAGTTGTGAATAAAGCTGCCATAAACATCTGTGTGCAGATTTTTGTGTGCACAAATGTTTTCAACTTTTTTTGGGTAAATAACAAGGGGTGTGATTGCTGGATCATATGATAAAAGTATGTTTAGTTGTATAAGAAACTGTCAAACTCTTCCAGAGTGGCTGTACCATTTTGCACTCCACCAGCTGCAGATGAGAATTCCTGTTGCTCCATATCCTCACCAGCATTCGGTGGTGTTGGTGTTCCGATTTTTGGCTGTTGTAATTGGTCTGTTTAATTTCCATTTCCTTGATGACTTATGATACGGAGAATCTTTTCATATGCTTATTTACCATCTGTATATCTTCTTTGATGAGGTGTCTGTTAAGTCTGCCAATTTCCCCCCAGCTTTACTGAGGTATGACTGAAGATGCAAATTGTGTACACTCAAGGTATACAATGCGATAATTTGCTCTATGTGTACACTGTGAAATCATCACCAAGGTGAAGCTAATTAACATATCCGTCACCTCACATAGTTAATATTTGGTGTGAGTGGTAGAACATTTAAGATCTACTCTCTTAGCAAATGTCAAGTGTACTATACATGATTGTTAACAATAGTCAACATGCTGTACATCTCCAGAATTGATCTTATAGTGGAAACTTTGTATCCTTTAACAGACATCTCCTTGTTTCCCCCACTCCTCAGCCTCTGGTAACTACCTTCCTGCTCTCTGCTTCTATGAACTTGACTCATAGAGAGCAGAGGTTATAGCTGGGTAGGCAGCTAACATAGCCATGGCCGATAGGGGAGCATCCTTTTGGACATTTAATCAAGAGTAAGAACTATTCATTGTATATCTTCTCACTTCATATTTCTTCATTAGAATGCCTGTCAATTGGTAACTGCTCTTTAGCTATAGTTTGAATATCTAAGTGAATGAATAAAATGCTTGATCTTCGATAACTTGTAATTTGGACTGAAAATGACCCAAACTACTGATAGAAATAGAAAATCAGGAAGCAGAGTGTAAGAATCCTGAAATTTTGTGCCCAGAGAAAATTTTCAGTTATAACTGAAGAGAATCTAAAATACCGTATTAGCTAATTTTCTAGCTTTTACATAGGCATGAAAGCTTTGGAAGTATCAAAGATTTAGTATCCCTTAGCAGTGCTTGAGCCTCGGAAGCAGACACGACTGGCTCTTGCACTTAACCATGAAACTGAGAAAGCGCATGTTTCAAACTTCCTTCCTAGAAATGCTGCTGTGGCAAGACGAAAGCTTCAGGAGCAGAAAGGTTTAATCAGAGAGTCGTTTGCATTTTTATTACTGGTGCTGTGTCCTTGAGTAAAGCTTTTCCGTAATGGTTCCTGGTGCATGTGGGACTGGGTGACCAGATGTGTAATTCTCCTCTTTGTGTGTACATCTGAGCTTGTTATATTACAGTTGATTTTGCATGATACATCCTGATAATGTACAGTGATCTTTTTCTGTTATATAAAATTTGGATCTTAGTGAGAATTTGAAATTAAATTCTTTGAGAACTGTAGGGGAATACATTTTCACTATCGATATATGATTTAGCTATTAAATGTCATTATAATACTCTCATAATCCTATAATCAAGACACTTGCTGTTAACATTTTGGTGAATTTCTTTACTAGATCTAATTTAATGTCATTTAAATTATAAAATTAATGTATATTCTTTGTAAGAATCAAAAGTGATATAGAACATAGAAATAATTGATTCCTCAAACCCCAATGCTTACCCTCCAAAATTAACTACTGTTAATGGTTTATAGCTTATTTTTCCAGATATTTTAGCATGCTTATGTTTAAAGCATTTACTACCATCCATCCTCTCGTTCCAAGGGAAAAAGAAGAGCTGGGTTTTATTTAATGCCAAGAGACTGTTCTGAGGGTCCTAATAGATGCTGCATTCAACTTGGATATGAAAATCTTTTATTTCAGCTCAGCTGAAGACCCGTTTCTGCGATTCACTTAAGTTCTCACTTAAGTTGTCTATTTACAAAGAGGTGATAATACCTTCTCAGTGTATAATTCAGTTATTTCATGAATATTTATAGCACAGATACATATGCTTGGCATGGTGCTGGTACTTAGAGGGCTGTGAAGAAGGCGCTGAGCAAAGTTCCTGTGTTTAGTGCAAAAGAAAGGGTGAAAGTTTTGTGACTGGCTGTTCAAGTTATCTGTATTTACATAACACATGCCCCCAATACTTAGTGGCTTAAAAGAACAAAATAATCAGCTCACAAACATGCAGTTTCGGCAGGGCTCAGCAGGGAAGGCTTGTCTGCTCCACTAATGCAGCATCAGTGGGGCAGCCTGACTAGGGGCTGGAGGATATACTTACAGGATGGCTTACTCGCAGGACTGGCGATTTGGTCCTGGCTGTTGGCTGGGAGCTCAGCTGGGGTTGAGAGCTTCAGATTCTGCTCCCTCTATGCATGGGCTTCCCCCACAAACTTCCCTGTAACATTGTGGCTGATTTTCAAGAGTGGGCATTCCAAGAGATAGGGTGGCTGCCAGTAGCTTACTTTTTTGGGCCAGAAACTGGACAGCATCACTCTTAGCATATTTCATTGGTTAAGCAGGCACAGGACCAGATCCACGTCCAGGGGACTTAGATCCACTTCTAATAGGAGGCATATTAAAGGAATTTGAAGGCGTGTGTGTGTGTGTTTGTGTGTGTGTGTTTAAGTAATGTAGCACTCTCGCCCTTCCAATGGTAAGGTCACTCACCTTTCTCTGGGGAGCTTCTTCACCCCTCCCACCCATTCCATATCATGCTGGTGGGACTTCCACTCAGTTTTCATTGCATGGACTGCAGGGTGGGTATATGATCTCAGTCTGACCAGCAGTGATACCATATGCTTATGGCCAGAATGATTGATTGGACCTGAAGTGAGCACATGCCTCATTAGGCCAACCATAATCCTTCACTGAGATTATGACAACAGAATCAAAGATAGAGCATTCCTCATGCAGCTCAATATTAAAAAAACAAACAGCCCAATCCAAAAATGGGCAGAAGACCTAAATAGACATTCCTCCAAAGAAGATATACAGATGGCCAGGAAGCACATGAAAAGCTGCTCAGCATCACTAATTGTTAGAGAAATGCAAATCAAAACTACAATGAGGTATCACCTCACACCAGTTAGAATAGGCATCATCAGAAAATCTACAAACAACAAATGCTGGAGAGGGTGTGGAGAAAAGGGAACCCTCCTGCACTGTTGGTGGGAATGTAAATTGATACAGCCACTATGGAGAACAGTATGGAGGTTCCTTAAAAAAGTAAAAATAGAATTACCATATGACCCAGCAATCCCACTACTGGGCATATACCCAGAGAAAACCATAATTCAAAAAGACACATGCACCCCAGTGTTCATTGCAGCACTATTTACAATAGCCAGGTCATGGAAGCAACCTAAATGCCCATCGACAGACGAATGGATACAGAAGATGTGGTACATATATACAATGGAATATTACTCAGCCATAAAAAGAAACGAACTTGGGTCATTTGTAGAGATGTGGATGCATCTAGAGAGTGTCATACAGAGTGAAGTAAGTCAGAAAGAGAAAAACAAATATTGCATATTAACGCATATATGTGGAACCTAGAAAAATGGTACAGATGAACCGGTTTGCAGGGCAGAAACTGAGACACAGATGTAGAGGACAAATGTATGGACACCAAGGGGGGAAGGTGGTGGGGAGTGGTGGTGGTGGTGTGACGAATTGGGCGATTGGAATTGACATGTATACACTGATGTGTATAAAATGGATGACTAATAAAAAACAAAACAACCCCCCCCCCAAAACAAAGATAGAGCATTCCTCCCCAGTTATTCTGGTGTTGCTTGGGACAATAGTAAAAGCCTGTGACCATGATTTCACTCCTTGCCACATAAAAAGAGCTTGTTTGCAGTAGGTTTGGATCCCATGTGCTATGTAAATACTTGGATATAGCTTCCCTGGGTGTCAGTTTCCTGCCTTGGTAATAATATCGATCTTGCAAGCTTGTTAACAAGGACTAAATGGGACATGGTAGGCACTTACTAAATGGGAAATATGGTTATCATAGCATTATCCATATAGGCATAAATAGATGAAAATCTTGAAGTTTTATAAAACAAAAGTTTCCACATATTTGAAGTTTTATAGATCTTACCTTTTGGAGGGCATGAAAAGTTAATCAGAGGAAGAGATGTTAATTATCTAGTTAGCAAAAGTGACACACAAAATATATGTTGGATTGCATCTAGGGATCCAGTTTATGTCTCAAATACCCATAATCATTAGAATAACTACACATTACGGATGTAATTGTAATATTTAATTATTTGTTTTTCCTTATCTAAAATATGATGAATCAAGCTTTATGTACACATGTGACACAATGGTAGTATTTACTTCCTGTCAGTAGCATCTCAGCAAGTGCATCCAGAAGACGTGCACTGTTACAGGGATGCAGGAGGGTGTGTGATGTCAAGATAAGGGAGCAGTACTGGGTTCAGAAATGACATCCTCATAAAAGTTTGAAATATAGACACTTCACAGAAATGAGAGTGTACCTCCAATTGCAGATATATCCACAATTAAATTATGACTAACTTGGTTTTTTTATTCTGTACATTTTATAAATAAAACCTACCATTTCACCAATGATTGAATACATATCTGTGATAAACTCTATTTTCAGTTTTGAAACCATATGTAGCTTAATTTTGTAGTCTCATCTTCCTCAAAATGGTCTGAATATACTTTTATCAAACAGAAAGCGGGTATCACATGAAGTTGCCCCTAGGCTAAATAACGTTACTACTCAATGGCCATGTTATATACAATTCAGCATAAAACGTGAATTAGGTGATGGTTAATGCAATTGTTATTATTGGGTTATTCACTTACTGAAAAGCATAGACATATGCGAGCAATATGAAATAGTAATAGGAAGTGAAGATATGGCTGCGGGAGGAGCCGAAAGTAGAAGCTTAGAGAAAGGGAAACATATGGTATGTACTCTCCGGAAAGTTTATGCAGCAGCAAAAAGTACTGTGGGCCGTTGGAAGTGTTCATTATGCTTTGCATCAGTGAATTCTTGTGCAGGAAAGCTAGATCTCTAGATGTGTAGAAGTTGAAGTGTCGGTGGCTAGCAGATGGAAACGCTTGCAGACATCCATCTGGTCACTATGCTGTTCCCACTCACAGGAATGGCCTGTTGTGTGACACACAGGCATGCATTGCATGGTGTGTCTTTGAACTTTAGTTTGGAAGTCTACTGGTTGAGAGATGAGAATCTGGGGTCCATGATACTTTGCCTTGTAGTTTTTAGCCTTTATCACTACCTATATTTTGTTGTTATTCTCAGCATTCCCATTGAGTAAAGACTTATGTCCATAGCATTTTTTATATAAGAAACCATAAGTTATTAAGGTCTTTTTTCCTCTTTAAGGCTGGGAGAATTGAGGGAAAATCAATAAAAATTACAACTCAAGATAACTGAGGAAATGGCTCTGCAGATGTTCTAGTTTCCTGGTGCTTCTGACTTATATCCCAGGATGCTGGGGTGAAAAAATGAGGGCAGGATAACAATATTGCTAAATGGGTTCATAGCCCCTTGAGAGCTAATTACTATCTGCCAGGGTGGGGAGAGTTGGCAGTGGAGCGCTACAGGTTCATTCTCTCCTTTGGTCTGCTTCTGCTGCTCTTCAACATCTGCATGAAGACACAGGTGACACTTCCATGATTTTTTAGGTGAAGGTGACCTTGAAAAGCTTGAATAGTTTCCCATGGTGCATTTGAGAATATAATAGTGAGATATTATAATATCCTCACGTAGATCTTTATGCTAACTGTACTATGTATCAACACACAAAGAAAATCACTGGAAGTATGTAGGCTCCCATTTTGTAGGGAAAAAAAGCCAAGGGCTACACGTTTACATAAACACACCTATGTGCATATATATCGTAACTGGTTGTTATAGAGAAGGGCCTCAGGGAGTGGGGATCTTGGACAGCAAGTGATGCTTACCTTATATAACATACATTTTTCCATCATTTGAATTTCCTTTTTAACCATGTTTATTTTTTTAATGGCCATGTGATATTTTTTCTAAAAATGTACTTAAATTAATCAGGAGCAAGTGAAGAGGCACAGGATTAAGGAGATGTGGATTAAAGGAGCCAGGTTGGAAAAACCTTAGGGCTTGTGATGGCTGTCAATTCAAATTGGAGTCAACTTTCGGATGCAGTTAATTGGCAAAAAGTGAATCCCTTAGGTCTCAGTGGTTCACCTTCCTTCTTAGGCCATGATGGTCTCTGGTGGAATGCAGAGTATACCTTCTCAAAGCCTGAGAGATATGTGAAGGACTGAGGTTGAAGTGCCCATTGCTTAAGGGATTTATGTTTGGAAAATTGGGTCTGGCCAGGGAGACCTGGCACCCTATTCAGTTTACCTGGTTCAGAGAGCAGGTGTAATAGTCCAGGTGTTATGCCTAAATTAGTTTTTTTTTAAAGTCCTAAATGGCTCTTCCATTTACTGGGTGGGCTGTTCAGTGTTACTCTGTGGGCTTCTAATTTTCCTCCAAAACCGAAAGATGACCATACTAGGTGCTTAGACATAAGCCAAGACACAAAATAAAACCAAACACACCCAAAATGAGGAACTAATTTTACGTTCAAAGAAAAGTTCATTGTCAATAAAGATTTCTCAACATTAGCCTAAGTTATGAAAGATGGTGGTGAATTAACTTTCTTGACATTCATCTTAGGATATTTAAAATAGTATAAGATATTTAAAATAGTATAAGAGAGTATATGATGACCAAAGATGTTTTCCATTTTGAGACTATATGCCCTGCTTATTTAAAAAATTATTATTATTATTATTATTTTTTGCTGTACGTGGGCCTCTCATTGTTGTGGCCTCTCCCATTGCAGAGCACAGGCTCCGGATGCGCAGGCTCAGCGGCCATGGCTCACGGGCCCAGCCGCTCCGCCACATGTGGGATCTTCCCGGACCAGGGCACGAACCCGTGTCCCCTGCATCGGCAGGCGGACTCTCAACCACTGCGCCACCAGGGAAGCCCCAGTGCTTATTTTTTGATGGAAAATATGTTGTTGCTCATTTTGGTACACTGAACACTGTCTTTAGCAGAATTCCCTTTATATTTGATATTGTTACTGGTATCTACATTTGCTTTTGCCTGATGTTCAGTAATACGCACATAACTTTGGAAAATGGTAGCCCTACGGCAGTGTCTGCTGATGCAGAACAATTAAACCTACCGACTTCATTTAAACACAAGGATGTAATATGATTAGAACATTTGAGGCTATGTTCTAGGCTGAGCATGTAACTCACATTTCCTGTGTTGATTCATACTCCATGAGCCATCAGTTGCACCAGAGCATATTGGAACGGTGTTTGGCTTCCTTTAAGGCAGCCATAAATACCCTGCTTTCATCAGAAACTATATACATATTTTTTTAAATTTATTTTTTATTGAGGTATAGTTGACTTACAATGTTTAGTTTCAGGTGTACAGCAAAGTGACTCAGTTTTATATATATATATATATATTTTTTTTCATATTCTTTTCCATTATGGTTTATTACAGGATATTGAATATATTTCCCTGTGCTATACAGTAGGATCTCATTGTTTATCCATTCTATATAAAATAGTTTGCATCTGCTAACCCTGAACTCCCAGTCCATCCCTTCCCCAACCCTCCTCCCCCTTGCCAACCACAAGTCTGCAGAAACTATATTTTTAAGGTAGCTTAAGACTATATAAATATATAGATGTATAGAATATATAAATATATAGAATATAAAATTGTGACTGGGAGATTTACAACCATATCCGTCTCTATGTGCTCTCCCCCTGCATTTTTTTTTCCTATGGGAGAAAAACAGACACAAACTGCATGCTGGGGAAGCTCGAGCCAGCTTGGCATTAAACAAAGAGGCACAGTAATCCTCCCTAGTCCCCTTGGAGCTTTCACCCAGTGCTTAAGCTGAACCAGCAGTGCCCCCAAGCAGATCTATCTTAACCACAATTTAAAGAGACTATTGACAAAAAAACCTTTCTCACAGGTGCAAATCACTTTCTCTTAATCTCTGTCTTCCACAGAGTGGGATTTTAGAATAGTTTCTGTTGGTCGCATCACCGCTGGAGGAGATGGAAAGTACAAGGAAAGGGTGTATTGAACACCTGCTGCAAAGCAGTCCACGTCATCCCTCCACCTGCCAGGACAGCTGGCTCCCTCCTTGGGGACAAAGACACAAAGAGCCCGTTTTAACGAGTTACCTCTTTTGATCTGAGTCTGAGGGAAATTTAGTATATTGGGAAAAAACTCAACAAGATCTTAAGCATAACTGCAGTGTGTCTAGATGGGACATAGCTAGACAGATACTAACAATGGTTATTTTGGGTTTGTGACATAATGATTAATATTCTTCTATTTTCTGGGCTTTTCATATTTTCTACAGTAAATGTCAGTATCTTTTATAATCAGAAAAGTTTAAACATTTTTTGCTTTATTCAAGCATCTCATATATAAAAGGATAATAGGATAACAATTTCGTAAGAAATTTTAGGATTGAAGTATTTTGTTATCCTGATTAATTTCCTCGACTCTCGTTTTGGAAATAGAAAAAACAAAGGAAAAGCATCTCTCAAAGCATTTTCTTTCCTGGCAGAGATTCTTAGCTCAGATTAAGGCGGAGACAGACTCTGCTTAAGCATCTTTCTTGCAGTCTTAGATTTTCCCTGTTACGTAGTGCTGTTTGTTGCTGGTTGGTTCCAAAGTAAGACATTTTTCAGAACTCTGGGGGAAGACAGGTGGTCACTTCACCTGATGGAAGAAGCTGAAACTTTGCAGGAGATAAAAGCAGATAATCACTCAACTGGTAAAAACTGACCCAACCCAGTCTAAGAGCCATTGATTACTTTGATCTATTCCTCAGCTGCTTAACTTACTTATAGGGCGGTTCTGGCTCTGTGGGTCTTGAAACTGGAAAATAGGTTTCTTAGTAGGTAAATCCTTTTGCAAGATTACTTGTAAGGCCAGTTGTGTTCACAGCAAAGGCAATTCAGATTTATGGGAAAAGGCACAAGAAGCTGGCAATATTCATTGTATCTGGAGAGGAGACTTGGGGTTCTGGATCTGGGGGATGACCTACTTTTCCTCGTTTACCCTTTAATACTGTGTGCACTTATGTCTGTGTATTTGTGCTGCTTCTCAATTAGGCAACAACTAATAATTGTGCATGGCTCAAACTTTATTTTCTGACTTTTCTTGACATGATTTTCTGTATTCTGCCAGTGATATCACCATTAAAAGTATGTGAAAAATTTTTTTCAGTAAAGGCAAGTGTATAAGCTGGTTCCTAAAATAAACATTTAATGAAGTATTATTGGATATACATGGCTCTCAACATACTTTTTGGCCCCGTGCAAAGACTCTTGAGTATATCCCTATCCTGAGGAGCAGTGTTTTTATTTTGTGAGGTGTCATGAGACAGATCTCTCTGTACTTTTAGAAGGGGAAGGGCCTCACCCCGCCTTCCCCGAGAGCGGTTTGACGTCACCATCTCCACTCTCACTACCCCTCTTGCTTTCTGGATATCGCCCGGAAGTCACACAGACAGCTCACACTCAACCGTTTCAAAACACGTGTTTCTGCCTTCTCAACCAGGTGGGAAGGCTGGGAGTCACTTGTAATTCCCTCTGCGCTGTAATTCCTCTCCACCCCCTACCCTCCGAGGCCGTGCGGGCAAGCGCAGGTGCTGCAGCAGCCCCCTCGTGAGGATCTCTCCTCTCACCTCGGCACCCTGCCCGCTGCTGACCGTCCTAGGTCAGTTTCTCATCTCGCATCAGTGTACCATCTTCCCATGAGTGTTCTGGATTCTCCTCTGCTCTCCATCTCATCCATCCTTCAGTTGGCTGCAAGGTGATTTTTTTCTAAAAGGCAGCCGGAATCTTTTTTATTTAAAATCTAACACCTTACCTTCTTTCTAGGATATTGTTCTCAAGGTTGTTCCTGACCTACTCTGGATGGAAACTTCCAGCGGCATTTCTCTGCCCTCGTTGACACTGTAGCCCCACCTGAGCTCTTGAAAATCTCGGTGGGTGGTGCTCTCTTTCTCCCACGCCTCTGCACATCCTGTTTCCTTGGCCAAAAATGCCTTCCTGCCTTCCCGCCTTCCGCTTCTTCACCACAACGTGGTGCCAGGTGCGCCTTCCGGGCTCCTCCTCACACATCCCTCTCATCTTCTCACTGTAGTTAACTATGCATAGATCTGCTCTTGCTCTTTGTAATTCTAATGGTTGCTTTACTTACTGCTTTCTGTACTAGATTGTAAATCCCAGTTTACAATTTGGAGGGGTCAAGCGTCTTTAAAGGGAACAGATTTGGGGGGCAGGAGTTTTTCATAAGAACGGGAAGAGAATATGTACTTATTTTGAATTGCTGTTTCTTCATCCCCCTGTAATAGAGTCTGACTCCATGTTGATGTTTGCCTGTTGACAGCTTCTCATCCCCATCTCTTTTCCTTCTCCTTTGCCCCACATTTGGAAGGGTGATGAGAAAGTGCAGGGTCTTCCTTACGTGCAGTAACGTGATGCTCAAAAGCGCAAGCCCTGGCCCGTGGGCAGGAACCTGACCCCGTCCCTACCCCGTAACCAACACAGAACCCCAGTCCAGCCGTCCAGCCTTTTTTCTCCTCTCTCAGGGCATCCTTAGGCAAGCTTGGGATCCACACAGCTGTCCACACAGGGCTTCATTTTGTGAGCAATAAATCCGTCCATACCTTCTTGGTGAGTTTGTGGCATCATCAGCCTCAGCGTCTGAACCACGTTTTGAGAGCCTCTATCTACTCGTGAGAGGTGGACACAATACTCCCCTTCCCCCCACCTCAGAGCGTGAGTCTCTAGACCCAATTTCTTATTTTATGCACACGATACTCACATAGTATTTACTGCGTATGTAGAAGTAAAAGGACAGATCCCAAAGCACGCCAGCACATAGTCTGCTTTCAGACAAAACATGAGAGGAGACGAGAGAGCGAATATAAGCACTAAGAAATCACCAGGGAAATGTATACATACGAGCTGTCGTTTACTGCATCATATGTGCTTGCTTCTCAAAGAGTGTGTTGTGGATGTCTAAAACAGGTGTTTTTTTAAAACATCTTTATTGGAGTATAATTGCTTTACAATGGTGTGTTAGTTTCTGCTTTATAACAAAGTGAATCAGCCATACATATACATATATCTCCATATCCCCTCCCTCTTGCGTCTCCCTCCCACCCTCCCTATCCCACCCCTCTAGGTGGTCACAAAGCACCAAGCTGATCTCCCTGTGCTATGCGGCTGCTTCCCACCAGCTAGCTATTTTACATTTGGTAGTGCGTGCCACTCTCTCACTTTGTCCCAGCTTACCCTTCCCCCTCCCTGTGTCCTCAAGTCCATTCTCTACGTCTGCGTCTTTATTCCTGTCCTACCCCTAGGTTCTTCAGAACCTTTTTTTTTTTTTTTTAGATTTCATATATATGTGTTAGCATATGGTATTTGTTTTTCTCTTTCTGACTTACTTCACTCTGTATGACAGACTCTAGGTCCATCCACCTCACTACAAATAACTCACTTTCGTAAAACAGTTGTTTATACGCTTCACAGAATATAAATCTGGGAGTATTCCTTTTGCCACAAAATGTCATTTGAGCAGTGGGCTATCTTCCACAAAGCTGTTTTTAGTAAGAACACAGCACTGCCCCAGAGCTTGTTTCCTGGCACCTGCCGACTTCCATGGAAGAGTCAAGTGGGCAAGACTTCAGTCTAGTAAGGTCACTCCCCGCAAACATGTATAGTCAGGTCACATCAATCTATTTAGGTCCTGTGCCCTGTGGAAGGTGTGGGGTTGGAGGGCAGATGATAAATCCAAGACCCCTTGTTTGAATGGTGGTATCGTTAAAGTCCAATTCATTCTCTTTGGGGATTTTCAAGGTCATGGTGGCCCAGCCCTTAAAGGACCCAACAAAGTGATGAATTCTGCATTTCAGGCCGAATTGTGCTAGTGACTGAAAGAACAAGAAGCCTCTTACTAAGTAACTAATCCTGATTCAAGCACTTTGAAAATACCTATAATGAAAATCACACCAGGAGAAAGACATCAGATGTCCCTTAGCAAAACAAAGCATAATGAAACCCTTTACCTTATGCTTTTACAAGGACTCAGATCACAGGCTACTAAAGACACTTTATAGAATACCATTTCTTTTTTCCTTCCTTTTAAAAAAATGTCTAACACATTGATGTAACAACACAAAGGAAATGTCAAAAATAGAAAATGTGTCCTATAATACAATTCTTTTCAATATGCGTTATTACTGTTCAAGCCTTGTTCCAATGATTATATACTTTTAAGTAGGTATAAATCTTTTATGTTCTATTTCATTTTAATGGATCGTATATTTTTCCTTTTGGAAGCATAGTTTTCAATATGATCATTTTAAAATAACTGCATGATAATACATGTTATTAATGAATCGCCTTTTCTAAAACTGTATTCCTCTGGTTGGGCATTTAAAAGTTTTCCAGTATTTTCTATTATAATTACACATAACAAATGGTTTTTTCAAGTGTAGAGTCCATCTGTATGTTGAACCTTTTATAGAAACACAGTGGGCGTCTCTTAATTGGATCTTTATATTGATCTCTTTATAAACAGGTGTAGGAAACTGCTAGTAGATTTCAAAAACAGTGGTAGTAATATGATTGAAATTCCTTTTGACCAAATGGTAAAGCTGAATTTAGTTGTAAGTGTAATGTTTCTAACTTTCAACAAGCAGAGGTGTCCTATGCTCTTTAGTGCTTGAGCACATTGATATTAAACAGTTTAGCAAACTAGGTCATTACTCCCTAATGCTAAAGAGCTCGTTTTTCTAGATAAAGACATATTTGGAAAAGAAATTTCATTAGCTTCTGCAGCTCACAAATATTCTACTCGAGGGAACGAACACATTATGGTGGCTTTTCTTGACCAATATCTTCCAACAAAACAAAGAAAATATTAATTTATTGAAATAAGAATTAATATTTAAAACAAAGACAGCTTTGGGCTTTTTCCTTGGGAAGTTGGCATTTTAATGGAGGAGATGGACAAGTAAAGAGGCAATTAACAAGTAGTGAGTTGCTAGGCCAATCCTAATGAGACTGCCTTTTTTGTGGTCAAGAATAATCTTTGAAATTATTATGATCACGGGAGGGAAGCAGTTAGGAAATGTGAAAGACTTTGAAAGGAACAAAAATGATAAATGGACGTCCTTCTAGTGTACTCTTCCAGGTCATATGTTTGAGGCATTTTTCAACTCTGTAAGTTGTGGGAAACTGATAGTAATGCAAGTGATTATTGTCCATAAAGATGTAAATAAATTTTTTCTGGTGCCATACTTGCCTTGGGGCTGTTCACCAGTTTTACATCTATTTGTAAACTCATTTCAGTATCCTTGACTGCCTCTATATGCATGTCTTCTCATAATTCTTTGAACAAATTTTAACTTCTTACTGGTTCCCTCATTAATTAATGAATTAAATAAATCTTTTGCAAGTGTTCATTGTACATTTGTATGACAGTCATGATTTTAACTTTATTTTGTTTTACCAAAGAAATATCTTTTTTTTTTCCAAAGAAATATCTTTTAACACTAGGGTACAGTAGCTGCTTAGTAGTTCTCTTATACAACCTTGAGTAAAGGCCACATTTGGCATTTCATAGGCTTTCTAACAAGACTGACTTTCAGTGACATAATTTTGCAATTATCCAGCCTAATTCAAGTCTACAAAGATTTACTGATCACTTGCTCCCCACATGCAGACCAATGATCAGTAAGATCCACCTGGGTGCCATAGAGTCCACATGGGTACAATTACAACTCCAGGCCTGACCGTGCTGTGTGTTATGTGTAATAATAGAATCCTGTGCAGAATGCCTTGGGACGCTGAAGAAGAAGCAGTGAATTCCAATGAGATAGACTGTGCTGTGCTTTAGCTAGAAGGCAGTATTTGAGTTGAGTCTTGTAGGATAATAAGTAAGGTTTTTTACTGACGGAAAGAAGAGGAAAGGACAAATATTCTGGAAGGTCAGTGGGATATGGAGGGGCATTTTGTCTAGATAATCCCTCATGTAGATGGGTGTGGGTAGGGCGGGGATACCCTGGGGGTAGATGGGGAGATGTGAAATTTGGACAGGACCAAATTATGAAAGTTTTGAGGGTCAAGCTTTGGAAATCAGGACTCAATTCTAGAGCAGTTAAGCCGTATCACAGGTTTTTATACAGAAAGTGATGCTGTCAAATCTTTATAGAGGGGAGATGGTTGGATTGTGGCATCTTGAAATATCCCAGCTGCTAAACTATTAGAAGAGATTTGTGATACAACCAGTATATATGGGTTATTTTCACCTCCAATAGCCTGGAATGGTACACTAGACAAAAATGTCCTGTATTGTTTTTGCCCATTTCACTCTTTTACCTATATTCATGAGGCTCTCCGCCATCAAGAACTTAATATTCTCGAGATTATTCTTGATCACACACACAAAGGCTGGTCTCACTGTCACACTTCCTGTCAGGGAGTGATGGAGAGGTCACAGGCACTTTGGGAATCCAGCTAAAGAGAAGTTGATTCCGACATACATTTGGTTAGGGTTAATAATATATGTTGTGTGGTTTGCGGTCATTTCCATGTATAGTTAAATTATTGCTGGTCATACCAGTATAGGGATGTCTTCGAGGAATATTCTTACCACCCACTAGCTGACCCACTTCACATCATGACCTGAAAGCACAGGGCCAGAAAATCTGTGGTCGTAGAATCACATCCTCTGGCTCTGGGCATCAGAAGTGGTGAGAGGAGAAAGGCATGAATGTCCAGAGCCAGATGCGAATATCTGGAAAATTATTATTGAAGGTGTGTCAGACAAATAATAAATATTTTCTGATGTTTTTGACATTTGTGTTTTCTTATTCAAATAAAATTGTATATTATTAATTTTCTTTTTCTTAGACATCGCCAAATTGTATAAGCTTCAGGTTCTGTGAGCCAGGATGCATCTTTGGGTGCGTGACAGTACATTTACCATCATAAAATGGAGCAACATGAAGGTGTGGAGATGATCTCCCATCAACTACTGTCCTCTGGCCCTCACCCCACCAGCGCGCTGAAGATCTTGGCAAACTTACTAATGACCTAATTACCATATCTGGGTGGGTAGTTTTCTCATTTAATTTAAAAACAATTCCAAAACGATTTGTAGATGTAGGTAAAGAGTGCAGGAATTACAGAAGTGACTTCAGTGTAAGTTTTCCTTCATCCCATCCCATTCTCAGTTCTACAGGACTCCTTGCAGGTGTCACTGTGAGTAGTTTGGAAGGCTCTTCCATACCTCTTTTTCTATGCATTTGTGCGCATATCTATGTATATGTGTATGTATTTATATATGTGTATGTATTTCTGTTTCTAGATAGACAACTAATTTTGTACTTTTTTTTACATAATGGAGTATACTATACATATTATTCTGCAGCTCCCTTTCTTTCTTTGTTGAAGAATAGTTGATTTACAATGTTGTGTTAGTTTCTTCTGTGCAGCAAAGTGATTCAGTTAAACATACGTATACATTCTTTTTTATATTCTTTTCCATTGTGGTTTACCAGAGGATATTGAATATAGTTCCCTGTGCTATACAGTAGGACCTTGTTGTTTATCCATTCTATATATAATAGTTTGCATCTGCTAACCCCAAACTCCCAATCCATCCCTATCCCATCCTTCCGCCTTGGCAACCACAAGTCTGTTCTCTATGTCTGTGAGTCTGTTTCTGTTTTGCAGATAAGTTCATTTGTGTCATATTTTAGATTCCACATATAAGTGGTATCATATGGTATTTGTCTTTCTGACTTACTTTACTTAGTATGATAATCTCTAAGTCCATCCATGTAGCTGAAAATGGCATTATTCTGTTCTTTTATGGCTGAGAAGTATTCCAGCCATATATTGTATATAGGTACCACATCTTCTTTATCCATTCCTCTGTCGATGGACATTTAGGTTGTTTCCATGTCTTGGTTATTGGGAAAGTGCTGCTATGAACATAGGGGTGCATGTATCCTTTTGAATTACAGTTTTGTCTGGATATATGCCCAGGAATGAGATTGCTGGATCATATGGCAACTCTAATTTTAGTTTTTTGAGGAACCTCCATACTGTTTTCCATAGTGGCTGCACCAACTTGCATTCCCACCAACAGTGTAGGGGGGTTCCCTTTTCCCCACACCCTCTCCAGCATTTGTTATTTATAGACTTTTTAATGATGGCCATTCTGAGTGACGTGATGTGGTGCCTCATTGTAGTTTTGATTTGCATTTCTCTAATAATTAGTGATGTTGAGCATCGTTTCATGTGCCTGTTGGCCATCTGTATGTCTTCTTTGGAGAAATGTCTATTTAGGTCTTCTGCCCATTTTTCGATTGGGTTGTTTGTTTTTTTGTTTTTGAGCTGTATGAGCTGTTTGTATATTTTGGAAGTTAAGCCTTTATCAGTCACATCATTTGCAAATATTTCTCCCAGTCTGTAGGTTGTCTTTTTGTTTTGTTTATGGCTTCCTTTGCTGTGCAAAAGCTTGTAAGTTTGATTAGGTCCCATTTGTTTATTTTTGCTTTTGTTTCTATTGCCTTGGGAGACTGACCTAAGAAAACAGTGGTATGGTATGATTTATGTCAGAGAATGTTTTGCCTATGTTTTCTTCTAGGAGTTTTATGGTGTCATGTCTTATGTTTAAGTCTTTAAGCCATTTTGAGTTTATTTTTGTGCATGGTGTGAGGGTGTGTTCTAACATGTGGCTGTCCAACTTTCCCAGCACCACTTGTTGAAGAGACTGTCTTTTTTCCATTGTATATTCTTGCCTCCTCTGTTGAGGATTAATTGATTGTAAGTGTGTGGGTTTATTTCTGGGTTCTCTTTTCTGTTCCATTGATCCGTGTGTCTGTTTTTGTGCCAGTACCATGCTGTTTGGATTACTGTAGCTTCGTAGTATTGTCTGAAGTCTGGAAGGGTATTGCCTCCAGCTTTGTTCTTGTTCCTCAGGATTGCTTTGACAATTCTGGGTCTTTTGTGGTTCCATATAAATTTTAGGATTATTTATTCTAGTTCCATGAAAAATGTCTTGCATATTTTGATAGGGATCCCATTAAATCTGTAGATCACTTTGGATAGTCTGGCCATTTCCTGGTCGGGGAACTAAGATCCCTTAAGCTGCGCAGTGCAGCCAAAAAGAAAAAAAGAAAAGAAAAGGTATTGGCCTGTAATTTTCTTTTCTTGGTGGTATCTTCGTCTAGTTTTGGTATCAGGGTGATGGTGGCTTCATAGAATGTCTTTAGGAGTGTTACCTCCTTCCTCTTCAATCTTTTGGAAGAGTTTGAGAAGGATCAGTATGAGTTCTTCTATGTATGTTTGGTAGAATTCACGTATGAAGCCATCTGGTCCTGGGCTGTTGTTTGTAGGGAGGGTTTTTTCTTTTTTTATTACAGATTCTTTTTCACTTCTAGTGATTGGTCTCTTCAGAATATCTATTTCTTCATTCAATTCAGTTTTCTTTCTTTTTGTAAAAAAATATCTATCAGAAATTTTCCATGTAGGCACAAACAGGTACACCTTCTTATTTCTAGTATTATTAGTTACTTCTAGGATGGGGATACCACGGATTTATTAACCATTGCTGTACTGAGAGACACTTAGGTGTTTGCTAATTATTTGCTAGTGCTAATAACATTGCATGTGAGCATCCTTGAATATTCAACATTTTGCAAAAAATCCTATGTGCATTTTTATAGGATAAACTCATAGATGCAGAATTGCTCTTGAGATTGGAAAGTAAGGGATATATGTGCCCATAAGATAGGTGAGAAGAATGAAGAGAAATGAGAAATTGAGAAGACGAGTTAACTGGGATTCATCAAAACAGAGAGGAAATTTACAGTGAAATAGAGGCTTGCTTTCAAATAGGTTTGGAGGATAATGAGGGGGGCATTTGGGAATCCCATGGGATTTGTCCTGAATATTTAAATAGCCTGTCTCATGGACATAAAGACTGTTTTCAGACAAATTCTCTGTGGGATATGGTACACCAGGGCCTGGAGACGATGCTGACAATCACAGGAGGTTTTGCTCAGTAATGGGGGTCTTGAGGACAGTGCCAGTTGGCAGACTGTGACTTTCCTGGGAGGGAGGACTCACAACAGGAGCCCTCCCCAGGAGTACAGAACACTGGCTCAAGGGTGACATTACTGGAACCATAGAAGGCAAAACATCAGAGTCTGCTTCCTAGCTGGGAGCAACTGTGAGGCACCTCTTCTCACCTTATAGAAATACTTGCAAAGGAGTGACTGAGTGAAGAAGAGATGCATCAGCACAGGTTAACTGAGCTGGTGAGATTTAAGGGAAAACATGAGCAGCTACATCTTAAGTGCCTATGAATGATGGTTCTCAAACCTTGGTTGTACATGAGAATAACCTAGACCCTGCTTTTAAAAATCCTGATTCCTGGGCTTCCCTGATGGCGCAGTGGTTGAGAGTCCACCTGCTGATGCAGGGGACACGGGTTCGTGCCCCCGGTCCTGGAGGATCCCGCATGCCGCGGAGCGGCTGGGCCCGTGGGCCATGGCCACTGAGCCTGCGCGTCCGGAGCTTGTGCTCCGCAACGGGAGAGGCTGCAGCAGTGAGAGGCCCGCATACCGCAAAAAAAAAAAAAAAAAAAAATCCTGATTCCTGGGCTACCCACACCAATGAAATCAACCTTTGTTAGTGGAACTTGGCATCAGTATTTTTAAAGCTCTCCAGGTGACTCTAATGGAATTAGAAATTACTGAATATCCATCAGTCCCAAGGAATTATAGAATATGGACTTAAGCAGTAATGCTCGGATCTGAAATATGCCCTCAAGTTATATAGCATTTAGGAAAGATGCTTTCCCTTTCCTCTCCCACTACACTTTATTCACTCTGATCTTAAAGACTTTTACTGACTGTTAGCAGATAAGTATATCTGTGGGTATGTTTTCTGTTTTATTGATTAAAACTCCATTGCAGGTGGAATAACTAGCTCCTGTTAGCAGGTATTTGGCAAATGTGCTTTTCCTTGGGTTGATTTTTTTGGACTTGACACTTCCTTGCAGTGTTGTGGAGATGAAAACGTTGGCGTTTTTCACAGGGTGGCCTTGTCTCTCGGTGAAATTTGTCATCTGAAGTGGGGGAGCTACCCTGTATTTACCTGCAGTTATTTCTTGTAATTAGAGCTGCCCCACAGGTAATAATGTTCTCTCTCCCGTGAGATCCCAGAGAATACATGTAAGGGTAAGGATCATATAATTCCTCTCCCTAGTGAACTGATCGCTTGCCCAAGTGTTCCAATTTGTACTAAAAAGTGCTTTGTGGGGTTAGTCCCTATTATAGATCCAGTGGCAGATAAGGAATGAGAAAATGCTTTTTTTTTTTTTTTTGGCCCTGCCACGCAGCATGCAGGATCTTAGCTGCCCGACCAGGGATCGAACTGGTGCCCCCTGCAGTGGAAGCGTGGAGTCCTAACCTCTGGACCGCCAGGGAAGTCCCAGGTTGGGTTCTTTAGGAAGCACACCCTGAGTTTATTAAGCAGGATGCTTAGTAAGGAGTGACCTTGGGACCAACAGTTGTTGAAGGGAGGGGAAAAATTAGGACGTGGAGAATCTGAGCGGCAGTCCAGGCCCAGGAGTACTCTTGCCTGAACCCATGGGGAGCTTTAGGGCTAGAATGGCCGCTCAGAATTGTCCGGAGCCGTGCATAGAGGGCCAGGACTTTACACTTAAGCATCTAACAGCCATTAGATATGGGCCACCCCGGGGAGATGCATGAGCTTGGGCGAGGCAGCTCTGCAGTTGAGGTGGTCGCCAAAGGCTGACAGCATTCTCAGCCCGGGGCAGTGAGCCCTCCCTTGCAGGGGTGTCTTGGCAGCATATCTCAGGGTCCAGCACAAAGGTGAAAGAAATCTGCTCATGGCCTAGTGAGCCAGAAGAGGCAGTTTTTATATCTTCAGATGCTTTCCACGGGTCAGTGCTGTGACTGAGGAGGATGCAGGCTGATAAGGATGCCTGCCTGATGTATGAGCATGGGCATACGGAGGAAGGAAGCGGGGGAGGCAGTGTCTCGCCACGCAGCATGTGGGGTGGGGGGGTCGGTCCAGCGTGCAGCCGCAGAGGCACCCTTACAAAGCCCTGAAGCCATTTGCTGACGAGGGATGGGAAGCAGTTACAACGGGACAGAGAGCAGAAACTTAGTACTATCTGATACTTGTTTGGTGCTCATCAAAAATGGAGTGATTGGTCGACTTTAAACAGCACAAGATACGAGCCAAATACTTCCTTTAAGGGAATGTGCATCTTGCTAGATGGGCAGATGCACATTTGGCATGATTTTTTTTTTGGTTCCCTAACAAACAACAGCATCTTTTGCAATCCACACACTGTGATGAGGTGAAAAGTAATAAATACCCAGGCCCCACAAACTCGCCTTCAGCAACATTGATCTGAGCTCAGCTTCCATGGAGAATTTGCAGCCCAATGGCTGCGTCTGTCGATATAAAAGCCCGACTCATTTTCACACTGACACATGTTCCACTTTCCCCCTTCCTTTGGCCAGGAGGAGGGGTAGATGAGAAGACTGACCATGGAGCAGCCACTGATTTATACTTCTTTTCTGGACCAGGGAATTCATATTGATTAGTTGGATGAATAAGTCTGTCCCTTTGTTTCAAATGATTAGAGTGAGTGTCTGCCCTTGGAATATATCACAGCTCCACCGTGACATAAGGAAGAACATCCACTGTGTTTTTTGAAGTCTCAATGCCTTTCCCATACTTACGAAATACACCTGTCGATGATACTTAACCTGGTTATGGAGAAATAGGTCTTTCTGGAGTTCTGAAGAATGTGTGTGCCAGCAGGGATGTCAAAAAGTGTCAGATTCCTTCCTTGGGCTCTTTCCTGTTGCCTAATGTATGAATACTGAATTTGTCATCAAAGTGGTTGATGACATATTTTTTAACTCATCTGAACTCAGTTTTCTTCTTCTTCTTCTGTTGTGGGGTGTCATAATTGATCAATGCTTATCCAGATAACTTTGGCTGGTTTTCTCATCTGCAAGACTTGATTACCTACTGGGGGAAAACAACAATAGAGTAAACGTCTATGTTTTAATGGAATATTTGTCTTTTAACATTTGTAATTAACATGTTTACAAAAATACATTTAACATTTTATGTTTTCCAGGAATTATCTAGGTGAGGTGACTGTTTATGTGGAGAATACGTTCTTTCTGTTGGTCTCTTTGCTGCATGTAGATTTTTGAAGGAAAAGATAGTTTTTTTTACAATATTGACTTCAGTCCTAAATTGGTAGAAATGAATTTATGTTGTGGAGTTCAGGTTTGCCTTTCTGCATTTTTCCCTTGGTACGTCTTGGGTTTTCTCTCTGGAGGACCTCAAAGCAAACACTCATCCTTCTCAACCTGGCAGTCCTTCAAACATTGAAAACAATTCTAATGTTTTCTACTGGTTTTCTCTTCCCCTAATAGATTGTATTTTCTTCAACCATTCTTAAATTAAATCAAAAATTGATAATTTTTGATGCTAAAGTCTACCTACTGATACCCCTCCAGGTGGTCACAGTCCAGAAGAAGTGGCTGGAACCCTCCTTTCTCCACCAGCAGGAGTTCACCTCTTCCTTTCTCTGTTCCAGTGGAATTAGGCACCTCAGTGGTAGCATCGATCCTGCGCTACGCAGTGATGTGTAATTATCTTAGCTCCCCTTCCAGCTGTGCTCTGAGCCCCTTTGTTGCCCAGTGACCTGGAGACATTTCTAATCACTTGGGCCTCCCTGTCTCAGGAAATTCATACATGGACAGGATGAGAGAACAAGGGATATGGTGAAGGATGAGCAAAGAGTAGTTAATGAAAAAATTTGGGGAAAGGACCATCATCATTTTTTGCAAGGTTTCCTGGAGTCAGCTTCTCTCATACAGAATTGTCTCTGAGTGAAAAAATATATACTCCAAATCTGATAACTTCTTATCACAGTTCAACTTCAAGTAATACCTTTTTCACAATACTTAAGACTTTGGCTTTAAGTTATAGTCTCATCTCTTCTAGATGTGTATGGAATATCCCTAAATCTCCACAGATGCTCCCAACTCAGACATAAATAATCATGTGGATGCTTCATCACTCTAACTACATAATATATCTTTGTGAATTTTGTAAATTCAATTCAGAGAGCACCCCATTGCCATAACCTGCCTTTCTCCCACCCAGTGAGTGGACACGGGGTCATTCCACCGCCACTCCAAGTCCAGAGGGCCACTTACAAAGATTTTGCTCCTCTTTCTCTTTATTGTTGGCATGCAACTCTATCCTTGTCTTGCATTTAACTTTTTTTTTTTTTTTTTTTGCGGTACGCTGGCCCCTCACTGCCGCGCCCTCTCCCGCTGCAGAGCACAGGCTCCGGATGCGCTCAGCGGCCATGGCTCATGGGCCCAGCCACTCCGCGGCACACGGGATCCTCCCGGACCGGGGCACGAACCCGTGTCCCCTGCATCGGCAGGCGGACCCTCAACCACTGCGCCACCAGGGAAGCCCTTGCATTTAACTTTTGACTCAGTGAAAAGTTCATGCTATAAAGCATGCGTTTTGATTTTTAAATATGTGGTGTGTTCTTTTAAAAGAATGAGGAGGCTATAAACCTGTAGATCTCTGCAGATGTCATCTGATGAATTTCTTGAAAGGTGTGATTGGCAGGCTCCCCGTCTTCTGCTGTTGTTGGCATCTTCACTCTGCAGTGTCCTGCTAGATCATTCTCCCTTCCTTTATCCACAGTATCATGTTCAGTCAATAGCTGGCGACTGTGATTAGTGTGAAGCAAAACTAGTGCTGAGGACTTCCCTGGTGGCGCAGTGGTTAAGAATCCGCCAGCCAATGCAGCGGACATGGGTTCGAGCCCTGATCCGGGAAGATCCCACATGCCGTGGAGCAACTAAGCCCACGTGTGCCATAACTACCGTGTGCTGCAACTACTGAAGCCCCTGCGCCTAGAGTGTGTGCTCTGCAATGAGAGAAGCCACCGCAATGAGAAGCCCGCGTACCGCAACGAAGAGTAGCCCCCGCTCGCCGCAACTAGAGAAAGCCTGCGCGCAGCAACGAAGACCCAGCTCAGCCAAAAATAAATAAATAAATACATAAATTTACTAAAAATCCCCAAAAAACTAGTGCTGAATATTTAGTGGGTAAAATAAAGCATAAACAGGGTTGAGAGGAGGTGAAGCAATGAGCAAAACACAGATGAGGGCAACTTGCTGAGCCCTGAAAATCAAAGATACAAGGACAGATGAAGAGAGCATTTACTGGGCTGCCTGTTCCCTCACAGTGTCCCTGCAGAACCTCTGAAACAAGGAGTTCCGCCCAGAGCAAGTCTTGCTGATGGTGCCCGAAGCGCCCAGTGCACTTCCCACGTGTCCACACTCTCTTAAGGCTCTTCCCGCCCCAGATGCAGCAGCTGACTTCTCAGGTGCTCTTTGCATAGTTGGTACTGTCCCTCCAAACCTATCTGGCTTCTTGCAACCCAGGATACTCCCATAGTCTGCCCTAGAAAATGAGAGTAATTCTCCTCTACCTCTCTCTTCAGACATCTCCTAGATTGTACCAGCTAATTGCTGGTGTCTCCGAAGTTACCGTTACCATCTGCTATGGTTTATCTGGCTTTAATGTTTTTTTTCTGTGTCATGCAGAGGCTCTGATCTACTCTGTGCAGTGTGGTTCCAATGTGGCCCTAGATATCCTGCTTTATGGCTGGGACAAGTTCTGGCATTGGGGTGACCCAGGTTTCTTTCTTTCTTTCTTTTCTTTTATTTTTTTTTAGGCTCCTTTATGAGACTGCAGTGCGTGTCGGTCCACTCAGAAGTGAGCTCTCTTAGGTATGTGATGTGTGTGCCTGAGTGCTTTGAGGGGAAACCACAAGGAACTATGGTTTTGTACCAGCATATAATATGAACTGGTGAAATGAATCCAAACTCCTAAGAAATTAAATTCTTAAGTGTAGGGATAGCTTGTGAGGTGCCAGACTTGGCCTAAAAGTGTTGGGAGGAGTATGAGTGATGGTCCTTGGCCATCTCTATGCTTATAAACTATATAGTGAGATAAGCCATGAGTGAGAAAAGCAATAGAATACATTAGGACAGGGGCAACAAGAAGAAGGTGCTAAGCAGGGAGTGATATGCTGAAGAGTTATGAGCCGTCTTCCCCCGTCTGATTTAACCCTGATTTATGAAATACTGGTTATCTGTAGGAGTGAACTTTTGCAATTTGGCTGATGAATAACTGGGCTTTGTGATGTTACAAATGTGAGCTTTCAAAGTATCCGATCGCTAATAGATTGCTTTAATGGGAAACACATTTTCCTATGGAAACAGATGCTAAAAATGGTGGTTGGATCTCCAGAAGTCAACTTAACTCAAAATATAACTGAAATAGAGAGATGCTGTTGTTACAGGTTTCCATTCTATGTACAGGGACAAAGCATTCCATACTCCAAGTTACCTAGCTGCAGCCTTATTTTCTAGGCGCACCTCTTTGCTCCATTATGTACCCAACCTTGAGATCTACTTTTTTTTTTTGCTTCCCAGCCCTGAAACAGTATTCTTTTCTTCTTAAACCAAGAGAGGGTGTCTTCCTTCCCCTGCCCTTTTTCAACATCTGGGTAATGGAATCCCTTCCCCCCATGACTCCGCCCCAACCCGTCAGACACACACTCTCTGTTTCTGGAGGGTGTGGTTCAAAATGGTGCCCGTGGAAACAGTGAAAGAGGTTCTTTGTGTTAGAAAAGAGTTGGGAAGTGTACTTTGGAGGGAAGGTTGGGGGTGATGGGATGGGGTTAGCTTTAGGAGTAAGACAGGATTGGTGAGGGTGAGCTGAGCTGCACCTTGTGGTCACATGTTCAGTGATAATTGTTAAAAGCTGTGGCTGCCTATGGTTTACCATCCAAATGTCTCTAAAAAGTTGGAAAATTCCTGTTGACCTATATGGTTCTTCTGTTTTTCTAAATGGCTTAAAACAATACCTATTCTGTTATCTCTCACAGTTGTGTGGTTTGATTGGGTTCAACTGGGCGGTTCTTCTGCGGTTCTGGCTTGGGAATTTCACATGTAGTTGTGGTCACACGGCAGCTGAGGCTGGATTCATTTGGAGGATTGACTGAGATGCTAGGACAGCGGGGCCTCTCGCCAGCGTTGTATAGTTTGTCCACTTTTCCTCTCTGTGGCATCGCTGTGTGGTTTCTCCATGTGATCTCCCCAGAAGAACATCTTGACTTCTTATATGATGGCTTGGGTTTCCCAAAAGCACCAGAGGAAGCTGCAAGAATTTTTTAAGGGTCTGGGTAGCCTCTGTTACTATGGCTTCAAATTCACTGATCTTTTCTTTCTGAAGTATCTAATTTACTGTGAAGTCCATTGAGTGAAATACTCATTTTAGATCTTCCATTTTTCATCTCTGAAATTCCCACTTGCTGCTTGTTTATATCTTATATTTCTCTTTTTATTATTTTTTGTGTTTTTCTTTAAAACCTCAGTCCTATTGAATGTACTTACACAAGGTGTTTTAATGTCCTCTTCAACTAATTCTGTCCTTTCAGTAATTTCTGATCTGTTTTTGTTGACACATTCCCTGCCTCCCCTCCCCTCCTCCATATGGATTACATTTTCCTGCTGTTTTCATGTCTGCTGGTTTTTACTGGCTCTAGGAGGACATCGTGAGAGTTTACATCTTTCATTGCTTTTTTTTTTCTTTTAAAGACTGTGGACATTTTGGGATGGGCAGTTAAGTTACTAAAGGATAAATTTGATCTTTTAAAAAAAAACTTTTTTGATTATTTATTTATTGTTTGGCCGCACGGCATGTGGGGTCTTAGTTCCCGGACCAGGGATCGAACCTGAGCCCTCTGTGTTGGAAGCGTGGAGTCTCAACTACTGGACTGCCAGGGAAGTTCCAAATTTGATCTTTTTCAGAATTGCTTTTAATCTCTTTCATCATGAGTCTAGAGTAAGTCAACCAACTGTCCTGGTTTGTCTGGGACTGAGGGATTTACAGAGATGCAGGACTTTCAGCGCTAAAACCAGGAAAATTGTGGGCAAACCAGGGCAATTTGGTTATCCTCGGACTCTAGAGTAGCTTAACAGAGAGGTGTGTGGAAAGTAAAATTTTTGAGACCATGTAGACTAAAAGTGCCTTTATTCTCCTTTTAAAATTAACTGATTGATAGTAAGCTGGGCATAAAAATACGTTGGAATTTATTTTCCTTGATAATTTTGAAGACATTGTTTTATTGCTTTTAACTTCTAGTATTGTTATTGATTGACAAGTTGGAATCCATGTAAATTCTTAAAACTGTATGTGACCGGTGATTTTTCTTTGTAGGGGGGTTGCGTCTTTGGTTTTGTTTTTCCTTTCTGAGAACCTGGAGATTCTTCCTCCCACCCCCCCCTCCCCCCCAACTCCACCTGCCTCAGTCTTCTGAAATTTTGCAATAATATGCCTTGGCCTGAGTCTCTGTTCTCATATTATGCAGTTTTAAACTGGCAGCACCCATCCTCTAGCTCTAGGAAACGTTCTTGTGTTTACATGTGAACAAGTACTTTATCTCTGGTTTTCCTCTCTCACTTTTTTCCTCTCTCGGGCACTCCTGTACATGTTAGACCTGCTGAACTCCTCTAACTTTCTAATCATCCTTCTCAATATTTCCCCGTTGAGTTGTTCTAATTGCTGAAAGATGGCCTCAACTAAATTTCCAGATTTTCTATTGAGTTTTTCATTTCTACTGTCATGTTTTTTGATTTGCGTAAGCATTTTTTGGGAGGGCTTCCCTATGTGAATGTTTTCTTTTTCATACCATCCTTGTTTCCTGGCTATATTGTTTCCTTTTGGCTCTCTCAGGAGAATAATAGTTTTGATTTTAAATTTCCCTCTTCTAAGATACAGCCTCTTGTTCTTCTCAAAGAATATAGAAAGTGTGAGCCTTTTTATGAATGTGTGGTGCAGATCTAGGCATCTGTCTCTTTCTTCTGCAGAGTTTCAGACCATATTCCTACTTTCAGCCCATACGTTCGTGCTTGTGTCCTGCTAATCTGAGGATGCTGAATGTAAATCCTATTTGTCTCCATTTCCCCCAGTGATGACTTAAGATTCACCTTTCTCAAGTCGGCCAAGCTAACAAACGCTTGTTCTTCTGTTTCTCAGCTTCCAAAGCATGGTGGTTCTTTTTCCTTTGTTCTTGTGTTTTAGTGTCTAACACTATCTTTACTCTCATTTTAATAGAATTTGGGAAAGGATCCAAGTGGTCTGTGCGTTCAGTCCATTAAATTTATCCTGTTTTTGTTTAACATTATAATCTACAATTTTTTTCTGTGAACCAGAATATTTACAATATGATGTTTAATGAATGCATCTTAGATATTTTATTTAAACACTGTTTAGGCTCACTCTGAATGAAAAAAATGATGTCCAAGGGTCTTTAGAATTTTTCAAAATTTGTATAGAAATCTGAAAATATTACTTATTTTTAACTTCTCAGAATTTACAACTGTATAGCAATGATTCAAAATTACGAATTAATATTTAATGGGAAATAGAGAGTATTATGACTGAGAATCAGTGTTTGTAGTCATAAAATGAAATTAATACCAAATTAAATATCAAATTAAATTTTTAATGCTAACAGTTATACTTGGATTACAAGTATTGGTACATTTTGTAATTTTATTTCTTACTACGAGCCTAAGCTCATTGCATGTTTTCTTGTGTTAAGTTCTTGGATACAGGTAAATGGTTTTTTAATTGTACAGATTAAACTAACCAGCCATCGGGAAGTCTGTGAAGAAGCTTAATATGTATTTTCTGATTTGTTCTTTCCCACTATGGACACTTGCAGTAACATATTCATTTGGAGAGAAGCATCCCAGTGTTCTTTCTTTTTTTTTTTTTTTTTAATTTTTGGCTGCGTTGGGTCTTCGTTGCTGTGTGCAGGCTTTCTCTAGTTGCAGCAAGCGGGATCTACTCTTCATTGTGGTGCACGGGCTTCTCATTGTGGTGGCTTCTCTTGTTGCAGAGCACGGGCTCTAGGCATGTGGGCTTCAGTAGTTGTGGCACTTGGGCTCAGTAGTTGTGGCTCGCGGACTCTAGAGCGTAGGCTCAATAGTTGAGGCGCATGGGCTTAGTTGCTCCACGGCACGTGGGATCTTCCCGGACCAGGGCTCGAACCCTTGTCCCCTGCACTGGCAGGCAGATTCTTAACCACTGCGCCACCAGGGAAGTCCTCAGTGTCATTTCTTAGAGATGAAAATCAAAGATGCAGGAGACAGAGTTGAAAGCTGGAGCAGGATGCATTTTTAGATGGCCAGACTGCTGAGTTAAAATAGCTTATTGCTTTTTAAATTGCCTTATATTTTTTCCAAATTCTTAAACAGGCTCTAGAGAATGATTCATCCCATATCTTTCAAAACTAGCCACTCTAAGAAATGCTGATTTAGTTTCTTAGTAGCAGTTGTAACAGTTGGAGAAGATGATCTAAGATTTTGGTCTCACTGTTGGTGTGAGCTCAGACAGCAAGCCTCTGGCTTATTAAATGTGAGGACAAGAAGCTCTGAACAGGGATAGGAAAAACAGTTCAGAGTTGATCATTCTTTTCTTGTATCTTTCCAGGTTTAATTCATTTGGCTCTTTTCTGTGTGCTTCTCCACATTTTTAGTGTTCTCATTTATTCTTTTTATTTTATTTGGGTCGGTTTCCCAATACAATCTAATCCAGTTGAGTTAAATAAGCATTCATGGTATTCACCTCACCTCCACTCCCCTTCTCAAAGAAAGTCAGATGGGAGTTCACACACAAAATGCTCAAACTTACTTTAGTTTATGCTCCTGTCCTCTTTCTTTCCTGCTAGGCCTGAAAGCTCTGCATAGTCTGGTCCCATTCCACACCAGGCGCCCACTTTGCTTTTTACTTAAATCACATGGGCTCTTTCAATTCCTCAATTTAAATTCTCCTTCTCCACTTCACAGAGTATTTGCACATGATGCTTCCTCTCCTCATAAGGCTCATCACTCTTCTTGCCTGGTGAAACCCATGTCTTCCTTTACATATAAGATCTTTCCTTTAGATAGAAGATTTTTCAGTGTTTCTCAAGAAACACCTATCCTTAATCACTTTGATTTGGTAAATTTTCCCAATTTATGGCCTTACGTGCAGGGGATGCTGTGGTGTACCACCAAGGTTGCTCCTTCACCAGCAGAAGGTTTGTTCCTCCCACCTGCTGGGGGTTTTGGCTGCTGATGGCTCCCAGCTGTATCCCTCTTCAAGCCCTGCCCTCAACTAAAGGATGCTGCACCACTCAAAGGTGTGTACCCCATTCCTGGAGACAGCCCCCCTCCAGTGCTGGGTCAGTGGAGGGCAGGAGGCTCTACCCCTGGCTTCCTTCCCTCAATTTTGGGATATCTTCAAAGGATCCTCCTAGCTCTGGTGCTGCCCATCACATAGGCTAAGGCCTCTGCTGTGACTGTCTTTTTCTGTGTCTGCCTATTCCTAATCCTGCTTCCCATGCTCAAGTTACACATGTTGTTCCAAGAGCATTCTCTGAAATCCTCCTACAGGTACATCTCTACCTCAGTGTCCGTGATACCCAACCTAGGGCCCCGTTTGCTCTTCCTTCCAAATGTTTATCATGCTTAAAGACACGTGCTGGCCTCTGAATCTTGGCTCTGGGACCTAACAGCTGTGTGACTTTGCGCATGTAAATGATGTCACTTGTGCCTCAGTCTCCTTTCCTATTTCATTGTGAGAATTAAACTGCTTTAGAACAGTGTCTTAGTGATTTCAGGCTGCTCTAACAAATTATTATAGATTGGGTGGATTAAATTGAGAGGGAGAGATAGAGATCCCCTCTTTGATAAGGGAATGAATCCCATCATGAGCGCCCACCCTCAGGACCTCCTCTAACTCCAATTATCTTCCAAAGGCCCCACCTCCAACTACCATCACACTGGGGGGTTAGGGTTTCAATGTGTAAATTTGGGGAGGACACAAACATTCAGTCCATAGCAAATAATGTCTGATAATATAATCGATTCTCAGTGATGACTTTAATATTATGTTGTTTTTATCCCAAAGGAGTATTGCTGCTTTCATCTAGAGGCAACCTAAAATATAAATACCTTCAGGAGAGCATATTGCTGTTACTCTGACCCCATGAGTTAATACACAAATGAAGTATTGTCTGTTTCAGTAAGTGTGAGAAGAGCCCACAAAAGCCACTTTTGGAGCCTCAGAGCATAAAACTAGAAGTGGAGAACAATAATCTGCTTCACCTTTGTGTACTATAGAGACATTTTCTCCATTAACACCTATTAGTCCTTTGTGGATCCATTAGGAACTCCTCAGCAGGGGTGATTTTTTGAAGAGTAAGACAGGTTTCATGTGATTGTAGGGCAGGGAGGGGCAAAGGGGTCGATTACCCAAATGTCACGACTGCATCGCCACCACCATAAAGGGCTGCATCCAAGAGATCACAGCCCGAAGCATGGTAAATTACCGGTGAATATTTGGTCTTGTAAAGTCCCAAACTGCCTAAGATCTCCTTCTTTTGCTGTCAGCAAAAGCATCCAACAGAGGGACTTGTCCTGTCCAGCAGCTATGGGGAGTGTGGCCTGTTCCCTGGCTTGTTGTCACTGTTTCCAGATAACAGAGACTGATGTTCTCAAGGGAATCCCACACCCAACTGCCAAAGCTTCTCATGAAACAGTTCCTTTTAATACACTCTACTGACCTAAACACAAACACACCATACACAGAGAGTTTTCCTCTGGATAAGCACATTTCCTTTTTACTGAACTGGACAAAATACATGAATGGTAATTTTTTGTGCACGTGGGGCTAATAGAGATGAAAGGAAATGGAGGAAAAGGAGAGAAGGCAAAGAGGTACTAAAGTATGATGAGCAGATGCAGGAATTACTAAGCAGCCTCAGTTTTCACAAAATGAGAGCTGGGAGTAAAAATACATTATATTGTATTTTATATTATATTATATTATATTTTATATTATATTTAGCAATGGTCCTTTTGTGTCCCCCTAAAATTCATACATTGAAAGCTTAATTCCAATATGATGGTGCTAGGAGGTGGGCCTTTGGGAGGTGAGCGGGTCAGGAAGGTGGAGGCCTCATGAATGGGATTCATACCTTGTAAGAAGAGGCCGCAGAGGTGGCCAGTTCTCTTTCTACCCAGTTCTCTTTCTACCAGGTGAGGACACAATGAGAAGACGGCCATTTGCAAACCAGAACTCAAGCTCTTACCAGACACTGGATCTGCCACCATCTTGATCTTGGACTTCTATCCTCCAGAACTGTAAGAAATAAATGGTTTTTGTTTAAGCCACCCAGTCTATGATAATTTGTTGTATCAGACTGAACTAAGACAGAAATATTATATGTTTATGTATGTGTGTGTATATATGTATATATATAATTTCCCAGAAGAACAGTCAAACCTGTTTTATCCATCCATCTGTCCAGCTGTCCATCTACCTGTCTTTTTCATCTGTCCATCCATCTACCATTAATTCATTCCTTCAAGCAAACGTGAATTGAGGTCCAATAAAAATAAATTTTGTTTATCAGTGTTCTTGCTTATGGAAGACTGATTTCCCAGATATCCCCTGTTAAGTTTTGGGTAATCAAGAATCAGTAGCTAATGAAGCGTGCTAATTCAGCTAATTCTCACAAAAGGGAAGATTTAGGACTATACTTTAGAAAATGTTTGTCTTGAAGTAATTTATTATCTGCTTCCTGACTCCAGAAGGTTTAAGCGTTTTCATGATAGAATGGCAGTGAAAACAATGTTTTGGAAATGCCAAGCATTGCTAAATGGTAATTCATGCATGGAATTATTGCACAACTTGATGTTTTAGATAGGAAGGAATTTGAGATGAAAGAAAATTAGAGCACTAAACATGCCACCCTGGAAAAATTTCAAGTTCCCCTGGTCATCACCAACATGTTTCTAACAAAACCAGAAACAATTGACCTTTCTGAGACTCATTGGCACTTCCGGGTGCTAATATACTTGAACTGAGGAAATTTTAAGTTTCTTTCCATATTAAAGTTAGCTAGCAATTTCTTCAGAACTCAGCTAAGTATCTGCCCTCATCCCTGGTATGTACTGATTTCTCCATTTCAAAGGTCAGTTCTTAAACTGTGGACTGTCTTGTCAAAGATATATCTACCTATCTCTCTATATAGATGTATCTATCTATGTGTCTATCTATGTATCTGTAGATATATATAGAGAGAGGGAGAAAGGAAAAGAGGGAGGGAGGGAAAGGGGAGGGTGGAGGGAGGGAGAGGATATATATATTAAAAACCCTGGATACTTTCCTTTGTGTTGGATTAAAGGTTAGCTGAAACGGGGCCTTTGGAAAACTTTCCATTTTGAGGATGTATTCTTATCTTTTATATCTTGTTAATTATGAACAAAACCACAGTAGAATAAACATAGTAAAACGAGGGAAATAAACCATAAAGGATTAAAAGAAGAAAAAGAGAGGCAAGATAAAGGACTGTTCGGAAAGCAACGTTATTTTTTTTATTATTTGGTGCAGAAAACTGTGAAGCACGTAAAACAATCTAGAGGAAGTGGGAAAGATTTCTTCTCATTACTGGCCTTGAGGCAATTTTTTAAGCTGCCATCAACTGACAGACGGACATGATGGATATCATTATAAAATACACTGAGTTGGAAAAAGGCACACAGAATGAAATGGTCCACATCAAAAGGGGAAAAAAATGTCCCACAGAGTAAACAGCTCCAAGACTGTTAAAGACTCCTATCACAAAATTAGCCCCAACCTTGCATTATTTCTTCTGGAAGAACATCTGATCTTTTCTCTATTATATCTCGTGATTCCGAAATTCATGTCAAGACCTGCCAGGTAAAATTAAAGCTAGTAGCCCTAGTCATACACTCTAACAAACAACAGTTATAATCTCCTTCAAATTTACATAATGAATTTCAAGGGCAGAAGACGTTGGAGGAGATTTCCCAACTGTTCAAACTCTTTGGTGCATGTGAGCATTAACTCTTTTAGGCCCACAAAGACACATTTGCACAAACACTAAATTGTCCCAAAAGAGTAATTAGCAATTTCTTCAACACTTCTTTGTACGCCTTCTGTTCTGAGGCCTCACAGTGGTCGGTTAAGGGCCAACCCTGTAGGAAACCCTCCTCTGTTCCTGCTCCAGAGCCTGTTGGGTCATTGCCAGATGACAGAAACCATGCAGTTATAGCAAAAGTGTGATGTGACACAGACACAAATCTGCCAGCCTTGGGATCCCCAGCCCGGCCCTGGGCTAAACCACGTGGCACGTCACTTAAGTTACTGGCACTTGAGTTTTCTTGTCTTTAAAATGGGTATAACAAAGTCTACCTTCAATGGTTATTGCAAGAGTGAAATAAATTATCAGTGACATAATCAATCATTACCCTATCTGTATTTGTTGACTGTTTTTAACGGGATGCCCCTGGCTAAGGGTTGCATATAGTAAATAATCCCACAATCTATGGATTGATGAGGGCTGGCTTCCTGCATACGATCAGATAAGTAGGAGGATCGGGTGGAATTGCTTCATCACTAAACATCCCCCCATATGAGGTAGTATCCTGCTCATCTCAGAGACTTCATCTTCTGTAGGCCAGAGAAGGAAAGTCTTAAAGGAGGGCCGGAGGCTGTCCTCCCTCCGTGACCCATACATGTCCCTGCTTCATTGGAACGTGTCCTTGAAACTATTAGTAAGGCATGGTAATGCATACTGTTTCTAGGTCTCATTTTCCACTAATTTAAATGGGACTAGTGATACTTACCTCATCTCTGTCAGTTCTCTTGTGGTGGAAATAGTATTAGAGGTGCATGTAGCTTGGTGACTTTTAAGTTTGACACAGAAATAGTTTTATTAAAAGCAAAATTCTTGAAATACATTACAAATAACAAGTTTCAAGAAAACTGGTCATCGTGGACTTCCCTGATCTCAGTATTCCACCCTGCACATTGGTTTAACTATCAGTATTTCCATCATATTTTAAAGTTCTGCTTCAGGTTTTGATTTCTGGTCTCATGTTATGGTGAGAACATATGAGAGCAGGAAACATGCCCTTTCAACTACCTTTCATCCTTCCTGTGCCTGGGAAAATGCCTCACTCACAGTGGGGTCTGTACATGTTCTGCACATTGAATATTTCAACTGGAATGTTTTCTCTGAAAATTTTAAACACCTCTTCACACTTCACAGAAAGCCTGGTATTGGAGATATTCTTTAAAGGGAATTTTTATAGGTGCTAACATAGTAATAGCTATAGAACCATGGCATTTTTTAAGCTTTGGCTTTATTTTGTTCTTTTTCCCCTAATTTCTTGGATTATTTATTTGATAGCTTTTCCCCCCAATATCATCGTTTAATGCTAAAATTTTCCCTGCAAGGACTGCGTTAGCTGCATCCCACAGATGTAGGTGTGCTATATTTTTATTTTCATTCATCTTGAAGTATTTTCTAACCTCTGGAGATTTACCCTTTCACATGTGGATTATTTGTGTGTGTTTTGTTTAATTGCCAAGTATTTGTGTATTCTCCTATTATATTTCTGTTAATTCCTAGATTAATATTTTATGGTCAGAGAACATAACTTTTTATGATTTCCGTTCTTTTGTGTTTGTCAGGGTGTGTTTTATGACCCAGGATATGTTCTATCTTGGTGAATGTCCTATGACTACTTGAAAAGAAGGCTTCTTCTGCTGTTATTGGTGTTCTGTGAACGTAAACTAGATCCAGTTGGTTGATGATATTATTCAGTTCTTCTGAATCCTTGCTGATCTTTTGTGAACATTTTTTTAAAGAAAAAAAGTCCAAGTGGTTTCAAGGTTATCCCAATAACAGTGTGCTGTTGAAGTGGACACAGTGCACCGCTCTGGGTCTGTCTGTGGAGTGTGTCTCACGTTGCCCTCTGGGGTGGGCGTGCCGTTAGTGAGGAGGACAGATTCAGAATAGCTGATCCACACTGGTGACAACACAAGATAGAGTGAGGTACAGAAAACCTGCCACGAGACCACGGGAAAGGAGTGATGAATTCCGGCATGAATTGTATTCACAAAGGAAAAGCAACCGACGTAAAGCATAAGCGGAATCGACACCTAACCTTAATAAATAAGGCATTCTGGTGAATAATCTTTGTGCTGGTCTCTGCGGTGTCCCTTCGATGTCTGTGTGATGTCACCATGGAGAGTCAGCATCAGGAGACTGGGGAATAAGCTGGTGCTGGTTTTTCTGTGAACTCATTTCTGTGGGTGCCCAGCGACCTAGTGTCCTTATTTCTTGCCATTTGGCCAGATTTCCTATTCCCTGAAGCTTAAGAGTTAAAGTATTTATCTTTTGGTAGTCAAGCATGAGTGTATGTGGCAACAGTAGCTCACTGCCTCCTGTTTATAAAACTGCAGCGAGAAAGCAGTGCTCCCACCGCTGGCTGGAGAGATGGATGAGGACTCCGGGAGCCGGCCGAGAGGGTGAAGGGGAGTCCTTCATCCTCCGCCAGAGCCACAGACCCCTCGGGTTTTCTGCATCTAGTGCAGTGAGTGTTCGAGCAGCAGCAGCCCTGTTATCCTCTCAGGAGAGGCATTTGAATAGATGCTTTGAACTCATATAGTATATTTTATCGGTAAGAACGGAAGTACATAGTTCACCCTGACATGTTGTGTATTTCAAATTACTATCGATAAGCGCTAAGCTGACATTTTTTTAGAGGATAATTTTCCAGTAGCTTAAAATAACATTTTAGATGCTCGTTGTAATAGCTGTGTGAAATTGGTCCAGGTATTATCCTTCTTTTCGTAAGATATGGAAGCAGTGGCCCCAAAGGAAAATGCCTTTAGAGGAGATGTGCTCATAATCACTTCACACAGTTTAAACACTCTTTCATATCAGAATGGTATGTTTGCATTTCTAAACCCACTTAATAACTGCTAATGTATTTTATACAAGCAGGGTGGCCATTATTGTGCTCCTTTTACAGAGACAGAAATTGAGGACATGGAGGGTGCCTATGATAAGAGCCCGACAGACCATATATCTTATAATTCCTCTTTCAGCCAGGAAGCAGAAGGTGGTAGAATGGGTAATTGAGTTACACACACACACACGCACACACACAGTCTTTAACATGGATGAGGCAGCTCCTGTAAAAGAGATCCTGCTGGAAGACATTTCCAGGAAGCTTATGGCCAGAGGAAATCTATCCATGAGACTCTGAAGGCTGTAATGAAAGGAGATGCAATCATGAGAGCACACTGAAACAATAGCAGGACTCACCCAAGAGATGTGGAAGGAAGTTTAGGTCTTAAGCTCTTGGAACAGAGAAAATCATTACAGGTATAATAGGAGCAGGCTCAGGGTGACCTGCTCTTATCCTGGGTGGAGCCAGGTGCCTTTAAGTTATTTTTTTTGGGTGTTTCTTTTCTCTACATATACCATTGGAACAAATCTTATGTTCTTTAGTAAGTTACGTTGTCCTTAAAAATGATTTTATGCATTTCAAAAGTGACGTAAACTCATTATAGAAAACTTGGACAATAACCAAAATAGTAAAAACAATTATATTTACCACCCTTTCCCCTTTACTTAGCATTTTGTGCCTGGATTATAAAGGTACTTTAATAAATATTTATTGACTGAGTGAAGTGAATTCACAAACCCAACCAAAGATTCACATTTGGTATTCGGTGTAAAATGAAAATGGTTTTGTGTGTTTAGTTAATACACATACACCTTGCTCTCTGTGTGTATATATACATTAACTATATTATATATATGGCTATATTATATGTAGTATCTTCATATATATATGTGTGTGGATACAGACGCCCATCAAATGTACATTCACAAAGGATAACTAGATTTATTTGATACTGACTGTTCACTGTTGAGCACTTTCCACCCTTTTTACTCACGATATACACCTGGAGAGGTGAGAATGAAGGCTCAGGGATTTTACATACATGGACCAGGGACGTACTGGTAATATGCAGTTGGCTCAGGATTTAAATGCAGCTCTATTTACATAAAAGTTCGCCTCTGAATTACTGTCCCAAGTATTCTGAATCAGCCTTAAAAATAAAATATTGCAGTCATTGTATCTTATTTAATTTTTCTGTCAAATACCATTTTCTAATGGCTTGATAATTTTCCATTGTGTAAACAGACCAAATCTTATTGGAAAATTCTGCCATTTGGGACATTTTTGTTTGTTTTCTATTATATCTGTTAGGTCTCTCAACAAAGGGTCTCTATCCAGAGGGAAGGGCTCTGAATGCTATTTCTGTAAGTGGACCCCTTCATATGAATTCATAGATTTAGTTATTTGGAACAGCTCATCCAAATTTGCAGCAGGACAGCTGACTTATGTTTTTGTTGCTGATATTTTACCCAAAGACATGAGGGCATGTGAAGACAATGCCAAAGGAGGTTAAAAAAGGTGATTATTCTGTTGTTTTATGACCACCCCAATGGGAAAAGGATTCAAGTGCAAAACTGTTGATGAAGAGAGTACCTCTCTTTCTTTCATACCTGTATCCAGTGTTTAATGACACCACCAGTATATATTCTGAATCTCATGTCTCCTGCTTTACCACATAATAGGAGATATGTCTTGAGAGATGCATTGCGAGGGATTGGGTTACGTGATTGTGGAGACTGAATAGACAAGTTGGAAATCTGCAGGGCAAGCGTGGGAAGATTTGAAGCTGCTGTCCATGAGGGGATTTTTTTCTCCTTCAGGGAAGCCTCAGGTCTACTGTTAAAGGCCCTTCAATTGATTAAATTTGGCCCACTCAGATTGTCCTAGCTGACCTCCTTTACTTAAAGTCAGACAGAGAAAGAGAAATAGCATATGATATTGTTTATATTCGGAATCTAAAAAAAAGTGATATAAATGAAGTTATTTACAAAACAGAAACAGACTCACAGGCTTAAAGAGTGAATTTATGGTTACCAGGGGGGTAAGGGTAGGGGGGAGGGATGGAGAGTTTGGGATTGACATGTACATACTGCTATTTTTAAAAATTAATTAATTAATTATTTTCACACACACACACACACACACACACACACACACACTGTATTTTATTTTTACAAGAGATAAATAAACTGGCACCAAGCATTGTAAATGGTTGACCACAACAAAAGCAATAATGGTTGCAATTACCAAACACGAAACACACTCATACTATGTCATAATATTGACATTCAGTCCACATACTGCTATTTTTAAAATGGATAACCAATAAGGACCTACTGTGTAGCTCAATATTCTGTAACAACCTAATTGGGAAAAGAATTTGAAAAAGAATAGATACATGTATATGTATAACTGAATCACTTCGTTGTATACCTGAAGCTAACATAACATTGTTAATCAACTGCATTCCAATATAAAATGAAAAGTTAAAAAAAATAAGGTCAGTAGATCATGGACTTTAATCACATCTATGGAAATACCTTCACTTGGATTCATGTTTGATTGGGTAACTGGAGACTATAGCCTAGCCAAGCTGACACATCGAAAAGATTGTCACACCCATCAACACCTTAGCCCAAGCGGGCATCACCTGTCACCTGGATGGTGTTATGCTAATTGATCTTTCTGATTCTACACTTAGACTTCTACCGTCCATTCTCCTTTCAGCAGACCACAATATCTAATGATCTGACACCATTTTTCTCTGTTTCCTTCTTGCGATTTTGCTGTTTCTTGAACATGCCAAGTGTACCCTTAATCAGGGCTTTCACGCTTGCTGTTCCCTCTGGCATAGTCTTTCTTCAGGTCGTCACGTGGCTGACTCCCTTGTTTAATTGAGGTCTCAGCTCAAAGTCACCTGCTCGAAGTCACGGAGCAGTACTAACATGATGATTAGGAACATGGACTCAAGCCACACAGTCTGAATTTGAAATAACTGTGCCACTTTCTAGTTGTGCCCTTGGGCAGGTTGCTAAGCCAGCCGGTGTGTCTGTTTCCTCATATAAAATGAGGAAAATAATAGCACACTTACCTCATACCATTGTTGTGAGGATTAAATGTGTTAATGTATATAAAGTGAACTCTGTAAGCATTAGCTTTCTTAATACCCATGCCTCGCTTTGTTTTTTCTTCATTGTGCTTGTTTTTTTTTAAAACATCTTTATTGGAGTATAATTGCTTTACAATGGTGTGTTAGTTTCTGCTTTATAACAAAGTGAATCAGCCATACATATACATATATCCCCATATCTCCTCCCTCTTGCGTCTCCCTCCCACCCTCCCTATCCCACCCCTCTAGGTGGTCACAAAGCACCGAGCGGATCTCCCTGCGCTCTGCGGCTGCTTCCCACTAGCTATCTATTTTACATTTGGTAGTGTGTATATGTCCATGCCACTCTCTCACTTCGTCCCAGCTTACCCTTCCCCCTCCCCGAGTCCTCAATCTTATTGTAATCTAAGATTCTTATAAAGCGTTGTTTGTTTTCTCTAAAAGTTCTCCATGAGGACAAGGATTTTGTTTTGTTTACTGTTTTCTTCTTACTGCGTAGAGCAGTTCCTGGTACGTTGTACACACTCAGTGAATGTTTGTTGAATGTGTGAATGAATAAATGACTGCCAAGTGGATGCTCTTAATTATAGGCAAACTTTATTAGCTTGTTTTTCTGTTTAAGCAGGTGTAATACTTCCATTTTACCCAGGCTTTCTAATACAAGGCTTTAAAGTCTTGCATTCCACTTAGTGATCACAGCTCCTGATCTTTTGGCCACTAGGGACCCTCGGGTCCCCACAGATGTTGTGGCTGGTTTTGCTTTTCTGCATCTACATACCCAAACCACATGTTCCATCCCATCTCCCAGGAATGGACATCTGTCTGCCTTCCTCTTTACTAAAACGTGATTCAAAATTCTTCCCGAGAGTAACCTGTCTCAACGCCTTTTCCAGTCAGCACTCTGCTATTCTGTGTATTATCATTCTGGGTTCTTTAAATTTTGATATTTTGGACCTTTTAAGGACTTCCATGTTATTTGATTGCTTTTTTCCCTTTCTTTTTGTGTTCTATATGGATGAAGCATATTGAGCACAATGTCAGTGTTACTTGCACATGATCACAAATTCTCACTAAATGCTTCTCCATAAACCTGGCTCATGTCCCTGACTTTCCATGTCCTGCTGTGTGACTTTGGGCCGTGTGTCTTGGGATACTCTAAAACACAGTGATAGAAGAAAAAACTAAATCTTACGTGCCATTTTAGCTCTCATCTGTCAGTAGGTTTGAGTCTTCCCTTTATTTTGTGAGTGTAAGTAAGCATATAGCCAAACAAACAATAATCTGTGTTATTTTTATCTTGTAGAGTTATTCTTCTTCTTATAATTGATCATCTAAAGTTTTTGGATGACACTTTTTAAGAGTAAAATAAAAAATTAAAATAGTTAAATTCTAAATTATTTCCTTAATTTCTCTTGCTGGTAGTTGATTATTAGTGTATAGAAGTGCAGCAGATTTCTGCTTGTTGATTTTGTACCTAAAGTTAATAAGTAGTTAAACTTATCTAATACATAAACAAATATGGGTCATTTTATTGGTGGATCTGTAGTATACTTTTATTCTAAAACTATTTCCTTGAAACAGTTTCTATAACCCTAAAAATAATATATTTATGTACATTAAACAAAAAACCTCTTTATATTGATTATCTGAACATTAAAAAGATAAGTAGGGGAATGCTCTGATGGTCCAGTGGTTAGGACTCTGTGCTTCCACTGCAGAGGGCACGGGTTCCTGGTCCCGGTCAGAAACTAAGATCCTTCAAGGCGAGCAGCCAAAAAAAAAAAAAAAAAAAAAAGGTAGAATAGTATTTCTTGGTTCATATTCATCTGTTTTAGTCCGTTTCTTAGCTCTATCTTTATCTTATAATGTGCATCTGATTTCTTGATTTGAAAATGTATTTTAATTTTAAAAAATAAAATTGCCTACATTCTTCTTCAAAACTGCATTTGGTGTTTAATAAATGTGAAAAAGTTTGCACATTCAAATGACTCTTTTCCGTAAGCCGTAATATTTTTAAATCTGAGAAAAAACTGTAAATGCCTAGTCATCAGGTAAAATCAGGGCAAATTCTGCTAAATAGAGAATTTTCTCAAGTTTGTTTGTTTCACATTGAGACATATAAATATTTCAGCCTAAATATTTTGATGGGCACTAGCTTTTTGCCTGCATGTAAAGTACTTTTCTTTGTCGAATATGTTTACAAGCAAAACTTAAGTTGTTTCTATTAATAATTATTTTGACTGTTTCATGAAATGTAGATGTTTTCCCTAATTGTAGCCTTTTTCAGTATAGTTCTAAGATAGAATATAATATTTATCCAGTAATAAATAGGAACTTGGGATATTCTAAAACACTGTGATAGAAGTACAAAACTAAATTTTATATGCCAATTTAGCTCTCATCTGTAAATTTGGGTCTTCCCTTTATTTTTTTATTTTTATTTTTATTTTTTTTTCTTTTTGCGGTATGCGGGCCTCTCACTGCTGTGGCCTCTCCCGTTGCGGAGCACAGGCTCCGGACGCGCAGGCCCAGCGGCCATGGCTCACGGGCCCAGCCGCTCCGCGGCATATGGGATCCTCCCAGACCGGGGCACGAACCCGTATCCCCTGCATCGGCAGGCGGACTCCCAACCACTGCGCCACCAGGGAGGCCCTTCCCTTTATTTTTTAAGAGTCAATATCATTACTATTCTCTTTGCAGACTTTATTTCAATAACACCAGGTTCCAAGTTTCCAAAGCTTCCGAAGCTGCAGCTTATTAGGTTGCCAATTTGATATGACATATTTGCCAAATTTAAGTACATTAATGAAATGGTTGATATGAAATGTGATAAATGCCAAGTTTAAATACATTTCTAATCTATAGATTTCTTAATTTATTAAGAACATAACCTTTACCAAGATACTGTGGTCTACCAAAATTTCTGAGTTACCACTACAAAATCAGTCATATTTTCTTCAAAATAGAATTTTACTGAATTTTTTATAGCACCTACAATGACAATGGATGTTTTACCTTCCATCAGATAAACTTCCCAAAGCTTAAATTTGATTCCAGTAACTGGATGGAAACATAGGACACTTACTGAAACGTGTTAACACATAATTTTGTATTTAAAATGTGTGATGGTCCTGATATAAAATGGTATCATTTAACTTTTGAGGTGTTGTTGCTGTTGATGTTATTATTTTACAAATGGAGCTAACATATTAAAAGCAGTCGTTTTACTTTTTATGTGGACAGAAAATATTTGGAATCAAATTAAGCAAAATTAATTTAGGAGGACAATTCCTTGATCTCAGTGAAAAGTTGGGTACTTTGCTGCTGAGTGAGGATTGACGACTTTGGCGCCGTCTTCTTAAAATAGCAATTGACCTTGAAATAGATGCTGGTGTTTTTCCAGCAAGTCTGTGCTTTCTGGTTTTCCTGTGGTTGGTGAGATCTAGACACTGTATTCAGTTGACATCAACTCTCAAGATTTAAAATAGTTAACACGATTTTGGAGCTCATTTGTGTCGAAGGTTTATTTCAAAACAAAAGAGCACTAACATACATAAATGAAATAAAGCAGACTTACACATACAACCAATGATAAAACCTCTGTAGCAAGAGTATCAGACTGTTAGGTCTTTGCACACTTACTTCACATAACCTAACTTGTAAATACCTAACCTGTAATTCCCCATGCGCCCCACTCCCCTGTCTGCCTTGCGCTCGTACAAGCAGTGGTGCAAACCACCACACCGAGGGGCCAGCAGGAGCTCGTGTCCTACCCTCCTGCTTTTACTGCCCAAGACCTGATGGGATCACTGTCCCTAGCTGCCCCTGCTCTGGAGCACTTCATTTTATCCACGAGTGCCCTGCACACTGTCCTTGAGAGGGAGGTGTTAATTACCTTGTGTCTGAAAAGTGCTTGGAAAGGAGAGGTCACAGCCAGTTGCCGTCCAGATTGGATCACATGTTTCAGTAAGCCCTCTCTTTTTCTGCATCTGGGACTCAGACATTTCGTTTGCAGGCTCTGGCAGAAGCTGAAAGGACACCGTGTTGCTCTAGCAAATCCAGCTTAGCTCATGTGGGTGCAAGTATTAAAGTAATACCTTATTAAAATATGAAAAATCCAGGACAAGTGCCAAACCAGACAGGATGAAACAATATGCTAGGACAGCAGGGATAAACCGGGACACATGCCTACTTTATTTATGAGGATAAAACTATACATAAGAAAATCCTACAGTGAACTATAAATGAATTGCCTATAAATGATAGTAGCTACTATCATTTTGGCTTAACTAGAAACTGAAAATTGGAGAATCATTTGTTTCTCAAATCCAGATAGAATCATTATTTTCAGTAAAGGCCAAGTAATTTAAATACTTTATATCTTTCATTTATTTATTCATTTATTCCACTTAAGCATCAAGTATTTCCTTTACAGAAACACTAGATTTTCTACAAAGATAAGTAAAGCAAAAAAATGGCTATCCTCAGGACTACTGGGGTTTTTTTGTTTTTGTTTTTTAACATTTTGGGGGTATCTGATACCTGGATTGAGAAGGAATGAAATTTCTTTTTAGAAAAAATATGCCCATACACATGTTTCCACAATAATTGCAAGATGTCTCTGATGCCACAGACTCAGGCTGTGGATCTCTTTGTCTAGGATCTAAATCTATATGCATGTGTGAAGATGAAGACCACACAAGGCAGTATGTGAAAATAGGGTTCTCTGAAGAAACAGAACCAATAGGATATGAGTGTGTGTGTGTGTATGTACATATATACATACATATATAAACATACATATATATACATATAGAAATATATATATATAGAGAGATTGATTATAGGAACTGGCTCACGTGCTTCACGCGCTTATAGAGACTGAGAAGGCCCACTGTCTGCTCTCTGTGGGCTGGAGACCCAGGAAAGCCAGTGGTGTAACTCAGTCTGAGTTCAGAGGCCAGAGAACCAGGAGCTCTGATGTCCAAGCAGGAGAAGGAGGATGTCCCCAGCTCAAGAAGAGGGAGAATTTGACCTTCCTTCTCCTTTTTGTTCCATTCAGGCCCTCAGTGGATAGGATGGTGCCAACCCACATCGATGAAGGCTGGACCTCTTTAGTCAGTCTACTGACCCAAATGCTAACCTCATCCAGCAGCCCCAACCCAGGCACAGCCAGAAATGATGTTTTTCCAGGATCTGGGCATCCCTGAGCTCAACAAGTGGTAGAGCCAGAATGTCCTTCCTTCCTTTGTTTTTATTAAAGGATAGCTCAGTGTGAAAAGTAAAGCCAGGGTCTTTGAGGTCAGTGTGAGTGAAGCAAAGATCATTACCTTGATCACCTGGTTAAAGGGGTACCTGCCAGTTTTCTCCACTGCTCTTTCCCTAGCCTGTGTCTTAGAAGCAGCTCACTAAGTCCTGCCGACAGCCACGGGAAACGTGATCAAGGTGTACCTCCTGGGCAAAGGAGCTTCAGAGATTTTGTGGATTTAGGTTAAAACTGCTCCAGTAATTAATAAATGTTCTGTTGGAGACGCTTGGAGGCCGTGCATGCACTCTGCTTCTCCTGAAAGTTTTACCCCCGATTTTAGCATTCTTCCATGGACTTTTGCCTGCCCCACTTAGTGCTAATGGTGATTTTGCACGTCCTTCATTGCTTCTACATTTATTATCCGGAATTCTTCTGTGACAAAGATGGTCTCTTTTCCCCTGTTTATTTATTTATTCACTCATTTATTAACTGGTACAGACTCATGGATATTTCATTTATTATTTGGGCTATAGTCCAATACTGTCAATATTTACTGCTAAGGTTTTTTTCAGCTTTGTCCATTGTGGGCTCTTTCAGTCGACTCCTGTTCCTTGTGATATGCCTCCATTCTTTTTTTGTTTTTTTTCTTGTTTTGTTTATTAAGCACTTCCTTCTTTCCTGGCACTGTAAGATATTTCAGTCTCAGTGTGTCTTTTTCTTGACCCAGTGAAAAATCAGCCATTTCTCCAAAGAGCCCTGGCTTCTTTTATTGGAACATGATATTTAGAAATTAAGATTTGGGCACCAGGTGTGTTCACTGTTGCTACTGGGGCGTCACTGATTCTAGGCTCAGTTGGCGAATAGAGCTAGGAAATCAATGTATACTAACTCATGTATACATACACACAGATTTTTATTTGTGTCTTATCTATAAACATGACTTTATCCTCTAATCCACATTCTAGCCTTTCGCCTTGCTTTTTCGTAACTTCTTGCTGGAATAGTGAGAAACCTGACATCTACAATGTCCAAGTTATTTACTTGTTTAATCCTAGTATGCATATAAAGTAGTTTCAGAATGGCTTGGCCTGTATTCCTGTGAGAAACAAAACTTACCCATTAGAGTACAGTGTTTGCGTGTAGTTCTTTTTGTCTTTAATCTTCAGTAGCCAGTCAGAATACTGTTTTCCAAAGTCACCTAGGTCAGCTTATTTTTCCCCACCGTCTCCAGTGAGGACATGCCATACATTTGTAAGTCAGTGTATTAGTTTTCTGTTACCACAAGCTAGTGGCTGCAAAAGAATACGCATTTGTTAGCTCACAGTTGGATAGGTCAGCCAGTGCACGTGGGCTGCACCAGGCTCTTTGCTTAAGGTCTCACAAGGCAGACGTCAGGATGCTGGGCTCTTGTCTGGAAGTTCTGTGGAAGAACCCGCTTCCAGGCCCATTCCGATTCTTGGCAGATGCCAGTTTCTTGCAGCTGTAAGACTGAAGTCTTCACTTCCTTGCTGGCTTTCGGCTGGGGTCACTTTCAGCTCCTAGAAGTTACTTTCTGGTCCTTGGATGTAGCTCCCTCAGACTTCAAAGCCAACAATGATCCATCGCTTCAAAGTCAGCCTAGAATCTCTCCTCTGCCTAGAATATAACTTCTGTTACCAACTGGAGAAAACTTTCTTCTCTTAAATCGCTCATGTGATTACGTTAGACCATCTGAAAAATCTGTCTTTTGATTAACTGGAAGTCAACTGCTTAGTAATTTTAATTACATTTGAAAAATCCCATTTGACGTGTAACATAACATAGTCATGGGTGTGAGATCTCATCATATTCCCAGTCCCAGGGATTAGGGTAGGAAGTCCAGGAACAGTTTTAGAATTCTGTTTACTATGTGTAGTTAGATTAATTTGTCACCATCTGCATTCCATTTTGGGATCCCCTGATATCCAGGTTGATTTTTTAATTTTTTAAACTTTAAAATTTTATTTATTTTTTTTTGCCGCTCCACTCATGGCATCCAGAATCTAGATCCCTGACCAGGGATCAAACCCCTGCCCCCTGCCAGTGGATGTGCGGAGTCTTAACCACCGGACTGCCAGGGTAGTCCTCAGGTTGATTTTTTTTAAAGTTAAGGGGGGTGTTGGATATGTCTACTTCCTTGATTATGGTGATGGTATCATGGGTGTTTGCATATGTCTAGACTCAACAGATTGTACACAGATATGTGCAGTTCTTCAGGTATCAATTATATATCAGTGAACTGTAAAAAATAAAATAAATGTTTGCATATGGTTAAGTTCATTCTTGGTGGTGTAGAAATGCTTAGGGTTGTGTATCTACCAACAAAGTAGCATAGAACAGTTTTATCACCCTAAAATCCCTTTGTAGTCACTTCGTAGATATCCCCTTCCCCACAACCAACTGTTGGCAACCACATATCCAAATCTGTTTACCTTCCAGACAGTTAGTGTTTTCTAGAATGTCACATGAATGGTATCATACAGTATGTAGCCATTTGGGTTTGATTAAATGCATTAAAAATGCATTTAAGATTTATCTATGTTATGGCATAAATCAAGAGTCCCTTCCTTTCTTATAGTTCAGTAGTATTCCGTTGTATGGATGTACCACATCTATACCTTTAACTAAAGTCTTAAAGTAACATTTTAGTGTTTGCCGAAATGACAGGACTCATTTTATAACATTGTCTGTAGCAACAAAGGAACTCAGATTTGTCTTGTTACAGAAGTAAGCTTTCATAAATAGCCTTTGTAAGTAATAAGGGATACATATTCATACACATTTGTGTGTGTGTGTGTGTATGTATAATTGACTTCTATGTCAACTTGGCTTCTGTATCAAATTGACTTCTGTAAAATATACAAGAGTCATACTGACACCTCCAGCTGGTCTTAAAGGGAGTGTCTCTAGCCTGGAAGATGAGAAGGTCATTTTTTAATTCTGTCTGCGTAAAGCCTTGTACAGCCAGCCTCATTTATTTCCTAAATGTCAATAGTGATACCCAACTTTTTTGATGGTAGAGGCTCAGTAAAAGTTCCAAATATTTACTTAATGGCTATACAAAAGAGAAAGGACACTTTATAATCTTCAGGCAATGACTCCAAAGAATATCACTTAAATTAAAAATTAATTGTGAAGCCCTCTAAGACAGCGGTCCCCAACCTTTTTTGGCACCAAGGACTGGTTTCGTGGAAGACAGTTTTTCCACGGACGGGGAGTGGGGGATGGTTCAGGCAGTAATGCGAGCAATGGGGAGCCATGGGGAGCGGCAGGTGAGGCTTGGCTCCATTGCCCGCCGCTCACCTCCTGCTGTGTGGCCCAGCTCCTAACAGGCGCGGACCGGCACCGGTCCATGGCCCCGGGGCTTGGGGACTCCTGCTCTAAGAGAAGGAAATAATTAAAAAAATAAGAAATTAATTAAACCCTTAAATGATCATATTTTCCTGCAACTTTATAATTTCACATCCTTTAATTCTGCTACTTTAAGGAATATATTGTAAAAGGCGGAATATTTTCCATGAAAAAGATGGAAAAAAGGAGAAAATTTGGACTTATTGGAAATGCGTAATTTATGTACAATTTATTTAAAAATACTCTTTGTTCCAAACCCTCTTCTTGTCTTCATACAAATGAATGACTAAAATAATGCATCGTATGCAATTATTTCACTCAAATATATTGCCAAAGCAAACATGTCATTTAAAAATGATTCTTCCAGATATTGTGTATAGTTTTCAATGTATGTATATAAATATTAAGAAGAAAAAAATAAAGCAGCATAATAGAATATTACCTTAGTGGAACTATCTTATGGATTTGAATGTAGTGCTTTTCATTGCAGTGATTTTAAAACATTTGCATTATGTGTGGGTTGAAAAAGTATTTAGAAAACTAATTTATAGAACAGAATGTAAATATGAATTTTAAAGCAATATTCATGATTGAGGGCAAAATAATTTTCAGAAAAGAAAAATATTTCCTTCTCCAAAACTTATTATCATACTACAGATGTTAGACAATAGGCACAAAACACACTTAGGTGAAGTCATTTTGTGATGCATTAAGCTAATAGCAAGGTTTGCATCAACTTCTTCTGTTCCTAGTTAAGTTTTACTGGAATTCACTTTCTTTTTTAGGACAGAAAAGACTAGATTGTCCACCCACCACACATACACAAAGACACGTGTATGGAAATTAATGCTTTGTGGAACCAATGAATCACAAGTTGTACCATATAGTTACTAAAACTTCCTACTCCCAGGTGAAATGTGGAAATACTCATCTTTTTATAGATATTCCAATAATTGCTACAGACTGGCTGTACTTGGAGTTATATCCCCTCTCTGTTTGCTTTATTGAGGAATGCAGCTCTCACTTTAAACCTCACTCTTTTTTTGAGAGAAGGGAAAAAACAGCTAAAATACAACCAACACAAATCCCTGTGATTTTAAATGGAAACCACAGGATTCCCTTCTCTCTCCAGAGGACTTTTCTGACTCTTCTTGGTTGGCTCACCTAAACAGGAACACCAGTGATACTTAGTCCTTTCTTCTTTAAAACAAGAGTTTGCTTCTTAGAAGGCTAGATTTCCTCTACCCTGCTTATGTGCAGGCAGTTTATCTTGGAAAGTCATCTCAGAGAAGAAGAGTAACGGACGGGGATTTAAAACAAAGACGGAGGGTGGGCCAGTAAAAGGTCTCTCTTTGAGCTGTTTAAAACATGCCTCAGAATTTCCATCCAAGAGGTGTATTCAGAAACATTCATCTGTCAGCCCTCATCCCACTGATCAAAGGCTTTTCAGTGGGGCATTAATCACCCCTACCTCTGCATAATAGGTTGTGGGAATATGGGGACAAGCTAATCTTTGAGGGCATCCCAGATGGCTGGAGACCAGGAGCAAAGTGAAAACTTAGTAAGGCAAGGTGTTGCCAGATGACACCTGTAGGAAGCCATTGTCTAGTAAGCAGTTGCTGCTGTAAGATGAGCAGAGAGGGCATGAGGCAGTGCCTGGGAGGTAGTTTTGGGAAGCCTCAAACTGGAGCAGACATCAAAATTCCCTGAAGGACTGACTACAACAGATGGTTGGGTCCCACCCTGACAGTTTCTAATTCAGTAGGTCCTGGATGGGGACCGTGTGACACTAATACTGCCAGTCAGAGGATCACACTTTGAGAACCGCTGGATTGGGGATCTCCAAGCCCTTCCTGTTCTTTTAGGTTATGATTTTAATAACTAAAGGAGGAAATTACATAGAAGAGAAACATGGAAAAGGACAGGTACAGGCTAAAACAAAATTCATTGAAGCAATAAAGGAGGTCTCTAGCATTTAGGTTCTTCTTATCTCTTTTTTCTTTTTCCATTCATCTCTCTCTCTTTTTATTCTCAACTCACTTTATTGCTTCAGATAGAAAAGCGTTAAGCAATGCTCATATTTTAGCTTTTACATTTTGGGGTAATGTCCTACATGTTTATGTCCTGGTTTGTATATAAGGGTTATAATGAAAACATATGGAAATATCTATTTTGTAGCAAAATTAACAGTACTCAACTGCAATGTTATTAGGTAGTTTCAAAATCTCCCATCTGAGTATCAAGCTGTATCTTCTGAATGAAAAATTCAGAAGCTTAAGTCATTAATGGTGGTATAATGTAAATTACAAGAGGAGAAATTATAGTCCACATCCTTTGCTGGGTGTTGGACCTTAATAGCATGCATAATTCATCGAAAAGTCCTGTGTAGAGGAATATGGAATAACCTTCAAAAATAAATCAAGGAAAACCGGTTACTAATCTACAGAGTAGTTTACCTGGAGGAAGGTAATGTGAAGGAAAACAGTCCATCATTTCACATGGCTTAACGCCATCTGTGATGAAAGTTACTCAGGGCTACATGTTACACATGGAATAAAAAATATTTACGCCCAAATATCTGCCACTTGGAGAGAAATCAGCCAAACAATGATAAATGAATTGAGCAAAGCAGGTATTAAATTAAGCAGACAAATTTCACTTTGATTGTGAAGTTCAGCCAGAGGGGAAGCAGTTGGAAGAGGAAGCCATAGCCAGAGGCGTCCGTGTCTGTTGTAGATGGACAATCACGTGATCAGGCATTAGGACCAAAATTACTCACTGTCCGTTCTATCCATGAGCAGCTACAAGGCAGTCTCATTTTCTTGATAAATGGTAAATCTCCAGATGGTGATGGAAGACAATACTCAAAAAACTCACCTGTCTAAGGAAGACTTTCCTTTATATATATTTCTAGTTTCATATTAATTTCTGATGAAGTTTATAGACTTTGAACGTTTTCTTTGATACTGGTTAAAGGTATTAGCCTACGCTTGACATAAATTTTGCTTGAGTTATGCAAATATAAAATGGTAACTAATGTTAAGGTTTCAAATTTCGAATTCTCTTATTTACAAACAAGTTTCTATGAAAGTTGGTAAATGAGGGAGGTTCCGGGAAGATACGGTGATTTGAGGATCAAACCTAAAGTTTACACTGTGTCCCAAAGAAAATATCTTCTTTAAGGTACTATTATGCAAAACACTTGGTTTGGCTTTGGTTTGTATGAAAACACACTCATGGCCTGCTTTTTTTTTTTTGCGGTACGCGGGCCTCTCACTGTTGTGGCCTCTCCCTTTGCGGAGCACAGGCTCTGAACGCGCAGGCCCAGTGGCCATGGCTCACGGGCCCCCCGCTCTGTGGCATGTGGGATCTTCCCGGACCGGGGCACGAACCCGCATCCCCTGCATTGGCAGGCGGACTCTCAACCACTGCGCCACCAGGGAAGCCCCATGGCCTGCTTTTGATTACCTATGACACCTGGATAAAAGGAAGGAACGGGTAAAGTAAATTCATAGCTTTGCCCATCTAAATCCTCTTTGGTGATAAGGGAGAAAGTTAATTTGAGGGCACATATACTCATCCACTGTTACATTCTGGATTGCTTCTTACCTGTTGAGAATTCCACTTTCAGGGGAGTTGCTAGGGGTGGGACAAGCTCTGCATTCCCTGATCTGTTCCTCCTGTAAGGTGCTGTGGACTTACATTGTAATAACCTCTGTTAGTTTACCGTAGAGCACACTTTAAATGCAAGTGTTTGTCTGGGTGGTAATTCCAGAAAGCATTGACAGGGGAGTGAGAAGTATGTTTGCGGAGTGATTTGCCACCAGGCTGCAGAGGCTGAATCATGTCAATAAACACTGGAGATTTGTCAGGTTCCAGAATTATCCAAGCAAGGGACAATGAAAATGGACAACTCCGTATCTGCCAACTCCATTCCACCCTTAGTTTCCCAGCACTTTCATTTAGTCTTCCATGCAGGGGCTGAGAGCAATAGGACATCTTCGACACGTACTGCGGTGTTAAATGCCGCAGGGAGATGAGCTGGGCACAGACCACATTTACTATTTATACGTATTTCTATGTTCCCTTGTAAGTTTCTTTGATAATTATACCTCCTTTATGGGTTGTGTTGAACAATGAGATTGAGGGGAAGTGCAAACCAGGCAACTCCATTCAGTAATAGAGAGAATGTACATTGAAGTTGGCAATGTTTGTCCCCAGAGGTAGGATTTGGGGACAAAGGTTGGATTTTAAGAGTTATTTCACTCATTGATCCCAAAGGCTGATTTGTCTCCAACCTATCTAAACTTTCTCGAATTTGCAGCGATTTGAATTCCATGGAGAAAAGTAGACTACAATAAAAGCCTTCATGGATTTTAAGAGGAGGCTCATTGTAGAAATTAGCGGTGGTGATTTGCGAAGTGATTTGTTCATTTTAGTTGCGTTGATTCCACTCTTGTCATGGGGTAGACTTCTGGAAAACAAACCTCTTGGAAAGAACTGAAGGGAGAGTGGATGAAGATGGTTTCATGCACTTTATGAGTCAGGCTCTCTCTGAATACCCATCAATTAGAGGTGAAGACAATAAAAGGAAAAATCTGCCCCATCTGGTTCTGCGTAACACTCCCCAAGAGCTTTGACAAAAAGTCTTTTCTGCAAAGAGAGACCAGATCTCTGGAGAGGCGTTTGTTTTTCAGGCTCGCTGAAATGCTTTTCCTTTGCAGGGATGTTATTTCAGTAGAGCCAGATGAGATGCACTTGCTATTTTTATAAGTTTTTAAGGGCTTAAGCAGGGCAAATATGTCTTTTCAAGCTGCCTTCTGCAATAAGCCTGATGCTAAAGCAGCTTTATGTCCCATAAAGAGTAACATTAGCCTCATGGAGCTGTAGGCGATTTCTGATAAGCTTGAGGATGATTCCTTAGTATCAGATTAGTGTAGGGAAGGCTTGTATTATTTTCCAATTTTTAAAAGCTACTGGTATAAAATAAAGTGTATTTTGACCAAAATACTTTTTCTCTATTTGACCAAGTTAAGCTTTGACAATCTATATTTTTACAGGATATAGGAATTCAGGTATTTGGAGCATTTTTTAAAAAATGTAACATGTAGCTATATCTCACATTTCTGTATCCAGCCCTGAGCATTCATGTTATAATTGAATTTTTGTTTCTCCCCCTTTACATGGTATTCCCACCTGGGAGACCTTTGCCATCTAAAATAAAGTATATTAAAGATGAAGTTCATGTTCTTTGTCCAAAATCCAAGTTTTCACTGTCAATCTTTTATTTGACTCACAAACTTGTATTCTTAGATGGTCGTTGAACATTGAGTAAAATCTCCAGGCTTTACTCATTTATCCCTCCATCCAAATTCTTCTGTGATGCCTATTTCCCTCCTGTTCCCCAGTCATACATCTAGCTGACTTCCAATTAACAGTGACAGCCCTATTTCTGGCCTTCTTGCTATTCTAGTTTCTGCCGCCTTTAATCTGTCCTACTTGCAGAAGCAAGATTTATCAACAAAATAAGTTTTGATTATATAAAACATGTTTTTTGGTAATTTTTAAATGGCTTCCAGTCGCTTCTTGAAATTAAGGTCCCAGAGTGTAGTTCTCCATAAATTGTTCACAGCCCACTTCACTCATTATCCTCATAGTTTTCTCCCGTCCTCTGTGTCATTCTCGTGTATTTACACAGCCAATCATGACACGTACTGGTAGTGCCTCTGTCCTTGAGCACGTTGGAGATGATATTTGCAAATGACTGTCTGTCTGTCTGCCAGCTCTGTCATGCACGAACACGTGTGCACACATACTTTCTCTCCGTTTTCTTATTCTGAAGGCTGCTCAAGAGTTGACCCTGGGCGGCGCTGAGTCTCAGGGTCCCTGGATTGTAATGTCAGCTAATTTACTGTGCAACTTGGGAAAGCCCTGACCTCTGTGAGCCTCACTCTCTTTGCCAATAGAAGGAAGGAGATGAAAGAGAGGTTTTCCAAAGTGGATTCCATATTGAGGCTTTTTTTTTTTTTTACATTTTATTTATTTATTTTTATTTTTGGCTGCGTTGGGTCTTCATTGCTGCGTGCAGGCTTTCTCTAGTTGCGGCGAGCAGGGGCTACTCTTCATTGCGGTGCGCGGGCTTCTCATTGCAGTAGCTTCTCCTGTTGCGGAGCACGGGCTCTAGGTGCCCGGGCTTCAGTAGTTGGGGCGCACAGGCTCTAGAGCGCAGGCTCAGTAGTTGTGGCACACAGCATGTGGGATCTTCCCGGACCAGGGCTTGAATCCATGTCCCCTGCACTGGGAGGTGGATTCTTAACCACCATTCTTAACCACCACCAGGGAAGTCCCTCCATATTGAACCTTTGACGATTTGCATTGCAGTAAGAAATCTTTTCTTGATTAACTACGCCTGGCTATTGCCACGAGTCACACTTTTTCAGACTGTTTAGCGCCCAGTTGTTAATGTGCAGTTAATGTATGTCTTTGTCACTTACTGCCACTGTGAAATGACAGGTTCCTGGAGTTTGCCTAATGCCATCATACCGGGGTATTCAGGAAATGTGCAAATCATTAGCTCATGTAAGAACTTTCCCACACAAGTTGGTTGTGTTTGTAATAGAATTCTATGTGCTGAGAAATGCAGTATCAATGATTATGATTTCCAGTAATGCCTGGCTGGAAAAATATAAACTTGCATTTTGAAAATGTGCTATTTTTTCTAACTTTTGGAACAACAAATGCCAGATTTCAATTTCAACATTACCTTTGTATTGGAGCTCTTTGCCAACTTCTCTTAAGCTTATGCCCCCCAACGAGCTGAATAATGATCCACCTGGAGCTGAGTTCTCTCTTTTCATTTCTCTGTCATTTCTCCATTTCTCTTTCTTTGCCTTAAAAAATTCCACCATGCAGCAGTGCCCAATGTGACCATTAAATAAAACCAATTAAGGTGACATCGGCAGTTCTGGTAATGAGAGTCTTGCCGTAACTCTAAGAGGCAAAATAACATTCCCTGGTGCTGAGAGGGGGCAGCTGTGGGCTCACCCTGATCATGTACCTTGGCAATTTAACATGACTAATTGTAAGAACACTTCTTCACAGGGGATCGTGTTCATCTTCAAAAGTTCTATCTCCATAGTTTCTAGGAGCCATGTATTTTCTGTTTGTCCAAGGGCTGCTATTTCTCCCTTGTTTTATAACAGCCCCACATCCCGTTTCATAGTTCTCAGTTGAGTTTGATGGTACTCTGTAGCTGTCTTGATGGGCTGCCAATTCTTTCTGATTGACGACTTAGGACCAGGCAGACAAGCAGCATGCAGATGAGTGCTGGCTGGGGCCCGAGGGGGCGTGTTGTCAAGTCTTCCTTTCTCAGTGGAGTTTTCTGCGTATTTGAATTTTTAAGTGTGTTGTCCAAAGTAAATGAATTATATAAGGTTTGTGATGGCTTCAGGATCTGGCCACGTATCAAAGTCCTCAGAAAAAAGCTTTTCTCCCATTCTGTTGAGCCTGTTGAGGGACTGTTTGCTTCAGCTCTGTGCCAGCCTCCTCATTTCCACATGCCTCGTCCTTAGTCTTCCAGACCTGGATGTAATGTCAACAGCCTTGTGAAAGACCCAGGAGGTCAAGCAGAAACATGGTGACTCTCTTGATCTCCTCCCTTGATTTCTTTCTCACCCTCTCAATCCTTCTTCACCCTTGATTGCTTGTGAGTAATCTCTTCTGTTCTTACTGCTTCTGCCGTGGATGGAGCAGTCTAAACACTTGTCTCTCTTGACCTGGCCTCTTGGCCTTAGTCTTTCTAACCCGTTCTCCAGGCTGACGTGAAGTCAGTCATTCTGACACACCCGTTTGAAATCATGTCCCTCCCCTGACCCACACCGCATATCGGTTCCACTTCACTTTGAGGAGAGAGTCTGACTCCACACCAGGACGTACAGGGCTCTCCAAGATCGAGCCCTTGCCTACATTTCTGACCAGTCTGACCTCTCACCATTCCACATCCTTACCCCTGGGTTTTCAGTAATATTAACTATTTGCAGTTCAGAGTTAGCACTTGAACAATCCTGACCATGAGTGCCTTGAAGAATGTATCTTAAGGCACCTCTCTTTCCTTACCTGGGTCCCCGCCCTGCATGACTGTAGCCAAATCTCTGTTTACGATGATTGCCTGCTGGTCCAGGCACACATTAAAGCATAGATATACGTTATTGGTTGGACTTGCTGAAAGTATGGAGGAAAGAAGTCTTAAAGTAGGAATCTGAAGAAGTAAACATACAGCTAATATCCTTGTATAAAAGAGAATAGACTGAGTGTTTGGTGTCAGAAAGATATGCCACAATTTCCATAGAAGGCAGCTCTTTGGGACTCGAGGGAAGAGGGGAACAACAATGGTTGGAATCACCATGCAACACACTCTTAATGAAATGGTAGAGCAGAATAAGAGTGAGACAGCAGCCTTTCAGGCAAGGGAAAGAGCCTTAACCAAGGCTGAGAGAAAGAAGAGCATGACGTGGTAGGGACAGAAAGGTTATGCAGATATAATATATACATCTCTCTGTATATAATATATATGCAGATATTATATATATACATATACATACAGACAAGCTTGTATATATGTATGTAGTCATGACAGAGCAGATCATGCTGCGACAGGAAACAGAGCTAAATCTTGGAGGCATAGTCTAATCAAAGCTTATTTATTGTGTCATTTAGGAAGCCGGGTACTATCCCCCATGGAGTAGCATTACTTCTGAGTCAGGAAGTGGAGAGACAACTCAGCACTTATGGAGATGGGTAGTATGTACACACAGGACTTCTAGCCAGGTCAGGGAGCTGGCAGAGAAAGTAACAGCCTGGTCCAGGAAGTCAAAGCATCTTTAGAAAGAAGATACTGTACCATTTTTCAGTCCTATGCAATAACTCAAATTTAGTTATTTCTGCTGATTATCTGTATGTTAATAACACAATCATTTTCTTAGATTTGTCCCTTGGAGCCAATTTCTATTTCTTGCTCCTCCACTATGTTCAATCAACTGTTGGTGTTATATGGAATCATCCTTCACAAATCTCACCCATCTGTACTCCCCAGTGCATTCTCAGCTATGTATTCTAAGCATCTTTGTTCATTCTAGTGAGAAATGGTTTCAGATTTAAATATCTGGGTGCCAAAGGCTCACTGCTTATGGTCTGTGTAACTGTTTCCAGGCCTTGTCAATAGACATAGCTAGGAATATATTTTTGTTTTTGTTTATGTTTTTCAGAGAAAATACATTGTCTGCTCATACTGATGTTTCTAATTCAAATTTAGAATTATAGGATTTTAATTCTTAGATTTAATATTCATATATCTTTCACAGTGAGATCTTGATTAAAATAATTACTCATTTCTTTTATTCTACTGTGTGTGTGTACACATAATAGTTTCAGATTAACAGTATCAATATTATTGCAAGCAACATTACTCAACAGAATTTAAGATTTCTTAACTTGCTTTTATCCTGAGGATATTTCCTACTAGTCAAATTGTTGTGTTTCAAATTCACTTGAGGTAAATACTTCCTGGGTTGTTAAGCAATCACTGTGGTACTTAGCTTGTATGTTTCCCTGTGCTTTTGACTTTTAGGGATTAAGTTACTTGGAAACAGTTTGATCCCCTCAGATTTGCTTTTAAGCTTTATTAGGTAGAACCACAGCAACATTTAGTTTAGTACTAATTTTGACCTACTACCGAGGTCAGACCTCCAAATTAAACCTTGATGCAATTGAGTTACATATCGGTAGATTATCCTCTGTAGGTGTTGCACCATTTTACCTTCCTATCAATAATGTATGAGAGAGTCTGTTTATTCACATCTTGTCAACCAAGTAAGTGGTCAGTCCCTTTGCAGTATAATAAGTGATGAATGTGTTGCTTTGCAAACTAGCCCTGGTATACAGAAGGCAAGGAGACACCAAAGAAAGAGGCAGACCACTCCAGATTGGTAGGTAGAAGGTTTTAATAAGCAAGGGGACTGACTTACTGACTTGGGCAGCCACAAGACGAATAGATCACCACATACACCTGTGAGATTAAAAGTTTATACAGAGGCCTTAACTGAGTTCAGTCACCTGTATCATCCAGATGTTCTCAACAACCCCTTACCCTTTCAAGGCTGCATCCTTGAGACAGTTCCTGAAACCTGAGTGGGACCCTGTGGGGCCTTCCTGGGGACAGACCCCCTCTCCACCGTGTCTCCCACTTCTTGTTTATAGAAAAGCTTTAGCCTGCTAGGCCTTCCCCGAGTTCCAAAGGGCAAATTTAATCCATTAATAATTAGAGAAGTGAGAAAATACAGAAACAAAGGAAAGCAGTCAAGCAAGACAAAATAATAATAGCTTAGCCATAAAACAAAGAAAATGACCCCTTAGTTCCTCCTAAGTTCTACATACAGGTAATATCCAGACACATATCCTTGGCTTGTTCTGCATAAACTAAGAGTGCCCCCCCCCGCCCACTGCCAATACCAGGTGGAGGAAGTTGACTGCATGCTGACCACCAGCACGTAGACCCCAGACTGGTTGGAACCAGAAAACTGATGATTGAGATTCCTGAAATACCACCCTGTTATGTCATCACCTCCCAATCAGAAGACTGTCCCTGAGCTGATCAGGCAACCTGCCACTCTCACCCCTAATGTTGCCTTTAAAAATCCTTCCCTGAAAGCTACTGGGGAGTTCAGGTCTCCTGAGCATTAGTTGCCCATTCTCCTTGCTTGGTGCCCTGCAGATAAACACTGTACTTTCCTCCACCACAACCTGGTGTCAGTACATTGGCTTTGCTGTGCATTGGGCAAGCCGACCTGAGGTCAGTTCGGTAACAGTCCCGCTGTGGGAACGGTGAGCAGAGTGTACATTCCAAGTCGGGGGAGGGAGTGAGGACCCTGCTGTTGCCTAGGTCCAGCTTGTAGGTCAGCTGGTGGTCCCATCCTCTCAATGTCCTCCTCCAACAAAATGATAATGTCTGAGTTTTATATTTTTCTCTTGTTATGGGTGAGGTTGAGCCTCTTTAAGATGAGAGCCATTTGCATGTGATTTGCTGTGAACTCCTGTGCGTGGTTCTGCCCAGTCTTCTCTTAGTATGTTCTCTATTTTTAAGAGAACTCTTTAAACAGTAGAATATTAACCCTTGGCCTGCTATTAGTTGCAAATATTGTCCTCGTTTTTCATTTGTTTTTTTATTTGCTCTGGTATTTTTAAATCACATAGTTGTTTTTACATGGTTAAACTTATCTTTTCTCACATTGTTTCTAGATTTTGAGTCCTATTTAAGAAAAGCTTTTCCTAGTCCTAGGTTATAGAAGAATTTGTCTGTGCTTTCTCCTAATATTTGCTATCCTGCTAAGTATATTATTCCAGTACTATTTTAAAAAATAATTCATCTTTTCTTTACTGCTTTGACATAAAGCCTTTATTGTATATTAAATTTCCATGTTGGTTGTCAACTTTTGCAATATCCTTTTTTTATTTTGCAATGTCAAAATGGAACAAAGAACTTTTAAAAGCAGGATTAAAAATGTTTTAGTAACCAATAAACATTAATCTAGTGATAATTAACCGAGTTAAATCTAAAATTGATTATATTGATAAATTCTGATTATTTAATTCATGTAATATGACAAAGAATTTCAGGAAGATTAAAGTGCTAATCAAGTGAATAAATAATATCCAAATCCTCTGTCTTGAAACGATGTTTATCACTTCCATGATTATGAAACAGTGCAGTATTATTGAATATGGCTTTATGGAAATCTAATTCTTCAAATAGCACAGATAACTTGGCATATTATATATATGTATCTTTAGCCTGAAATAAACTTTTTAAAGGATCTGATGTATAAAATGTGCTTTTTAGAAATTTAGCTTGCCACTAAGAATTTTTCATTTTTTTAGGGAAAGCTCATTGTTGGATCCACTTTGCTAATCTTTGCTAGATAACTTTAAGCCACAGACTTGTGTAAGACGTTGGATTTGGAAAGAACATTCTCAGATCTCCTGCTCCGTGGCTGCCAGCCTCCATAGGGTTATAATCTGCTTTCCTTGTGATTGCAGCTGTAGTTTTCCTCTGACTCTCCTTAGGTAATATAATCGCTAAAGTTAAGTGTTCCGTATTTGCATATTAAAACCCAAAATGAGATAACATTTTTGCATGTCAACTTGCATTTTTTAAAAGTACTCTTTTGGGGTTGTATGTGTGTGTTTTGAGTCTGAGGAAATTGGCATTCTTAACTTGATATTGAGAGCAAAAATGTTTTGAACCTTCCTAGAGGAAAATGTGCTCATTTGTGGAATGACTTCCATTTCCCGCTGCCATTTGTCTGACCTCACTCACCCTTACAGTTTCCGCTCAAGTGTCGTCTCCCCCAGGAAGCTTTCTCTGACCACTACTCACTCCACATCCAAAGCACCCTTATTTGTCCCCATCAGAGCAATGGCCTTGCTTTCCTGACATGTTCTCTTTTTGTGTGTTTGGCCCTGGTATGGCTGTGCATTCCTTGAAGAGAGGGATGATATTTTATTGGATTGTGTGGCTCTGTATCTCATGCTCCATTCACAGTGCCTGGCACAGAGAACGCAGACAGCTCGTTTTTTGACTTGACATTTTTGGTTTGTGATAAAGTGTCCAAAAAGTGTGTCATTGATATGTAGTCATTGTGTTATTATGGTAAGTCATTTGGCACCTGCTACATTAGTGCCTTTTTAATTATAAAGTGCTACTTTCTATGTTGTCGTTGGCCTCATTTCTCCGAAGTCAGAGAGTTTATGGCATTTTACACCCATGCTACAAAGGAAAATGCTAGTTGATGCTCAAGATCTATTTGATGAGTAATGAACTTGAGTGATACCCTAGTCAGAATATGCTGTATCTGAGATCTGTGATCCAGGTAGAACGATTAATGTACTATGAATATTTCAGAATAGTCACAGAGAACACCAATTGCATAGTGAATAATTACACAGTGAAGACATAATGAATCTTTGCATGATTGAAAGCCTGACAGAAGATTGAAGGGCAAAGCAATGCCCAGGAAAAAAGGCATAAGTTTTAAAAACTAGTAAACTAATTTAAAACATTCCTAACCTGAAATAAGAAAGAAGCAAATTATCATTATACTAATAATATAAAACACTGAAGCTTATGAAAGGACTCATTGGCAGCTGTGACTGCCTTTTCAAAATATACCGAGGTCTTTAAAACTTGCTTGGTCACTATTAGATTCTAGAGATAATTATCTGGGTTTATTCCATTTTATCTACAGTTGTTTCTCTGGAAAGATTTTTTTTTTTGGCCACGCTGCACAGCACGCAGGAATCTTAGTTCCCCCACCAGGGATCGAACCCCTGCCCCCTGCAGTGGAAGCGCAGAGTCTTAACCACTGGACCACCAGGGAAGTCCCTGGAAAGATTTTTGAAACACACGTCAGCTTCATTTTGTTTCTTGGTACATTTTCAGTGCTTATCGCGCATTTTCTGAATGAAATGTTCCCAGCAAGGGTGGCTGTTTTGTTTTAGAGACAGGTTTTAGAAGAAACAACTGTGCATTTGGCATTGGAAAGCCTGGGTCCTGTTCCTTGCTACTGCATTCCCTTATGAAATCCTTCGAGCCTGTTAACCAACTTTGTCTGAGCCCCATTGTACTAATCGCTAAAGTGAAAATGAGAAGATCTGTCCTGCCAAAGATAGAGAGCTGTCACAGGGAGCCCGAGTGGTGATACATGAGAATACCTTTGGTATCACCCACGGAATCCTAGGCCCAAGTACGCTGTCATGATTGTTACTCACAGGCCTTTCATTATATGACTATCAGTAACAAAACCAGTTATCTTCCTTTTGTTTTCTTTGTTCTTTGTTTTAAATGTGAAACATATTGAAAAAGTCCAAAGGAACAAAATTGTGATTTCTGTCCCTCCCCCTTCCAATTCCAACCCCCAGAAGAAGTGACTGTTAACAATCTGCTATGTGCACTTTCTGACAGTTTCCAGGTTATATAATCCGTGTGTGTGTGTGTGTGTGTGTGTGCGTGCGCACGCGCATGTGCACGCATGTGTTTACAAAAGCGAAATCACTGGCTACTGGTTCATATTGAGCACCTATTTAACATGTTGCTTATCACACTTGGACCATGTGTCATGGGGTTATTTTCCTTTGTAATTTGGCTTGTCTCCACGGGTTCTGTTCTGTTCTTGGGATTGTTGACTCCAAGAAGGAATATAAAGAGAATGGGTTAGAATCTTACGGAGCAAGAGATTCAGTGAAAGTTCAGAGCAGAAAATTTTACAGTTCTCCAAAATGTATTTTTTGACAGTACATATTAAGTATTGCAGATTTAATTCATTCACTGCATATAGTTTTAGATATGAGGATTAGATTAAAAAAAAAGTCAACCATAGCATTCATAGTGGATTAAAATAAAAAGTTAAGCTGAGTATAGCATTCCTGTTAAAAGAGTCAGACTTTTATAAAAGTTAGATTTCCTACATATGTGAAATCAGTACCTTATGATGTTATATTTTTTTAAAAGATGGACTAGCAAAGTTATTCACGTGCAGCCATTCATGACCCCCTTCCTTTTTTTGGCAAATGGTGCAACCTATTTCCCTGTGGAAGCCATTTATTTTCAGGTGTTTTCCTATCAAACATTTAAGTGACAAGAACAGCTGGTCACAACTCCAGAGAGACATTAGGAAGAAAGCAGTAACCTCTGAAAATGAATGGAATTTATAAGCACAACTGGCTACAATGGTCATTTTCATTTTATATTAGGAGAACATTTGTGTTTTGTAGGCACTTTACTTTTTATATTTCTCTTTTATATCACAGTTTTAAAGTACAGATGCAAGGGCAACCCTAGATCTTATTTTGCAAAATATATGAACATTCTTATTCAGAATGTGAGGAAGGACAACAGCATCTAAAACAAAATTCTTCATTTTTCCAAAATGCAAAAGCAGTTCATACTAAGTTTAAAAATTCCAATTCTGTTCCATGAACATTGCTGCTGCATTTTACACATAGGCAACTGAAATCTTGGTTATTCATCTTAAGTTGACTTTTTTTTTTTTTTTTTCGGTACGCGGGCTTTTCACTGTTGTGGCCTCTCCCGTTGAGGGGCATAGGCTCCGACGCACATGCTCAGCGGCCATGGCTCACGGGCCCAGCCCCTCTGCGGCATGTGGGATCTTCCCGGACTGGGGCACGAACCCGTGTCCCCTGCATTGGCAGGCAGACTCTCAACCACTGCGCCACCAGGGAAGCCCTTAAGTTGACTTTTTAAAATATAAAAAAATTCCTGGACCAATGTGAGGTATATGTGTATATATCTATATCTATATATCAATATATTGCTCAAATTTCATCTGTGAGAGGATTAAACATTAGGATGCTATCATTATTATAAATAAAACATTTTAATGTGTTTAAATAAAGTATATAAAAGTATAGAATCACAATACTAAATGTTTAACATGAAAAATTGCAGATTTATGTTTTCACTCAATTGTGTTAATTTAGAGTGGTACTATCACTCATTTTTTGGGTGAAGTTTTACACTCTGACTTACTTTGCTTCAGGTAGTGAGATCACAGGAAAGGTGATCTAGACCTGTTAGTTGTAATGAAATAGCACCACTGTCTTGGAATTGCAGTCCATTCTAGTGTAATACGTCCATTAGACATGACAAGGGGGGTCGTGCAGGCCGCCCTCTCAGAGTGATGCTCATTGCTAGGTGTGAGGTACCCACAGGTAAGCCTTATGAGAACTCTGGTAGACTTTATCTGGAAAAGAGAGGACCTGGGGACTGGGAGGGAGGAGGATGTCTTCACATATCAGAAGAGGAGTCATCTGGAAGAGAGAATAGTGTTTTTTTTTTAAATAATTTTTAGTTTAATTAATTTATTTATTTTGGCTGTGTTGGGTCTTAGTTGCGGCACGTGGGATCTTTTGCTGCGGCGCCCGAGCTTCTCTCTAGTTGTGGCGCGTGGGCTCTAGAGCGCGCAGGCTTAGTTGCTCTGCAGCATGTGGGATCTTAGTTCCCCAACCAGGATCGAACCCGTGTCCCCTGCATTGGAAGGTGGATTCTTAACTACTGGACCACCAGGTAAGTCCCCAGGAAGAGAGAATAGTTTTAACTCAGGTGGACATAAAAAGCCAAACAAAGAACAATGATTAGAAATTACAGAGATGCAAGTGCATACCCATACAGGGAAGAATTTTCCAAGAACTCATTATAATTGTCCAAAAGTGAAAGTGCTCTCTTGGGAGAAAGGCTGAGGCTTTCCTTCCATATCTCATGCTTAGCCCTAAAGAAAGCCGATGGTGATTCAAGAAGCCCCTGGTTTTAGTTCTCTGACCACTGGTGAATCGTTACAAGCAAGGGAGATGGTTTCCCATGAACAGAAGGGTGGTGAAACTCAAAGTCTGATTTTCTTCTTTTTGAAAATACTTTGTAGTATCATAACGTTCCTACATATCAGGAGATACGGGAATTCAAATGAGCTTAGAACAAAAAGAGGAAGGAAAAGCATGCTGAAGTCCCACAGGCATAACAGATGGCATCAAACCCAAACTGATGTTGACAATCAATGTCAAAATATCTTAGGGTGTTATTGACAGAGGTATGGGATGAAAGTGAATCCAAGAAGCTTAATGAAAAATGCAGAACTGAGAGAATTGACAAAAGAAATAACAGAAAATGGACCTCTAGGATATTTTTAAACATAACTTGAGCAACATTTGACTTATTTCTAGAGTCTCTGAAATGTATTTCTTAGTAAGTGTGAAGCAGAGAAATCAATAACGAATAGACTCTGCTTATCCATGTTTGTTTTATTTTATTTGGAAGGACCGTGGAAAGCCTCTGAGGGATGGAATAGGTATTGACATAATTGTGTATATACTAATTTTTTGAGACTTTGCATTGTAAACTCAATGAGTTGGTGTCTGAAAGGTTCCTTTGTGGTGGTGTAAGAAATCTCTCTTCAGGGCTTCCCTGGTGGCACAGTGGTTGACAGTCTGCCTGCCGATGCAGGGGACACGGGTTTGTGCCCCAGTCCGGGAAGATCCCACGTGCCGCGGAGTGGCTGGGCCCGTGAGCCATGGCCGCTGGGCCTATGCGTCTGGAGCCTGTGCTCCGCAACGGGAGAGGCCACAACAGTGAGAGGCCCGCGTACAGAAAAAATAAAGATTAAAAAAAAAATCTCTCTTCATCACACGAATGTGTTTTTAAACATTGTCAAGGGAATTATCATGCACTTTTTGAAATACTAATATTCAGCCTTAGTACAGTACTGTGTCCTCCGATTCATGGCCTCATAGCATCCATGAACCTCCTACTATTAGATGCTGGCAGAGGTCACCTTTTTTTAAAAGATAGTAATGCCAGAAGTAAAAAGGTAAGCCATCTTTTAACCTCATACTGTCTGAAATAGACCTGAGAATATATCATCACAGTCACCGGATACTTGCCTTTTCACTAAGGACCACCAGTGGCCAACAACCCAAGGCTCCTACACACTTGAAGAAGAGCTAATGAATCTGTATTATCTACTGGCAGTTACACAGATGCGAAAGGGTTTTATTTTGCCCTGTGCTTTAATTATTTGTGACTTTTTCTTTTTTTTTTTGCTGTAATTTCAAACTTACAGAAAAGTTGCAAGAATCCTACAAGGAAGTCTCTTATACTCTTTAGCCAGATGCATCAATTGTTGGCTGTTGATTTGGTCCCATCAGCTCCTTCTGTCTGTGTCTGTCTCTATTACTATTTTGTCTCTGTGGGAGTGAAGCAGTTGTTTATTTTTATTTTTTTTTTGCGGTACGCGGGCCTCTCACTGCTGTGGCCTCTCCCGTTGCGGAGCACAGGCTCCGGACGCGCAGGCTCAGCGGCCATGGCTCACGGGCCGAGCTGCTCCACGGCATGTGGGATCTTCCCGGACCGGGGCACGAACCCGTGTCCCCTGCATCGGCAGGTGGACTCTCAACCACTGCACCACCAGGGAAGCCCTTGGGGGTCATTTTTAGAGGGTTTTTTTTTTTATTGAAGTATAGTTGATTTAAAATGCTATGTTAGTTTCAGGTGTACACCAAAGCAATTCAATTATATGTACATACATACATACATATATATATATTCTTTTTCAGATTCTTTTCTATATAGGTTATTAGAAGACATTGAAGATAGTTCCCTGTGCTATATACTAGGTCCTTGTTGTTTATCTATTTTATATATAGTAGTTTGTATCTGTTAATCCCAAACTCCTAATTTATTCCTCTTATGTCTCTGCTTTCCTTTTGGTAACCTTAAGTTTGCTCTCTATGTCTGTGAGTCTATTTCTGTTTTGTAAATAAGTTCATTTGTATCATTTTTTTTTTTTAGATTTCACATATAAGTGATATACGGTATTTTCTTACTTTGTCTGACTTCACTTAGTATGATAATCTCTAGGTCCATCCATGTGGCTGCAAATGGCATTATTTCATTATTCTTGTGGCTGAGTAATAGAAGTTTGTTGACCACAGGAAGGGATTAAGAAAATAAGACTCTGTACCATCAAAGCTAGTAATTACCTCTTAGTATCGTGAGAATGCAGCTCTTTGCAGAATGGGGGATCTGAAGTGAGGGTGTGTGTTTGGAGAGGGTGTTTGAGGGTTTAATGAAGACCAGTACAACTACTGAGAAGTAATCTCATCAGTTCATCACAACCCCTTGAAGTCAGTATGGGTCTAATTTTAAAACAGAGAAGAGCATAGCGTAGCGAGAACTGAATTACCTAACATGGCACGGCAAGTAGGTAGCAAACCCAGGTATCAAACCAGGTTTGCTTGATGCGGAGGTCCGTGCTCCCTCTGCTGGGATACCAGCCCTTACCTGGAGCCTGAGCTGTCTTGTTTTGGTAACTACACCTTCCAGGCTTTTCCTGACCCTCTTCCCTGGAAATTTTATCAACACCTGTCTCTCTGCTCTCAGATTTATTTGAAGATTTGCTTCTGTCCCAGTGACATGTTTGCTGAACAGAAAAATTTTCCGTGAAGTGAATGCCTTCCGGTAGGGCCTTCAAGTCCCTCATGCAAGGAATGCCTGGCTCTCAGGATGTTATTTCTGTCCTGGAGCAGGCAAGGGCCTTGACACGTCCACAACCCTGGGGCAGAAACGGCCTCATCCAACTAACACTTGCATAGTATTGACTGGGTTTAGTGGCTTCAAATGTTACTGCTTCTTTAAACAGAATAACTGACAATATAAAACATACTGTCTTAGCTTCCTCTGTTTGTTTTTTTTTTTTTTAATATTTATTTATTTATTTATTTTTGGCTGCGTTGGGTCTTTGTTGCTGCACTCGGGCTTTCTCTAGTTGCGGCGAGCGGGGGCTACTCTTTGTTGCGGTGCATGGGCTTCTCATTGCGGTGGCTTCTCTTGTTGCAGAGCACGGGCTCTAGGCGCATGGACTTCAGTAGTTGTGGCTCGTGGGCTTTAGAGCGCAGGCTCAGTAGTTGTGACACATGGGCTTAGTTGCTCCGCGGCATGTGGGATCTTCCCGGACCATGGCTCGAACCCGTGTCGCCTGCATTGGCAGGTGGATTCTTAACCACTGCGCCACCAGGGAAGTCCCAGCTTCCTCTGTTTTTAATCCTGGGTTACCAAAAGCTTCTACCTTTTTCTCTTTTTAAAGATTCAGTGTAGACCTTGTGGTGGTTTCTACTTAGGGAAAATGGGCACACATTAGAGTCAAAATGTTCACAGTAGGTCAAAAGAAAAATATTAAATTCTGCCAGGAATAGCTACTAATTGGTTTCTCAGGCAGGGAGGGATGTTTTCCAGGGGGAAATACACATTTATTAATAGGAAGGGCGCTAGGAGCTGGTTTTCTCCAGTGCGCTTGCTGGGTCCCAGCAGTAGTGTGGTGCTGTGGTGATGATGAAGTGAATCATTGCTATGGCGTGTTCAGAATCCTTAGGGGCCCCTACTGAGCTTGAGTACTGGGGGGAGAACGTTGGGAGTATCTTGGGAACGTGAGCAAATCTAGCTCATTTAGTTAAATTACCTTGTTCTGCGGATGGCAGCACCTGCTTTTGTTATTTACTTGACTGTGAGAAGGAATACTATAAGAACAATATAATTCATATAAATCTAGGGGATAAGGTTATATATATGTGAATTATATATGTATACTTATGCATGTGTATATAGAATTATGTGTGTGTGTCTATAAATTATATATTGGATTGGCCAAAAAGTTTGTTCAGCTTTTCTGTAAGATGTTATGCAAAAACCCTAATGAATTTTTTGGCCAACTCAATACGTGGTATTTTTTGCCAAAAATCTTTCATGTAGGAATCACTTTCAAGTACATATACTGAAATCTGTTTAGGAAACCATCCGTTCAAACCAAGGAACCACAGTCTTAAGAGAACCCTAAATTTTCTTATGTTCATATTGTTGAGTTACAACACTTTTCCCAGTTTTAAAAACAAAATAGGATGCCCTGGTGATATCCCCTTTTATTTACCTTTCTCTAATGTATTTCAAAGGATTTGATATTTTAATGTGTGTGGTCAACATGGCTCATGGATGTCTAATGTAACCAAATGATTTGTTTGGCTAAAAGCTGCTCTATTTGATTATGTCTTTAGTTTAATGTGTTTTTTTTTGATTATGTACATTTGAGCATTCTCTCACCTGTCCTCATGTTTTGTCTTTTGGGCTTTATAAAAAATATTTTATTTAAAAAAATGAATTTATTTTTTTATTTAAAAACTTTTTTAAAAATTTATTTTAAAAAATTCTTTCAAAGTTGAAAGCCAACAGAGATATCCATTAAGGAAATGTTCTGGAGCCACAAGGTGGGTATGGGGATGTGTGGTGCCACAGCTAAGGGCATAGGCTCTAAAGACAGACCGACCAGATTCAAACTCTCTTCACTCTCTACAGATTGCAGGACTTTGGACAAGTTGCATTCCTCACTTTCCTCAAATATAAAATGGAGGCAGTAATAAAACATACTTCCCTGGAGTTTGGCAGAATTAAGTGAAGTAGTCCATGTAAAGTATGTAGCAGTGTCCCTCATAGCTTGTTTTTGGCTTCTAATAACAACATCAACCAAAACCAAGCTCTAACTAGTTGAAGGAATTTAGGGGGTGTATTGACTTATGTATCTGAAATATTCAGAAATACATGGAATTCGAGCATGGTTTGATCAGGGCTCTGCCTTAATTCTTCTGTGATTCACTTGTTTTGACATCCTCTGTGTACCAGAGGTCAGACTTTGTTTCCATGCTGAGCTCTCTCAGAGTCACCAGATAGATTCAAAAAGGAATTGAGGTATCATACTTGCTCATTCTCTAAGAGGCAGGAGATAGAGTTTTACTTTCATGATTATTCAATGAAATTATGAATGGACAATGCCTGCACAAGTTCTATAGCCCAGGGAATGTCATATACTGATTAGCTTATGCCTGGGTTGCTGACTCTCTGAAGCACTGTTGTGAGATCCATGGGATTCCCCTGAATGGCTTGAACATATCATGACTCAACCTCCAGGAAGGTCTGGGGTCACACACACCCAAATCATAAGGCTGCAAAACAACGGAAGTGGGTGGAGTGGCTTTTGGAAGGCAACCATAATATTTTTTACCATGTTTCATAAATATCAGTTATATGATAATTGTGCACAGTAATATAATAATAATGACAATAAGTAGTATTTTGTTTGCTCACAGGGCAAATTATTAGCCCTAGCTCTGTTCCTGTATGCCAGAGGGCAGTAAGGTAAAATCTTTGCTGATTTTTCTCTTTGACTTCTGGATTATTTGGTATGTTTTTAGGTTTCAGTATTTGTATAACATAGCACGATCATGGGGGATAGTATGTGGGTTTCAGCTGGAGACTGTTCTGTGCCAGAAGCAATTGCCTCTGTCACTCCATATATTATAATGTGGTTTTTTTTGTTTTTGTTTTTGTTTTTTTGCGGTACACGGGCCTCTCACTGTTGTGGCCTCTCCCGTTGCGGAGCACAGGCTCCGGACGCGCAGGCTCAGCGGCCATGGCTCACGGGCCCAGCCGCTCCGCAGCATGTGGGATCTTCCCGGACCGGGGCACGAACCCGTGTCCACTGCATCGGCAGGCGGGCTCTCAACCACTGTGCCAGCAGGGAAGCCCTATAATGTGGTTTTTAAAGCGTAAAAATCTGCTCAGTTGTTGTGGTGGTTATTTGCCTGTTTATACTCAGAACCTTTTTCAGCTCTTCTGTGATCTGCTCAGTTTGCAGGGGTTCCACTCCTGTCATTTACCTTGCCTGGGCTCCCTTGCCAGCTGGCTGCCAGCTAAGACCAGCCAATGGAAAAAGCCAGGTGTTTCTCCCTTTTTCTTTCCACGCCATGCAGGGTCTTCAGCTACAGTTGTGTCTCTCCTGGACTATTTTAGCTCCCTCCTGGCAGTTCTGGCCTTCTGCCTTGGTTCGTCTAGCCCTGTGGTGTGTAGCAGCCTAGCTGCTGTTGCTAATCTCTAGCTGGCCTCTGCTCCCTGTTTGCCTTTCACATCTTCCAACACTGTTACCGGTGCCTCATATTAAATTCCCACTATTGAATTGCCTGTGGTGGGCTCTGTATTACTGCCTTGACCCTGACTGATAAAAGTCATTGAACTTCAAAATCCTGAAATTCTAACCTGACTAATGACTTTTTTCCAGAAAGAAATCCTGTTGTCTATAATGCTAATGTGATTTTTGTTTTCTAAAAATATAGATTTCCTGGGGGAAAAAAAAGTGATAGGAGTTTTCTTTGAAACCTATAATTCCTATGATGACTTAATTTCTTAACTTCAAAAGGGTGTGAGATTTATTAAAACCAATTATAAGCACATTGTTTGAAAAATACTGTGTTTCAACTCATTTTGATCAAACGCCCATTTCTGAAATACAATTTCAGACATCTGTGATACTAAAATCTAGTCATTGAGGTGGGAAACTATATTCTTCTAATCAAGCCTTGGATATTTTATTGAAACACTCCTATTGAACAAAAAGCACTTTGGTAAACTACACAAAATACAAAACTTGACAGCCACTTGGAGGCTTTGGAGAATTGATCCTTTTTGATAGCTGGATTGTTTTTCAGTTGACTGAGATTTTGCCCGTTTGTCTTAGCGGTGAATTGTTTGGTCACAAGGAAGAGAAATTCACTGGGATTGGGTTAAGCCAAAAGGAGTAAATAAGCAGAATGACTGGAAAGACGGTAGGGGACTCAAAGGCAGAAACTGCAGCCCCGTCTCTGGAGGGAGTGGGAGTTGGAACCCGGAGACTGTCATGGTCCTTCCTGTCTCTCACAGTTGGCTTCTCCTGAGCCTCTGCTTCGTCCCTCTCTCCGCGTCTACAGGCCCACCCCAGGCCCAGCCGGGGCCACACATTCCACAGGGCAAACACGTATGTCCAGGGAGTGTGGTCTCACAGTCCATTATCTCCTCAGCAGGCCTGGTGGGAGCAGCCACATTTGCCAACATGTCTATGACGCTGCATGTGCACCCAGTCTTGTGTTAAGAAAGTATTAGCCTTTTCCAATGAAGTAAAATATTTCTGTAATATTTTGAATTTAATTTAGTTGTTTCTCAATGCCACATGGTGGCATTCACCAGTAGCAATGTCTGCTCTGATAACAAATGATTGCTATTTGTGTCTGTACATGTGTGGTAGATATTTTATTTACGTGTTAAATGTTTTTTGATTTATTCTGTCTTGCCAGATGTCACTTGTCATTGTTGATTGGTATTTGCAGTTTCTAATTTGTTACTGCTGGGTTTGTTTGGTCTTAGACACCAAGTAACCTTTATTATAATTGCATGTAAAATAGAGTTAATTAAATTTTAGCAAGAAGGTCTTTGTTTCCACTGAGAAAACTCATGGTCCTAAGGGCATGCACGTTTCTACATCTGACCAGGTGTGAGAAGGGAAATCACTTGATTAAATAAATATACTTAATGTATATGGAGTCGCTTCATGGAGGCCCCAGGATCATTGCATTTAATTTCTTTAATTCCATTGCCATGGTCTCTGTTTAATCAAACACGTTATGTCTGTGGTAGACTGAATTATGGCACTCAAAGGTGCCCAGACCTAGTCCCCAGAATATGTTACCTTACACGGCCAAGGAACTCTTCGAATGTGATTCAGGTGCTAGAACTTATAAGGAGATTACCCGGGATTTTCAAGGTGGGTGCCATCTGATCACGTGAGCCCTTAAAAGCAGAGGATTTTCTCTATCAAGGGTCGATCAGGGAGATGCCATGCAAGACAGGGAGGAGAGAGGAGGTGTGAACGTGAGTGTGAAGAGCTGTTGCTGGCTTTTAAGCTGGAGGAAGGGGGCCCTGAGTCAAGGAATGCAGGTGGTCTCTAGCACCAGGGAACGGGCCCCAGCTGGAAGCCAGCTAGGGTTCAGGGACCTCAGTCCTCCAGCTGCAAGGGGGGATGCATTCTGACAACAATCTGTTTGAGCAAGAGGACCGAGTCTCCCCCAGAGCTTCCGGAAGGGAGCACAGCTCTGATGCCACCTTGAATTTAGCCAGGAGAGACCTGTAACAGATTTCCGAACTATGGTATTGAAAAATAATATTCAATAACTTTATGTTTTAAACCATTAAATTTGTGACAACTCATTACGGCAACAAAGAAAACTAATACGGGACTTCCCTGGTGGTCCAGTGGATAAGACTCCGTGCTCCCAGTGCAGGGTTCTCGGGTTCGATCCCTGGTCGGGGAACTAGATTCCTCATGCATGCTGCAACTAAGAGCCCACATGTCACAACTAAAGCTCCTGCATGCCACAACGAAGATCCCACATGCTGCAACAAAGACCCAACGTAGCCAAAAATAATAAATATTTTAAAGAGAAGAAAACTCATACAATGCCCAAGTCTTTCTTTCCTCCCAATAAATTGGAAGTTATTTCTTAAAATCACTGGGGTCTTCTTATCCCAACTAGCTTTTGGCAGATCATATTTTCCAAAAATGGCTGCAGCAGTATTTCCCACCTCAAATGCTTTTTGAGAAGTTTGTCATACTCCCAGCAGGAGGGGGATGTCTGTAGCCTCTGTGACCAGCTCCATGAATGGAATTTGGCAGAAGTGATTCCGCATGACCTTCAAGACTAGGTGTAGCAGGCGATGATGCTTCTGATGGTTTTTCCTTGTGGTGCTCACTCTGGAAGGCTTTGGCCATCATGTAAGGAGACTTGCTACCCTGCAGCTGCCATATGGAGAGGCTGCTTGGAGTGACTACATAGAGAGGGGTGTCCACAGAGCCCTAGACATTCCATTGTCCAGCTATTTAAGTTTTCTCAGCCCAGGCACCAGACATGTGGGTAGAGAAGCCTTTAAGATGACCCCAGCCCCTACCAGCATCTGCCTATGGCTATGGAAAGAACCTGAGCAACAGCTCTCCGATGGTTCCAGTCAATACCAGATCCATTAAGTACATAAGTTATTATTATTATTTTAAGCCACCCTTTTGGAATGATTTGTGATGTAACAATAGTAACTGGAAAATATATTTTTGGCTATAAATATAATTTTAAAGAATTTGTACAAAGCTGTGTGGTTTTAATTCTAGATGTAAGAAAATCCATATACCCATCATTTAGTCAGTAATTACGCCATGTTTAAGACACAATTCACTTACTAATACTAACCAGTTTTGTTCTCAGTTACCTCCTATTCTTTCCTCTTCATTTTCTTGGAACTGTGGAGAACTTTTCCTGATTTTTGTCCTGGGCTGCTCTGTGCCCAGCCACCTGTGGTCTCTGACTCCACATGACCTTAGGGCACGCTTTTAGTTTTTATAGTGAGTCACAGTTTTATTTCATGCCTCAGCTCTTTGGCAGAAGACCATGCGTGCTTTGTTATTCACTCAGTGCTTGAGAGACCTGAAACTGGTCTTGCAAATCCATTCCTAGGTTCTTGAGGTGAATTAGATGAATCTGTTTTCAGTTTGTATCAATTAAGGAGAAACAGTGGAATACCATTTAAAACTTAACCCAAGCTAAAACTTGCCTTCCTATTCCTTTATATACCTTATGATATATAGCTTAGAATGTATTTCTGCAGTTTTTAAGAATTTCTTGCAGATGTGTAGTACTCCATCATTAATAACAATTGAAGACTTACACTTCTCCTATCTGAGAACTTAGTGTATGATATAGTGAGGACATTAATAATCCTGTATTTTGATTGCAGTTTATTTTGAGAATTCTGCTATATCCTTCTTCACTCCACAATTTGATACATCATACATGCGAAGACTGGGGATTTAGGATATTTTAATATCACTGTGAAACAGAATAATGAAAATTATAGAACTAAAAGAGATGTGAGGGAACATTTAGTCCAGTCCTAATATTTTTTAAGATGTGGCATCATTAATCCAAAGAAACCAAATTAGCTGGTGGCAGAGACAGAATTAGAAAATTCATTTATCTGAGTGTGTCCAAGATGCTTTCCTGTGAGGTGGGTGACAACTCTGGGTGTGCTAATGGCACTGATGCCTTATTAGGCTGTAGAACGCAACAAGAAAATTCTCCTCAAGATAATTTGTTTATGGAGTTCTCAAGAGAAGCCATGACATAATTGGCTGTCTAGAAAAAAGTGAATCTTTTAAATGAATGAATATGTGTACTTATATTGCTAGTGTGGCTGGATACTATTTTTAGAATGCTATTTTTTTCTACCTTTGGGTTCCCTGTTGCCTTTGGTCTTCTCTTCCTTCACTTCCTACCCTCCCACACTTTCCATTTGGTCAGAAGTTAAACTCCTACTGGGTCAGGTCTCAATGAAGGGATGAACAGCAGAAAGCTTGGGAATAGGAGTCCTTTCCTATCTTTTTACTTTCAAAATCCCAGGATCTCCTTTGCCATATGACAGGGTTAACAAATTTAGGATTGATCATGACTACAGCTTCCCAAATCCAATATCTCATTTTGAGTAAACAGTATGTTCTTGTGTATGGAAGATGTTTGTTATCAGAAAAAAAATTTTCCATCTTGGATCCTATTTGCTCTTGCAAAATTAAAAATATAGAATGCACATGTAATGCATATATAAATACATACATATTTGTCTTAGGGATTGATTCATCTTAAGGGACTGCATCTCTATGCTACACTGCTATTTGCAACAGGTTCCATTTTAAGAGTTCTTTTTCAAGTCTGCCCATACTTGAGTTTATCTTATGTATTTCATGTTTCATATTAATGACTTATTTTACCCTTGATAGGTTGTGCTTCTGTATTGTTGCCAGTTTAGGCTGCTATTACAAATTACCATAGATTGGATGAATAAACAGCAAACATTTCTCCCAGTTCTAGAGGCTGGGAAGTCCAAGATCAATGTGCAGGAAGATCCAGTGTCTATTGAAGGCCAATTTCCTGGCTTATTTTCTTGCATCCTCACTTGGCGATAGGGCAAGCAAACTCTCTCCTGTCTCTTCTTAACTAATCTCATCAAGAGAGCTCCAACCCTCATGACCTAATCACCTCCCAAAGGCCCCATCTCCAAAAACTGTCACATTGGAGAGAAGAGTTTCAACATATGAATTTTGGAAGTATAGAAACATTCAGTCCATAGCAAGTATCTTTTTTCAAAAAAAGCTTTTAACACTTTGAACTATTTCAACACTTATTTTAAAGCTTTTGTCTGACAATTCTGTGAAATGACTATCACCAGCAGTGAATTCCTGTCCTGGTTGCGTTGACTGTCACTCTTAGCATTAAATTTCTCCATGTGATTTTTTTTTATTTTTTAACATCTTTATTGGAGTATAATTATTTTACAATGGTGTGTTAGTTTCTGCTTTATAACAAAGTGAATCAGCTATACATATACATATATCCCCATATCTCTTCCCTCTTGCGTCTCCCTGCCTCCCACCCTCCCTATCCCACTCCTCTAGGTGGTCACAAAGCACCGAGCTGATCTCCCTGTGCTATGTGGCTGCTTCCCACTAGCTATCGGTTTTACATTTGGTAGTGTATATATGTCCATGCCAGTCTCTCACTTTGACCTAGAGTCTCTCATACAGAGTGAAGTAAGTCTGAAAGAGAAAAACAAATCTCCATGTGATTTTAGAATCTGGGTTTGGAGCCATATTTTGCATAAGAATTTTGTTTAGTCTTGGTTTTGTTTCCCTCTCATTCCCTCCCTTCTGTGCTGCTCGCTCTGTCTGTCTGACTCTTCCAGTCTCTTTCAAGCCCCATTTCTGAATCCAGTTACGTAAATGGCCACGCGGAGTTATTGCTTCAGAAGCTGTTGGTGTCATGGCCCGGCAGTCCATCTTCAGAGCCAGAGATTGTACTGATGTCTCCTCCTCTTTGGCACTGTCACTCACCAGGAGCCTGGGTCCAGTTGTGTTCAGCCTCCTTTCATAAGTGCTAGATGTATTCATTTTCTTTTGTGGCCCTAACAAGGTAACACAAATACACTGGCTTAGACAACACAAATTCATCATTTTATAGTTCTTGGGACAGAAGAAGTCCAGCGTGGGTCTCATCAAGCTAAAATCAGTCAACAGGGCTGCCTTCCATTTCCTTGCTTTTTCCTGCTTGTGGAGTCTTCCCTTATGCTTGTCTTATGACCCCTTCCATATTCAAAGCCAACAATGGCCAAGCAAGTCCTTCTCATGTCACATGATTGACACTGACACTTCTGCCTTTCTATTCTGCATTTCAGGACCCTTGCGATTACATTGGACCCACCCAGATAATTCAGGACAGTCTCCATATTTTAAAGTCTGCTGATTAGCAACCTTAATTCCATCTGCATCTTTAATTCCCCTTTGCTGTGTAATGTTATGTATCCATAGGTTTTAGGAATTAGGTTGTGGACATCTTTGGGAGGCCGTTCTGCCTGTCACACTAAGATGCAGTGATGGCATTGGGGATCCTTTTACCTGCCCTGGTTTCCAGGTGTGTGCTTGGATCCAGTGACCCATCTTAAGGAGCAGTGCTGGTCCCATTGATTTCTCCAGCTGCTTTCACTCCTGCAGACCAGCAAACTGGGATCTTCACCCCTAGCTGTTTTGGATATTTGTTCTATTTCTGATTCAGAGTGCTATTTGTTTTGTATTATTTTGTGTGTGTGTCTTTGTGATTTTCTATTTTCTATTTGACCTTTCTTAAGAGTCTGGAGTGGTGAGAGTTATGAAATATTAATCTGTCTTATCATCTTGATATGGAAGTTCTGTAAATCCTAATACTAGCTCAGTCTGGAGCACTCAAATGCATTGTTAGAAACAGTTAAAATACTTGGCCAGTTGTCATATAGGAGCAGTGAGTGTTGTATTAGTTTCCTAGGGCCACCATAACAAAGTAGCATGAACTAGGTGTCTTAAAACAAGGGAAGTTTGTTATCTCACAGTTCTGGATGCCAGAGTCTGAAATAAAGGTGTCAGCAGGGCCATGCTCCCCTGAAGGCTCTAGGGGAGAAGCCTTCCTTGCCTCTTCCAGCTTCTGGTGGCTCTTGGCATTCCTTGGCTTAAGGCAGCATCACTCCCATCTCTGCTTTTATCTTTACATAACCTTCTTCCCTCTGTGTGTCTCCTTTGTATGTATCCCTGGGTCCAAATCTCTCGCCTTCTCTTATAAGGATAACAGTCATTGAATTTAGGGTCCATCCTAATCCTGCACAGTCTTACTTTAATTTGATTATATCTGTAAAACCCTATTTCCAAACAAGGACACATTCACAAATACCAGGGAGTTAGGAACTGAAAGTATCTTTTGAGGGGACATAATTCAATCCACAACAGATGGTTTTTTTTTTTTTTTTTTTTTTTTTTTGCGGTACGTGGGCCTCTCACTGTTGTGGCCTCCCCTGTTGCGGAGCACAGGCTTCAGATGCGCAGGCTCAGCGGCCATGGCTCACGGGCCCAGCCACTCCGCGGCATGTGGGATCTTCCTGGACCGGGGCACGAACCCGTGTCCCCTGCATCGGCAGGCGGACTCTCAACCACTGTGCCACCAGGGAAGCCCACAGATGTATTTTTAAATGTATTTCATATGTATTTGTTTTACTTCCCCATTTAAAGTTGACACTCAGACTCTAGGGATTGAGTTAATTACCCCTTCCCTGTCCCCCTCTCCCCCACCCCCGTGTTTTCTAGAGAGTAACTGCTCAATAAATGCCTACTGATTGACCAGGCGACTGTTTGCCTTAACATGCTAACCCTTCCAAGATCTGCTGTAACCAGAGGGGAAGCGGACTTAACAGTATTTTCCAAAGCAACTGTGTTTGTAGTTTCATACTACAATGAGATATTGTCTCAGGGGGCCTTTGTGGAATCAGAGTGAAATAAAGGAAAGATACAGAACTAGGAGACATTCTGAAATTAAAGAGAGTTAGCTGTACATTTGAGGGGTGGGAAAGACGTTTCTAAGCATGTTGTTAAAGGTGAAAACCAAAAAGAAATATCTCAGTAGATTTGATTGCCGTTTTATACTCGTCGTGTCAAGGAAGATTATTACCTAAGTTGAAAGTAAAGGACAAGGCAGGGAAGCAAAAGCAGTCAGGAGAACTGGTGTCTCCTCAGCTCTGAGTGATGCAGTGATGAAATAAACTCAGGAATCTTCTCAATAGAGGACTATCAATCAGTATTACTATAGCATGAAGGATGCTCATTTTTAGTTTAATAAAACATGATGCTTCAATCTGATTTGGTAAAACTAAACCAATAATTCTTTTTTAGTGATTGCAAATTTTATCTTATCTTTTAAAACCATGACTGTTTGAAAATCAAGATTGTATTTACAAAACTTTTATGTGTGTGTGTGTGTGTGTGTGTGTATAAAACCACATTGCATTGAATTTTAATTAAGGTAAGATAAAACAATAAATATTATGGGAGTAGAGAGATTAAATCATGTTTAAAAAGCTAGTTAAGCTACTTGATATAAATACATTTCACCATGTTTGTAGAGTTTCTTTTCTTTCAAACAAAACTGCCAAGTAATCATTTGAAATTTTAACTCAGTTTATGAGGTGTTTCACTTTGGTTTTAGGTGCAGAGAAATTCACAATCCCTATGAAAATTTCTCAGCCACTATACCTACCTTCTCTCCCCACCCCTCGTGCTTTTTTCTTCTTTACCCTAAAGGCTCACCAGCTTCTTCTCAAGTTGCCACGGCTGTGTTTGTAAAGCAGAGATACCCAGTGCTGGTTCTGAGGTCTCCTCCAGCCAGAGCAGGTGTCAGGATCCTCTGTTTACTGTCCCATTCCATTTTTTTTTTTTTTATGAGAGCGCAGCTTCAGTATCCATAGGGGGAGAGGCGTCTCATAAAGCCAGGCATCCCTCGTGCTGCCTGAGATGCTTGTCCCGCTTCCCTCCCCTGCATTCTGGGAGCATCTCCATTCATCAAGTGGCTTTCATTCCCTGATGGTGGTCTCATAGGGCAGGTACCAGATTGTGCACAAGACCACTGTCACCAGGCCAGGCCTCTCCACTCCCCAGAGGCACTGAGGCCACCCTGGCTAGGACCAGCCTCTGCCTTTCTCGTGAGCAGTTCCCCAAATACCAGAGGGGTGGAGAGAGGTCACGAAACATGTAGTTGTAAGCAAGTTGTATGCATCCTAAAATTCGGTGACACACAGTACTATTATCAGGCTGTTGCTATGCCTTTAATGTTCACTCATGAACGGCTACTTTGTTTTTACCCCTGAGGTGTCCTGTTCATTAAGGGAAAAAATCCAGAACCTTGGGTTTCAAACAGAAATCAGAACAGATTGTGGTATACTCCCCCGGTTCAGGAAACGGGAGTGATCATTTGTATTTTGAAGGAGGGACAAACTCCCAGAGATAGTCTGATTTTCAACTACACCCTGCACTTTCTGTTAAGAATCACTGCACAGACTTTGCAGGATATTTCAGATGTGTCTGTGTGTAAGAAATGAGTGTGGGTGTAGTGAACATACAGGCGCCCTGGTTTCAACACCAGTAATTTTGGCTCCATCTGGAGTGCACTCAGGAACCTGCATTTTTTTTTTTTAAGTGCCATCCTAGAAACTATCTCATAAAGGAGGCGTGATTGCCACTTTTCACTAAGGCTTAGAGAGATTCATTTATTTGCCTAAAGTCGCCTAAATATCAAGGGGTGGAACCAAGGTTTCGCTCCGGTTCTGATGTCAAAGCCTGTGTTAGTAATCTCTCCATGAAACTCCTGCAGTGCACGCAGCCAGCTTCCCTGTTAATCCGGAAGACAAAGGTGATGTAATAAAGGACTGTTTTTGCTGAGCCTTGGGCCTGTGCGCATAGACGTGACCCCCGCATGACCCTTAGTTTGGAGGGTGTGAGAGGCTCCTAGGTGACAAGTAGTCGGGCCCCAGAAGGAGGAAATAGAGTTACTGCCTCTTTGGAAAGTTGAACAGAATCAGCAGAAAAAGAGGTCAGTGGTGACCATGGACCTGTCAGTGGTCTAGACACAGTGTTACTACTTGGCTGTAATCTAACAGACCTAACGAGTCACTGCAGTTCCTAAAAGTCAGAAACAGATCTGAGGGTCAGTGATTAGTCCTTGTTGCTCCACAGTAGCCGCCTCCCCGCCCCCAATCCACAACTGGTTAGCCCTGGACTGACTTAGTCTGACCCCTCCTTGTGAAATGTGTGGGCCCCCAGTAGGGAGCCCTGCCCTTGCCTTGCCTGTAGTCCAGGACACAGGGCTGGTGTGCCTCTCAATCCCCATAGAAGAAGACACCCCTCGTGTTTTAAAGTAATGGTGGTCGGAGCACACTTTAAAAGGCGGCTGTGCTAATTTGTCTGATGAGTCTCTCAGAGGTAGACGGAGGCTGAAGGTTCGAAGCTGGAAGTGCCACGTGCTCAGATGTCCCCTCAATCATGTGGGTCATGACCTGTCCGACAACATGCAGCCATCTGGCCTAGATTAATGCTTGAAGCTTCAACATGTTGTGCTTATTCAAGAAATTTTTTCTAACAGGCATTAGATGCTGCTCTGGCTGAGCAACTCGAGTGTATGTAGAATATTATTTCACTTCTTCTCGGTAGCAGAACTTGGGAATAACAGGGAATCTTCTATAGCGCATAGAAAAATGGTGAAAGACAGAGGCTATGTGTAGTAGGGAAAGACACAGCAGAAAATGGGTGAGCAGGGACATGAAGAAGACTATGGAAAGGGGGTTTTCGATGTGTGGAGAGAAAGCTTGGGATGATGGATGCCCAAACAGGGAACTGGCACTGGGCCTGGCCAGGTGGAAAAGCACGTTACCCACATTGATTAATGGCCCCAGTCTTACAAATGAGGATGTCATATTGTCCTAGTTCTGTGAAACCCACAGAAAGGATTGTTCTAAACGTGCAACAACAACAAAAAATACAGTATTTAATTCTTCTCCAGCCACCTGTGGGGATGAGCCAACAGGCCCACTCCATCTGGCGCTGTGGAAGCCGTCCCAGGGTAACCAGAGGCTGAGATCCAGTCACGGGCTCCCTTCTGAAGTGCCGTGGTTTCTTGAGGTGATCCACTTTCTTTTCAAAGGCAGTATCCTGTTCCCTTGTGATCAAACAGACTGAGAGCACAGAAGCGAACTAGAGTACCTACTTAGAGTTTTAAATCTTTATCTTTTTATTTGGGATTGAAGCTGAAGAATAGTAAACCAATTAGATTAAAAAAAGCAAAAAGTCTAAACATCGGTAATTGTGTTCTGCAGCTTCTCCACAAAGAATAGTATTAGAGGGAAAACACTTTAATTGAACTAAGACCTTTAATTACAATATGAGGTAGTTACAGAGAAACGCTGTTTTTGAGACTTGGAAAAAAATTGAATTGATGCATTTATATGAATGGCAGGATTTGATCTGCACCTTTAATTAACTGATGAAGATGATCCATAGGCATAATTAACGAGTTGGATGAGAGATAAGAGTGGGTGTGTTTCTGAAAGTGGTAGCTGCCAGATGACATATAAAAATGGGGAGACAGTAAAGCGTGAGAGAGTGAGCTTTCATTTGGAATCAAGGTGCCTCTGTTCAGGTCCGAGTTTTGCCATGGTCAGCTACTACAGTTAACCAATTTGAGCCTCAGTTTTGTTTTTTTTTTAATCCATTGAATTGGAATAATAACCCTCGTCTTGCTAATATCATGCAAGGTCCTGGGGATCTAATGCTGAGGAGAAACACATACAATGCTGGCCAGTCATGGAGTTTACAATGTGATGGGGGTAGGGGGAGAAATATGATAATGACACAATTTAATGCATGACTGTAAAATTACAGCTGACTGTTTTTTTTTTTTTTTTTTTTTTTTTTTTTTTTTTTTTTTTTTTTTTTTTTTTTTTTTTGCTGTACGCGGGCCTCTCACTGCTGTGGCCTCTCCCGTTGCGGAGCACAGGCTCCGGACACACAGGCTCCGCGGCCATGGCTCGCGGGCCCAGCCGCTCCGCGGCATGTGGGATCTTCCGGGATCGGGGCACGAACCCGTGTCCCCTGCATCGGCAGGCGGACTCTCAACCACTGCGCCACCAGGGAAGCCCAGCTGACTGTTTTATAATCACAATCTACGTTTGGAATTCTGAAAATCAGGAAATTAAAGGCCCTTTTAAATCTGTCTTTGGACATCAGCAATTATTTTCTTAGAGGCATGCCTTATTAAAGAGGACCTCTAAAGAATATACTTAAAATTAATATGAGAATAATGGTTTAAAGCCATAGAGACAGTCTTGCCTTTACTTCTGGGCTTTTCCTCTTTGCTTCAAGTAAGTACTGCAAATTAGTAAGTAGGTGAGAATTTTTATTGCAGATACTCAGAATTCAAGACCAGACAGCCTATCTTGCACATAGATAATAGCAGTCAGAACAGGTCCTACCATTTCTTATTGTGTGAATTGTAAAATAAAAAGCCTCAGTGGTGGACAGAGAAAGTAGGTGAGGCTGGTCCCGTGATCCTGGCATTTGAGGACCACCCCCTGTGATGACTGCTCTCAGGCGCAGCCCACCGGGCTGGCCAGGCTGCTTTGCGGTCGGGGCCCAACGTTCGCAAGATAACACCTCTGGGCACGAATCAAGACCAAGGCAGGTCTTGCTCCTGAGTTCTTTTTTCCCAAGTGAGCAAAATGTCTAACAGAGAAGTTGGACCCATGCAGAACAAAGGACAGTAAAATGAAGCTCTGTTTATGTTTTGGTGATTTACGTAGCCTCGTTTTCCCTCCTGTAAATGCTGCTGTTTTTAGAGATCTTATGTCAGGTGGTTTATCAGGCATAGTCTCACCTTTATTATATAACTAATCACTTCCCTCCTGTTCAGGGGACTGTTTTCCCTTTCATCATCATCACCAAGATAGTAAAATATGTTTGATTTAGTGTCTTTATTAGGACTGTCTGACAACCGTTGTTTCCCCTCAGCCCTGTGATTAGCCAGCATTACCACCGTGCGTGTCAGGCTCCAGCTATGTGTGTTTCCCTGTGACTCTTCCTCACTAGGCAGGACATTGCCATCAATCAAACATGGGCTAAATTTATTCATGTGGTTTGCTGGCAAATAATTCCCCTTCCACACTTTATAATAGTCTCACATCATTTCTTGCAAATACAAATAGATGACTAATTCGGCCACATTACTGGCTTTAGAGCATGGAAATAAACATCTTTTGAAATGTGAGTGCAAGAAAGAAAATTCTAAGGCACACCCTTATCTGAAAGGAACCAACTGCAAAATCATGGCCAGCCACATGTAGGAAAAAAATTCAGTATTTTGCTGAACCAAGTTGGACGAATTCTAAGACATGCCAAGGCCTCTTCTCTTGTTTTTGGTTTTGGTTTTTGTTTTCTCCTCTCATTTAAAAAATTTCTCCGTAGTTTATTTCAGGGACTGTTTTTCAGTAGTTCGAGTAACCTCAAGGGTCATACATTTTACCTGTATTTGTTTAAAGTGTCTGTGCTGCAAAAAAAAAATAGGGCAGTGGGATGTTTTGGTTATAATGTAACTGGTTCACCTTTAAAAGTCTTTATACTTTTTCTTTAAAGAAGAAAGAGAGTGTCTCAGCAGTTTGTAGGAAATTGTATTGCTCAGACAGTCAGTGCTGGTTCTTTTTTTTTCTTTCCAGCAAAGATCTGGATGTCACAGTCATTCTTGGTCTTATCTTTTCTCACCTTTGGCACCTGATAGGTCAGAGGCTTCCCAAATACATGTATCGGCATCCCTGGGAGAAAGCAGTGTGAGCCTCTGGGGAATCAGTGCATGGAGATCTCTAGACGTTTTCCATGGGAAAGAAACAGTGGCAAGGACTTTAGAATTACACCATTTGAATATATTCAAGGTGAAACTTCTCTTTCTTTCTTTTTCCTAGGCTGCTTTTCTTCTTATTTTTGCATAAAGAAAAGCAAGAGAAAGAGTATTTTTCTTTGTCTCTGCTTCATGACTTTTCATACAATGACTAAAGTTCTAGCATTTATTAGTGCTTATTATTACTAAAATGTCTGCTCCGCAACTAAGCCTACAGATAAAATGTGGTCCTTTTGAAAACTACAACAATATAACTTATAGAAGAAAGCATAGGACAATATTTTCATGACCTTGGGGTAGACAAAAACTTCTTTAATAGGACACAGAAGGCACTAGCTTTAAAGAAAATAGGTGATCAGTTGAACTACATTAAGAATTTTTAGTCATCAGAAAACATCCCTGAGAAAGTGAAAAGGCAAACTACAGCATAGAAGACATTTATCTGCATTTATACATTTATCTGCTGAAGGGCCTCTTTCAAACTATAAAAAAATTCCTACAGAACAGTAAGAAAAAAGAGAGCCCTTAAAAATGTGCAAGAGAGGGCTTCCCTGGTGGCGCAGTGGTTGAGAGTCCGCCTGCCGATGCAGGGGACACGGGTTCGTGCCCCGGTCTGGGAAGATCCCACATGCCGCGGAGCGGCTGGGCCCGTGAGCCATGGCTGCTGGGCCTGTGCGTCCGGAGCCTGTGCTCCGCAACGGGAGAGGCCACAACAGTGAGAGGCCCACGTACCGCCAAAAAAAAAAAAAAAAAAAAAAGTGTGCAAGAAACTTGGGCTTTCCTGGTGGCGCAGTGGTTAAGAATCCGCCTGCCACTGCATGGGACACGGGTTTGATCCCTGGTCCAGGAAGATCCCACATGCTGCGGAGCAACTAAACCTGTGTGCTGCAACTACTGAGCCTGCGCTCTAGAGCCGGCGAGCCACAACTACTGAGCCCGCGTGCCACAACTACTGAAGCCCGCACGCCTAGAGCCCATGCTCTGCAACAAGAGAAGCCACCGCAATGAGAAGCCCGCGCACCACAATGAAGAGTAGCCCCCGCTTGCCGCAACTAGAGAAAGCCCGCACCCAGCAACAAAGACCCAACTCCGCCATAAATAAATAAATAAAATAAAATAAAATTAAAAATTAAAAAAATGTGCACGAAACTTAAGTGAGCACTTTATAAAATAGGCTATTCAAATATGAAAATGGGTTCAGTATTTCTTATTTGGTGAGGAAATAGTAAAATCATAACATGATAGAATTATATGCTCACAGAGATGGCTAAAATGAAAAAGACTGGACATTTTCAGATGTTGGTAAGGAAATGGAGCAGCCAGAATTCTCATACACTTCTGGGGGGAATGGTACATTCTCTCTGGAAAATGGTTTGGCGATATCTATTCAAGATAAATATTTGCATGATGCCGAGCACTTCCACTCCAGAGGTATTTACACATCTTCACCCAAAGACATGGGTAAGAATGTTTGTCGAAGCATTGTTTGTGATAGCTTCAAACTGAAAATGACCTAACTGTCTATTAATACTATTTTCTGCACAGAGAGCCATTTTGCAAATGTGCCACTGGACAGATCTCAAGAAGTTTCTAGGCAAAATTGTGGGGATGTAGTGATTGATTGTTTATGGGGCGGCAGAAGGAAGAGACTAGTATGACTCCTGGATTTCTGGGTTAGTCATTCAGGTGGGTGGAGTTGTCACACACCAAGACAGAATACAGGAAGAGGAGGGAAGTCTTGGGAGCTGCATGAGATATACTGAGTGCCTATATGGGTTGAAAATTGGGTTTGGAATCTCTGAAGAGTGAATTGGGTTTGTGTTGCAGATATGCTAAATAGATAAGTATGACTAGATATGACAAGATAATTTATAGTTTACATCTCCAAATTTTATTTTTCAAAACATTTTCTGTGGCAGTGTATAACTGTATGTTAGTAGATTTGGTCTCTTGGCCTCCAAGCTCCACAAACTTTAGATGAAAAGCTTTGAATTTTCATTTATCATGATGATAGGTGATTTGGCTTAGAAGTATCTTAAATAATATCTCTTTGTTTTACCAAATATAAAGGAACCAGTAATTTTCTGGATTTATAGTCAGCTTCATTAGACAGAATGAAACAACTGGCCTTAATTATATATGTTATTTTTTTAGTAAAAATCGATGCCTTTTAATAAAGAATATGTGAGGATTGGAAAGATAGGTTAAATATATATTCATTTTAATGTACACAAACGAAAGGGGATTATATTACATTTTAGGTATTTGGGTATATTTCAAGGATATTTTAAATTTGCTGGTAGGAAAATGAAGGTAAAAATTAATATTGGAATTTGTAAACTCAGAGTGGAGGCCAAAATGCATGAACTTCCTTAATGCAAGCCTGAGCATGTACATTTAATAATTCAGTGATTCCAACACATTCACCACAAATTGAGTTCCTGTTACTGCTTTCCTGTCGGGAGTAGTGTCAGTTGACCCTGTCCCTCTTTGTCGAACCTTGTCTTCTCCTCATGGATTCTCTTCTCTGGTTTATCTGGTAACAGGTCATTTTTCATGCTTCAATGGCCTAGACAAATACTTAATGATACGCTTTTAAAAACAAGTTGAAATCAAGGTGATAAGCCATAGAAGTGCAACTAACTGTAAACACCAAAAATTCCAGAAATTAAAGTTTTAGAAGCTCCTATTTCACAGGTGCCCCTGTCAAGGACCATCAGTATTATTTTTACTGATTTCTACTGTTGTTAAATGTTAGACCTTCATTTATATTTGCATTGAGATGCAGAATATTTTTTGAGCTATAGTTGACATATAATGTTATATTTTGATTAGCGTATTGCACAAGCATAATGTATTTCTGGTCATAATTGTATTTTATGTTAGGGTCCATTCAACATTTGCTTTTTTAGAAGAGCTGTTTTTTCAGATATTTCTTCTCCATGCTGTATATCAGCAATTCATACAAAAATCATTACTGAACAGTTTTTGTTTTATAATTGTATAGCCCTAGAATGCTTTGGTATTCAGGATAAAATAATAGCAATTATAATGAAAAAAAGAAAATCTTGATCTGCAATCAGAAAAGACTGTTAATTTCCTTCCTAAGTGACCAATTGATTTGAACCAGCCATTCAAATCTTAAGTCTTGGAAAAAATGTGCAAAATGGCTTTGGGTCTTTAAAAAGAAAACCATTTTAAAAAGAACAGACTGTGATTGATAGCACATTGATATAAACATGCACATGGGGCTAGTTCTGCAGCCCAGAGATGGAAAAATTCCTGTTGGAATCACAGAAAAATAGATGCATTTAAAGGGAGCCTTAAGGCAGTGGAAGCAAGAGGATTGAGGATAGGGGAAACAGCCTGAATTGCACTATTTGAATGTTATTAGAAGTGTGTGTCTGGGATGCCCTTTGGAGTAGTTCATTTTGAGGAAGTATAGCCTGTGGAGTACAAAGAAGAATCAGCAGGAGCCGACGGCGTAGCCCTGGCCAGGACCTCACAGAGCACAGTGTGGACTCAGACGTGTGCGTTTGTTCCCCAGACTCCTGAGACAGAGTGAGACCATAGAAAGTAGGCGAGCACAGACCCGAGTGGAGACTCTGAGATCCGGGCACCACTCTGTCACCCCTGAGCTGGCTGGACTTCAGGCAGGTCACTTCACCTTGCTGGGCTTGAAAATAAGAGGGCTCATCACCATGTGGTGTGTAAGGCAGCTTCCAGTAGTGATGTTCTGGGACTGGTGGTGGGCTGATATTTACCTGTGAGGAAAACGTCTGTCAAACAAGGTGTTTAAACAGAATCGTGGGAAGATGGGACATTAAGCAGAAAACAGCCCCCCGCAAAAAAAAAAAACCAGCCCTCTGGTTCTCTCAGAGCACTCAGTCAAGGCCATCTGCAGACACTGTGCATTGAGAGATTCACCAGCAGATGGCTGTTGGACAGTCTGCAGGCCAGACTGGTGCCAGGTCCTGGGGCTGACGGGGTGCAGGTGGCACAGAGCTCCCGCACAGGTGAGATCCCATGGCTCCAGCGAGGCTCGTTATGAAAAGGCAAATCCAAGGTACTATCAGAGTCAGGGAGGGACACCTGAGCTGAGAGTAATAGTAGATGTTGCCCAGGTGAGGGTGTAGACAGAGGGAATTCTGTGTGAAGGTCCGGAGAGGAGAGACACCGTGATGAGGTCCAGGCATTCAAAGAGCTACGGTCTAGTTGGAAATAGGGAAATGGTGGGAGGTGAGAGCGGAGGGTAAACACAGGTGGTTTTGGAAGATGTGGGTGTTTGTCCTTCACCAGGGGAGTGGTGGGCAGGGGCTGGGAGGGGCAGGTGGGTGAGGTGGGGCCTCAGGCCCGTGCCTGCATCTCGCTCCTGGCGCCGTGGACACTCAGCGCCTCTGCAGCCTCCTTCTTCTTCCCCCTTGTGAGGGAAGGGGAGTCCCTTTCTCTCTGGGGGGTTTGGGGTGAAGAGGGGCGGGTGGTGCCAGGCAGGTGGGAGGGCTGGAGTCCAGGCACCTGGTATGCCCTCTGGACGTCAACAGAAGCCTCCAGAATGACAGCCACCTGGAGTTCCCAGCCTCAGCTCTACCCAGTTAGGACCACCAGGCGTCGGCCCAGGGTTGGGGGCAGGTGGACAGGCAGTTCCCCAGGAGCCTGGAGCCCTCCGTCTTGTTCTCTTTTTAGAAGGAGCTCTGGAAAGATGCCTGAATTTGGTGTAAAAGATATATACACTACCAAATGTAAGGTAGATAGCTAGTGGGAAGTAGCCGCATAGCACAGGGAGATCAGCTCGGTGCTTTGTGACCACCTAGAGGGGTGGGATAGGGAGGCGGGGAGGGAGGGAGACGCAAGAGGGAAGGGATATGGGAACAGATGTATATGTATAACTGATTCACTTTGTTACAAAGCAGAAACTAACACGCCATTGTGAAGCAATTATACTCCAATAAAGATGTTAAAAAAAAAAAAAGAGGATATACTGAGGAGGGGAAGACAGAAAGATAATTTGGGGCTGTTTGGGGTTGAATTGTGCCCCCCACCCCTAATCCATATGTTGAAATCCTAACCTCCGGTACCTCAGAACGCTCCCTTGTTTGGGAATAGGGTGATGGCGGTTGTGATTACTTAAGATGCGGTGATGGTGGGGCAAGGTGAGCACTTCCTGTAACGTGCTTGGTGTCCTCGTAACAAAGCGGAGATTTGGGCACAGACGGGCACACAGGAAAACTGCCACGCGAGGTGCGGGTGATGCCTCCACTAGCATCCCCAGCAGACTAGCATACGGACAATTCAGGTAATTTAGTGTGAATGTTTTACAGGAGCTATTTCTTTCAGATTGCTGAAATATAGGATAAAATATAAATATATGCCTCTGATGAGGACACTGAAGCTTCATGGTTGTCTAGATATTAATAAGAATATAAGATACTAATTTAAATCCTGGTTTGGGACCAATACTTGTATTGATAGGATCGACCTGCCCACAAATGTTAAATGTGAAATAAATGTCAGCATGTTTTTGAGCTTGGAAATAGTAGTATCGAGGCTATTGCTTTTGCACAATTTAAAATTATTATTGAATAGATATAGACATGCCTGTTTATCCCTAGAGGAAACTACTTAGAAGTATTGAAGAAACGTTATTACCTAAAAGTGACTTTGTTGCTATTTTATGAAGTCTTTGGGAATTAGACATAATGGAATGAAAATCAGCAGAATGGAAATTAAGTTTCTGACTTTATTTCTGACTCATTAGTGACTCATTAGTGACCTAAGGGCACCTACTAAATTAATATGTTATATTCACTTTCTCCAGATGCAAGCTAGAGATTAAAAATTACCTATTTTATTCTCTTTTGATTTTGTCAAGAAGATTAAGGATTCCATTTTTTTTCTTAAATGCAAAGTGGTATTATTTTGTGTACACAGCATAATTCAAAAACAACATAAAGATGTGTTAGTAAATGCCAAAGGAGCAAAATGTACCTGTGTAACTATATGATAAATATTACGACTGCTCATAGACCTAGGAGAGTGAATGTAATTATGCACTGGATTGCATTATATTCCAAAATAAGCCCCAGTGTATGTGCTGTGTGTTGAAGAAGATACGTCTTGATAACATGTTTCAGGTAAGTGGGAGTAAGTGCTCTTGAAATCATGAATGTAGAGGTAAATTCACTTATAAGATTTTTAAAATCGAATTCATTAGGGCATAATTTACATACAAGAGAATATACCAAAAGTGAACAATTCAATGTATTTGGACGAATGATATACCAATAGAGCCACCACCATAATCAAGACATAGAACATTTCCATCACCCCAAAGTGTTCCTTTTGGTCCCCTTAAAAACTCCAGGCCCAGACAACCAGTGATCTGCTTTCAGTTACTACAGATTAATTTTGCTTGTTCTGGAACTTCATATAAATGGAATCCTATAGTTTGTACTATTTTGTGTCTGCCTTCTCTCACTCAGCATGATGTTGCTGAAACTCACACATTTTGCTGTGTGTCAGTAGTTCCCATTTTACTGGTGAGCAGTGTTCTGCTGGATGGAAACACCACATTTATTTATCAGTTAAACCTCTTGATAGACATTTGAGTTTGAGTTGTATCAAGTTTGACATTTATGTATAAAGATGGTGTGATCATTATGGTACATGAATTTTAATGGACATACTACTTCAGTACACTGGGTTTTTTTGCGGTACGCGGGCCTCTCACTGTTGTGGCCTCTCACGTTGCGGAGCACAGTCTCCGGACGTGCAGGCTCAGTGGCCATGGCTCACGGGCCTAGCCGCTCCGTGGCATGTGGGATCTTCCGGGACCGGGGCACGCACCCGCATCCCCTGCATCGGTAGGCGGACTCTCAACCACTGCACCACCAGGGAAGCCCTTTTTTGAATTTTATTTTACTTATTTTTTTATAGAGCAGGTTCTTGTCAGTCATCAATTTTATACACATCAGTGTATATATGTCAACCCAATCGCCCAACTCATCACACCCCCACCCCCACCCCCTGCTGCTTTCCCCCCTTGGTGTCCATACGTTTGTGCTCTACATCTGTGTCTCAATTTCTGCCCTGCAAACCGATTCATCTGTACCATTTTTCTAGATTCCACATATATGCATTAATATATGATATTTGTTTTTCTCTTTCTGACTTACTTCACTCTGTATGACAGTCTCTAAGTCCATCCACGTCTCTACAAATGACCCAATTTCGTTCCTTTTTATGGCTGAGTAATATTCCATTGTATATATGTACCACATCTTCTGTATCCATTCGTCTGTCGATGGGCATTTAGGTTGCTTCCATGACCTGGCTATTGTAAATAGTGCTGCAATGAACACTGGGGTGCATGTGTCTTTTTGAATTATGGTTTTCTCTGGGTATATGCCCAGTAGTGGGATTGCTGGGTCATATGGTAATTCTATTTTTACTTTTTTAAGGAACCTCCATACTGTTCTCCATAGTGGCAGTATCAATTTACATTCCCACCAACAGTGCAGGAGGGTTCCCTTTTCTCCACACCCTCTCCAGCATTTGTTGTTTGTAGATTTTCTGATGATGCCCATTCTAACTGGTGTGAGGTGATACCTCATTGTAGTTTTGATTTGCATTTCTCTAACGATTAGTGATGTTGAGCATCCTTTCATGTGTTTGTTGGCAATCTGTATATCTTCTTTGGAGGAATGTCTATTTAGGTCTTCTGCCCATTTTTGGATTGGGTTGTTTGTTTTTTTAATATTGAGCTGCATGAGCTGTTTATATATTTTGGAGATCAATCCTTTGTCCGTTGATTCATTTGCAAATATTTTCTCCCATTCTGAGGGTTGTCTTTTCGTCTTGTTTATGGTTTCCTTTGCTGTGCAAAAGCTTTTAAGTTTCATTAGGTCCCATTTGTTTATTTTTGTTTTTATTTCCATTTCTCTAGGAGGTGGATCTAAAAAGATCTTGCTGTGATTTATGTCCAAGAGTGTTCTTCCTATGTTTTCCTCTAAGAGTTTTATAGTGTCTGGTCTTACATTTAGGTCTCTGATTCATTTTGAGTTTATTTTTGTATATGGTGTTAGGCAGTGTTCTAATTTCATTCTTTTACATGTAGCTGTCCAGTTTTCCCAGCACCACTTACTGAAGAGACTGTCTTTTCTCCATTGTATATCCTTGCCTCCTTTGTCATAGATTAGTTGACCATAGGTGTGTGGGTTTATCTCTAGGCTTTCTATCTTGTTCCTTGATCTATATTTCTGTTTTTATGCCAGTACCATATTGTCTTGATTACTGTAGCTTTGTAGTATAGTCTGAAGTCAGGGAGTCTGATTCCTCCAGCTCCATTTTTTTCCCTCCAGACTGCTTTGGCTATTCGGGGTTTTTTTGTGTCTCCATACAAATTTTAAGATTTTTTGTTCTAGTTCTGTAAAAAATGCCATTGGTAATTTGATTGGGATTGCATTGAATCTGTAGATTGCTTTGGGTAGTATAGTCATTTTCACAATATTGATTCTTCCAATCCAAGAACATGGTATATCTCTCCATCTCTTGGTATCATCTTTAATTTCTTTTATCAGTGTCTTATACTTTTCTGAATACAGGTCTTTTGTGTCCCTAGGTAGATTTATTCCTAGGTAGTTTTTTCTTTTTGTTGCAATGGTAAGTGGGAGTGTTTCCTTAATTTCTCTTTCAGATTTTTCATCATTAGTATATAAGAATGCAAGAGATTTCTGTGCATTAATTTTGTATCCTGCAACTTTACCAAATTCATTGATTAGCTCTAATAGTTTTCTGGTGGCATCTTTAGCATTCTCTATGTATAGTATCATGTCATCTGCAAACAGTGACAGTTTTACTTGTTCTTTTCCAACTGGATTCCTTTTATTCCTTTTTCTTCTCTGATTGCCATGGCTAGGACTTCCAAAACTATGTTGAATAATAGTGGAGAGAGTGGACATGCTTGTCTTGTTCCTGATCTTAGAGGAAATGCTTTCAGTTTTTCACCATTGAGAATGATGTTTGCTGTGGGTTTGTGGTATATGCCCTTTATTTATGTTGAGGTAATTTCTCTCTATGCCCACTTTCTGGAGAGTTATTATCATAAATGGTGTTAAATATTGTCAAAAGCTTTTTCTGCTATTGAGAGGAGCATATGGTTTTTCTTCTTCAATTTGTTAATATGGTGTATCACATTGATTCATTTGCGTATATTGAAGAATCCTTGCATCCCTGGGATAAATACCACTTGATCATGGTGTATGATCCTTTTAATGTGTTGTTAGATTCTGTTTGCTAGTATTTTGTTGAGGATTTTTGCATCTATATTCATCAGTGATATTGGTCTGTAATTTTCTTTTTTTGTAGTTTCTTTGTCTGGTTTTGGTATCAGGGTGATGGTGGCCTCCCAGAATGAGTTTGGGAGTGTTCCTTCCTCCGTAATTTTTTGGAAGAATTTGAGAAGGATGGGTGTTAGCTCTTCTCTAAATGTTTGATAGAATTCACCTGTGAAGCCATCTGCTCCTGGACTTTTGTTTGTTGGAAGATTTTTAATCACAGTTTCAGTTTCATGACTTGTGATTGGTCTGTTCATATTTTCTATTTCTTTGTGCTTCAGTCTTGCAAGGTTGTACCTTTCTAAGAATTTTTCCATTTCTTCCAGGTTGTCCATTTTTTTGGCATAGAGTTGCTTGTAGTAGTCTCTTAGGATGCTTTGTATTTCTGTGGTGTCTGTTGTAACTTCTCCTTTTTCATTTCTAATTTTATTGATTTGTGTCCTCTCCCTCTTTTTCTTGATGAGTCTGGCTAATGGTTTATCAATTTTGTTTATCTTCTTAAAGAACCACCTTTTAGTTTTATTGATCTTTGCTACTGTTTTCTTTGTTTCTATTTCATTTATTTCTGCTCTGGTCTTTATGATTTCTGTCCTTTTGCTAACTTTGGGTTTTGTGTGTTCTTCTTTGTCTAGTTCCTTTAGGTGTAAGGTTAGATTGTTTATTTGAGATTTTTCTTGTTTCTTGAGGTAGGCTTGTATATCTATAAACTTCCCTCTTAGAACTGCTTTTGCTGCATCCCATAGGTTTTGGATCATCGTGTTTTCATTGTCATTTGTCTCTAGGTATTTTTTGATTTCCTCTTTGATTTCTTCAGTGATCTCTTGGTTATTTCGTAAGGTATTGTTTAGCCTCCATGTGTTTGTGTATTTTATGTTTTTTCCCATGTAATTGATTTCTCATCTCATAGCATTGTGGTCAGAAAAGATGCTTGATATGATTTTCATTTCCTTAAATTTACTGAGGCTTGATTTGTGACCCAAGATGTGATCTATCCTGGAGAATATTCCGTGTGCACTTGAGAAGAAAGTGTAGTCTGCTGTTTTTGGATGGAATGTCCTATAAATATCAATTAAATCTACCTGGTCTATTGTGTCATTTAAAGGTCGTGTTTCCTTTTTAATTTTCTGTTTGGTTGATCTGTCCATTGGTGTAATTGAAGTGTTAAAGTCCCCCACTATTATTGTGTTACTGTCGATTTCCTCTTTTATAGCTGTTAGCAGTTGCTTTATGTATTGAGGTGCTCCTATATTGGGTGCATATATATTTATAATTGTTATAACTTCTCCTTGGATTGATCCCTTGATCATTATGTAGTGTCCTTCCTTGTCTCTTATAACATTCTTTATTTTAAAGTCTATTTTATCTGAAATGAGTATTGCTATTCCTGCTTTCTTTTGATTTCCATTTGCATGGAATATCTTTTTCCATCCCTTCACTTTCAGTCTGTATGTGTTCCTAGGTCTGAAGTGGGTCTCTTGTAGACAGCATATAGATGGGTCTTGTTTTTGTATCCATTCAGCAAGCCTGTGTCTTTTGGTTGGAGCATTTAATCCATTCACATTTAAGGTAATTATTGATATGTATGTTCCTGTTACCATTTTCTCAATTGTTTTGTGTTTGTTTTTGTAGGTCCTTTTCTTCTCTTGTGTTTCCCACTTAGACAAGTTCCTTTAGCATTTGTTGTAGAGCTGGTTTGGTGATGTGGAATTCTGTTAGCTTTTGCTTGCTTTTTGCTTGATTTCTCCATTGAATCTGAATGAGATCCTTGCCAGGTAGAGTAATCTTGGTTGTAGGTTCTTCCCTTTCATCAGTTTGAGTGTATCATGCCACTGCCTTCTGACTTGTAGAGTTTCTGCTGAGAAATCAGCTGTCAACCTTATGATATGTTATTTGTCATTTTTCTCTTGTTGCTTTCAGTAATTTTTCTTTGTCTTTAATTTTTGCCAGTTTGATTACTATGTGTCTTGGCGTCTTTCTCCTTAGGTTTATCCTGTGTGGGAGTCTCTGCACTTCGTTGACTTGGGTGGCTATTTCCTTTCCCATGTTAGGGAAGTTTTCATCTATAATCTCTTAATATTTTCTCAGGTCCTTTCTCTCTCTCTTCTCCTTCTGGGGCCCCTATAATGCGAATGTTGTTGCGTTTAATGTTGTCCCTGAGGTCTCTTAGGCTGTCTTCATTTCTTTTCATTCTTTTTTCTTTATTCTGTTCCACGGCAGTGAATTCCACCATTCTGTCTTCCAGGTCACTTATCCGTTCTTCTGCGTTAGTTATTCTGCTATTGATTCCTTCTAGTGTATTTTTCATTTCAGTTATTGTATTGTTCATCTCTGTTTGTTCTTTAATTCTTCTAGATCTTTGTTAGACATTTCTTGCATCTTCTCAATCTTTGCCTCCATTCTTTTTCCGAGGTCCTGGGTCATCTTCACTATCATTATTCTGAATTCTTTTTCAGGAAGGTTGCCTATCTCCACTTCATTTAGTTGTTTTTCTGGGGTTTTATCTTGTTCCTTCATCTGGTACATAGCCCTCTGCATTTTCATCTTGTCTGTCTTTCTGTGAATGTGGTTTTTAGTCCACAGGCTGCAGGACTGTAGTTCTTCTTGCTTCTGATCACAGTGTAGGTTTCATTACTGGTCCCAGCACTTCAGCACCTGTCGATAATCAGAACTTTTGTCTGTGTCTGTCCTCAGCTAGGACCCTAACATCCACCACAACTAGGAGGGGAAGGTATATAGCTTGTCTTACAGCTGCCCTCAAATGGTGCTGCAGAGAGAGCAGTGTGCAATGGGAGACTCACCCAGCTCTTGGAGTGGGTACCAAAGCTGCTTTTCTTTTAGAAATCATCCCCAGTTTCATCATCACTACACCAGGTGTGATTTTCCGTGGTTCAGATACTACTGGCTTGTACTGAATTGAGTGAACCTGGAAGATGCCAGGCCAGGAAATGATTACATGTAAATGAATGACCTGTCACTGTACAGCCCTCTCATGTCATAGCTCTGTCCAGGATAGGCATGGGCTGGCCATTAGTGTCTTGGAATGTGATTTGCCATAATTAACCAACTTGGTTACAAACATGCAACAAATGTTAAATGCATCTTCAGCTGCAATGGAAAATATTGACATTTTTATAGAGTAGAATTTTATTCAAAAAACAGGGACGATTCCAGTTGGCTGAAGACAGATGTGTGTGTGTGGGGTGGGGTATGGGGTGAGAGTGGTATGAGTGTTTGCTTTTTAATTTTTCTCTATCATTTTCCTTTTTGGACAGTGAGGCCCAAGAATAAAGGATTTCTCTATGCCTATGGGAGATTAATTCTTTCAGTGGTTACTAAGGGCCAGAAGTGCAGCAGGGGAGGTCAATGGGAATGTGACCTCATGAAATAGTTTTACATATACAGGTGACTAGTTATTTTAATAATCAGATGGTTTGGCTTTCCCCTAAGAGACAGCTAGTTTTCAGAGTCACATTGCTTTTCTTTGTTGAAAGTCTCAGGAGATTTAGTGTAACAGAGAGAATGGTCGTTTACTACAAACCACTATTTGCTATTCAGCTGACTATTGTGATATATATGTTGATTGCACAGATAGGATTTATGAAGAAGCAATTCATTTACTTCATTTGTCTGTGTGGTAGGCATAATAACGGCCACCCAAAGAAGACCACGTACCTTGGAACCTGTGAATATATTACCTTACAAGGCAAAAGGGATTCAGGAGATAAATTAAAGTTTTGCGGTTTTTTGTTTTTTAAATATTTATTTACTTATTTGGCTTCACCGGGTCTTAGTTGCTGTATGCGGCATCTTTGTTGTGGCATGCAGGATCTAGTTCCCTGACCAGGGATGGAGCTCGGGCTGCCTGCATTGGGAGCACGGGGTCTTTGCCACTGGACCACCAGGGAAGTCCCAAGTTAAAGTTCTTGAGACAGGGGGATTATCCTGGATTCCTCAATGTGATCACAAGGGATCTTTGAAGCTTTCCCAGCTGTGATCAGAAGGATACGTGACCATAGGAGAAGGACACAGAGATGTGCAACATTGTTGGCTTTGAAAATGAAGAAGGAGGTTTCGAGGAGCTGGAAAAAGCAAGGAAATAGATTCTCCTCTAGAGTCTCCAGAAAGGAAATGCAGCCCTATCAACACATTGATTTTAGTCAATGAGACCTCTTGGTCTTGTGACCTACAGAAATTTAAGATAGTACATGTATATTGTTTTAATTTTGCTACAGCAGCAATAGGAAACTAATGTAGACTGTGTACTTCAGGTGTGGGAAATGGAACCACAAAACCATCATTAGTTATTTTTTAGAGCCCAGGGATACACATATATAAACACATGCGTATATATGTAAACACACATCTGTACACACAGGCATACATACATGGATATATATTTGTATATTATATAATCTCTAATTGCTAAAATTAAAAATTTCTGCTGAGTTGCTGTCTCAATAGAGGGAATTCATATAGTAAATGATATATAAAAGGAGTAAAATTGGGATAGTTCCCTCATAATAGCAAATCCTGGAAAAAATGGTATTTTAAATATTTATCAATATCTTTTTAGTTATGCTTTACACCCATGTGGTTATTATAAGTGCTTTTGAAAGATTAAACATTTTGAATGCTATTGATTCTGATTCAGAAAATATGGATTTTTCTTCTTTCCTTTTCAGAAATGACAATAAAATAAGCAGTTGTTATAATGTGTATTTCATTAAGATAAATGACATTATGGATGATATGCTAAAGCAACAAATCTCAAACTTCTGGCTTTGGATAACTTTATAATCTTAAAAATTATTGAGGACACCCAAAGGGTCTTTGTTAATGTGGGTTATATACAGACTTGGTTATTGTACTAGAAATTTAAGCTGATGAATTTTTAAAATATAGTTCAATAATTCATTAAAAATAATAAAATGAACCTATCATTTGATAATGTAAATTATGTGTTTTATAAAAATAAGTGTATTTCAAAAATTAAAAAACAGAAGAATGGCATTGTTTTAATTTTTGAAGATTTCTTTAAAGACTGGATTAACAGAAAATAGCTTGATTTCCACATCTGCTTCTACTTTCAATCAGTTGCAGCCTGTTTTGGTTGAAGTATGTGAAGAAAAAAATGGCCTTGGTCAGATACGTAGTTGTGCTGGAGTATTTTAATAGCCTTTTCAGAAAATTGTGCTCTTTCTTCTTTAATACTGTACTTGAAAACTGCTCGCTTCTTGAGGGCTGGTTGCAGTGTAGAATCTGAAAACATATCTGTTAATGTTTTGTACCTTGTTATGTTAAAACTCACTGCTCGATCCTGTGAAGCATCTTTTACTCATGGATAATTTCGTAACACAATGTATTAGACATTTGGGAAATATTGGCTCACTTCTAAATTTTGGCCTAATTCATACAATATCAAAAAATTACATTTGTTAATGTTATGACCATTCTCATCAGAAAAGTCTTTACTTTTTCGGGAAAGATGTCAAGCTCCTAATAGCAGATACAAATTTTCTAACTTTTTTTTTTTTTCTAGAGAGCTCAAGTTGGTAACAGATACTGTTAGCTGTTTTCCTTGAAGTGACAGCTCATGTCATTCATTTTCAAGAAGATTTCTGGTAAATATTAGTTTGTCAGCTGTTCTTTAAACAAAAGGGGGATTTCATGAAAAATGAAGCTATTTCAGCTCGAAATGCAATCACACAAATGCTATTATCAAAATAGCACTCCTGCAATTTTACCACCGTTTTTGCTCTCTAGGTGCAAATATCAACACAGGAAAAAGTCAGTTAACATCTTTATTACGAAAATGGTTTTGACCTCTAGATGCCATGGCAAGACCATGGGGACCCCACAGACTACAGTTGAGAACCACTGTGCTATAGATAAGGGTGACTCTTTTGTATCTACAAGCACCTCTCCTCACTGTGGATTCGGGCACTTTCACAGTGTTAGGTACATAGTAAGAGGGGTATTACGAGTGCATGTGTTTCCATGGTTATGTAGATTACACCTGTATCTGGTATCAGACAGGAGGAGGGCTTCCAGAATGCAGAAAATACGAGTGTTTCCAGAGGAAAAACAGCCACCTCTCCATTGCAGCCAATGTTGCCATACAGAAGCACAAGCCAGTGTGGTCACATCTGTTTCTGAAGAGACATCAGAAATTGTCTTTTATGTAAAACATTTTGATTTTTAGAATGTGCCAGCTGATTAAGTATTTGAACCTAAAACACTAGCCAAGTAGAAACAAAACAGTTCTTCCCTCTGGATTTGGCCTGCAGTACATGAGCAGCAACTACATGCTGAATAAATGAATCAAATTCAGAGTGACCAGATCAAAGGGTCAGCAGTTCATAGCCCCTTGTGTAGGTTGAGATAGTATTTACTGGGATTTGGTCCTCTGAATCTTTGACTGTCACAGATAGAGGAGAAAGTTGTCATCATCTTGTCCTCAGTTCAGGTCTTAGCTGTCTTAGGTATCAGACCCAGTCATGCCAGTGTAACATTACAGAACTTTTCCTTGTGAGTCAAGGCAGAAAAATCCAACTCAAAAATGAGAGATGCTGAAGAGCAACCAAGGGAATACTGTGATAGTTATGGATGTAGCCAAACATCTAGAATTTAAAGAATGCTGGGGATGACCATTGTGATAAACCTAAAACAAACTAATACCAACTCCTTTCTTGGATTCACTAGATGTAGCTACCTACAACGATTATCCCACAAGTGATCTGTGATTTTTTAATATTGTTCTAACATATTTTATAGGGCAGCTGGGTCTCAAGCAATTGAACTGGTAGGATAGTCATGAAAACTACCCGTTAAAAAAAAATATGTGGATACAAACTGATCGTATTATAGAGTTTCTGTTCAGTTCACATTTGGTAGTAAACATTTTTTATGTTCAAATCACCATGTGTGGTGTTCTGGGGCTGAAAAGCTGATCAAGATATAGAATTTTTTTTTCCTGCTCAGAATTTCCTCTGTGGTGAGTGGTAGTCAGACATGCATAGCAGGTGTGGCAAGTGCTTCGTGCACCCGTAGCGTGTACTGAACCCGGGCTCCTGGCCATGTGCTATTCTAGGCTTCAGGGAAAGAGGAATGAACAAAACAGCAAACATCCCTGATCTCAAGGAGCTTACATTCTAGTGTCTTCTTTTTATTTTTTATTATTATTATTTTTTTGCAGTACGCAGGTCTCTCACTGTTGTGGCCTCTCCTGTTGCGGAGCACAGGCTCTGGACGCGCAGGCTCAGCGGCCATGGCTCATGGGCCCAGCCGCTCCACGGCATGTGGGATCCTCCCGGACCAGGGCACGAACCCGTGTCCCCTGCATCAGCAGGCAGACTCTCAACCACTGCGCCGCCAGGGAAGCCCCTAGATATTTTTATACATTACAAAATGATCACCAGGATAAGTCTAGTTACCATCTGTCACCATACAGAGTTTTTACAGTATTATTGACTGTATTCTGAATGTCAGAACAATACTTGCAAAGGATGAAAATCTAGGGTACCTTTAGAGAATTGCAAGGGGGACATGGTGGCTGGAGAACTAACCACATTAGCTTCCCAAACTGCACCACAATGTAATTTTTTATGTAAAAAACTAGGGCTGTGGATTGAATGTTACTGAGTTTGCAAGCTCAGAATTTCTGAATTCTAAATTATATAAACGATGACAATAAAATTACATTTGTGAATGCATTCAGCACAATGTGAGAATACACTAGCAACTCAATAACTTTCAATTGATACTGAAAGTTTTAAAAACAGTATTAGTCTTCACTAAGGTTTTGGTTTGATAATAAAATATCAGTAATTTAGAACCACACAGATTTATATTTCTTGTTCTTATTGCATTTTAGCTGCAGTCTCTGTAGCTTAGCTGTGCCTTTGCTCTGTTGTCTTTTTCTAGTCAGGATCCAGGCTAGAGGAGCTACCACATTTGGGACGTGGTGTGCACAGAGCAGAGCGAAAAAGTGTCAATGGACAAAAGAGTAAGGACTTTTAAGCCTTCTAATTGGATGTGGTGTACATGACTTTCATTGTATTCTGTTGGCTAACAGAGGTCACATGACCAAGCATGTCATTTATGGGACAAAGGAGGCATTGTAAGTCACATGGCAGGGCTTAGGAACGTAGGCTGGTAATTGGGAACAGTAATACTATCTATTGCAATTATTCTCCTATTGTTCCCCAGTGTAGGTTGAGTTTTGGGGTATATAGAATATAGGGTAAGCAGAGTGGCTTTACCGCAGTCTAGTTTAGAAGCAAAGTCCAAGAATTTTGTACAATTCAATGATAAAACCAAAAGAAGGGCTTCCCTGGTGGCACAGTGGTTGAGAGTCCGCCTGCTGATGCAGGGGACATGGGTTCCTAACCCGGTCTGGGAGGATCCCACATGCTGCAGAGCGGCTGGGCCCGTGAGCCGTGGCCGCTGAGTCTGCGCATCCAGGGCCTCTGCTCCACAACGGGAGAGGCCACAACAGTGAGAGGCCCACGTACTGCAAAAAAACAAAAAAAACAAAAGAAATTTGTTGTCCTAGTTCTGGGCCAAATTCCAGAGGCAACTGTCTTGAAGATTTATACAATCTGGCTGGTTATACAGGCTGTAATTCATTCATGAGTTCAGAAAAGAACAGAGCCTATGAAAGCTCCAGTTTGGGAATGTTCCTGTCACTCGGTAAAGTTCTCCTAATAGAGGTGTGAGTATCTTTAATACAGTTTTATAGACTCAGCCGAGAAGAATTACTTATACTTGTCCGAGAGTTCAGAATATGCACCTTTTTTGAGCTAGAAGCCCACAAGGCCATCTTCCATTCTAAGCCTGAATAAAAATCGCTTTGGAGCATTTAAAAATCCAATAGTGGAATCTATCTAGCAGTACTAAGCACCACATTTGCTTTCCAAGAGTTTTCAGATTTCTGTAGTCTAGGCACTGAGAACAAATTCTCAGTCTCCGTTTTTTTTTTTTTTTTTTTTTTTTTTTTTGCTGTACGCGGGCCTCTCACTGCTGTGGCCTCTCCCGCTGCGGAGCACAGGCTCCGGACGCGCAGGCCCAGCGGCCATGGCTCACGGGCCCAGCCGCTCCGCGGCACATGGGATCCTCCCAGACCGGGGCACGAACCCGTATCCCCTGCATCGGCAGACGGACTCCCAACCACTGCGCCACCAGGGAGGCCCTCAGTCTCCGTTTTTTTCCCCCAAGGAGGCAGGAGGGTCTGGACAGAGCTCCTGTGGTTACCCATGATTCTTCTCTTTAAGACAGTGAAGCGTTTACTGACACATGGGCAACATTTCAAAGCAGTGTGATTAGCTGCTCACACCACCCCATGCCTTGTTTGATACCGAATTGTGAAACTCAGTCATTGATCGAAAACAATGAATATCCCTCTGGTCTTCAATCAGGTGTTGCTCTTCCTGCGTTGCTGTTCCTGAAAATGCCATTTACAGCATGTGCTGAGAAGAAATTTAGGGGGAAACCTAGTCACTCAAGAAGCAGATCTCAGTGTTTACTTTTAAAGCTTTTCTGCAGAAAAGAAGACTGCTTGCATCTGCTTTATAGCACTACACAGCATCCTTTTGGAATGCTGAGCTCCCAGAAATTCTGTGTGAAACTGCTCTGGTTCCTCTGGTAATGTTAGATTCTTTTGACAAAGTATAATACAAATAATTAAATAGCAGTGTTTGGTGCACACCCTCCCCAACTTCTATCAAGTAGGGATTTGCAAGTTGATGTAATAGTTCTGTATCGTACAGTAGATTTTAATTAAAAGCAGAATGCTGTGGAAGATTGAGCAAATTGTGTTCCATTTGAAGAATTAAAGAATTACTCAGGCTTGCCAGCATGATCTAAAGTTCTAATTCCAAGCTGTGCTATGAATGCCAGATGCACAGGATTCTTATTGTCCATCAAATACCACCTGAAAGTATTTATCACAGCAGAAGGAGCAAGCCTCTAATATCCTTTTTGGAGGGAGACTTTTATTAAAATTGGCTTCTTTTGATAACGTCCACATTTATAACAAATGGAATCCATGAAAGGTCCTTAACTATAATCAGGAATGTAGAAATGATTACAGTGTTTTTACGACCATATAAAAGATAAAACCCTCAAAAGATTTTGCTTCAGTGGTAAACCAACTCTTTATACACCAGAGAGAAACACAGAAGCAAGTAGAAATTTGGCGAAATAGCCTTATTTGTCATCAACCGACTTGAAAGAAAAGAGTTCAAAAATATTTCCTCCTCCTGGAAGAATACCAGTTGATTTGGGCCATGAAGTCCTTTACAAGTTCAGGAAGAGAAGAGCGCATTAGAGTTTGTCAGCAAAAACTCCGGCTTTTCATGGTTTTCATCTTCTGTTTTTCGGTAGCAGTCAGAATTTGCTGTCAGTGTTTCTATGGATTAAAATGAAAAGATCATGAATAAAATGATGTCTTGAACTTGGAAGGAAGTTTGATAATTTGTATCCTGTCCTGAGAGTGGAGCCCACCTAATTCATATCCTAAAATTGAGATTCCAACCTGTTAGAAAAGGGGCTTTTCCAGTTTTCCTTAAAATCTATTCCTGAAGTCAGGGAAATTAAGTAAACACACACATTTACTCCCAACTTATGTCCCTCTATGGTGACAGTCAAAATGGTTTCCACTTCCTTTGTCTTCTTTGCCTTCCTCTCTTTCCACCCTCTCTCCCTCCTTCCCTCCCTTCTTTTCTTTTCTAGGGATATTTATTGAATATAAATATATTCAATTCAGTGTACTGAATATGCAATATGTGTTGAATATCTAAGTCCTACTCACTATTCTAGGCATTTGGAAAATACCAGTGAACAGAATAGACAAGAAGCATTACCCTCCTAGACATTACATTCTAGTGGACGGAGACAAGTAAAGGTTAAGTATAACAATTACACTGTACAGATGTTTCAGCAGGTCAAGTCATGGTGGATCATCCTGAGAAAGTAGGCAAGTTATTGTTTCAAAGTGAGTTTAGTGGTGCTCTTCTAACCAGATGAGTGTTGTTTCATCTAGCTGACCTTCTCTGCAGGGGCACCTTGCTTATTTCTTCTCATCTGGTAGAGAACACGCCTCATTATGCCTTTCTGCTAAATTGTTCTGCAAAGACCACGTGTAAGGCGGCATAGTTGAGTATTTACTCAATTCATTGGAATGTGTTTCTGTGTAAAACAACAGAAAACAATGGAAGAGGTCATGGAATGTTCAAGCTTAGTGCCTAAGAGGGTGAGTTTCATGGACAGACCTCTGGATTTGAATCTCACTTCTTCCAAGCAGGGTGATCTTGGGCAGAGTAGCTAATCGCTGAGCTTTTACTGCTTCTTCTCTGAAATGTCAATACTAGTAATATCTGTCACCTGGAGCTGAAGTGGTGAGTAAATAATGTATGTAAAGCACTTAGTACAATAACCCCTCAATAAATCTGGGGGTATTGGTGGTGTTGATCGACGTTGGCCATAATTCCTCTTTCTTTAAGTCCCAAGAACCCTGGATCCTTTCTCACAATAGTTGGTCGTATCCATTTGTCATGCAGTCAGGTTTCCTTTGCTTTTAAAATAAATCTTTTGTTTTGAAATAATTTGAGTTTTACAGGAAAGTTGAAAAGAGGGTGGAGGAAGTTTCCATACACTGCTCACCCAGTTTCCCTTGGTGTTAGCATCTTACATTACTCTGGTACCTTTATCAAATCAAAGACCTGACAGCAGCACAATATTAACTAAATTCTCAACTTTATTTGAATCTCATCTGTTTTTCCACTAATGTCCCTTTTCTGTCCCAGGATCCCAACCAGGATATCACATTACATGTAGTTGTGATGTCTCCTTCGTGTCCTCTCTTCCGTGACAGTTTTTCATTGTTTCCTTATTTTTCTCGACCTCGACAGTTTTAAAGAGTACTGGTCAGGCATTTTGGAGAATGTCCCTCAGTTTGGATTTGTTTAATGTTTCCTCATGATTGGTCTGGGGTTGTGGGCTTTTGGGAAAATACCACAGAGGTAAAGTTCCCTTCTCATCACATCATCAGGGACTACATTATATCAACCTCAGTTACCACTGGTTACGTTAACCTTGATCACTTAGTCAAGGTAATGTTTGCCAGGTTGTCACATTTCTTTTTTTTTTTTCTAGTTTATTTTTGGCTGTGTTGGATCTTCGTTGCTGTGTGCGGGCTTTCTCTAGTTGCGGCGAGCGGGGGCTACTCTTCATTGGGGTGCGTGGGCTTCTCATTGTGGTGGCTTCTCTTGTTGTGGAGCACCGGCTCTAGGCGCGTGGGCTTCAGTAGTTGTGACACATGGGCTCAGTAGTTGTGGCTTGCAGGCTCTAGAGCACAGGCTCAGTAGTTGTGGCGCACAGGCTCAGTTGCTCCGCAGCATGTGGGATCTTCCCAGACCAGGACTCGATCCTGTGTCCCCCTGCATTGGCAGGCAGATTCTTAATCACTGCACCACCAGAGAAGTCCACCAGGTTGTCATATTTCTTTTTTATCTTGTAGCATTACCTGACTTCATCATGACTGTTTCTGGTCACTGCTCCAATTTCTTAGCAACATTTATTTTTTATCTGCTCAAGCAAAGTTTATTAAATGTTAGGAAAATCAATGTTCCAGAAAAGGGGAGAAGATGGTACTCCAGAACAGGGAAGGTGCAAATGGTAAACTATATGGACAGAATTTAATAGGGAGAATTTAATAAACTTTAAGCAGGGTTAAAGTGTCTGCAAATAACAAATAGTAAATTAAAACTAAAGTTTTTAATCATGTATTTTTAGCTGCATATACTGCAATGGAGGATAAACTTATTAGCTGACGCTTTGCTCCATGCTAATCTCGAAACCTGCAAATATGTTATCTTATATGGCAAAGGGAGAATTGGGGCTGTTGATGGAATTAAGGTTGCTAATCAGATGACCTTAAAAACCCAAGATTACTCTGAATGAGCTGGAATGGCTCAATCTAATCATCAGAGTCTTAACAAGAGAGAGGCAGAAGAGGAGAGTAAGAGGGAGATGTGACTGCAGAAAAATGGTCAGAAAGATGCAACTTCGCTGTCTTTGAAGATAGCAGAAAGGGAAGTGAGGACCCAAGGAATGTGCTCAGCCTCTAGAAGCTAGGAAACGCAAAGAAGTGGGTTCTCCTCTGGAGCCTCCAGAAAGGAACATGGTTCTCCCTACACCTTTATCTTAGCCCAGTGAAACTCATTTTGAAATTCTAACTTACAAAGCTGTAAAATAGTAAATTTATGTTGTTTTAATTCACTGTTTTTGGTAACTTGTTACAGCAGGGAATAGAAAATTAACTAAAGAGGGTAATGATTTAGCTCAATCACACACCTATCTCCTTTCCACTCAGCAGTCCAATACAGCGATAGTACTATTTTTAGTTTCTTCTTTTGAATGCAGGGAACTGGCTTCTTTATGTCCACTTGCCATTATGTATGGTGCCTTTCACTTATTCTGTACAATAGATTTCTCTTCTGCCTTCTACACTTAACTTTTTTTTTTTTTTTGCGGTACGTGGGCCTCTCACTGTTGTGGCCTCCCCCATTGTGGAGCACAGGCTCCGGACGCATGCGCCGTGGCCCACGGGCCCAGCCACTCCGCGGCATGTGGGATCCTCCCGGACCGGGGCACGAACCCACGTCCCCTGCATCGGCAGGCGGACTCTCAACCACTGCACCACCAGGGAAGCCCCCTACACTTAACATTTTCTATTCAACCATTACCTTTGGTTTGTTTCTAAAATTATTTCATTTTCTCTGTGCAGGATGTCACACAGTTGGGTTGACTCAATTCACTGTGCCCCTCAATTAGATGAACAGTATCATTATTGCTCTAGGTCTTTCTTTTTTTTTTCATTCCTCTTTTTGACATCTTTACTCTTATTGCCAGTTCCATTCTTCTCCTCCTGTCTCATGCCCCCATTTCACGTTCTATAATCCTTCTAATATGTATATATTATGTTGTGTTGCTTTAAACATATATGTAAATTGCATCACAGTTTAGGTCTCATTCTGAATCTTGCTTGTTTTACTAAAGATTGTGTGTCTGAGCTCTATCTTAACAAATATAGGCTTATTTTCTCTATTTGCTCTATGGTATTTTGCTTTATGAATTTGGCAAATTTCATTTCCCATTCCACTCTGATGGACATTTAGTTGGTCTCCAACTTCTAGCTAGTAGAAACAGGGATGAAAAGCACATAGTTGTATACATACACACATTTTCAGTTTTGTCAGATGATGCCATTGTGCTTCACGGAGTTGTCCTATCAATTTACCTCCCAGGGAGAAGTGTGCAAGGATGTTTATCCCCAAAGCCTCTGTAATATTGTGTTGTTTAAAACTATGTTGCAGGAAGTGTGGTATTTCAATATTTTCATTTCATTGATTACTACTGAGATCTTTTTTTACATCTTTATTGGAGTATAATTGCTTTACAATGGTGTGCTAGTTTCTGCTTTATAACAAAGTGAATCAGTTATACATACACATCTGTTCCCATATCCCTTCCCTCTTGCGTCTCCCTCCCTCCCACCCTCCCTATCCCACCCCTCCAGGCGGTCACAAAGCACCGAGCTGATCTCCCTGTGTGATGCAGCTGCTTCCCACTAGCTATCTACCTTACGTTTGGTAGTGTATATATGTCCATGCCTCTCTCTCGCTTTGTCACAGCTTACCCTTCCCCCTCCCCATATCCTCAAGTCCATTCTCAAGTAGGTCTGTGTCTTTATTCCTGTTTTACCCCTAGGTTCTTCATGACATTTTTTTTCTTAAATTCCATATATATGTGTTAACATACGATATTTGTCTTTCTCTTTCTGACTTACTTCACTCTGTATGACAGACTCTGGGTCTATCCACCTCATTACAAATAGCTCAATTTCGTTTCTTTTTATGGCTGAGTAATATTCCATTGTATATATGTGCCACATCTTCTTTATCCATTCTTCGGATGATGGACACATAAGTTGTTTCCATCTCCAGGCTATTGTAAATAGAGCTGCAATGAACATTTTGGTACATGACTCTTTTTGGATTATGGTTTTCTCAGGGTATATGCCCAGTAGTGGGATTGCTGGGTCATATGGTAGTTCTATTTTTAGTTTTTTAAGGAACCTCCATACTGTTCTCCATAGTGGCTGTACCAGTTCACATTCCCACCAGCAGTGCAAGAGTGTTCCCTTTTCTCCACACCCTCTCCAGCATTTATTGTTTCTAGATTTTTTGATGATGGCCATTCTGACTGGTGTGAGGTGATACCTCATTGTAGTTTTGATTTGCATTTCTCTAATGATTAATGATGTTGAGCATTCTTTCATGTGTTTGTTGGCAGTCTGTATATCTTCTTTGGAGAAATGTCTGTTTAGGTCTTCTGCCCATTTTTGGATTGGGTTGTTTGTTTTTTTGCTATTGAGCTGCATGAGCTGCTTATAAATTTTGGAGATTAATCCTTTGTCCGTTGCTTTGTTTGCAAATGTTTTCTCCCATTCTGAGGGTTGTCTTTTCATCTTGTTTATGGTTTCCTTTGCTGTGCAAAAGCTTTGAAGTTTCATTAGGTCCCATTTGTTTATTTTTGTTTTTATTTCCATTTCTCTGGGAGGTGAGTCAAAAAGGATCTTGCTGTGGTTTATGTCATAGAGTGTTCTGCCTATGTTTTCCTCTAAGAGTTTGATAGTGTCTGGCCTTACATTTAGGTCTTTAATCCATTTTGAGCTTATTTTTGTGTATGGTGTTGGGAGTGATCTAATCTCATACTTTCACATGTAGCTGTCCAGTTTTCCCAGCACCACTTACTGAAGAGGCTGTCTTTTCTCCACTGTACTTTCCTGCCTCCTTTTTAACACCTCTTGCTATGCTTGTCACTTGTGTGTGTTTTCTTTCCTATGAAATGTGTGTTCTCATTCTCTGCCTATCCTCCAGTATTGTGTTTTTTTTGTTGTTGTTGACTTTTAGGACGTGTTTATGTAGTCTAATGCGTATTAGTTATACACTTTACAGATGTCTTTTCAAGGTCTGCTACTTTAATTTGATTGTATCTATGGCATTCTTCATTATAAAATGTTGCTAATTTCAACATAGCCAAATCTATGAGTCTTTTCTTTTGTACTTCATTTTTTTTTCTTCAGACTTACTTAAGAAATCTGCTCTTACCCTAGTAACATCATAAGTTTTTTATCCTGTAGTTTCTTCTAATCTTGCCAAGATTCAATTTTCACACTAATAGGTTTCCTCTACCTGAAATATTTTTTACATATTGTTTGAGGAGGGATTTAATTTTTCCCCCAAATGGTGAACTCCTTTCTCTGCACTGTTTGTCCTAGAATAAGTTGTAGTAAACTAAGCCCTTTATTTGGTTCCATCAATCTATTGTTTTTTGTTCTGGTACCAAATGTACACTCATTTAATTACTATGACATTTCAAGTTCCCTTTGTATGATTTCGATATTTTTAAGCTATTTTCAGACCTTTACTGGTACAATCATTCCTCAGTGTAATGTATAATAGCAGTATGTTAAGTTTCCAAAAAAATGCACTTGGATTTTGTTTGGAATTGCACTCAGTTTTAGATTAACTGCATTCTCTAAATTAACCCACACATTATAGTGTGGAGCCTTTCCCACATAAACGTGGAATATCTTTTCATTTATTAAGGTATCTTTTATGTCTTTTAATAAAGTTTCAGAATGTGCTTCATAAATATTTTACACAATGCTAGTTATTTTCTCAATATTTTAAAATAATCTTAAAATTAATTCCTGCTGTTCCTTTTTTCATTATATTTTCTCACTTACTTTTGCTGATGGTGTTCAGGATGAAATCTTCTATTACTTAAAATGTCTTGGTTCTTTAGTAGGAAAAGACCCAGACTTCAGTGGTATGATGTTGTCTCCAGTGAAATATATTTCCTTTTGAAAAGCCCTGCATGTTGGTTGGCCATCTTGGATAACTCTATTCAAATTGGTGTGTATCACTCCTAAAAGTATATAAACTGACTGTTCTCTTTTTAAGGAAATAGAATTTCAAAATGTATCTCCATCTCTTCTAACTCTAGGCCCAAATGTAAATTGATGACTCTGGAGGAGTCATTACCATTAAAAAATGATCAGGAGAGATATTGTATCATTATGTGGATTTTGAAAGTTTGATAAAAGTCTATAGGACTACTTACTTCAGTGAGGTGACTTTTGTGAAAGAACACTTATCACTGTTTTGATTTTTCATGGTCTAGTCATGTTTTCCACTTCTCAGGTCAATTTTGAATGTTCATTTTTTAATCAAGAATGTTATCCATTTTACCTATATTTTCAAATTTACTGACAGATGAAAAATAAGTGCTCTTTTATTTCCCAGAACACATGGGATTTTTAAGCTATGTATTATCATTGATTTCAAATTTTATTGCAGTCTGATCCAATAATATAGCTTTTATAATATTAGTTCTGTAAAATTGTTCAGAATTCTTTTATGATCTCTACATGGTCATTTTTTAAATTTGTGTTTGACGCAAGTACCTTTTCTACTGAGGTATAAAATTCCACTTTTTAAATCATATTATCCAAATGTTATTGTTGCTGTTTTCATATGCATATCTCAAAAGTTCTGAAAGGACTGTATTAATATCTCAAAATTATAGGTTTGTTTTTTTCTGTATCCTTTCAATTTTTACTTTTATTTCAAGGATACAGCATTGCTTTTATATACATGACACTTAAAATGACATCTCTTGTTGCATAATATGGGACAGGGAGAAACCTAATACGTGGTCATAAAAAGGGTTGGGTGGAGGGAAAAAAACGACAGCGTCATCACTGGTTTAGTATATGAGTGTATATCATGTATTATTGAGTTTATAAAAGATGTAATAGAATTAGCCTACCTTCTGCAATAGTTAACATTCTGGGCTTAGAGGACAACATTAATCCTGAAATCAATTTCAAAATAAATATAAAGGCATTAACTATAGTGTATAAGTATTTTTTAGGACAAGTTAGTTTCGGATATCAAGAAAGGAGAAAGTGATTAACATTTGTTTTTGAAAGCCTAGGCTTTAAGAGAATTATAGGTTATTAAACAAGGCCTTTAAAAAAGTGAAGATTTTAGAATGGTGCAGAGAAGGGAAGTGGTGGTCACAGTCACAAGAGAAAGAATAAAGGAAGACACAAAACTAGAAGAAGGTATGAGCTTGTTTAATCTGAGGCCACACAGCTCAGTATTTAAGCAGAATCCCCGTCCGAGAAACATGGCCCAGGAATCAAAGAGTTCATCGACATTAATTTAACTTGCTTGTTGTTTTTATACAACTCTTGGCCATTTAGTTACTTTTTAAAAAGTATGTTGAATAGAAAGGAGAGTGAAGGAAATCCTAAGGTCTCAGGCCAGGGTTAGGAAAGCATTATTGGGGGGTAAGAATGTTGAGTATGGTTCTGAATCGCCACAGACACTCTGAAGAGGAGACAAGAGTCTTTTTTCAAAGTTCTATTTTAAATGATCATGACTGAAAATTAAGTCCAAGTAGTATAAGAATATACTTTCCGTCTCTAGGCTCCAAAGCCACTCTTTAAAAAAAAAATCTCTTGCATCATTTATTTATTGAATAAAAATAAATAGTTAATAAGCTATTACAATAGCGAGCTTATCACTGAAGTAAGCTCCACAAATGCTAATCATTTTTCTTGTTCAACTACTTAATCTTAACTTATTAATACTAGGACACTGTTGAGATTGTTAGTATTAGTATAGAAAAGAGAAAAAAAAATCTTCCCAAATACGTATAGTCCAAAAAGGGGAATATGCATTTGTAAAATTTTTTTTTTTTTTTTTTTTTTTTGCGGTACGCGGGCCTCTCACTGTTGTGGCCTCTCCCGTTGCAGAGCACAGGCTCCGGACGCGCAGGCTCAGCGGCCATGGCTCACGGGTCCAGCCGCTCCGCGGCATGTGGAATCTTCCCAGACCGGGGCACAAACCCGTGTCCCCTGCATCGGCAGGCGGATTCTCAACCACTGCGCCACCAGGGAAGCCCCCTGTGAAATTAATTTTACAGAGAAAAATTGCCAAGTAATACAGGAAACCTGCTTTGGCTCTATCTTCATGCCGAAGTCTGTTTGTTTGCTAAATTCTGGGAGAGCAGGATTTTTCCCTATTGAAGAAAGTGGAGGTGGATGAGCCACTCCTTGTAAAATCCAGATGGTGCAGAGCTCTTATAAAAAGGTTGGGAATGTAACCACCCTCTGAAGGATGAAAGTGTGTAAACGCCGCACACATTTCTTCAAAAGCTAAATGTTCATTCCTTTTTCCGGTTTGATTTTCTCAACTTGAAGCTTTTTTGTCTTCTGCCAGGAGCCAGAAATCTTGGAAGGAGAAAAAAGTTAAGAAGTTGCAATAGTCACTGCCAAACAGTTTGGTTAGCCGGACAGGGGCATCTGGGGTTGATGTGGCTCTAAATTCCTGGCTGGATAACTGTGTAATTGGGATGCTCCTCCACTGTGGTATTGCTTCTGAGATTGTTTACTTCATTGTAATTCACTTCTGTAAGGTTTTTTAAATTGAGATTCCTCATACAGAAATCTCTTATGTTGTATTGCCTTGATGATGAGTGGAGATTACCTTTGCATTTGCAAAATTAAATTACTTTCCCAAAGTATTTCTTAATTTTCATGCAGATGCCACTGAAAATTCCAAGAGAGTGAAAAGTTGTTAGCTGCACTTTAAATACCAGAAAATCTCTGTGTGGGAAGGAGAAAGGGAACGGGTGAAATTACTTTTATTTTAAAATTGAACATAGGGGTATTCATTCTAAAGAATACACATCTGGAGAATAAGTACCTAAGGGGAAAACACTTTCAGAGTTCAAATTTCGAACATTTTAGTGGCAAACTTTTGCATCAATATCATCTACCAAGGAAAACTAAAAGGAATTAAAATGGAGGGGTGAACAGCTGTACTACCGTGAGAACAGCATCCTGGGCTCATCTCAAACTTGTTTCTGAGAATTCAGCTTCCCCCAAATTTTATAGATGAATTGGGATATATCATGATAGTACCTCTCTGATGTCCTTCCAATTCCATACCCCATTCTCATCTCTAAATCCACACGTTCCAGGAATTCCACGTTTTACCCTAGTATGATACTTCCTGGGGGGAGATAAACGTTTTCCTCCTCCCTCTTAGGTTCAGTGACTGGAGACTGTGAATTAAATTGACAAAAGATGAGAAGATAAAAGGTTTATTTGTATGCCCACAAGAGCCAACAAAAGAAATAGCTTGCTGGTTAAATGGTTAAAGTTAAAGGGCAAACTTACTAGGGGAATGGAAGTGGGGAGAAATGGCTTTTATGGGAAGAACAGATGGGGTTCTTTAGGAAAGATAAATGGGTATCTAGGAGAAAAAATGGGAGATGAGTTGGTGGTAATGTTTGTCTATGCAGGTATTTCTGTTCTTATTTTCTGTCTTCTTCAGTGTCTTTCTGTTTTCTTCAGGGTCACAAAACTCTCCCAGAAAGGGGATTTACGGTAGGTTTACTCTTAGTTTCTGTCCTTGGGGTAGAAGCTGCCCTGAAGAGGGAATTTAAGGCAGTCCTCATTTCTCAAAATTTCTGTTTTTAGTCAGATATGAGAAGCTCTGAAAAGGCTTCTATCTCCATATGTGAATTTCAAATGTCTTCAGCTTAAAATAATTCTTATACCAACTCTGGGGTTCCAAGTGAGTCCCCACACTTTGAGGAATTCAGGTTTCCAAAGTTGACACTTCAAATGTGCTAAAGTTACTCTACGATCAGTTACACCATAAAATATAAAGAGAAAGAAAAATGGAGAAAATATTCTTAATCCCCTTAAACCTGAAAAGCTCCCGTAAGGTATCTCTCTAAATGAATTGGCTACCTTAAATGGCAAAAAGAAACTTTAAATTTTTGTCAGTAAACTATCCACATAAATGGTTATCTAATTAGGTACCAAGTTCTGAATAACCCATATGTTATTAAACATTTGATCAATCAGCTAACACTTAGCAAGGTAGATGACTGACATATTATAACTTCCAAGTATGATTGAGCCTTTTGTCACTTGACGTCTTCTGGAAAACATCTAGATCAGAAAACATCTAAACATGGGCAACGTGAAGCCTTAATTAGATTTATTTGTTTCATTGTGAGCATGTAATTATTGTATACATTTAGAGTTTTAGTCTTGTTTTTACCTCTTTTATGGGAAAATGAATAGCTTCACTGTTCATGCTATGATAGATGAATCTCAAAGTTTTGAAGGGTTGACTTTGTTCATTATTCAGATTGGACTGACTTATTAAAGACCATATTTCTAAATCATAATGAAAATCAGTGGCAGAATGAATTGATGTATAAAGTTATCTTTTCATCATTTGAAGAAACAAATCTAATAGGTAAAGTAAAATCAAGTTCTGCTGGCATTTTGTACATTTTTTTTTTTTTTTTGCAGTATGTGGGCCTCTCACTGCTGTGGCCTCTCCTGTTGCAGAGCACAGGCTCCGGACGCGCAGGCTCAGCAGCCATGGCTCACGGGCCTAGCCGCTCCGCGGCATGTGGGATCTTCCCGGACCGGGGCACGAACCCGTGTCCCCTGCATTGGCAGGCGGACTCTCAACCACTGTGCCACCAGGGAAGCCCAGCATTTTGTACATCTATAGAGCAAAATTAATGGCTTTAGGTTTTGTGGTTTTGGTGGACTTTTTGGGATACTTATTTATCACAGAAAAAGTGGCAATAACATCAAAATAAGTCAACTTTGTTTTCTTTTCCTTCATCATTAAAGCCTCATGTTATTCTGCATGGGTAACACCAGCATGAGGATCTTCGAATAAGCTATCAAATGTCTCCCACTGCTGCAGCCTTTCTGTTTTCACATGCTTTTCTGGATGGAAGGTTAAAGACCCTCTCAACCGTCTTGATATTTAGTTATTAGGGAGTAGTGCGTCTAATTAATACTGAACTTCTTAGTAAGAATGTTGTGGTTCAAGTATCCAGTGTTCTGGAGTCAAATAGGCAAAACATCCAATTGATGTCTCAGCTTTTGAGGTTTTATCCAGACATCCCAAGGTGTGCCGCTGTCATCTGTCTAATGTGTTTGCTGGTCTGTGGCCACAGAAACCAAACCTATACTATACTGTATCCTCTGCTGCTTCCTATGCTAGACTGTAAGCTTCACACAGGAGCTGAGTGCTCATGGGCCCATGTTGCCAACATCCAGCATATCATACTGCCTGAGCACGTAGTACCCTCTCTCTCTCATTTGAGATTAATTATAAGAACTATTAGGAGAAAAATACCCAAGAATGTGACCTGTGACCATGATAGGTAATAGGTAAGAGGAAGTCATTGTGTTGATAGCATGAACGCAGCTTATTCTCTGCTAGGAAAAGAAAGCTTAGAAATCACGTGAGATGCAGAAGCCAATATTTATAAAGATGATGTTTGCAAATTTTAAATAAGCCCATGATTTATTTATGTATTGTCCTTTGAGGTTTTGAATTATGACTTAAAATTTCTGCATTATCTTTTCTCCCTTCACTAGGATATATTTTTGCTTAAAGTGGATAAGGCAAGAATAGCTGAAGACTAGAGTGTATTAACCATCTGTTTCTGATTCTTTGACATCTGGAGTTTTGCTGACCCTGGAGAAACTCCCCCCGACAGGGTGGGCCAGTTGCTAGAGATAGAAGGTGCCTTTCATGTGTGAACAACCAATCCAGATCCCATCCCCCAACCAGCTGCTTCTGTTGAGCTCTCACACTCTGGGCCACTAGCCACCCGCCCTAAGGAGCCCGGGGCCGGGTGCCAGACACCTAGGGGCAGCCTCTATGCCTCAGAACCCACTGCAGTGAGTCAGATTCACCAGTCCTAAACCTGCTTACCCTGCCTGTGTTTTCCTTCCTGCAGAAACCACCACCATAGAGGGTCTTGCCCACTTTCCCCCCTTACTCTCTCTTTCCTCTGGAGGGACCCTAGCAACCCCCATAGGGCCCCCCTGTGGTGTGGCATGCCCCCTCCTCTCAGGAACTGTGAGCTATACAGTTCCTGAGATAGTCCTCTCATAGAACTATTTTTCTATGGCAGTCACCTCCTGATCTGCTGGCTTCACCATATATGAATAGTAATATTTCCAAATAAGAATAGTTCGAACAATTTGAAGAGATAGGTGGTGTTAATTTCGAGGCGACTAAGCATCCGAGGAATTAAGCTGGCCAGATTCACTCTGCAGCTTCAGCAGTCAGCGTGCGGTGGATGCCACAGTCTGCTCATTTTAAAACGGGTGCCCGGAGCACCTTCCCTGAACTTTTTCTCAACTTTGAGCTTTTTTATTTCCTTTCCAGCTGAGAAGACATCCCATGCTGTTGTTAGCTGGGATCTTCTCAGGTCTCCCAGAATAATACAGCCTGTAATACTGTTTTCTTGATTTATAATCCCATGAGTTGGGTGGGATCGTATGGGAGAGGCTGTATACTTCTGAGAGCAGAGGGCTTTCACTTTGGAAAGGACAGACAGACGTTACAGAATCTCATTTACAATAAGGAGCCTCTCACCTAACTACCTCCTGACACATGCTGGGCTTCTGAAACGATAAACTGCACCTCCTTTCTTCACATCTGAGTTTGGAAACAGTTGAAGGATAGAAACAGGAGTCAGATGAGACAGAAACCAAAAATGAGCGTGCTTTCCTACGGAGAAAACTTCCCACATCAAATTGCTCCAGCTCTGGTGGCATAAGTGGGCTTCCTTGCACTTCCCTCAGAGATCGGCCAAGTAACGGAGCTTGACACAGGCAGCAGGACAAGTTTGGATCTCTTGGGACATGGCCGTGAAAAGATGAGGGCGTTCTCTTGCTCGTGACTGGTAAGGGCGAGCCTAGCTTGACGGATCTGAAGGGAGAGGTTGAGGAACAGGGGACGAGTGTCCACCACTGTATTTGTTTCAGCAAAACTGTTTTTCCGAGTGACACCAGGGAGCCAGCTGAATTCTGACTTTTCCAATGAGGAGTCACATGACTTCAAGAAACCATATAACTCATGTATTGCTCAGGTTCCCCATCTGTAAAGAGCGCATTTATAATGAGCACCCATTGGACTTTTGATGATTAAACGATAGGATATTTGCTCAATAAACACTAACTGGTAGGTCTTGTTATAATTAAGTTCTTTTCAGGTTGTTTTCAGAATTAAGTTCCATTCTGTGACACAGTCATTGCAAACTAAGAAAAAAAAAACAATGCTTCTCTTGTGAAAATGTTTTTGCAATATTTGTTTATGTCCAAAGAGGTATAGCATAAACTTATTAAAACTATCAACAGTGGACAACAAAAGGCCAATCCATTCCCTGTCATGTGAGACACGTTGGAGAAGGGAACTAATCTATGTACATACTAAACTTAATTGTATTTATTCATTTATACAGATAGATGGGGCAATCTTCACGGAGAATTATAACTTATTTCCTGCATCATCATCTGTTTTTGCAACGTACACTTACTAAAGGGTTTGTATGAATAATAGTTCCCATTGACTTTTATTGAATTGTACTCATACAAAGAGTTACCATGTTTGAGCCAAAACTGTGGGCCAGGGCTCTGCTGAAGGATCTCACTCAGCCCTCCCATGATCTCGGGGAGCAGGCATGTGTTTCTGTTTTACCTGAGCTCCCTGGCAGCTAAGGGACTTGCCCCCGGTTATATGGCTTAGGTGGCAGTTAGAATGTAAACCAGCCCTGACATTGCTCTGAAGCTAAGAGCCAACCCTACCCTGAGATTCGCAGGCAGGTGCTACCCTTATCCTTCTAACCCTTCTTCTAAGCTTCCATCATGCAATGTTTATTCTTCAAATAAATTAGGTCTGTCTCGTGACTTGTATTTAGATTTTTATTCCATTTCTTTTTATTAGATAGTTCAAAAGTTAAGCCTTTTCTCTAGGGACTAGATCTTAGAGGTCCTTTAGAAATCAGAGTTTCTCAAAATGCCATATCATCAAACCTGCCTTTAGGACATTTGCCTTTCACACTGAGAATATTGCTTCAATCAGCAGAAAAGAAACTTGGGGTTTCTGTTTGGTGTAAAGCTCCCACGATGGCTTAAATTGGCTGTAAGATGACTTCTTTGGGGATATTCTCCAAGCTAAGCAGATGGCAACTTTAATTGGTCAGAAAAGCATCACTATTTATTGATATAATTTAATTTACTCCTCTATGAATCATCTTTTTAGACATCTAAGGGGAGAGAGATGCCCAATGTCCTAATTCAAAGAACTCTGGTATATTCTACCCAAGAAATGGTGCTTCTTCTCAGGCTCCACTTGATTTAACAAGCACCGCACAGGAAGCCTTCTCACTAAAAACACTTGTTACCCTACATTGGCTGTGGTACCACTGACAAGATTTCTAATGTTATTTGAAATGCCAGTTAATTTTAGGTTGTTATTTCCATGCTGAGTGGAATGAAATATTGTAATATATGCTCCTCAAAGGTGTAATGGCAGACTTGTCAGCAGCTTCATTTGTCTCACCTTTTCCCTGACAAACAGAAAAAGTAAGATGTGCCATCACTGCATCCTGGCTGCTGCCTGCCATCATCATAGACTGAGGGACCAGATGGATCATGTGAACATACTGAACATACTGTATTCATCACCTGAGCATCCATAGCAGTTATCACCATCCATCCAGCACTCGGCTGGGTTAGGGTGGGTGTTCATGCATGGTCCACATGCACATGCCTATGTGTGCATTGTTAATGAGGTTAGGCATACAAAGAGGAACTTTCAGTCTGTTTAAGGCTTGTTCTGATTTTTTTTAAAAAATTCTTTGAAGAGAAAGAGATTGGAAAACACCAAAAGATGTACATACTTAGATATTTAAGGTATTATTCTGCCACTTTCTGAGCTCACACACAAAAAATCATGATACAGAAATATAAAATGTCACAGCAGAGTGTATATTGGATCCCTATGACTTCTAGGAGAAATTCTAACTATCTAAATATTCTTACCATAGTATAGAAAAAAACACAAGTGTAGGGATTGAAGAAGCTTGGGTTTGAATCTTGTATCATTGATTTATATTGTCATTTTTAAAAAGTTTATTTATTTTATTTATTTATTTTTCACTGCATTGGGACTCGTTGCTGCATGGGCTTTCTCTAGTTGTGGTGAGCGGGGGCTACTCTTTGTTTCAGTGCGCGGGCTTCTCATTGCGGTGGCTTCTCTTGTTGCGGAGCACAGGCTCTAGGCGCCCGGGCTTCAGTAGTTGTGACACATGGACTCAGTAGTTGTGGCTTGTGGGCTCTAGAGCACAGGCTCAGTAGTTGCGGCACGGGCTTAGTTGCTCCATGGCATGTGGGATCTCCCCGGACCAGGGCTCGAACCTGTGTCCCCTGCATTGGCAGGCGGATTCTTAACCACTGCATCACCAGGGAAGCCCTATATTGTCATATTTTGATTCATAACTCTCCATCACTTCTTATCTCTGTGGCATGTGGTAGTAGTGAAATATGTAAAATAATAACAGCAAAACCAATGACAATAGATAATATGTCTTCATCACTTAGTATGTGTCGGGTCCTTCTTTAGCACTTTACATGTCTAATCTCACTTAATCCCCCAAACCACTTTATAAATAGGGATTTCTTGTAGTCTTGCTTTCCAGATTAGGAAGCTAAAGTTTAAAGAGGCAGCATGTCTAATATCACTGAAAGAGGGAGCGACAAGGTGCAGGGATGGAGCCTGGGTGTGTGTGATATCCAGATCCATACTCTCAACCGCTCACCCTGTCACTGTGCTTCCTAAGTCTCAATTTGCCCAACCAAAAAATGGAGGTGTACTGTGTTACCATAAGGAATAACTAAAAAAAAAAAAAACCAAGCAAAAAACTAAAGAGCTGAGGACAGTGTTTCAGACATAGCTTACATACTACCAGGTCACATTTCATTTAGAAATTGATACTTTAAAAAATTTTTTAAATATTACTTACTTACGTTAAATTCAACCTTTTAGTGAACAGTTCTGTGAGGTTTCTTTCTAGTTTTATTGAAAAATAATTGACATACATCACTGTATAAGTTTAAGGGGTATAGCATGATGGCTCGATTTATATGTATTGTGAAATGATTACCACAGCAGGTTCAGCTAACATCCATTTTTTCATATATATACAATAAAAAGAAGAGAAAAAAGGAAAGAAAAAAGGAAAAAAAATTTGTCCTTCTGATGAGAACTCTTAGGCTTTGCTATCTTAACAGCTCACCTGTATATTGTACAGCAGTGTTAACCATAGCCATCCTATTGTACATTACATCCCTAGCATTTGTTTATCTTATAACTGGAAGTTTGCATCTTTTGACCACCTTCCTCCATCCCCCCCACCAAAAAATGTAGCAATGTTTCCAATACTGTATTATGAATATGTCTAATACTGTATGCCGTAAAAATTTTATAACCATTCATTAGTGTGTAGGCTAGGCTACCATAAAGCAATCATATTGCTGCTTTTTCATTATCAATGCATGAATCATTATACCTGTAAATAAACATGAATTTCTTTTTCACATTATCTTTTCATGTGTGAGGTCTAGTGTTAGTAATACATATACTACAGTGATTTGTATCATAAGAAAATATTGATGTAGGTACTGACAGATGATTTATTTTGTAAACAGATGATGTAAACTTATGGTATTGATAAATACAGTGCATGACTATAAATGTATTTTCTCTTCCTTCTGATTTTCTTAATAAAAAATTATTTTCTCTAGCTTACTTTATGGTAAGAATATAGTCTATAATGCATATAACAAACAAAACACATGTCAGTTGACTGTATTATCGGTAAAGGCTTCTGGTGAACAGTAGGCTATTGGTCATTGAGTTTAGGGGGAGTCAAAACTTATATGCAGATTATCAACTACATGGGGGGTTGGCACCCCTAAACCCACCTTGTTCAAAGGTCAACTGTATTCCCAGAAGTGGAATTGCTGGATCATATGGTAGTTCTATTTTTAAAGTTCTTTGAGCATCCTTTACACTGTTTTCCATACTGACTGGACCAATTTACAGTCCCACTAATAGTGAACAAGGGTTTCCTGTTCTCCACATCCACACCAGCGTTTGTCATCTCTTGTCTTTTCGATGATGGCCATAAAAATTGATATTGCTGTAAGTGACAAGAAACATGAATATGATCAATTAAGAAAATAGAGGTTTACTTTTCTTATATAATAAAAAGTTCCAGAGTAAAGCAGTCACTGGAGTTGGTTCAACAGTTCAGTCATGTAAAGGCTGACATTTGTATGATTTGTTTGGTATTGTCTTATGTTTGCACAGTAAATGCTGCTACTGCAGATATTCTGTCTGCCTTCAGAGATGAAAGACTAGGGGAGAAGGACACCAGCTTCATCTCTCCCTCTTATCAGGAAGATGGCCCATCGGTCTTTATCCCATGGGAAAGAACTAGTTTACTGTCCACTGCTCGCTGCTAAGGAGGCTGAGAAAATGCATTTGATACTTTATATTTTTCAAGTCTCTGCTGTTGGTGGCAGAAGGGTTGGTGATGCCTTTTTTTTTCCAGCGAAGCATCAATGTCTTCCACAGCCCCGCCTTTTCTGCTTGTAAAATTCTTTCTAACATGAACTGATTTTCAGCTGTGAAAATATGAGGAACTGTGTGTATAGGTAGGACAAGGGCCAGACAGGAAACGTAGCCCTTACTCTAGCCAGACTGATGCTTGGTATGAAAGTGAGACAAACCAGCAGTGAAACTTGGCCGTTTGATCTTTCATATTTCAAACCATGAACTTGATAACCATAAGATGGGAAAGAGGATGGTAATAATTCATAGAATATCTATTAGATATGTAGGACCCGGGGATATGAGAGATGAGGGACATAGAGGGAGGTCATCGTATCCCTTTCAACTTTATTAAAATATGGTTTAAGGAGTTTTAATTGTATTCTGCAGGCATTTGCTGAGCATACAATGTGAAGAGCCAGATGAGTTCTCAACCTCGGAAGGGATATTTATATTTTGTCCTATAGATGGTACTACATACAGATAGAGTTCTATAGATATCGTATAGATGGAATCCAGTTGTGTGAATGTTGCTGCTTTGAAGTTGCATCAGAGAATGACCAGTATCATACACTTAGCTCTATACTTGCAACACAAATTAACAAAGTGTACTTTCTTCTTAAGAAGTACTTATAGGGCTTCCCTGGTGGCACAGTGGTTGAGAGTCCACCTGCCGATGCAGGGGACACGGGTTCTTGCCCTGGTCTGGGAAGATCCCACATGCCGCGGAGCGGCTGGGCCCGTGAGCCATGGCCGTTGAGCCTGCGCGTCCGGAGCCTGTGCTCCGCAACGGGAGAGGCCACTACAGTGAGAGGCCCGCGTACTGCAAAAAAAAAAAAAAAAAAGAAGAAGTACTTCTAAAGGTGGAAGGATAATTTTGCTGAACTACAAGACATAAGGTGAATATGATGAAGGAGCTTAATAATGGCTCAAAAGTGCTTTTTCAGTCCCTAGTGTGATTAATTCTAAGGCTTTACAGGGGAAATGTTATTTTTAACTGGAGAAGATTAGCATATTTGGCAAGTAGAAAATAACAAGGGAAGATGTGGAGTGGGGAGGATACAAGATCTACTGAGTGACATAGAATGGTGAGGCTTGAACTCAGGGTGTGTGAGGCACAAAAGAGAAAAGTTCATTTGGAATCAGAATCTGGGAGATAATAAATGACTCACTAACTTTAAAAATCAGGTGTTTTGATCTGGCGATGATAGTTATCAAAGACTTTATTATTTGAGATGAAGTTGGAAATCATTAACAGTGTGGATTCTAGAGACAAATGAGTCATTGTGAAAAACCCAGTGGAGAGCTGAGTTTAGAGGAAGAATGACAGGTGGAGGTTATTAAAATAATACAGGCAAGAGAAATGGGACAGACTGGAGGGTGAGGAATGTAACTGGAGTTTAAGGTAAGAAATCTCTCTCATTTTATAAATCAGAAAATTGAAAAAAAAAGACTATGTAGGGGAACTTAAATTCACTCGACATACTATCCCCCGAATTCCTACTATGTGCAGGTTAGATAAAAAGGATATAAATGACTTCCAATAATGGTGAAGTAGCTTGTATTAAACTAACACCCTGTCGGGTAGCAATTATAACTATAGACCAATATAAGAAAGTAATATATGAATGCACTGGAGAATGACCAAAAGCAGTCAGAAACTGTAGGGTACATGGTCTTTGAAAAAAAAAGAGAAGTGCCTTGGATATGATTTGTTCTACCAATTTTGTTTTGCATGGGACCAGGACATCAAGAAGAAAACCACTGTCTTACTAATTGACAGTCAGAGAAATGGAGTTTAGGGCTTCCTAGGTGGCTAGAATGTGAGGTGAGGAATAGCACAAAGAAGGAAGCCATAGAAGGGGAGCCCCCTAATCTTTGTCCTACCCTTGCACTTGGCACGTATGGGGGAGATGTCACAGTTGCCACTGAAAAACAGCAGCAGGAAACCTGAAAGAACGAAGAGATTTTCGCTGCTATTCATCTCAGTGAGACAGAGTTTGAAGTTTGGGTCCAGCCAAGTTCACTGTTTGCTAAAATAAACATCAATATTTCAAAGAAGAATAAGAGATCCCAAAGTCTCTATAACATATCATACGCAATATCTTGGATTTAAAAAAAAATCCAACCTGTCAAGGAATAAGATGATGTGACCCAAAATCAAGAGAAAAAATACAGGCATCCCCTGCCTTTTGAAAGTTTGCTTTCCACCACTTGGCTTTTACAAAAGACCTACACTAGTACCTGTTTTCACTAACTGGAGGAAATCCAAGGGGGCTTTCCACTTTTAAGAAAAAAGACCAAAAGCGAAAATAGGAAATAGCGTTCAGCGTTGATTTGTTGGTTTTGCAGTGAGCTGTTATAGAGGCAGTGCTCACCCTCAGCAGGGAGAGCGGTACTACTAAGCTCCTTCCCCAGGAACTGCACTCCTGCACTCAGCATTTCAGCATCAAGCCACCGTAGCTTTTTGTTTTCTTTCAGTTTTATTGAGATATAACTGACATACAGTACAGCATAAATTTAAGGTGTCCAGTGTAACGATTTGACCAACATACATCAAGAAATGATTAATGAAATAGTTTTTTGAACACCCATCATCTCATATGGATACAAAATTTAAAACTAGAGGGCTTCCCTGGTGGCGCAGTGGTTAAGAACCTGTCTGCCAATGCGGGAGACATGGGTTCAAGCTGTGGTCTGGGAAGATCCCACATGCCGTGGAGCAACTAAGCCCGTTCGCCACAAGTACTGAGCCTGCGCTGTAGAGCCCATGAGCCACAACTACTGAAGCCCATATGCCTAGAACCTGTGCTCCACAACAGAGAAGCCTGCGTGCTGCAACAAACAGTAGCGCCTGCTCGCCGCAACTAGAGACAAAGCCCGCGTGCAGCAACGAAGACCCAATGCAGCCAATCATAAAATAAATTAAAAAAAAAAAACTTCGTAACAAAAAAAAAAAAACCTTAAAAAAAATAGAAATAGAAAAATGTTTTCCCTTGTGATGAGAGCTCTTAGGATTTACTGTCTTGGCAACTTTCATATATAACATGCAACAGTGTTCATTATGTTTATCCTGTTGTACATCACATCCCTGGTACTTATCTTCTAACTGGACGTTTGTACCTTCTGACTGCTTTCATCCAGTTACCTCTCCCTCCACTCCCCTGTCTCTGGTAACCACAAATCTGATCTCTTTTTCTTTTTTAAAAATAAATTTATTATTTTATTTTTATTTACTTTTGGCTGTGTTGGATCTTCGTTGCAGTGCTTGGGCTTCTCATTGCCGTGGCTTCTCTTGTTGTGGAGCTCGGGCTCTAGGCATGCGGGCTTCAGTAGTTGTGGCTCGCGGGTTCTAGAATGCAGGCTGAGTAGTCGTGGTGCACGGGCTTCATTGCTTCGCGGCATGTGGGATCTTCCCAGACCAGGGCTCGAACCCATGTCCCCTGCGTTGGCAGGTGGATTCTTAACCACTGTGCCACCAGGGGAGCACTGATTCTTTTTCTATGAGTTTCTTTGTTTGTTTTTGAAGTATAATTGCCCTACAATACTGTGTTAGTTCCTGTAGTACAACATAGTGATTCAGTATTTCTACACATTTCTACACATTCAATATTTCTACACATTTCATGAGTACCACAAAATTTCAGTTACAATTATCACCATAAAAAGATATTACATAGTTATTGACTATATTCCCCACACTGTGCATTTCATACCCATGACATTTATTTTGTACCTCTTAATCTGCCTCACCTATTTCTTTCCTCCTCCCAACCCCCTCCTCTCTGGCAACCACCTGTTTGTTCTCTGTATCTATAATTCTATTGCTGTTTTGTTATATTTATTCTTTTTTTTTAGATTCCACATATAAGTGAAATCATGTGGTACTTATCTTTCTCTGTGTGACTTATTTGACTTGGCATAATACCTTCTAAGTCCATCCATGTTGTTGCAAATCACAAGGTTTCATTCTTTTTTATGGCTGAGTAATATTCCAGTGTATATACATACCACACCTTCTTGATCCATTCATATACTTATGGACACTGAGGTTGCTTTCATATCTTGGCTATTGTAAATAATGCTGCAATAAACATAGGGGTGCATATATTTTTTCTAATTAATGTTTTTTCTTCGGAAAAATACTCAGAAGTGGAATTGTTTGATTGTATGGTAGTTCTATTTTTAATTTTTTGAGGCATCTCCATACTGTTCTCCATAGTGGCTGCACCAATTTACCCCAATTTACATTCCCACCAACAGTGCAGGAGGGTTCCCATTTGTCCGCATTCTTGTCAAAACTTTTTATCTGTTGCCTTTTTGATAATAGCCATTCTGACGGGTGTGGGGTGATATCTCATAGTGGCTTTGATTTGCATTTCCTTGATTAGTGATGTTGAGCATCTTTCCATGTGCCTGTTGGCCATTTGTATGTCTTCTTTGGAAAAATGTCTATTTCAGGTCCTCTGCCTATTTTTTGTTTTTGATGTTGAGTTTTTCTAGTTCTTTGAGTGTTTTGGATATTAACCCTTTATCGGATATATTGTTGCAAATATCTTCCCCCATTCAGTAGGCTGCCTTTTCATTTTGTTGATAGTTTCCTTCACTGTGCAGTAGCTTTTTACTTTGGTGTAGTCCCGTGTATTTTTGCTTTTGTTTCCCTTGTCTGAAGAGACGTATCCAAAAAAAATTACTAAGGTTGATGTCAAAGCACTAAGCTGCTGTAGCTTTGTACTGTATCTGTGAGTGTATGTGCTTTATCTCGATTTATTTTGTGCACCCATTAGCAAGATGTGTTCTAAGGTAACTGCTTCTTTGCTTTGTGCCATTTCAGTTTATGAAAGGTTTCATAGGAATGGTCTACTTTGGGGTAGTAGGGGGAACCTGTAGTGCATAAAGACTCAACTCATGATAACTCAGATATTGTGATCAACATACAGAAACTTTAAAATATGTGTTATAAATATATTTTCAAGAATGTAAAGGGAATTATGGCCATAATGAGGGGCTAGAAAAATTTAAGCAGAGAATTACAAACTATAACATAGAATCAAATAATTCTAGAACTTAAAAGTAAATATGTGAGATGGAAAATTTACTGGACGGATTTGACAGCATCATGAAGATAGCCGAAGAATGTGTCAGTGAATTTGTAGATATAACAAGGAGATTATCTTTTCTAAAGTACAGAGAGAAGTAAGATTAAAGAAACGAACAGCACTTCAGTGACTCATTGGACATATAACATATGTGTCATTTGAGCCCCAGGGAAGGCAAAAATGGGACAAAAAGCATTTGAGGAAATAACGACTTAATTTCCAAAATTTGGTGAAAAACACAAACATGTAAATCCATCATTCTTAGCAAATAGCAAATAGCATGAATGCAAAAAAGAGCTCAACTGAGCACCTGGTAGTCAAACTGCTAAAAACCAGAGATGTAGAGGAAATGTTAAAAGCAGCAAAAGAAAATTACACATTAAACAATGGGAACAAACATACAAATGATAACTGATTTCTCATCAAAAGAAGCTAGAAGGCAATGTGAAAATTTTAAAGTGCTTAAAGAAATTAATAGTCTAAATTTTACATGTATCAACAATCTCCTTCAAAAACCAAGGTGAAATAAAGACATTTACAGATAAATAAAAGTGAGAGAATTTGTTGCAGTTAGATTAGCACTACAAGAAATGCTCAGGTTCTTCTGGGTAAAGGAAAGTGACAGAAGATGAAAGCTAAAAAACTCCAGGAAAGAATAAAAAGCACCAGAAATTGTAAATATGTGGGAAAATATCAAATATTTTCATTCTTTTATTTTTTTAAAAGACACATAAATGTGTAAACAAAATAATACCACCTCAATGGTGATCGTAATGCATTCGGAGTAGTATGTGTGACCATACCCCAAATGACGGGGGCTACATGGAACTCTATTATTACAGTGTCTTTGTATTTTATATGAAGAACAGACAGTGATAAGTTAAGAGAAAATACTATGACTCCTAGAGGAGTCTTAACCACACAAATTTCCAGGAGAGAATTAAACAATACAGAAAATGAATGTAGGGACTGTTTTCCCAATTGCCACCCAAATGGTCCATAGTTTCTGTCATTGTAGTGCATAGATAAGTTAGTTCATTACATTCAATGGATATTTTGGGGCCTCAATTTTCTCATGGAAATTCATTTGAGAAAGATTGCACACAAAAGAAAGACCATAAATAATCAGTATCAGGGGTAAAAGAAGAGCTATTTCCATAGAGTCTACAGATATTAAAAAGATATGCAAATATTACAAACATTTTAATGTCAATAAATCTGAAAACCTAGCTTAAATAGATGCATTCATAAAAGCCAGAATTTATCCAGCTGGCACAAAATGAAATAGAAAACTGAACACACACACACAATTGAATTTGTTCCAAAGAACCTTCAAATACATATAAGCACACTCAAAACTGAGATAGTTTCACTGGTTAAATTCTGTAGAACATTGAAGGAAGAAATAACACCAATCGTACAAATTCTCCTTCAGAAATTAGAGGAGGGAAGAATTCCCAACTTGATTCTTGGGGCCAGCAGTGCTCTGATAGCAAAGACATTACAAGAATAGAAAATTACAGACTGCTGTCTCTTGTAAACATAGCTGCAAACATCCTTGATGAAATAGTAACAGCTTGATTCTAGGAATATATCAAAAGGATAATGCATGATGAAAAGTAGAGTTTATCTCTGGAATGCAAGTTTGACTTTAACATTAAAAAAATCAATTAGTGTATTCACCATTTTAACAGACTAAAGGAGGATTTTTCCTCACCTCACCACACCTGTCCTAAGAGAGAAAAAAGATCTTTTCAGAACAATTAATAAACTGTTTCTGGTTCAGGTTGGTAATCTTGTTGTGAAAATGGCTATATCTAATTCATATTGCATTGTTACGTTTTCAGCAATGCTGTCTTTGTCAATGCCAAGGCCTAGACACCAAGACAGAGCTGGGCTTAAAAATGAAGGTAACTTAAGCCATAGGTTATGATATGAGGGAACAGTCATTTTAACCAGAAGCTTTACAAAAACCCACTGTAATTTCATGTTAATTATATTAAAAATATTCATGTATTGTTCCATGTTATTGGGAGTCACCTAAGATAACTCTGTCATAGGTTCAATTGACCATTTCACAGTTTATTTCAAAAGGCATTAATCTTTTATACCTACTATTTTAATTTCCAAGGTTTCATTTGGAAATGTGTGTGAGAGAGAGAGTGTGTGTGTGTGTGGGTGTGATTGCCTGTTAGTGAAAGAAAAACTTAGGAAAACTAAAAATTTGAAGTCCTGAAAATATGATTCATTTTGCCAAGTATCATATATTCACAGAACCTATCTTTTTGAAATACTCTGATACATTGTTATAGCAGGTAATCTGCTTTTTGGCTTGAGAATTAGTAAATTCAAGGTGAAATGGCTAATTGGTGGCAGGGTCTAAAGAGGTCTCTCATGTCCTAAGTTCTAGGTCATTGCTCTTTTGCCCACGCCCTTTATCTACCAGAGTTGTATTTTTGGATTGCATTTAAGGTGGACCTGGAAGAAAACATAAGCATAATGTGCTAAAATAAATTTGGTGGTATAAAATATATTTTTAAATGGTAGCACAGGATAGACTTCTTGTAAATATAAATTTCTATTAAACATTTTTATTTAGACTGGAACAGAGGAGAATTATTAAACAGATTTCCTGTTCATGAACAACATAAAACAATATATGAATCCAAGGTGCAAAGATTAATTAAACAAAAAGTATAGCTTGAGGGCATTAATTTTAAAAAGCTGTCATAGCATCACAAGTTAAAAAAGCCAACATGGGCTTTTTTCCTTTCCATTTTTTCTTCTTACGGGGTATTACTGTATTTCTTGAAGTTGACTTGTATTTTAAAACTTGGATATGTCCAATACAAAAAAGGTGCTTTAGGAATATGCTCTATCACATTTTTCCCTTCGAAGAAAATCCTGCAAGATTATTCATTAAAAAAACCCCACAAATCTAATGATGATATTTCTCTATTAAAGAGTTTTCAATATCTCCCCATCTTCTATCATCTAAAATTCAGATTCCTTAGCACTCTACTGTAGACCTGTCATGAAATGCCACCTTTAGTCCATCCACCTCTTTTTTTTTCTCTTACAGTATTACTTAGCAGATACCTGTACTTCAGTCTTGCTAAACTACCTACTGTTTCTCAAATGTCCTGTCTCTAAAATTTTACTTATGCTGTCACCTCTGCCTGGAGTATCCTTACCTTCTTGCCTAATTAATTTACTAATGTTTAGATATATTTCTCAAATGTTTCTTCCCCTGAATACCTCAGGCAGGATAAATCACTCCTACCTCTGTGATTCTGCAGTGGCTTATATATGCCACCCTCAGGACATACGTTGCATTGTAATACATTTATGTAATTGATTTTTCCAGAGATGGGCAAACTGAGTCAGCCCTCATCCTCTTTTTGTCAATAAAGTTTTATCGGCACCCAGCCATGTCCATTTATTTTTATTTTTTTTTTTTTTATTTTATTTTTTTTTTTTTTTGCGGTATGCGGGCCTCTCACTGTTGTGGCCTCCCCCGTTGCGGAGCACAGGCTCCGGACGCGCAGGCCCAGCGGCCATGGCTCACGGGCCCAGCCGCTCCGCGGCATATGGGATCCTCCCAGACCGGGGCACGAACCCGCATCCCCCGCATCGGCAGGCGGACTCTCAACCACTGCGCCACCAGGGAGGCCCGCCATGTCCATTTATTTATGTACCGTCTCTGGATGATTTCATGCCACAGCAGCAACATGGAGTAGTTGCAACAGAGATTGAATGGCCCTCTAAACTTAAAATATTTATGATCTGGGCCCTGACAGAAAAAGTTTGTCAACCCCTGTACTAGATTGTGACCTTCAGGAGGGCAAGGACAAAGATTTAGTCACATCTGAGTCCCTGACATTTTGCTTTGTGCTGCCTCAGCTCATAATTATTTGTTGAACTGGCTACAGATAAGTATATTACATACAGTGGTTAAGAGAATAATATCTGACGTCCAGCCATCTGAGTTCTAATCATTCCACATTCTACATGTGAGACCTAAAATGAATTACACCATTTATCTGTGCCTCATTCATCTTTTCTGTAAAATAAGGGTAATAATAGTGCCTTTCTCACATGGCTCATGTGAGGATTAAATCTCATAATATATGGGTAGCCCTTAATTTACTGACTAAAGTATATCAGATCCTCAGTACACACTCTTGTTATTATTACACATCATTCATAACATGCTGTAGGGCTTTAATAATTAGTTTAAGGACTCCAGGCTCATTTTATCTCCCATAAAGTAGAAGAGTTAGCTTACTGAGTTCCCTTATACTTCTATAACCTTTGGATCAGGTGGGTCCATGCGTGGTTCTCAGTGCTGTACTGAGCTTCCTCAGGGTTCATATGGAACAAGCAGAGAGAAAAGTGACGTCAGCTCGGACAGCAAGAGCAACTGACTCAGCCATAGCCTCCGAGTCACCCTTAGAGCCAGAGAGTCACCACTTAGAAAATAGGCTTTTATAGTTTATGGGGTTAAAGCTTTATGGTCTGAGCTCAACTATAGCAGGGCCAGAGGGCCATCCGGCTAACCAGAAAAAAAATAAGTTACCTTCTAAATCTCTGAGAAATGTTTAGATGAGTCATTTTGATGAGATTGTAATCTAGAGTCAGTTTTGATTAACTTTTGCTCTACATGGTAATTCTGTTTTTAAAATGTATTTTCTCAACCAACTTATAAATTATGTGAAGTTTTTCTTTAAAAATATAAATATATATTTAAATATAAATATAAAATATGTTTTTCTTTAAAAATATAAAACAAACATCAAAAAGTGACATCACATTTGTGAAAAGTTTCTTTTTCAGCTTTCAGTAATCAGGAAGATACACAGCCTCAGCTTCAAGACCGTCCAAAGAATGGACAAAGTATGGCAGACGTACAAAGAACAAAAAGAAAAACATGCTCCCAAACCTCTGAGAAGCTGTGTTGTCAGTCAGTTACAGTGACCTGATATTTAACTCAAACCAGTCCTCGACTCCTTTCTCTAGGTAATAAAGAGGACTTTGTATGCTGGACATGACAGGGAGCCCTGAAGACATACTTCTAAAAGGTTACTGCACAAATAAAGACAGTGAATGTCTGTACTGAGGACCAACAGGGATGATTAACTTAAGTTTAGACCCTTAAATACGAGAGAAGGGTTGACTAAAGAGTAACGTGAGAGAGTGTTTTAGAGAGATTTGTGGGTAAGATTGAGAATATCTGGGTAAAAGACCTTTTCTGCTCTCTCTAATGTTGATCACTTATAGCCCAATTACCACAAAATATTCACTTTTCCTAACTGATTGCGCACAGACCCATATTAACTTTCATAACGCCGTAAAGTTTATTATTGAAAATCAGAGATTACTCTCACTTCATACATGAAATACATTTGTTTTTCTTGAGATTTGTTTGTTATATGATACACAGTGAAAGCTGTATCTGCAGAGGTGTCGAACTTTAATTTTTTGTGACTGCGTTATTTTTTGTGTCACTTACCAGTGCCTTTCAGAAAGAGAACATCACAGGCCTTTCTAAGATTTACAAGAATTTTCTGAGTACTTTAATTAAAGGGAAATGAATGGGTTGGATAACTTGAGGAACATGTGGAACTTTATAAATTAGAAATGGACGGACACTACTGCATCATTTTGGACTGTGCTGTTGGCAGATAATAATTACATGTTTTGTCTGTTCTTTTTTTTAAGGGCTGTGAATTTCAAATGATAACACTCCTCTCACCTCAGTGTGAGAAATTGAGTCTCTGTAATCAGCTCAGGTTATTCCTGCTTTACTTGTATCCCATTATTTAAAGCCTACTCTTTTTCAGTAGTTAATTATTATATATTATCTTCCCTATAATTATGTTTTCTTTTTCTGCCTCACTTATTTTTAGACGTCACCATTGCACTTAGTTGAATAATAGATCAAAATACATTTAGTCATTGCAATCTTGCCTCATTACTGTGCCCTTCCACTGCTCTGAATCTTTTTTTTTTTTTGGGTGGGGGAACTTCTTGGAACTCCTTCCAATTTGTCTTCTTCTCTGTGTCGTTTCATGGTGCTAAACTAAAACCCAGGAGCAGCCTCTGCGAATAAAGGCAAGAACTTCCCTGCCCTGGAAGGGAGGGCCAGTTCGCAGCAGCACTTCTTAGTGGCGTGTATTTGTTAGAAAACTCCTTCACTTATACTGGATTTGTTAATTTCCTGGATTTGCCACCATGTATAATATGCTTTGTTTTCAGTAGGCTTGACTGTAAGTGTTCTAGCCAGAGTTGATAGAACCAGAAGCTTCTCTGAATTTCTGGGCTCTCTGTGGTGTCCAGCGCTGTGAAATTAAATTTTATTCTACAGCACAATTTTGTATGTCTTGATCCACATTCTGCATCCACCGCCTAGGACTGTACCAGACTCGTCTCTGCTCTAAAGGTGCTAAATAATGCCAAAGAGTAAAGAGTGAATGTGATCTTCGCGACAGGGTGGTGGTACAGAGATACTGTTGGGTCAGGCCTGCTCTGGTACGGAGACAGGAGTCACATCAGTTATTTTAATAGAGAAAGAAAGTTGCTTTAAAGAATGGTTCATTTGGTGTAACACGTTGTTTGCTAGGCAACTGAAATAGCCAACAGAGAAAACTGAGCTCTCACAGGTAGCAGTTTCAGAAAGCAGCTGTCACCACTCAGCCTGAGGCTGGAACGATTACAACTAGAAGCTTGGAGGGCAGCCTCGTGAGGCTGCCCCTGAGGCCTCAGAGGAGGAGGCCTTGCTTGGCTGATGCTGGTGTCTCTGGTGTCAGGTGGAGCCACAGGGGACTAGGGTTCTGGGCTTTGAGATCAAGTGTTGCCACTCTGCAGGTGTCTCTGATGGGGAGAGGCCGTGATGAGGCTGGTCCTGCAGCAAGTGGGACAGTTCCAGCCTGTGTTCAGAGGCTGTTATGGGAATGAAGTGCTGCTGCCAGGGTGAAGAAGCAAGGCCAGGGTCGTGCTGACAGGAACAGTGGGGAGACACGCAGGCTGGAGGGAGTGACAGGAAAGCAGTCAGGAAGGAGCGGGTCCCTCCTCCAGCCTCGAGGTCTAGCTCTGGCGCCTGCTATTGGCAAAGCCCAACAGAGAGGGGCGGGCTGAGGGGAAGTATTAGACAGAGTCCTGGCCCAGCCCAGCTAAGTGTCATTGTCTTGTTTTACAGGTAAGATAACGAAGGCAGAGAGAAGTTACATAACTTGCCCATGTCCATGGTTTTCCAAGTTCACACAATTATGAGAATAGGAGAGTAAAAGCCCAGATGAGTACCATTTCCCAGTAAGTCATATTACATGGTCTGGGGGGTGAGTGTGGGAAAAGATATTATTAGCATTACATTTGTTACATTATCAATACTATATGTGTTATAAACATACACATAAACTGTAGGAGGGGTTTTCAGGCATCTTTGTAAAGCTCAGAAAAAAATGTTTCCTTATATTTCTTGAAAGATTTTACCTCTTGCAACCATTGAATCACAAAAGTAATTTTCTTGGAGGAAATAACAGATCAAATAATTCTGTTTATATAATAATTCTAAATACTTTTTATTTTATATTTTATTTTGCATGATTTTCAGACATTATGCTTCTTCATAAGGGTCTGTATTTTAATTTAGGACCACATTTTTAGCAATTATAATTACTTTGTTTAAGAAAAATGATTAAACTCCAAAACAGGACAGTAATTTAGGAGCCAGAGATCCGCTGTCACTGACAAGAGTTATGGATCTGTCAACAGGTGCTTATCATGGTAAAATATCCCCTTTAAGTTAAAACATAGTGTACGAGATATTTGCACAAAAGCAATTTTCTGCTACTAAATTAATTTTGTTTATATTGATTTGGCCATTTTTAGGACTCTTTTTAGTCTATGCTGTTGACTAACATCGTCTGTTGAAAAATATTTGCTAGTTTGGAAATAAGGGAGTTTAAAGAGAATAGTGTTCCATGGCAGTTTGTCCGAGACCTTGAGAAGACAGCCCTTCAGGTACATGGGTAATGCAAGCTAGGATTTGTGAGCTTTATCTTTTCTCTTTTTTTTGCGGTATGCAGGCCTCTCACCGCTGTGGCCGCTCCCGTTGCGGAGCACAGGCTCCAGACGTGCAGGCCCAGCGGCCATGGCTCACGGGCCCAGCCGCTCCGCGGCATGTGGGATCTTCCTGGACCTGGGCACGAACCCGTGTCCCCTGCATCGGCAGGCGGACTCTCAACCACTGTGCCACTAGGGAAGCCCCTGCTTTATCTTTTAACATTAATCATGACGATTCTTACTAACAACGACCATGTGGAAAATCCAGTTGTCTGAAAATCTCTATTATAAAAAAGAATATTTCTGGTAGATTTAGGTCATGATGTAGAATTATGTGTCTAAGATAATATCAATAATTCTAATGCTTTTAAAGAAAAGATAAAAGTGATAAATGGGCCTAGAAAGCAGTGTACAAGTTACACTCATTTCAAGAGATTCCCTCGTCTCAAGATGACAGAGTATAGTAGTTGACATTTATAAAATATTGGCAAACATTATTTTTTAAAGTATGTGAACCAATCATTCACGTAACAAGAGTTTTATTAATTAAATTCACTGTTTTCGGCATTGGTAAACACTGGGGACTGCAAACAATGACCAGGACAGTGACTGCCAGAAAGGAGATATCGATTAATCATGGAGACAGTGTTTTTTACCCAGAAACAAATTTGAGAAAAATTTAGGGCACTAATTAATTATAGTCAACTTTTCATAGTAACTAGGGAAGTAAGCCAAGTGATGGGATTTGGCTGGAAGTGAAAATCTGCTTCTAATTATTTTTGGTGGGGAGGCTCTAAAGCGGATGAGTCCTTCCGCTCTTCGCCTAAATGCCTGTCTTTCTCCAGACTGACTTCCCTGGCTTCGCCTACAAGGGGTCCTTTCCTTCCCACCTGCCCACCTCCATGAGATTCCATGAGGTGTCCTTGTTTTGATCTTCCGTAGCACTATTTTTAATGCCCTAGTGCAGGCTTAATCATGCAGTATTGAAGTTTCTGTCTTGTTTTCTGTCTCCGAGGGCAGGGACAGAATCTGTCTTGCTCCCATGGTCTCTCCAAGCCTCATACGGTCCCTGTTCAGAGATGAGCTGGATGACTTGTCGGGACCTCTCCTGCCTCTTTGTCCATTCTGTACCCACTGCATCTGCTGTTCTGGTTGCTCAAGAAGTTGGGCGGCAGCGTCTAGACTTTTGGCAAGAGAGCCAGAGGCTCAGGTAATTCTGTGAGAACCAAATGTGACCTACCTCTCAAAGGTAGACATTTCTCAAGAATGGAAACTGGACTGCCCGCACATTATAAGGAGGGCCTTCTTCTAGTCTCTTGTGGTGGTGCTGGAAGGAATTAAAATCATAGATGGGTGGGGGTGGGTGAGGGCAGGGCAAGTCCAGTTCTTGGTCGAGACAAAGCACTGATGTTTGGTTTGGCAGCAGCAAACACCGTCTTGCTCACCTGGGAGGGAAAGTTCACAGCTCTTGATCTTGGGTCAAGCTTAGTGTAGAAAGTGAGTTTCTGGTCAGGCCTGGGAAGATAGCCTTCCCAGTGCATACCCTGAGGGTCTCCAGGGTCATCTGGGTTTTCCCGAACGCCCAGGACATTTCTCCCTGGACCGAATACCACCTGGAACTCCCCCTCGGTGTCTCCTGGGGCTCCTACACTGGCTTTACTGTCCTTGATGCCTGCACTGCATGCACTGCCCTTCTTTTCTGCTCTGGCCAGAAGAGACATTCTAGAAGATTCTTGAGTAATCTGGAAGCCTGAGTCCTGCCTCTTCACCCTGGGTATGGCTTATAGTGACTTCCTTCCTGCCCCTCTACAATTTTTAGGTATTAAAATATTATGCATGATTTAAATACATAATGATAATAATACTCAGAGCAATAATTGATTGAAATCAGTGAGAGAGAAGTGTCATTATCAACAAACCAAAGGACACCAGCTGTTAGAGGACAGCAACTACTGGAACCCCATGATGTGTGACGTGGCTGTTCACAGATAATGAGGGGCCAGCCAGTGTAACCTCTCAAGCATGGGCCTTAGCCTAAGTCTTCCCATTCACCATCGTTAGCACTTTGTGAGTAAAAGAATATCGTTATGGATTATTTAGATAAATGATAAATCTAAGCATGCACGTGGTCTTACCCAGTAGGCTTTTAAGAGCTTTGAGAACATGAGTAATGAGAGATGTTTATTATTTGGCTCGGGAAAAAAGTAGGAAAAGGCAAGTATTACCCATTATCTATTTAATGGATATTCAATAAATATTCTGGACGGCTGGGGGTGATACTTGGAGAAGCAGTGTCTGCTTTTAATCAGTGACAAACCAACTCACAGCTAGTGATTTGGACTAAGAAATAATACCATACAAGTAAGGCACTGTTTTATTATTTAGAATCTTGTCAGTTTGCATCAACAAAACATGTCTTTGTGTTTTCACAAATAAAAGGGCAAAACCAAAGTGAATATGATCTGTAGATTGTTGGTTTATATTAACTGAACAACAATAACAGAAAAAACCCCAAAGCTTTTAAGAACCCAAAATACGTTGTTCTTTCACTGAGGCATTATATCCTTAATCTTTGTTCAGGTGTAGTATTTATACGGGTGCTAAACAGCACTGAAAGTAGGATTTTTAATGATGAGACCCACAGGCTCTTAACTGCATAACATGTTGAGCAGTGCTATAACTTAGCACTTACAGGGCTTTCGTATGTTTTGGGATAGTTTGTTTAAAACTGTTCTAATGTGTTTATAGCTCTTTTTCTGCCAGGACCTGATTTAAACTGTGCCTTACCAAATTTGTGCTGTACATACAGGTGGAAATACTTATTTTATGTATTTCTTTAGCTGAAATCCATAAGTCAGATAGCCACAATGCAACTGCACGACTGTATTGGATTTCTAATAAACTTGAGAAGGCTTGAGTCACCGCAGACTAATGACAAAGCACCCTTCCTGGGATTATTCAGGTACAAAAATAAAGGGAAAAGTAAAGGAGGGAGAAGCAAAGAGAACCACAGGATAAATGAAGTCACTCTTTTAAGACCACGAGTCTTGCTTCAAAATCGATTATGGTGCAACTTCCTATTGTACATTGTACTTTTTTCTGATACTTTTGAAAAAGTGGTCTTGAACCAAATCAGGGAACTGTTTCAGTCTTGCAAGGTTAGAGTTCAAAGAACTTTCTGCTTGTTTCTTGTTTTACTATTAAAGACCCTACATGTTTGAATGTCACAAACCACAAACAGTAAGTCATGAGTTTTGAAGCTTAGTAGTTATTAGAGAGATTATGTTGGCAGTTAACGAAGGGATTATGTTAAAGCACATTTGATGCCTGTCTGGAAGGCTTTCTCCACAGACTCAGCCAAGCCCATGGGCCCTGTAAAAATAAATAATAAGAAAAAGTATGGAAGGACACACTCAAGATGGTCAAAACAGGAAGCATAGCTGATGTATCTAAATTCATTTATCTTTTACAATGGCCTAAATTATTATCAGAATAAACTATGGCTGATGACTATTGGACTATGTCTCAGTGAGTCAGATCAGACTCAAACATTGGGATTGGTGTCCAACATGAATAATAATGATGTGAGTATATTTTCCCCTTCAACATTGGGATTCCAGTTCTGTAAAATATAATGGAAAAAAGTAGACAAATTATTTGAACCTGGGAAAGTTGTGGAGTTTGGGGGATCTCTTTCTGTACTTTTTTATACTCTCCAAATATTATTTAAGACTGTTTACAAAAATACATATAGGATAAATATTAGATCCTAGAAAATGAAATGTGAAGACAATAAATAGTTGGGGAAACCGCTGACTGACAATGCATGTATACAGGCTGGGGCTATTTAGCAGCTGGTGGCCCTGTCCTTTGCAGGTAGCGGGTCTTTATCCTTGTTTCTCCCTCCCCCTGGCATGCTGCCCCCTACTTTTTCAATTGCTGGCCTCTTCTCAACTTCCAGGTCTCAGCTTAAATGTGATGGCTCCCTTGAGTTCTTGTCTATCTGAATGCTCTTAAGCTAACTAAGCATGGCGTAAGTAATTAAAGGGCTGGGGAGTCCAAGGTTTATCAGCTCAGCAGTGCCATCCAGGACCCAGCTCTGTTCATCTTTCTGCTCTGCTATCCTCAGGACATGGGTGGACACAGCCTTGTCACCTCACGATTGGAAGTTGTCTGTTGCAGTTTCAAGCATCACAGGCAATTATGGTGACATTCACCCAAAAAGGAAGGAACCTTTTAGATATATGTCTTTTTTTCTTAGAAAAATATCCTTCCAGGAAGGTGCCCCACGGATATCCCTGTATGTCCCATTCAGTGGGGTCGTGTGTCATGCCCAAGCTTGAATGACTCAGTGCCAAGGGGGTGGAATTACCCTGATTGGCTTGGAGTCACCAACGTTTACCTCCTGGAGCTGGGGATGAGCCATTCTCTTGGGTACATGAGAATGTAAACACCTGAACTAAAGCAGACAATGGAGAACGAGGAGGACACCAACCCCCACCCCCGACCCGTCCTGTCCCTCAGATCGAGAGTTGCCTCCTTCATGGCTTCACCTGACTGACTCCTTTCCTATTAACACCAGGACTCATCTCTACTTATTTTGTTAATTTCATTTTTTTTTTAATGTCTTGAAACTCCATAAGAGTAGGGACCTTGTTCACTGCTGTATCCATAGTACTAAGCACAGTGGAGATAAATAGTAAATACGTTTACTGAACAAATGAATAGTAAATATATTTACTGAACAAATAATGACAAAAAGGGAATTACAGTTGACCCTTGAACAACACAGGTTTGGACTGGTGGTGGGCCCACTTATACGGGGAGTTTTTTTCAATAAACATGTATTACAGGGTACAGGAGCTACAGTTGGGTTGAATTTGTGGATGGAGAACCATGGATACGGAGAGCCGACTGTAAAGTTATATGTGGATTTTCAACCGCACAGGGGTCAGAACCCCTAATCCCCTTGTTGTTCAAGGGTCAACTGTATATAATTCACAAGTATCATCAAACATTAATGTCTTTACTTAGAAGAAATGAAGCCATCCCTTATAGAAGGACCTAAGAACAATTTTTAGCTCACAAAAGAAAACATTATGTAATGATACCCTGTGAGGGTGTATTGTTCCCAAAGTCTTGAGTCACTGTGTGCAGCTGACCTGATATTCACAGACATGACAACCGTGGATGAGCCGGGCCCTGGCAGGCAGCGGATGGCACCCTCTGAGTGAACTAAGAGAGTGTAACGAAGAGCCCAGGTGGAGGCGTAAGTGAAGAGCAGGCAGGGGCATCAGGAGGTCACCAGGGTCTGGTCACCACGGACAGTGGTCCCTTTGCCAAGGCCCAAGGGGCAAGAAGCTGGTCCAGAACTTGGTCAGAGCTTTAGCCGTGGCAAGAGTGCTACTTACTGGTTTGTTGTTTTGTTTGTGTTTTTCACAGTCTTTTTTTTTTTTTTTTTTTTTTTTTTAATGCCTATTGCACCATGAATTGGTAGGCAGTGGGTTCCAGCAGCTCAACCCCTTTCTTGGTCGTTCTCACAAAGCGCGCTTTTCTGGGCAGAGCAGGCTGGCGCTTCAGCCCAGCCCACTTGACTTTCTGTTCAGCTTCCTTCTTTCTCTCTCTCTGATCATTCCCTTCACATGCTTCAGGGAGCAGTCTCTGCTCTCGGAGTGTATGTGCTCAGTTCGTAAATTAATTCTCTTGGCAAGAACCTTTGTTTCATGGCTGCAGCAATGCCAACAGCTTGCCGCCTGGCACTGTGGACGCTTCTGGTTTCGCCCTGGGAACATTGGCTCGGGGCTCCTTTGTGAACAGTGCCATTCCCTTGATGTCTGCCACATGGCTCTTCTGGAGGATTTGCACATACGTGGCCAGAGGAACAGCGCCATGCTTTCTAAAAGGCCTGGAGAGCGGAGAGCGGGGCCTCTCCTCTGTCCCTTTGTGTTGGGCATTTTGGTGAATTACTGGGTAATGGGGGTTCTGGCTGTCAGGGGAACGAGGCCATATCAGGCTTTGGCGCTGGCTTCCGCTGCTGGCAGAGTGGACACTCAGCGCTAGCAGCAGCCAGGTCAGATGTGGAGAGTTCCTGCTATTGAGGAACCCACTTTGAGGACCTGCTATTGAGGTCCCACTTTGTATGTGGGACCATTGAACAAGCCCCAGGGTAACCAGAAAAAGGGGGTGCCTTGTATCCACAGGGGTGGTCATCTGGGCAGCTGACTATTGAGGGCATCCTGAGAAAAACTCTTCACAGTGGTGTCAGCCTCACAACAAAATATTTAATGTTTTGTGAAAGTCACATCCTATCCCTTCCTGGGGTATGTTTAGGGGTAGCTGAGCAGTTTGCATAGAGTAGGTCCATTTTCTAAGTCACTGGCCCCATGCATTCACGATTTACCTTGAGGAGTTCTCATTTTAACCTTTTTTTCTTTTCTTTTCTTTTTTTTTTTACTATAAATGCCTATTGATGAAAGAATTGATCCATCATGCGGAATGCTAATACCATTCCGGGTGCTTAAATCAATTTATTAAATCCCAAGTTTGGGATTATATGCACCCATATAATCCCAAATTATATGGGTGCATATAAATAAATTTAGCCCAAATTTAATATTATTTTTTTCTTCAATCGTATACTTCTGATGTTGACAGAGAGATTTGGAGATTCTGATTTTTCAACCTCAAGTATGCTTCAGCCACTGCCATGCAGAATCCCACTTCTTTTCAACCAAGGCTTTACCTTAGCCTGGGAGACCTGCAAGTTGCATGTTTAACTCTGTAGAGCAGGCAGGGTTGAACATCACCCTGTAAGGCTTGCAGGGTTGCAATCCGCAGTACTTGGAATTAAGTCAACACTTTCAATGTATCTGTCCCCTTGGTTACACTCCCCGGAGCAGTCAGGAATAGCTCTCCCACCTTACACCTTGATAAATAGTATTGTTGCTTTGGTAACTAAGTGCCAACCTTACCCTCCCTCCAACCTTCGTCCCATGCTACCAGGAGTGTTCCTGTGAATAATAGTGATGCCAGTGCAGGCCACAGAGCTGTAAGGTCCATTTTCCCCATCAGGGAGGCGTTTTCTGCCTTGATGAAATATGGGAGCAATCCTATCCCATTATCCTATTTTGAGGGTACGCTTTGGGGGTAACTCTGGTAGCCATTACTCTCACAGTCAGGAGACCGTTGTCACAACCAGAGAGTCAGTTGAGGGGAGTTTTAATTGATGTGCTGTTGAATCACCAAGGAACTGATAACTTCTCAAAGCTGTCACCTCCATCCGGTCTGAAGGGCTGTGGAGAGGAAGCTGTTCTTGGGATGTGATGGAAGCTGTAGCAGAGGGAGAACAGCCACACGACAGGAGCTGTGGCTGCAGAGAAAAGAACGCAGCCACTGACAACGCCGTAATCTGGCGGGGAGGGGACAGGAATAAAAAGATCTTGACTCCTTCTCCTATCGTTCATGTTCCTGTGTCTCTCACTGGCTGAAGCTAATGAGGAGCTGAAGGTGGGGAAGCCCGGAAATCGTAGTCTGTAGGTTTCAGCCTCGCAGGGCATAGAGCAGAGCAGAGAGCAGAGCAGAACGGAAGAAGAGGAAAAATGAAATGTAACCAGAACATTCCATTTTTATTCTTGCGTGAAAGTAAGAGAAGATGAATAGGAATGAATACCGTTATTATTTCACATGGTTCTGAGTGTATTGCGTTTGTGAAATGTTAAATACCATCTAGTTATGACTTTGTAATTATTTATCTCATTATTGTTCTAAAAGCACTCTAGGGAGATGAAATCAGCAAATTAAAAATAATTGTGTTTTGATTTTTTCCTATGGTATTTATAAAGTTTTCTTTTTGATCCTGGTTAGATATATTGAGGTTCTGAGACACAGAGCTTGGAGGTCATTGTTCAAAAGCCGCTGCGTCAAATGGACTTCAATTCATCTTCAGTAACAGTAATTCTAAATGGCAAACTGTACAAGGGCAGTGGAGCCCTTAACTGATTTAACTGGGGGACAGCAAGGAAGAGGCAGAGAGCGGAGAATGAGACGCACCTGGGCAGCTTGGCAAGGCTAACACTCAGGGGCCAGTGGTCTGGGTTGTGAATCCTGGCTTTGCCACTTGTTAGCTCCGTGAACTGCAGAAATTATTTAAATTCGGAGTCACAATCGACTCATCTATAAAATTGCAATAAAATAATAATCCTCTTAATATTAGAGAGTATGAGGCAAAGTAAACATGCTTCGCACCTGCATTACGATAGGACCTGGGTCATAGTGTATCTTTTCCTCTCACTTCTTTTCATGGTTTCTGAGCTGCCTCAAAAACTTTTGGGAGCTTAGGAGAGGAGCCTGGAAACTAGAGGAGGTGTAATACAAGCAATACATATTTTCTATTTCGACGTGGCATCCTCCAGAATGGGATGGGATGGAGAAGAGTGCAAGAAGAGTGACACATGTAAGAAGACATTCGGGGCAAGAGGACACACTGGCTTATTATCTCCCATTCTCACTGCCTCACCAGCAACTGGAGACTCAGAATTAATAATAAAGAAATAACGCATAGATGGGGGAGCTCTGGAATGCATTATAAAGGACACATGGCCAGTTTTTCATGCAGACAGACATGGGGTTATGGTCCCTTGCTAACAGTTACATTGAAACTTGGTACAGAATGAATGAGAACATAAAATTTTTATGTCAAATTATAACGGACTATAGTGGCACTCTGTAATTCTTCCTTTTTTTTTGAGATAACATTTCTAGATGCTGAGATAGAGAGAGGTTGTTGTATATGTTGTCATTTAGTTCATGGTAGAATTGGCAAATTTTGGTAGATGGGTAAATTTTGTTTTCTGGCCAGGCTTTTCTCCATATCTTGCAGGACCTTATGAATTACAAGCATCATGTAGATATTTCTGTAATACCAAGAACTTGATTGTATAGAATTCTAGCAGAGTAGAATTATTTCTAAAACTAAGTTTACTAAGTAGAAAGTTAAATAAAATTCATCCTATTTAAACTTCTTGTCTAGTATCTATTATCAGACTTTACAAATATCTTATATTGAAAAATATTTTTTAAAATTTTATTCTCTTATTATGTATTTATTGAAAACTTCCTCCTCATACTGAACTACAGTAGGGGTTCTAAGTCATATAGGGAAAAATAAAGTGAGAGTGTTGCCTCTAGAATGTCCAAACTATACATCTCACATATGTCTTCCACTGAAAAACCGAAAGATAATATATACTTTTAATCCACTTAATTTGATAAAGGAAAAACTATGATGTCATATTAAACGATAAAAATCTACCACCCCTTTTGCAATTTCTTACTGAGGAGAGATGTGCTGAGCTTTAAGAGTTGGTGTGTGTAGGGGCTTCCCTGGTGGCGCAGTGGTTGAGAGTCTGCCTGCTAATGCAGGGGACGCGGGTTCGAGCCCTGGTCTGGGAAGATCCCACATGCCACGGAGCAACTGGACCCGTGAGCCACAACTACTGAGCCTGTGCATCTGGAGCCTGTGCTCCGCAACAGGAGAGGCCACAACACTGAGAGGCCTGCACACTGCGATGAAGAGTGGACCCCACTCGCCACAACTAGAGAAAGCCCTCACACAGAAACGAAGACCCAACACAGCCAAAAGATAATAAATAAAATGTGACACCTTTAAAAAAAAAAAAAAAAGAGTTGGTGTGTGTAAATTGCTAATACTGTTCAATAACTTAATGCCATTTCTCGTGTGTAAAGGAAAGAGATTCATTTGAACATTTCTTCTGATTGGTATGAGTTCAGACCCATTTAAAAGCCTCAATGAATATTTTATTCTAGAATACAGAATAAGAATTATATCTAGAATATAGAATACAGACTCTCTAGATCTTTTGTTGCAGAGCATTGCTCCTTTTGAGCAAAACTTTATTATTGCTATTACTATTATTTAGGAAGCATGAGATACAAATCAAATATGTTAATTAGGAAATTGATACACATCTTGGGGGACATACACGAACATTCCTTTTATTTTTCTCTCAGACATGGGGCAGGTTTTCGATGGTCTGTTCACTGACAGCACAAAGTAGACAGTTGTCTCTGATACTCCCAAGTGCTAGCTGAGCAAAAACTAAAGTCAGAACTTTCTCTTGCATATATTAAAAACAGGATCCCTTTCCACTGAAAATAATCTTGCTTCAGAACTCTCAGGTGATTTTTCTAGCATCTTTCTGGTGTTTCTTCTGAGAAGTCTGATGCCATGTTGATTTTCCATCTAATTGAAGATTGAATGCCTGGCCCTCTGGAGACTTTCAAATTTTTATTTTTTGAAAAATTCTGAAAACCTGTTTGATGTGGTTTTTTTACATCATGCTGGGATTGGGGAGCCATCTCAATCTGAACTTTCGTGTCAGTTCTGGGGAAATATGTTGGCTGATTGTTTTGGGGACAATTTCTTCCCCTTAATTTTTCTGTTTTATCTTTCCAGAAATCCTGTTGTTGGATTTGGGCCTCCTGGATAGATACTTTAATTTTCCTATCTTTCCTCTACTGTTTCCCCCCTTTTTTTTTTTTTTTTTTTGCTGTTTTGTTGTTGTTGTTTGTTTTTTGCTGTTGTCTTATCTTCTTGGAGAGTCCCTTAAGTTTATCTTTCAAACTTTTTTTTGAAAGAAAAAAATTTCATTTCAGTTACTGTATTGCAGTTTCCAAGGGCTCTTTAGTGTCCTCCAGGTGTTTTTCTTATATTCTCCTGTTCTTGTTTCTCCAATAAAATACCTTCTCAAATCTCTTTGAGGATATCAATTATAGCATTAAAAAAAATCTGCTCCAAGCACCAATTTCCCTTTATTCTCTCTTTTTTGGTTTCATGTCTGTTACGGTAGGAGCTTTACCTCAATGCCAGTTGGACTTGCCTGTCTACTCATGTTTTTGAGAAAGTTACATAAAACTTTTTTGGAAGCTCAGGAGTGAGGGTAGCTTGGGCATTGTCCTCCAGTGGTCCTCCTTGTGTGATGACCCAACAGAGCTATCTCACAAGGGACCTCTAGCTGTCTTCAAGTTGGCTTGGTGTCCCTCCCAGTGTGGCTGGAAATTCTAAGACTGATTGCATGAATTTGGTTAATGCATCGGAGTCTTGCTTTTCAGTGGATACTTTCACCTGATCCCTTTGTTTTCAGCACGAGACTTGTGCCCTGGAGTCCTAGTGCCTGTCTTGAGTGCAGGGGAGTCAAGGAGGCAGCCAGATGCAGGGCATGTTATGGAGGAAACCTGGGGCCTCTAACTGATCCTTCTGTTTCTAATGCTTCTACACTTTAGAAGTTCCTGGTGCTTCCCTTGCCCTAGGTTTATGGGATCTGAAGCACAAACTAGTCTTCTATGCTCAGTGGCTTAAAATAACAACAATGTATTATTTCTCACAGTTCTCTGGGCAGGCTGTGTTCTTCTGCTAGTTTTGCATATACACCCAGAAGGTTGACTGGGGGGGCTTAGCTAGAGTAACTGACTGTGTCCCTCTCTCTACAGGTCATCTCCCATACCCCGAGATACTACACTGTTCTTCCTCATATGGTGACAGCCTTGTCCCAAGAGGGCTCCAACGTCCTGGCACTTACCAAGCCTCTGTTTACTTTCCATTAGCTGACGTTTCATTGGCCAAGCAAGTCACGTGACCACGCCCAGCACAAATGGGAGAGTAAATGGGAGCCAGTAGGGTAACAGTCTGCCACAGTGATTGCACCAACTTACATCCCCACCACCAGTATGAGTGCTTCTGTAACTCTATAGCCTCGCCAATACGCAATAGTTTCCATTTTTAGTGGTTACACCATTTTTAGTGAGTCTGGTGTGTATAAACTGTCTTCTCATTGTGATTTAATTTTTATTTTAATGTCAGTGCATCATGTTAAACAACGTTTTATATACTTGCATTTGTTTCCTGTTGCTGTTGTAACAGATTACCAGAAATTTAATGTCTTCAAACAACACAGATTTTTTATCTTACAGTTCTGGAGGTCAGAAGTCCTAAAATTAAGGTGCCAGCAGGACTGAATTCCTTCTGGAGGCTTTAAGGAAGAATCTATTTCCCTACCTTTTCCAACTTCTAGAGGCTGCCTGTGTTTCATGGCTCCTAGCCCTATCTCCCATCTTCAAAGACAATGACATAGTATCTTTCAGTCTCTCTCTCTTTCTGTTTCTGATCTCTGCTTCTAACATCACATCACCTTCTCTGATTCTGACTCTCCCTCTTCCAGCTTTTAAGGACCTTGTGATTACACTTGGATAATCTCCCTGCTTTAAGAGCCATAACTTACTGATATGTGCAAAGTCCCTTTATCACATAAAGTAATATATTCACAGTTTCTGGGAACAAGGCATAAACATCTTTATGGCGGGGGGGGAGGAGGGGGGTGCATTATTCAGCCTACCACATTACTTTTGGTCTATTTTGATAACCTCTTTTATAAATAATATTTGCCTTTGCTATTTAAATGAATTAAAATAATTTTGAAAATATTTAGCTGCACAGACCATATTTTTAATAAAGTATTTTGAGTCCACTGCTGAAACTAGAAATTTAATGTAAATTTAATGTACATAATTTGGTAAAAGGAAAAATTCCATGACAAAATGAATAGTCATCCTAACTTTTAAAGAGTTTTTTGGATCCAACTTTAAACCAACCTGCCAGCATCTTATCTATGGCCTCCTACTTAAAATAGCCTGAAAGGGTAGTCAGTGGAATTGCGTGTTCCTTTCATTCATCAGTTCATGAGTTTATTTCTCCCAGCAGCAATAACATAAGTGGTTACAGAATAGGGATGGAGTGACCTGGATCTGTCTTGGTCTTTCTTCCAGGAGAAGGAGATTAATGATTGTTTACTGACTGAATTAATGAATGATTAAAAATACTGGTCTTATTTTCTGCTTCACCACCTTGGTTTCTTTTGTGTGGCTTGCTTTAAATATTCAGCTGTCTTCTCCTCACTGCAAAGCAAATATTCTTCCTTAATCTTTAACTATGTCTTATCAACTCATACCTATGCAAGTCCTTATCTCCAATTCCTGCCACATATATTCTATTGTATATAAACTTTTTTTTTTCGGTACATGGTCCTCTCACTGTTGTGGCCTCTCCCATTGCGGAGCACAGGCTCTGGACGCGCAGGTTCAGCGGCCATGGCTCACGGGCCCAGCCGCTCCGCGGCATGTGGGATCTTCCCGGACCGGGGCACAAACCCATGTCCCCTGCATCGGCAGGCGGACACTCAACCACTGCACCACCAGGGAAGCCCATAAACTTATTTTTTATGGAACTCAAATACTTATTCTTGAAACAAATTTTAATTAACTCAATTTAATTTTCCTTGAAAATAGGATTTCTCATTTTTCTGGATCTTCTATTGTAACTAGCACCGTTAACATCTCTTGGCCCTTTTTTAGGATCTCAGCATTTGTTGCATCTGTTTATACGTTATCTATCTATCTATCTATCCATCCATCCATCATCTATCTATCTATCATTTATCCTTGTCTCTTTTCTTTCTCATATCATCAGGTGATACATTTTTGCTGTAGGTAAGAAAGTTTTGATTTAATTTTATAATTGACAAAAGTCATCAAAGTTAATTAAAGGACCTTGGTTTTTTTGGATAATTTTATTGGAAATGTTTTAATAATTTTTTGTGGCGAGCTAATTCAAAGGAACGTGGCTTGGTTTTGCACTCTCTTGACACACCCTCTTCTATGGGAGGGCATCAATTAGTCTAGTCTGGGCAGAATATCCTAAGTGTTGCCAGGGCATACTTTGCATTAATGTACAAAAACCCTCTGATGATCATATTTGTATCAAGCTGCTTGGGATTTGTGGGAAACTGTGAAGCTGACAGAGGAGGAAGCAATGACAGATGGGTGGAGAGTCAGTATTGGAAAGGAACATCTTTTCTCATGCATGTCAGTTTCCAGTTAATTTCATGTAGTCATTCAAGACCCTAATGCATCAGTTGAAAGAAAGCCTGGTAGGGAATGACATTTGGAAGAGAGCCAACACAGGACAAAACCCGAGGCTGCAAATGCTGGTCTGCTTGTCAGCTGCAAGGGGAACAACTGTTTGACAACAAATTATTTGGTAGAAAGCCTCTAGAATCAGCAAATGACTAAAAACAGAAAGATGGGATGGGTTTCTATGGCTTCCGAGAGAGAGAGAATTCAGTTCCCCTGACTGCAGGGATAAATCTGCAATGCCAGAACCTTTCTTAGAGTTTATATGCTGCAGTGTTAGATGACAACCAGAAATGGCCACAATGAAAGGAGTAGTTAATTCTGTTCTAAATCACTCTGCCAGTCATGCTCCATGACCTTGCATATTACTTAATTAAACTATATCTGAATTGGCTCATAGCATAATAATGCTGTTCCTCCCTCATAGGACACATTTCAAGGCTATTAAACTATAAGATGTGGGACTGATAATCTTGACGTGACTTTTCTGTAGAGCAGGATCCTCAGCCCAGCATTGATTTTATTCAAAATATGTTGGTTGGTTTCCCACACCCTTGGCATATATTTGTATTTATTTTTCAGAGCATTCTCTCCTGCGACTAGGAATACATTTCTCTGTTACAAAGCCAAGAGTATTATTCTCTTTACTTTGTTCTTCTGAGAGTACAGCTGGTGATTGCCAATGAATCATAGATCCATGCTTCTCAAAATTAAATTTGCAGATAAATCACCTGGGATGTTGTTAAAAGACAGATTCTGATTCAGTAAGTCTGGTGTGAGAGGCTCTTTCATTGCTTTAATTTTTCTTTAACGCAAACTAGTGGCACGAACTCCCCAGTCTCTTGGTCTTCTTAGGGTGGTGGGCCCTCACAGTCCGTTTGTCCTAACATAGGGTGCCCAAGGCTCTGATGGTGATTCTTCTTGGATTATATTTGGCTGCTTCTTGGTGTCCAACCTGATTAGATTATTTGGTTGAGGGGGAGAACACGGTAGAGTTGAATAAAATTCAAAGTATCTTATCCACAAACAGAATGTGATTCATGGCAGACCTGCTGTATGACCTGGCCTCTGACATTTTACAGTGTCATTCTCTTCCTGTTATCAGAAGCAGGGCCTGCTTCTTCTGTTTCCGTCTCCCAAGCTTGCTGTACCGGAAACCAAGATTTGCGCACTTGTTTATTTCTAAATGGATCACTAGAAACAGGGATCCATTTCCTACTGACTGGACTGCTTTATCTTGTTTAATGAGACTAAACTTGGTAATATCATGAAATAAGTTATTTTTGCAGTCCACAATTTTTAAAAATTGAAGTATAGTTGGTTTACAATGTTTCAGGTGTACAACAAACTGATTCAGTTATACATGTACATATATATATTCTTTTCCAGATTCTTTTCCATTATAGGTTACTGAAAGATACTGAATATAATTCCTGTGCTATACAGTAGGTCCTTGTTGTTTATCTATTTTATGTATAGTAGTGTGTATCTCTTAATACCAAATTCCTAATTTACCCCTCCCCCCATTCCCCTTTGGTAACCATAAGTTTGTTTTCTCTGTTTCTGAGTCTGTTTCTGTTTTGTAAATAAGTTCATTTGCATCATTTTTTTAGATTCCACAGATAAGTGGTATCATATGATATTTGTATTTCTCTTTCTGACTTACTTCACTTAGTATGATAATCTCTAGGTCCATCCATGTTGCAGCAAATGTCATTATTTAATTTTTTTATGGCTGGCTAGTATTTCATTGTGTATATGTACCACATTTTCTGTATCCATTCGTCTGTCGATGGACATTTAGGTTGCTTTCATGTCTTGGCTATTGTAAATAGTGCTGCAGTGAACGCTGGGGTGCATGTATCTTTTCAAATTAGAGTTATCTCCTGATACATGCACAGAAGTGGGATTGCTGGATCATATAGTAACTCTATTTTTAGTTTTTTAAGGAACCTTCATACTGTTTTCCATAGTGACTACACCAACTTATGTTCCCACCAACAGCGTAGGAGAGCTCCCTTTTCTCCACACCCTCTCCAGCACTTATTATTTGTACACTTTTTGATGATGGCCAGTGTGAGGTGATGCCTCACTGTAGTTCTGATTTGCATTTCTCTAATAACTAATGATGTTGAGCATCTTTTCATGTGCTTCCTGGCCATCTGTATGTGTTTTTTGGAGAAATGTCTATTTAGGTCTTCTGCCTATTTTTCATTGGGTTTTTTTTTGGTGCTAAGCTGTATAAGTTGTAAATTTTGGAAATTAATCCCTTGTCAGTTTTGCAGTCCACAATTAAGAATCAGCACAAGGTGATTAATATTACTTTCTTTTTTTTAACATCTTTATTGGAGTATAATTGCTTTACAATGGTGTTTTAGTTTCTGCTTTATAACAAAGTGAATAAGTTATACATATACATATATCCCCATATCTCTTCCCTCTTGTGTCTCCCTCCCTCCCACCCTCCCTATCCCACCCCTCTAGGTGGTCACAAAGCACCAAGCTGATCTCCCGGTGCTATGCGGCTGCTTCCCACTAACTATCTATTTTACGTTTGGTAGTGTATATATGTCCATGCCACTCTCTCACTTTGTCACAGCTTACCTTTCCCCCTCCCCATATCCTCAAGTCCATTCTCTAGTAGGTCTGTGTCTTTATTCCCGTCTTACACCAAGGTTCTTCATGACCTTTTTTTTTTCTTAGATTCCATATATATGTGTTAGCATACAGTATTTGTTTTTCTCTTTCTGACTTACTTCATTCTGTATGACAGACTCTAGGTCCATCCACCTCACTACAAATAACTCAATTTCATTTCTTTTTATGGCTGAGTAATATTCCATTGTATATATGTGCCACATCTTCTTTATCCATTCATCCGATGACGGACACTTAGGTTGTTTCCTTCTCCTGGCTGTTGTAAGTAGAGCTGAAATGAACATTTTGGTACATGACTCTTTTTGAATTATGGTTTTCTCAGGGCATATGCCCAGTAGTGGGATTGCTGGGTCGTATGGTAGTTCTATTTGTAGTTTTTTAAGGAACCTCCATACTGTTCTCCATAGTGGCTGTACCAATTCACATTCCCACCAGCAGTGCAAGAGTGTTCCCTTTTCTCCACACCCTCTCCAGCATTTATTGTTTCTATATTTTTTGATGATGGCCATTCTGACCGATGTGAGATAATATCTCATTGTAGTTTTGATTTGCATTTCTCTAATGATTAATGATGTTGAGCATTCTTTCATGTGTTTGTTGGCAATCTGTATATCTTCTTTGGAGAAATGTCTATTTAGATCTTCTGCCCATTTTTGGACTGTGTTGTTTGTTTTTTTGTTATTGAGCTGCATGAGCTGCTTGTAAATTTTGGAGATTAATCCTTTGTCAGTTCCTTCATTTGCAAATATTTTCTCCCATTCAGAGGGTTGTCTTTTGGTCTTGTTTATGGTTTCCTTTGCTGTGCAAAAGCTTTGAAGTTTCATTAGGTCCCATTTGTTTATTTTTGTTTTTATTTCCATTTCTCTAGGAGGTGGGTCAAAACGGATCTTGCTGTGATTTATGTCATAGAGTGTTCTTCCTATGTTTTCCTCTAAGAGTTTGATAGCTTCTGGCCTTACATTTAGGTCTTTAATCCATTTTGAGCTTATTTTTGTGTATGGTGTTAGGGAGTGTTCTAATCTCATACTTTTACATGTAGCTGTCCAGTTTTCCCAGCACCACTTATTGAAGAGGCTGTCTTTTCTCCACTGTATATTCTTGCCTCCTTTATCAAAGATAAGGTGACCATATGTCCGTGGGTTTATCTCTGGGCTTTCTATCGTGTTCCATTGATCTATCTTTCTGTTTTTGTGCCAGTACCATACTGTCTTGATTACTGTAGCTTTGTAGTATAGTCTGAAGTCAGGGAGCCTGATTCCTCCAGCTCCATTTTTCGTTCTCAAGATTGCTTTGGCTATTCGGGGTCTTTTGTGTTTCCATACAAATTGTGAAATTTTTTGTTCTAGTTCTGTGAAAAATGCCAGTGGTAGTTTGATGGGGATTGCATTGAATCTGTAGATTGCTTTGGGTAGCAGAGTCATTTTCACAATGTTGATTCTTCCAATACAAGAACATGGTATATCTCTCCATCTATTTGTATCATCTTTAATTTCTTTTATCAGTGTCTTATAATTTTCTGCATACAGGTCTTTTGTCTCCTTAGGTAGGTTTATTCCTAGATATTGTATTCTTTTCATTGCAATGGTAAATGGGAGTGTTTTCTTAATTTCACTTTCAGATTTTTCATCATTAGTGTATAGGAATGCCAGAGATTTCTGTGCATTAATTTTGTATCCTGCTACTTTACCAAATTCATTGATTAGCTCTAGTAGTTTTCTGGTAGCATCTTTAGGATTCTCTATGTATAGTATCATGTCATCTGCAAACAGTGACAGCTTTACTTCTTCTTTTCCAATTTGGATTCCTTTTATTCCTTTTTATTCTATGATTGCTGTGTCTAAAACTTTCAAAACTATGTTGAATAATAGTGGTGAGAGTGGGCAACCTTGTCTTGTTCCTGATCTTAGTGGAAATGGTTTCAGATTTTCACCATTGAGGATGATGTTGGCTGTGGGTTTGTCATATATGGCCTTTATTATGTTGAGGAAAGTTCCCTCTATGCCTACTTTCTGCAGGGTTTTTATCATAAATGGGTGTTGAATTTTGTCGAAAGCTTTCTCTGCATCTATTGAGATGATCATATGGTTTTTCTCCTTCAATTTGTTAATATGGTGTATCACGTTGACTGATTTGCATATATTGAAGAATCCTTGCATTCCTGGAATAAACCCTGCTTGATCATGGTGTATGATGTGCTGTTCGATTCTGTTTGCTAGTATTTTGTTGAGGATTTTTGCATCTATGTTCATCAGTGATATAGGCCTGTAGTTTTCTTTCTTTGTGACATATTTGTCTGGTTTTGGTATCAGGGTGATGGTGGCCTCGTAGAATGAGTTTCGGAGTGTTCCTCCCTCTGCTATATTTGGAAGAGTTTGAGAGGGATAGGTGTTAGCTCTTCTCTAAATGTTTGATGGAATTCGCCTGTGAAGCCTTCTGGTCCTGGGCTTTTGTTTGTTGGAAGATTTTTAATCACAGTTTCAATTTCAGTGCTTGTGATTGGTCTGTTCATATTTTCTATTTCTTCCCGGTTAAGTCTCGGAAGGTTGTGCATTTCTAAAAATTTGTCCATTTCTTCCATGTTGTCTATTTTATTGGCATAGAGTTGCTTGTGGTAATCTCTCATGATCCTTTGTATTTCTGCAGTGTCAGTTATTACTTCTCCTTTTTCATTTCTAATTCTATTGATTTGAGTCTCCTCCCTTTCTTTCTTGATGTGTCTGGTTAATGGTTTATCAATTTTGTTTATCTTCTCAAAGAACCAGCTTTTAGTTTTATTGATCTTTGCTATCATTTCCTTCATTTCTTTTTCATTTATTTCTGATCTGATGCTTATGATTTCTTTCCTTCTGCTAACTTTGGGATTTTTTTGTTCTTTCTCTAATGGCTTTAGGTGTAAGGTTAGGTTGTTTATTTGAGAGTTTCTTGTTTCTTGAGGTAGGATTGTATTGCCATAAACTTCCCTCTTAGAACTGCTTTTGCTGCATCCCATAGGTTTTGGGTCATTTTGTTTTCATTGTCATTTGTTTCTAGGTATTTTTGATTTCCTCTTTGATATCTTCAGTGATCTCTTGGTTATTAAGTAGTGTATTGTTTGGCCTCCATGTGTTTGTATATTTTACAAATTTTTTCCTGTAATTGATATCTAGTCTCTTAGCATTGTGGTCGGAAAAGATACTTGATACAATTTCAATTTTCTTAAATTTACCAAGACTTGATTTGTGACCCAAGGTATGATATATCCTGGAGAATGTTCCGTGAGCACTTGAGAAGAAAGTATATTCTGTTGTTTCTGGACAGAATGTCCTATAAATATCAATTAAGTCCATCTTGTTTAATGTATCATTTAAAGCTTGTGTTTCCTTATGTATTTTCATTTTGGATGATCTGTCCGTTGGTGAAAGTGGGGTGTTAAAGTCCCCTACTATGAATGTGTTACTGTCGATTTCCCCTTTTATGGCTGTTAGTATTTGCCTTATATATTGAGGTGCTCCTATGTTGGGTGCATAAATATTTACAATTGTTATACCTTCTTGTTGGATTGATCCCTTGAATATTATGTAGTGTCCTTCTTTGCCTCTTGTAATAGTCTTTGTTTTAAAGTCTATTTTGTCTGATATTAGAATTGCTACTCTAGCTTTCTTTTGATTGCCATTTGCATAGAATATGTTTTTCCATCCCCTCACTTTCAGTCTGTATGTGTCCCTAGGTCTGAAGTGGGTCTCTTGTAGACAGCATATATATGGGTCTTGTTTTTGTATCCATTCAGCCAGTCTATGTCTTTTGGTTGGAGCATTTAATCCATTTACATTTAAGGTAATTATTGATATGTATGTTCTTATTATCATTTTCTTAATTGTTTTGGGTTTGTTATTATAGGTCTTTTCCTTCTCTTGTGTTTTCTGCCTAGAGAAGTTCCTTTAGCATTTGTTGTAAAGCTGGTTTGGTGGTGCTGAATTCTCTTAGCTTTTGCTTTTCTGGAAAGGTGTTAATTTCTCTGTCAAATCTGAATGAGATCCTTGCTGGGTAGAGTAATCTTGGTTGTAGGGTTTTCCCTTTTATTACTTTAAATATGTCCTGCCACTCCCTTTTGGCTTGCAGAGTTTCTGCTGAAAGATCAGCTGTTAGACTTATGGGGATTCCCTTGTGTGTTATTTGTTGTTATTACCTTGCTGCTTTTAATATTTGTTCTTTGTATTTAATTTTTGATAGTTTGCTTAATATGTGTCTTGGTGTGTTTCTCCTTGGATTTATCCCCTATGGGACTCTCTGTGTTTGCTGGACTTGATTAATTATTTCCTTTCCCATATTAGGGAAGTTTTCAACTATAATCTCTTCAAATATTTTCTCAGTCCCTTTCTTTTTCTCTTTTTCATCTGGGACCCCTACAAATCGAATGTTGGTACATTTAATGTTGTCCCAGAGGTCTCTGAAACTGTCCTCAATTCTTTTAATTCTTTTTTCTTTATTCTGCTCTGCAGTAGTTATTTCCACTATTTTATCTTCTAGGTCACTTATCCGTTCTTCAGCCTCAGTTATTCTGCCATTGATTCCTTCTAGAGAATTTTAAATTTCATTTATTGTGTTGTTCATCACTGTTTGTTTGCTCTTTAGTTCTTCTAGGTCCTTGTTAAACGTTTCTTTTATTTTCTCCATTCTATTTCCAAGATTTTAGATCATCTTTACTATCATTATTCTGAATTCTTTTTCAGGTAGACTGCCTATTTCCTCTTCATTTGTTAGGTCTGGTGGGTTTTTACCTTGCTCCTTCATCTGCTGTGTGTTTCTCTGTCTTCTCATTTTGCTTAACTAACTGTGTTTGGGGGTCTCCTTTGTGCAGGCTGCAGGTTCGTAGTTCCCGTTGTTTTTGGTGTCTGTCCCCAGTGGCTAAGGTTGATTCAGTGGGTTGTGTAGGCTTCCTGGTGGATGGGACTAGTGCCTGTGTTCTGGTGGATGAGGCTGGATGTTGTCTTTCTGGTGGGCAGGTCCACGTCTGGTGGTGTGTTTTGGGGTGTCTGTGGCCTTATTATGATTTTAGGCAGCCTCTCTGCTAATGGGTGGGGTTGTGTTCCTGTCTTGATAGTTGTTTGTCATAGGGTGTGCAGCACTGTAGCTTGCTGGTCGTTGAGTGAAGCTGGGTGCTGGTGTTGAGATGGAGATCTGTGAGATTTTCACCATTTGGTATTACGTGGAGCTGGGAGGTCTCTTGTGGACCAGTGTCCTGAACTTGGCTGTCTCACCTCAGAGGCACAGCACTGACTCCTGGCTGGAGCACCAAGAGCCTGTCATCCACACGGCTCAGAATATAAGGGAGAAAAAGAAAGAAAGAAAGAAAGAAGAAGATAATATTAAATTAAGTTTAAAAGTTATTAAAATAAAACATAGATATTAAAAAAATTTTAAGTAATAAAAAAGAAAGAAAAAAGGCCAATGAAACCAAAAAACAAATCCAGCAATGATAACAGGTGGTAAAAACTATACTAAAAAATACAAAACACGGACAGACAGAACCGTAGGACAAGTGGTAAAAGCAAAGCTATAGAGACAAAATCACACACAGAAGCATACACATACACACTCAGAAAAAGAGAAAAAGGGAAAAAATATATATATCGTTGCTCCAAAAGTCCACCTCCTCAATTTTGGATGATTTGTTGTCTATTCAGGTGTTCCACCGATGCAGGGTACATCAAGTTGATTGTGGAGATTTAATCCGCTGCTCCTGAGGCTGCTGGGAGAGATTTCCCTTTCTCTTCTTTGTTCGCACAGCTCCCGGGGTTCAGCTTTGGATTTGGCCCCGCCTCTGCGTGTAGGTCACCTGAGGGCGCCTGTTCTTCGCTCAGACAGGACGGGGTTAAAGGAGCAGCTGATTTGGGGGCTCTGGCTCACTTAGGCCGGGGGGAGGGAGGGGCACGGATGCAGGGCGAGCCTGCAGCAGCAGAGGCCGGCGTGACGTTGCACCAGCCTGAGGCGCGCCGTGCGTTCTCCCGGGGAAGTTGTCCCTGGATCACGGGACCCTGGCAGTGGCGGGCTGCACAGGCTCTCGGGAGGGGAGGTGTGGACAGTGACCTGTGCTCGCACACAGGCTTCTTGGTGGCGGCAGCAGCAGGCTTAGCATCTCATGCCCGTCTCTGGGGTCTGCGCTGTTAGCTGCGGCTCGCGCCTGTCTCTGGAGCTCCTTTAAGCGGCGCTCTGAATCCCCTCTCCTCGCGAACCAGGAAACAAAGGGAAGAAATAGTCTCTTGCCTCTTCGGCAGGTCCAGACTTTTCCCCGGACCCCCTCCCGGCTAGCTGTGGCGCACTAGCCCCTTCAGGCTGTGTTCACGCTCCCAACCCCAGTCCTCTTCCTGGGATGCAACTGAAGCCCGCGCCTCAGCTCCCAGGCCCAGCAGGTGAGCAGACAAGTCTCTCGGGCTGGTGAGTGCTGGTCGGCACCGATCCTCTGTGCTGGAATCTCTTCGCTTTGCCCTCCGTACCCCTGTTGCTCCGCTCTCCTCCGCGGCTCCGAAGGTCCCCCCTCCGCCACCCATGGTCTCTGCCCGCGAAGGGGCTTCTAGTGTGTGAAAACCTTTCCTGCTTCACGGCTCCCTCCCACTGGTGCAGGTCCCGTCCCTATCCTTTTGTCTCTGTTTTTTCTTTTTTTTTTTTTTTGCCCTACACAGGTACATGGGGAGTTTCTTGCCTTTTGGGAGGTCTGAGATCTTCTGCCAGCGTTCAGTAGGTGTTCTGTAGGAGTTGTTCCACGTGTAGATGTATTTCTGATGTATTTGTGGGGAGGAAGGTGATCACGTCTTACTATCCTGCCATCTTGAAGCTCCTCCCTCAATTTTACTTTCTTGTTATAGTGTTTGTCTTATAAAATTATAGGTCAAGAATTTGTTCTCCTTCCTTATTTCCCAAGGTTTGATGATTGCATGCAGAATTTAAAGAAATTTACTACACAGCTATAATTAAGGCTATTTTTCATGAGACATAATTGACTTTTTACACACTGTTAAAGTTTTATAGACATATACTCATTCAATATTCAGTATGCTGCCGTATAATGAGAATTCAAATTTGGAGTGAAGTAGGTTTCTGTAGATATATTTCCTTTAAGAGTGTTTCAGGGCTTCTCTGGTGGTGCAGTGGTTGAGGGTCCGCCTGCCGATGCAGGGGACACGGGTTCGTGCCCCGGTCCAGGAAGATCCCACATGCCGCGGAGCGGCTGGGCCCGTGAGCCATGGCCGCTGAGCCTGCGCGTCCGGAGCCTGTGCTCCGCAACGGGAGAGGCCACAACAGTGAGAGGCCCGCGTACCGCAAAAAAAACAAAAGAGTGTTTCAAAAACTGGTAAGAAGTGCTATTCGTCTTGACCTAAATAACCTGGCTTATTTGGACAGTTGCACTTTTCCCAGTAAAAATGTAGTTTGGGGAATGAAACAGGGATGTGCCTTTGCTCATTATCTGAGTCATAAGATTAAGAGTAAATGTTCAGTAGTACATAATACCACTTTTTAGACATTTGCAGCAGAAAGTGATTTATATAGGGAATTTGGTGTTAAACATTGCTGGAAAGGCTGCAGAAGGCATCAGAGGCTGAAGCTTGTTTTCAGGCTTATCACTACAGTTCTGGTCCAGAGGGTCAGGAATATACTGGTGCTGCCCTAATAAGGAAATTGTAGGAAACCAGAGCTAATGATCACTGAAGTGAGTGAATCAGGTTAAGAACTTGTGGGAGTGCAACCTCACATCTGGCACTGTGAGCCTTTGCTCACCAGATCTAAAGAAGAATAATATGGCATCTGTGGTCTTTGCATTTTCAAAATCTCATGTAAATGAATCTCAGTGGCAGGACATAAAGAGAATCCACAACCTTGGCATGAAAGGAATGTGAGAAATGCAGATGTCAGGTGATGCTGGGAAGAGCAAAATAAAAGAATCAAACACTGGTTGCCAACACAAAATTCATTGCACAGAGAATGTGGAGTTTACTTGTTGAAAGGCTTAAAGTTGTAGGTTATTTATCTACTTAGTTTAACATCTGTTTTACAAGGTGAGAGACAAAACCTTTGAGACTTTCTAGGGGTCCTCTGGGAAATCTTGCAGTTAGTTTGAGGTCCAAATGACTCCATTTAGAATTTGATTTTGGGAAAAGGTCAAATGTTTGAACATTTGATTAAATAGGAGCATAGATCATTATGAAATAATATTTAATTATCTATGTAACCAATAGAAGATTTTAAAGGCAAATACAGAAGGTTACATAGTGTGAACAAAACTTAGCTGTTTTAATGTTGAGAAGCCTGGGTTTTCTTAAGTAATTAAAGATATATTAAGACATTGTGAAGCAGAGTAAATTATTTGGTAAGCCACAAAAATCTTTGTTTTCCAGGTAGATTACTCAAAAGTTAAAACAAAACAACCCCCCTATCCCGAACCTTTAACTATCACTTATCAAGAGCAGACCAATAGTCCATAAAACTTTGTCATTTTAATAGAAAACTAAATCCCAACTTTGCTCCAGTATACATTTGATATTAAAACTCATTCTTTTAAAGACTTAAATAAATCCATTCCCATCTTAGCTAGTGTGGCCACACATAAAATTCCTTTCCCAAGATTCTTTTTCCACAAGCCTTCTACAACTTTTTTAAATATCCATTTAGATTTTGCCCTTGGTTTTTTTCCTCTTTCTCATTCTGGACCAATCAGTCATTTTACTTTTCTTACTTTTCATACACAATTGTTTCCTTTCACCTTTATTATTTCTAAGTAGTTTTAATTACATATATTAATTAGAATTATTAATCCTTAGAGTCCTTCATTTCTAGTGAAAACTAAGAAGTCAGCAATTGTGAACTGTCTGTTATACTAGCATTCTGTGGACTGGAAAATTTATAAATATGTACATTTCACATTTTCTAGAAGTATAGTCTTCCTCATAGTAAAATTTTCAATGTGGCACACGACATGTTTAATAATAGACCCAAAAATCTTTGGTGCCTCTGTAAAAGGAACAAAAATGGATAAATCTATGTTTAGTAATTAATGTTCCAGTATTTTGTCTTATTTGGAAATGATGTAGATAGTGAATATCCATGATTTAACTTACCTCAGTATAACTTAAAAGTTACCAAAAAAATTATGGAAACCATTTTTAAGTAGACATAAAGCATAATTATTGTTGAAAAGTTCAGTTATAAACTTTTATCTTATTTACATTTAGTTAGTTCAATTGTTCTCAACAATTATATTTAGATTAGTCTTGAAATTTTCATGAGACATTAAACAGCTAACCACCATCATAAGTTATCTTTTTTTTTGCTGACAAATTCTGTAACAGAGATAACATGAGCTTATTTAACTTTTAGTAAACCTAGGTAGAATGAAAATATTATATTTAACGCTGATAACTCTAAAGACATGCCTGTTCTAAGTAAACCAACAAACTTAAGCTAGCTTTTATTTACCAAAGATTACCCTAGATCATGTAAACTTGTAAAACACCTGGGTTATTTTCTATATATATATATATATTTTTTTTTTTTTTAATTGAAGTATAGCTGATTTACAATGTTATGTTAGTTTCTGGTATACAGCAAAGTGATTCATATATATATCTCTTTTTTCATATTCTTTTCCATCATGGTTTCTTATTGGATATTGAATACAGTTAGTTTCTATATTTCTGAGAGTATACTTGACTTATATAAACACTCATCTGTCTTTTTTTTTTTACCATCTTTATTGGAGTATAATTGCTTTACAATGGTGTGTTAGTTTCTGCTTTATAACAAAGTGAATCAGCTGTACATATACATATGTTCCCATATCTCCTCCCTCTTGCTTCTCCCTCCCACCCTCCCTATCCCACCCCTCCAGGCAGTCACAAAGCACCAGAGCTGATCTCCCTGTGCTATGCGACTGCTTCCCACTAGCTATTTTACATTTGGTAGTGTATATATGTCCATGCTACTCTCTCACTTCGTCCCAGCTTACCCTTCCCCCTCCCCGTGTCCTCAAGTCCATTCTCTCTACGTCTGCATCTTTTTTCCTGTCCTGCCCCTAGGTTTTTCAGAACCATTTTTTAATTTTTAGATTCATCTGTCTTTAAGTCAGTTAAATAGAACTCTTCACAAATTAATTTTGGCAATGTTATCTGAAGGTAGAAAAAAGTCAGTATCCTGATTTTAGCCACAGGATATGTACACTAATGCAAAACTCATTAATTTATGAAAGAGCAGTTGGATTCAAATTGCTTTTCTGGCAGATGGAATAAGTTAAGGTTACTTGCTCAGATGGCTAAAGCTTTTCACAAATATTTGTGGAAGAGACTTTTAAGATTTTCTTATAGGCCAAGTTTTCAAAATAGCCTTTATGTTGTTGTTTTTTCTTTCTGATTAAGAATTACCTTGGCTACTGGAGAAAACCATGTAGAATAGTTACATCTCAAAAGGCACTGAAAAACAATACAAGTTCTACCAGGAAGGGCTTCTGTTTCCTAAATCCAAATTTTTTACAATATTGGCAGCCCTTCTGAGATGAGTAGGGGAGGTTTTGGGCTTGGTAAGAAGGATAGGTGTGCTCTGAATTATTTCTAGGGCCACATTTCTGATCTTCTAAAGGCTAGAGTTATAAAACGAGTACAATTCTTTTTAATTTCTCAAAGAGTTGGGGCTCACCTGAATGATATGGAGGCTGACCCACCCATCCAACTACATTATTTTCAATTTGCTTCTTTATATTAGGGAGAAGATCTTCAACTAAAATGGAAATCAAAATATTCTTATGTTCTACATTTAGAGCTTTGTGTTTTTTGAATGTTTTAGTAAATCTTTCCACAAATGCTTCAATTTTTCTTTCCTTCCATCTAGGTTCATCGTTTCATTTTAGCTTAGCAGAGAAAACCTAAAAAGAAAAGTTCCTATTGGGCTCTGAATATCAGCTTCCGATTTGACCGATTCTGACCATAGAGCTACTTTTAAAACATTTCTTACAAACATCCTGTCGGGACAAACAGTAGATACTCCTGGCACTATTGAACTACCGCTTGGATACAAAAGATGTCCCCAAAGAGGGTGCAAAAGACACTACTCTCCCAAGATCCAGAGCCACTCCCAAGGACAGCCAAAAGGAAGAGAGGCGTAGACAGTTCCCCCGAGAGCTGGCAGCAGTTGGCAGAACCCTAGCTGCCAAGGGAGTGCAACCTGCATTTCTCTCTGGCCACATCTTGGGGCCCCCAACCTGATGGTTGCCAAGCTAACTTCTCAGGACACAAAACAAGAGAAACAAGAAGGCAATAGCTGTCCTGGGTGAGAAAGATCAACAACCAGAGGGTACCATATTCATAAGAGTCTGAATCTGCAAAGGGAAAGACAACACGAAATTTTATCTTTCTCTCTCACCCAGCCACCTCAGATAGAGATCCGGGAGAGGTGATTTTGGTAACAATTGTCACCCTTTGCCGGCTTCTGCCAGTTTTCCCAGGATGCCGTCTGCCAGCTCTGGAGTGAGCGGACTGTCCCAGGGGGTCTCATCCTGGTCACCAGAAACTGTAAAGGAGGAAAGTTAATTTTCCCTCCACCCTTATGGTGAGTGCTTGGTTGAGACCCCTTTTCCTCTAGGGCATCTCATAAATGGATTAGCTTATTGTTTAGGAAAAAAACTCAGTTTTCCTAATCCTGACTGGAGAAAAACCCAGTTCTTCCCCACCGTGTGTTTCTCTCCTGTGAGTCTCTAAAGAACACTTTACTTCTAAAACTTCTGGTCACCACATGCGTGGAGGTTCTTCCCCACACCAAGCAATTCTCTGAGCCAGCAGCTGGGTGTCCTACAATTTATAACTGACATTGTCTACCCAGAGGGAGTGTCAGATCCCACAAATTAAAGGCTCAGTCCCACAAGACTGCTCCCCACTCTGCACCCCCAAACACACTTCAGATGCCAGTGGCAGCTAGGTTACCACCTGTGCTAACGACCAACTGGCTCTAGATGGGAGGTTCCAACAGCCCCGCCTTAAGTCTGATGAGATTAACCTGCTAGAGTGACTCATAAACTCAGGGAAATGTTGGCTTACATTTATCAATTTATTAAAGGCTATGATAAAGGGTACAGATGAGTGGCCAGCTGAAGAGATACACAGAGCAAGGTCTGGGAGGGCCCCACATGCAGGATCTTCTGTCTCCCTGGAGTTGGGGTGCACCACCCTCCTGGTAGAGATGGTTCACCCACCTGGAAACTCTCCGAATCCCTTACTATTGGATTTTTATGGAGACTTCCTCATGTAGGCATGACCAATGATTAACTCTGTTTTTAGCCCCTTCCTGAAGGATGAGGGGTAGGACTGAAAATTCCAAGTTATTAACCATGTGTTGGTCTTTCTGGTGGCCAGCCCCCATCCAGTATCTCACCAGGGGCCCCCCCCCAGGGTTGCCTCATTAGAAAACAATATGCTCCTGGCGTTCTTCTCACGTAGTAATTTATAAGAGTTTAGGAGTCCTGTGTCAGAGACAAATATTAGAACAAGACTTGCTCCTAGTGTTTTTTTAAAATTTTTTTTGCAGTACGTGGGCCTCTCACTGTTGTGGCCTCTCCCGTTGCGGAGCACAGGCTCCGGACGCGCAGGCTCAGCGGCCATGGCTCACGGGCCCAGCCGCTCCGCGGCATGTGGGATCCTCCCGGACCGGGGCACGAACCCGTGTCCCCTGCATCGGCAGGCGGGCTCCCAACCACTGCGCCACCAGGGAAGCCCTCTCCTAGTGTTCTTATCACGTAGGAATTTATAAGGTTTTAGGAGCTCTGTGCTGGGAACCAGGGGCAGAGGCCAATTTATGTATATACATATGTATTTATTTCACACTTACCTAGGTTAAAAAGTTCTCCACTGTGGGCCCCTCTAATTCAAGATTATCTTTGATAAATTTAACCTGCTAGTTCAGCCTTGAAACACAATTGTATTCACCTGAGGCCTCATACTGGCTCCGCTCCGGCTCAGGTCAGAACCACTCCCACCCCAGGCGTGAGCCTTTCTACGTCAGACCAATCAGCCTCCAGCAGGTTTCCGGACCCCGGCCAGAAAAAGAAATGCTCAAATGGTCGGAAAGCTCCTGAGGTAAAAGCTGCTGCGGGTCCAGGATCCAGGACCGAGCGGACTTGCCCAGCACCTCCAGAGGCAGCGAGAAAACAGCCAGCTCCAGGGACTCCGCAGGTACCTTCCTGGGTTGCTCGGTGCTCCTGGGGGCTGTCGGGGGAGGGGGTCTCCTTAGGTTCCCTCTCCGACGCCTATTTATTTAAAAGATAAATCGAGGCATGTTAAAAAATTTTAAGAGCAAAAGTTGATTCGAATCAGGCAGCATCCAGTGTAGCAGATGGAAAGAAACTCTGAGAAGCTGTACAAAATGAAAGAATTTTATAGGCAGAAGGGAGTGAGAACAGGAAGTTTTATTAGTCAAAAAAGCCGGTTGGTTATTGCCAAGTTACTTTCCTTCAGGGGATGGCAGGGGCCCATCAGGCAGATTACTTGACTAGCGCCAATCAGGGGATTTCTGGTCGATTTATTTAAGATTCCATTTCTGGGAGAGCTGAAACTGTTTGTCTCTGTTTGGTGATGCGGGGCTTCGACTGAGTGACTCCATTTTGGGCCCGCCGTCTTCTTTTTAACAAAGGCTGGGGACATTATCTTTATCTTTGTTAAAAAGATGGGGTGGAGGTGACATCCTGGGCACTTGAAATGGCAGATGCAACTTTTGTTATATGTCATCCGTGTGTGCGTGGGTTCCCAGTGTTTCTACAGACCTTGTGAGAAATACAGCTGGTTGGTTTTTGCTTTATTTCTGCACCTGAAGTAAGTTCTTGTTAACCATCAATACTGAAAATACTGCTTTCAGTTAAAAAGAAGCTCAAATCAAATGTTGTAACTCTTTCTGTTGAAAGAAGCCTCAAAGAGTTTTGTGTGCCTGGGCGCATAACATCTCACTGAAAGGCTGGGCCCCTCTGGGGGGAGAATCTGTTACATTTGCCTCCTTATTTCCTTAGAATATTTAGGAGTAGCTTATGAATGGATACAATGGGCAGCATGTTATAAAGATGACTTTAAAAAACTGTCATAATTATCTTCTGGCTTCTGGCCAAAGAAGCAGTGTCTGGGAGCTGACTAGAGGTGCAAGTTAACTTCCTATTGTCAAACTCTGGATGGCTTTGTTTTTTATACACTTTTTAAAGTGTGTTAGTGAAAGAAATAAAAGGAGGGAGGGGCAAAGGGAGGGGTGGAGAGAGTGAAAGGAGGAGGGGAGGGGGGAGGGACAGGGAAGGAAGAGTGGAAAATCTTGAGTTCTCATTACCAAAGGAAGGATTATTCAGTAAACAGTGAACCTGCTAGATAGACCATGAAGGGATCTTGTATTCCTCATGTTCTCAGACCCCATCCTACGCCTGGGCTCAGTAAGCTCTTCAGGGGGACTTGGAAGAAGTTACAGAACCAGAGCAGGGTCAGAGATGTACCTGCATCCTGGGTTCTGAGGTAGGATTTGGAAAGGAGCTCTGTTATCAAACATTCAGATACATGAATTTGAGCAAGAGGAGAGGTCAGGAAGAATAACTTTAGACTTCACGGCACTTGTAACTTTTTACAGAACACTTTTTAACACTACAGACTTTCTATTTTAATAAAGTGCTTTTACGTATCCATGATCTCATTAAATTCTCAAAATAATAATGTAAATAAAAGAGGTAGATGTGGCACCAACGATGAGGTTCCCCTTGGAGTAGGAGGACTTCTAGGATGAGCCAGTGATCAAGGCCATGTGGAATCCATCCTCTTGATTGGGGGCGGGACCTGTAACTATAGAGACAAATGTGGGGCGGGGCCTTCCCGTGGTGGTGAGAGTGTGGGATGTGGCACAGCTGACTTCCAGGGAGGGTGCTTATCCCCTGAGCTATTCAGGTGAGCACCTCGAAGGCACTGGGTGCTTCCTGGTGAAAGAGTCAAAGCCTGAAAGGGGTTCAACACAGGGATATTCTTCCTCACTGGCTTAGAAGCTGAGGGGCCACATAACAAGGAATGAGGCTGCTTCCATCCCCTGAGGGTGACAGCCAGGGACAGCCAGCAAGGAGGACTCTCAGTTTCATTTGCATTATTAATAGTCTCCATCAGGTTCAAGAACATTTCTTGCAACCTCATAATACATAATAGTCTGCCTCTGTCACAAGTTTTCTGTCTCTCTCTCTCTCATGCTTTTGCTCTCTCTCTCTCCCTCCCGCTTTTCCTTCCTTCCTTCTATACTTTAAAATGTATATTTAAAAAAAAAATCCTTCTTAGTGTAAGGACGTGAAAGCAAGTTCTCCGTGGTTTGTTAGCTCCTGATCTTAGACAATCAGCAGAACAATAAATTTAGGCCTGAATTGATATGTTTGCCAATTCCGTAGTGTAAACACACCAAGCATGATGGATTTCAAGCTGCAACATGAAGGCTCTTTACTCTCTGCAGGCCTGCAGCGGCACATGGTGATGCAGTGTGCCCACACACAGACACTACGAGTAAATAACCACAGAACAGGGGTAACGGTGAAATGTAGTGCGGTAATTAGGAAGGGTTGAGATCTGAGCGTCTGCTGCCCTTGACTTTACTGTAATTTGAGAATTTCTGTAATTTAATTTTTAACAAAGGCTGTGTGTAACAACCAGCTCCCGTAGTTCCTGAAGAGTAGACAGCTGGCTCTCGTAGGCTGGTTCCGACCACCCCCAGCACAGTCCTGCTTGTGCCCTCGGAAGAGAGAGGTCTGTGTTCCACTCCGGTTCCCCTTGTCAGCTGGGATGTGACCCCAGCCGGTGTGATTATGGGCCTCCTTTCACCCCGCAGACAGAGCTCCGTCATCAGTGATGGGAGAACAAGAAAGGAGCCCGAGTTCCTGGCCCCGTGGAGTTGCCATGTCAGGTGTGGATGTCTCAGGAGCCTACTATGAGGCACAGGGGAAATCACTTCTACCTTCTTTCAGCTTCTCCTGTTTGGGGTTTGTTACAACCATCGGCTCCATATTCTAACTAGATGTTAGAATTCCCTTGTTTGAGTGAGGAAACTGATGCTTAGGTAAAATTATGTTCCCGACATCAGAGGGCTGAAAGCATTGAAAAGCTCAGCATTGAAACCACATCTTTTAACTCCAAGTTCACTGTGGTTCCCATGACATCGTGTTGCAGATAAAATCAGTCATTAGTCCGTGCAGGCCCCCAGCTGGGGATTTAACAGACACAAGGCTGCTCTTGACTGACTAGCAGCCTTGTCTCTGGAACTCTTTTACTAGTAAGTGGTGTAGTTTGGAGAAGGCGCCCCGTGAAGGGGTGAGAGCAGGGCCCCTGCCTGGGCAGTTGGGGAGGAGAACAGAGGTGGCAGCCGTGCCCTCTCATGTCTGAAGCTTTATGGAACACAAACGAGGAGCTCGTTCCTGTGCTGCATGCTACAGGGATTAGAGAAATGGAGGGAAAAGGAATCTAGTATCCAAATATTTGCATATCCCACACCTACTACCTTTAATGTCCTTTTATTAACATGCTTCAGGACCACTTTTGATGACAGTAGTGTTTCAAGACCACGTGTGCCCCAGGACCTGATTCATTCGTAGATCAGACACTGAAAATAAATATGCTTTGTAATCATTTTTGAATAGAAATTTTCTAAGTTCTTGTAAAACAAATACATACTAAAATATTATTAGTAGTTTCTTAAGCAATTAAACAGTCAAAAACATTGTGATATCTCATTTAGCATGGCTTTTCCGTGAATGAATTCTCTTTCCTTGCTACATGTGTCGGACTATGTTTATACATCAAAGGCAATAGTGATCTTTTTTTTCTCAAAATAACTTTTTTCAAACATTAAAAATGTCTATGTCCTCTTTATATTTTGTCTTGGTCAGCCTAAATTCATCCTTAATCTCAGGGTAGATTGTTTTCACTGTTGCTTCTCTAAACTCACACCAGCTGAAGACAAGTGGTTTGAGGATTCCCTTTATTAAATGGGAATCCATTAGTATGATTGCATTCTGCTCACGCTGTTGGAAGGGCAGGTGGCCGTATATTCCAGTAACATACATTCTGGCATCCTACAGCTTTCTGTTTCCCCTTTTAGGAGAATTTATTTACTTCAGAGCTTTATTGTGTTGACACTTCGTTTGTCAGAGTCTTCCCAGGTTAAACCTGTGTGGGTCACATTTCTCTTGGCGTCACTGGGTCTTGGGCTTTTGGCTCCTCGTTTATGGAGCGAGTCCCAGCCTTTGCTGCCACCTCCAAACCATGGCCACTGCCCCATCGTCTAATAGCACAGGCTTTCTCGTCCTCCCCCCCGGGTGAGTTCTGGCATCTGGAAGGACTCTTGTGTCACCACTGGATGGAGACACACAAGCTCCAGGCAGCCCCGACCTGATGGACCCCCTGAGGCTCTGATTCCTCCCACAGCTTCTGGGCAAGAACGAAGTGCCGTGGTCCAGAGCGTGCCGTGTTGCTTCACCTGTGAATGTCTGAAACGCTTGGGTGATGCAAGCTGGCAATGAGGAGTTAACGCCTAGTGGGCCGGACTTTGACCAGTGAGAGACAGGAGGTGACAGGGAGCTGGAGATACTTGTCCTCTCTTTGTTCTCTCATGCTATATACAGTCCAGAGATGTCCTGTGTGGCTGGGCCAGCTGTTTCTCTTTGTGAAGCAGTGGCCACCTGAGTAATGCACAACTTCATTTCTGCTTCCAAATATTCCCTGCCTCTCTCCTCTTTTCCCTGGGAATTACATCTCCTCTTAAAACATTAATACTTTCTTATTTATTTACTTAAAACATCGATTTGTCTCTTGTAAGGCAAAGATAACAGATGGTCATTCGAAAAAAATCCTTAGTTTTCCTTGTGAACGTGGCACAAACTAAAAATAAGAAGTCAATCCTTATGTGATTACAGTTCAATTCATTGCATCTTGGCATTGATGATAAGTTGGAATCCACATGGAAGAGTAGAAATAAAAATACAAGCTTTATGAGAGAGAACCTAACCAAATGAATTGTGTGGTAATAACACATCAGAAGACTTCAGTTGCCCCTGTAGAGATATTTATAAAGTTGGATTCTGAGTGCAGAGTACATGTTGGAAAACAGGACAAATTGTGTAGGCTCAAGTTACTGAGAAGAATCAGCCAGTGAAAACAGCAATAGCCTTATCTCTGTTTCTGCTTATGAAACAGTCACACCGAAATCTCCTTCTCAAGTGCCAACCAAGCAGAAACATTGTTTCTTACTGTCTTGTGAAATCAGTCAAGATCACCCAAATGAGAGCGAGCAGAAACTGGTAACTCAGTGTTGGTACAGCAAGGGAATCGGCCACCATCACCTGGGTTTTGGCCGTTTCTAAGGCAGGCATTAGAGAAGGAGGGGCTTATGACCAAGGACTTCAGGTGTGCCCTCATTGGGGCTAATTCTAGATATTGAACCTGTGATTGTAATCTCATCTCCCCACCCCCCACAGAGGTAAGTCCTAGATTTTTGCTTAAAATGAGCTTTAAGAAAAAGTGATATGATTTTGAATAAAAAGGGATGAGTGAAATTGGAGAGACAAGGTAACAAGATAAAAAGATTACCAGGAATGCATTCCATCCTCTACAGTGTAATAGCTGTATGATTGACAAGATGAAGGATGAGCTTTTTCTGAAAAAGAAAACGTTTAGGAGGTGGGGTGATGTGGTCTGACAGCAAGTTGCGCTGTATCCACAGTATTTAACAAAGCGTTTAACAAATAAGGTGGTGTTGTTTTTCTTAGTCCTAGAGAGGTTTCTCTTCCAGGTTTTGTCATGTAATGTTGAGAAAGAGATAAGTGGAACAATATCAATCACTTCTGGGGTTTGGTTTGGTAAAAAGGCAGTGAGTGGTATTTCAATTTTTCTATCCACGAGGTAATCAACTAAATGCAAACAGACATGATTTTCACCCTTAATGAGACTGTAATTCAGTTATTTTTAAAAATGGAAGAACATTTGAATAAAAATAGAAGAAGATAAATCGAGGTCTGGAGAGAAATTTAGAAGGAACCTCTATACTTCAGATAGAATCAGCCATAACGTAAGCAAATTTCATTTGCAACTGCAAATGGAAAGAAGTAAATTAAACACTGTCAGTGGTTCTGCTCTCTGACAATTCCAGATTAACCACAGAAAAATCTACATTGCATACTTCAAGAGACACTGGAATCAAAGGGCATTTGGCTTCATGAAGAACATGAGTTTCATTAGTAAATAAATTCTATAAGTGGTGGTAGACTGACTTCCTAGGGCTGCTGTAACAAAATATCACAAACTGGGTGGTTTAAATCAGTAGAAATGTCTTCATTCACAGTTCTGGCAACTGGATGTGGGAAATCAAGGTGTTGGCATGGTTAGCATCTTCTGGGGGCTCTTGGGGACAAACTGTCTCGTGCCTCTCTCCTCGCTTCTGGCGGTTGTAACAAATCCTTGGAGTGTCTTGGCTTGTGGACACATCACTGCAATCTCCACCTCCATCTCTGTTGTCCTCTTCCCTGTGCCTCTGTGCATCCTTTTCTCCTCTTCTAAGGACACTGTCATTGGATTTAGAACACACCCTAATTCAGTATAATCCATTTTCAATGCTTAACTAATTAAATTTGCAAAGACCCTCTTTTCAAGTAAGGTCACATTCAGATGTTCTGAGTAGAAATGAATTGGGGGGATACTGTTGAACCCACTACAGATGGACTCTCTAAATTAATTATCTTAGAAAAAGAGCTAAATGAGGCACAAGAAAGGTTTTTACTACAAATTCTGGCTTGTTGCCTAATTGGAAATATGACCTTGATTAATAAACCAATCTTGCAGAATCCTATGTGTGGATTTCTTCATCTGTAAAATGTAAATAACTTTGATTTATCTATCAAAAACATGATTGTGACCTTTGGATGAAATACTAATTTTAAAATTTGTTGACAAGCATAAAATACTATTTCAATGCACAGTGAGCTTAATTTTACCATTATTTACTTTTTTCCTTCTCTGTTCTACATTGATCAGTTTCAAAAACTACTGGACATGCTTCATATCAGGGAAAGATTTTAGGAAAACAATTCTGCATATTTATGTAAAACAAGTTTTCAGTAGCTGTTTTCTAGTTTGCTCTTTGCTGATTTTCATAATCATTGATACCATCAGAGAAAGATCACACGTGAAATCCAAGTCAGTCAGTCATAGTCCTTTCCAGAAACTTGGGGAAGAAGGTTTCATGGAAAAGAAAAGATTGTTGGATTAAATGATATTTCTCTGTTTTTTGCAAATTCACCCACTTGTTTCCCCCACCCCACTGCCATGGTAATTTAACTGAAGGATGCTTCTCTGAGTCTTTCTCTGGGCTCCTCCCTCCATTAACATGGCGCCAGTACCTCATATATTGATGCATATGTGGCTGCCAGACTCTTAACGTCCTGTCTAGCCTTTTCTGTGAGCTCCAGACACATATCGAACTATGTATTCAGCATCTTCTCTTTAATGTCTGAAAGATGTCTCAAATTCACAACTTTTCTAGACAGAGAATGGTGTTCTTGGACCCACTCTTTTTTTAAACCCTCCATAAAACCTGGTCTTTTTTTTTTTTTTGCAGTACGCGGGCCTCTCACTGTTGTGGCCTCTCCTGTTGCGGAGCACAGGCTCTGGTCGCGCAGGCTCAGTGGCCATGGCTCACGGGCCCAGCTGCTCCGCGGCATGTGGGATCCTCCCGGACCGAGGCACGAACCCGTGTTCCCTGCATTGGCAGGTGGACTCTCAACCACTGTGCCACCAGGGAAGCCCCAAACCTGGTTTTTTAAGTGGTTTCCCATTGCAGTGAATGGCACAGCTGTCCATTCAAGTATGCAGCCTGGAAGCCTATGTGTCAGCCTTAATGCTTCCATCTCCCAGTAGCCTCCATATTCCCTGAGTCATCAGTTTCTGCCCCTCTTAACTCTACATGGCCCTTCATCCCTTTCACTTACCTTAATTTCCATCAGCAACCTAGGGTAGGTTTAATGATTATGAACTCATGGCCAATATTGACTTCTCCGTATCCCCACATACACTGCCCCCCTGGATGACTTTGAAAACATTCTAATCACCATACTGTTTCATCTCTATATATTTCTATACACCTGTAAAAGATAAAGAATCTTTTAAAAGTCATCCCTGCAGTTTCATTGTCACAACTGAGATAATAATCTCTTAACAATGTTGAGTATTCAGTAAGTATTTAAACTTTTCCAGTCATCTTGTTTTTTTCCTCATACAATTTTTTGTTTGAATCAGGATTTGTTGCAGTCAGTGGTCATATCAACCACCAGACCGAAACCCTTCTATGATTCCCATTGGTCTCAGAAGAAGTACCACATTGACACAGCCTCTAGGACAATCAGTATTTGGACCCTACATATACCTGCATTCTTATCTTGCTTTCCACCTCCTCTCTGTTCTCTTGTCTTCGAACAGACTGGAATTATTTCAATTCTATTATTACTGAGTGCTTATTTTGGCAAAGAGCTTTTGAAGAAACTATTCCTTATTCTAGGAATACCTTTTCCTCCTCATTTTATCCCCACCTTTCTGGGAGATCCCAGATCAAATGCACGAACTCTGGATCACTTCTCTGACCAGGTCTGGTCAGTTAGCACATGAAGTCATAGTACCACATCTTCCTCCTCTGCCCCAATTCGTCACAAGTTATGCAAATACTTGTACACCTTTTTACTTGTTTTTGTTTCCTCTCATTGGCTCAATTCCTTCCTCTTTCAAATTGTTTCACCATTTTAGAACACTACGTTTTTAAAAATTTAAGCATGTCTTCAAATCTGTAAGGCTAGTTCAGGCATTGTTGGGGACCATTGAAACATGGTAAATTATTTTTATTAGAAATATTTTAAAGAGATAAATATCCACAGGTTGCTCAACTCTTCAGAACCCTTGATGATTTTAAGTCAGTATTCCAAAATTTATTTACGGACAGTGAAGTACGATCATCTGTCCTCAGAGATCCTAAAACATACATACATTGTAGATTTCTAAGTTCATCAGTTACAATCTATGTTACAATATTATGCTATTTTAATATTATCCACAGCTTATTACATCTCATCTCAGAAATGAGGAATGGAGTCAAATTATACATTTTTTATTTTAGAACCAATAGAGAATTTTAGTATGCACTAAAAATAGTTAAGAAAGAGCAGCAAAAACATGGACAGATATTCTGAAGGAAAAAAAAATCAGTAGCCTCTGTGGTGATAGCAATCCTACAAAACACCAGCAAGACCATGATAGAAATAAAGAAAACTGGGAAAAAGTTTTATCTAAAGTCAGGAAAACAGAAGAAATGTTATTTTCAAGGTACTATCTTTTCCCCCTTTTTTATGTTTGTAAAGTTTGTATGTAAATATCTAAAGGAAATTTAAGGGAGGCTGAGATACATTTTAAACCATGTGTCAAAGCATTATCTTCCGTATATAGGAATGGTATTACATATGGGAAGACATATTTGTAAAGAATTTATTTAATACCATAACCTGAAACTTGGTATGTGGTACACCCCCAATTCATTGCTTTGTAATGCCTTCAAATTCACTGTTTTAAATCAAAAACTACAGGTCAGATCAAATTATTTTTTGATAATCAGTAATGTTCAGTATAAGAAAATTTCATCTTGGAAAACTTCTATATCTAAGATGTAGTGTGATCTATAGTAACCAGTCATAATGTATGTTGTGATGGTATGTGGTTTGCCACAAGATAATCCATTTTTTAAATATTTTAATTTTATTGCAGTAGAGTTGATTTACAATGTTGTGTTAGTTTCAGGTGCACCGCAAAGTCAGATTCTTTTCTCATATAGGTTATCACAGAATATTGAGTAAAATTCCCTGTGCTATACAGTAGGTCCTTGTTGGTTATCTGTCTTATATATAGTAGTGTGTGTTTGATCATCCCAAGCTCCTGATTTATCTCTCCCCTCCACGTTTCCCCTTTGGTAACCATAGGTTTGTTTTCTATGTCTATGAGTCTGTTTCTGTTTTGTAAATAAGTTCATTTGTGTCATTTTTTAAAATTAGATTCCACATATGAGTGATACGCTGTGATATTTGTCTTTCTCCATCTGACTTACTTCACTTAGTAGAATGAACTCTAGGTCCATCCAAGTTGCTGCAAATGGCATTATTTTATTCTTTTTTATGGCTGACTAATATTCCATTGTATATATGTATCACATCTTCTTTATCCATTCCTCTGTTGGTGGACACTTAGGTTGCCTCCATGTCTTGGCTATTGTAAATAGTGCTGCAGTGAACACTGGGGTGCATGTATCTTTTCGAATTATGGTTTTCTCCAGATATATGCCCAGGAGTGGGATTGCTGGGTCATATGGTAGTTCTATTGTTACTTTTTTAAAAAATTTATTTATTTTTGGCTGCGCTGGGTCTCCACTGCTGTGCAGAGGCTTTCTGTAGTTGTGGACAACTGGGGCTACTCTTCATTGCTGTGTGTGGGCTTCTCACTGTGGTGGCTTCTCTTGTTGTGGAGCATGGGCTCTAGGTGCGTGGGCTTCAGTAGTTGTGGCTCGTGGGCTCTAGAGCACAGGCTCAGTAGTTGTGGAGCATGGACTTAGTTACTCTGCGGCATAAGGGATCTTTCCGGACCAGGAATCAAACCCATGTCCCTTGAACTGGCAGGTGGATTGGATTCTTAACCACTGTGCCACCAGGGAAGCCCTATTATTGTTTTTTTGTTTTGTTTTGTTTTGTTTTTTTTGCGGTACGCGGGCCTCTCACTGCTGTGGCCTCTCCCATTGCGGAGCACAGGCTCTGGATGCGCAGGCTCAGTGGCCATGGTTCACGGGCCCAGCCGCTCCGTGACATGTGGGATCTTCCCGGACCGGGGCACGAACCCGTGTCCCCTGCATCGGCAGGCGGACTCTCAACCACTGCGCCACCAGGGAAGCCCCCTATTATTGGTTTTTTAAGGAACCTCCATAGTGGTTGTGTCAATTTACGTTTCCACCAACAGTGCAAGAGGATTCCCTTTTCTCCACACCCACTCTAGCATTTACTGTTTGTAGATTTTTTGATGATGGGCATTCTAACCTCTGTGAGGTGATACTTCATTGTAGTTTTGATTTGCATTTCTCTAATAATTAGCGACGTTGAACATCTTTTCATGTGCCTTTTGGCCATCTGTATGTCTTCTTCGGAGAAATGCCTATTTAGGTCTTCTGCCCATTTTTGGATTGGGTTGTTTTTTTGTTTGTTTGTTTGTTTTTTGACATAGAGCTGCATGAGCTGTTTGTATACCAAATAATCCATTAAAGTGGCTTGTCACAATTATCACTATCACAATTTTAATTTTTTAAGATGTCTCTTCATGTCTTTTTGATAATTCCTTCAGCTCTTTAAAAACCTAAATTTGAATATCTTATTTGATCTGGAAGCAAAACATAGAAACTGATGAAGGATGTCAGTAGCTAAACAACACTGCTATGTGCCCACAGAGTCTTTTATGGTAATTGAAATATATGTGAGAGGGAAAAAGAATAAGTTGAAAGGGAGGAACAGAGAGAAGGGATTCTAGAGAAGACTGGGCTCTCCATTGTATCTTTAATTCCTAAAACAGTGCCTGTCACAGATAAGCACGCAGTTTGTGTTGAAAAATAAGTGCATAATTAAAAGATGATGAAGTTCAAGGGAAAATCATTGATCAAGAGTGACTGTAAATGAGGGCTGGATATTCCTAATTAGCCAGAGGACTGGCCAGAAGAGTCCCAGTTCTTCCAAATGCTCCAAAGATGATACACAATCACAGACCTTGTTGAAATTCTTAAATTCATTTTGGAGTCTGAGATCCATGGTTTTGAATAGTTCTAATTATGACATTACCTTTTAATCCTTCCTAAAATGGAAAGTTTAGCATTTTGTTTGAGGCTAAAAGTCATTTGGTGACTAAAATGAAAAAAAGGAGACTATATTTTATTAGCTGTAAGGTGGAACTATATGGCAATGAATCGTTCTACTTCTAAATGACATTAGGAAAAGAGTCCAATGCGTTGGTCACCACTAATAAAATAAGAACCCAGCCTCCAAAGTTTACTACTTAGGAAGTCCTGATAGTCTTTCAGTAGAGTATTTCTCTTTCTAATTTCTTGAAATAGTGGTTTGAAATGTTCTGCGTAGAGCCCTTGAGTGGCTTTGTAAAATGGATCAATGCCTAATTGAGATGTATTTTGCTTTTGTATTTCTATATTTTATTTTCTGTTTTTTGTGCATACCTATAAATTGATTTTTGCTATATTTCCCTTCAGTGACTGTGCTAAACTCACATCTTAATTATGACAGCTTATATCTGTATTCCTTTGGATTTTCTATGTGCATCAGTCATCTGTGAATAATGGCAGTTTTATTTCTTCATTTCCTAAGTTTGCCTTAATGCATTACATAGGCCTTCCAGTAAAATGTCAGCGAGAATTGGTGATAGCAGGCATCCTTGTTCTATTTCTGATCTCAAGGGAAAGCTTTCAATATTTCACACTGAAATGTGAGGTTTGCTGGAAGATTCTTTCAGATACACTCTGTCAGATTTATGAAGTTCCCTTTTTTTTTTTTTTTTTTTTTTTTTTTCTTTTTGCTGTATGCGGGCCTCTCACTGTTGTGGCCTCTCCCGTTGCGGAGCACAGGCTCCGGACGCGCAGGCCCAGCGGCCATGGCTCACGGGACCAGCCGCTCCGCGGCATATGGGATCCTCCCAGACCGGGGCACGAACCCGTATCCCCTGCATCGGCAGGCGGACTCTCAACCACTGCGCCACCAGGGAGGCCCATGAAGTTCCCTTTTATTCCAAGTTTGCTAAGAAAGTTTTCATTAATGAAGGGTGAATTTTATGGATTGCTTTTTCTGCGTCAATGTGAATATTATTTTTCTTTATTTTCTGCATCAATGTGAATATTGTTTTCTCCATCGTTTTGTTAATGTGGTGAACTAAGTTGATTTCCTTCTCTTTTGGGGAAAATGTTATTGAAGTAGAACGTGCATACAGAAAAGTGCAAAAATCATACATGTATAATGCAGTGAATTTTGACAAATGAAATTACAGTGATCAACTGTCACATGAAGAAACAAGCCATTACTAGGGCACCAGAAATACTCTAGGACCCCTTTCAGTGTAGAGACTGGGTAACTAGAATCTTGACTTCTAATGCCATAGGTCGGTTTTGCCTTATCTTGGGGTGGGCTGGGCATCTGACTCCCTTCATTAAAAATTGTGTTTGTGTGATTAATCTTTGTTACTGTAAGTAGTTGTAGTTTGCCTGTTCTCATTGGTGGATAGTGTTCCATTATATGAATACACGACAATATGTTTACCCATCCTACTGTTCATGGATGTTTTGCATCTTTTGCGGGGGGCTGTTATGATTAGTGCATATAACAACTTTCTTGAACTGGTCTCATGACTGTACCCATGCATTCCTTTACCAGACACACACACACACACCCCGCCAAAGAGTGGAGTTTCTGGATCAGAGGTTATGCCTATCTTCTGCTTTAGTAGATACTGCCTAACAGTTCCCCTAAGTGGTTGTACCACTTTGCATTTCGACAAGCAACATATGAGAGTTCATAGTACATTCTAAGTAAATAATAGGTGTTATTATTAGAGCGTATCCTTCCCTCCTAGGGATGTGATCGAGGGCTGTAGAAAGTAGTGGCATTGGCCTCTGGTCAAAAGAAGTGGTTGTATGGTGTCTGGTTTTATATTTTGCTTCCATGGTGTTGAACATATTACCTTACAGCAAGTCGCTCTCCAGTAGGCTTCAACTGAATTGAAAGGTATCACTACGGCCTCCTCCATAATACCTGGCTTGTGGAGTCAGCAGGTGTATGGTGGATTTACTGGTGGACATGGGCAGCCTGTAAGCACCATTGTAGATGGGAGTGGTGAGAGGACAAGAGAGAAGAATATGGAAATTGATGTGGAAGGACCTTGAAGATGAGTTTCCCACCTTGTATTTTTACTCAGGGTTGTTTGTGGTGAATAGTCAATGTTAATTATCCCATTTAGTATGCTTATCATTTAATATTGTTTAAAAACTGGAATTGTTTTGGGGGCAACCTTAGAATGCTAAGGGGGAAGTCTGGTATCAAGAAATCCCGTTCTGGGCTTCCCTGGTGGCGCAGTGGTTGAGAGTCCGCCTGCCGATGTGGGGGACATGGGTTCGTGCCCTGGTCCGGGAAGATCCCACATGCCGCGGAGCGGCTGGGCCCGTGAGCCATGGCCGCTGAGCCTGCGCTCCACAACGGGAGAGGCTACAACAGTGAGACGCCTGCGTACTGCAAAAAAAAAAAAAAAAAAAAAAAAAAGGAAAGAAATCCCGTTCCTCCACCCACCACTACCCCTCCCCACAATCAATCAGGGCATTTCTGTTCAACTGATTGCCATTGAAGATTTCATTCAAAGATACTGTTTTGCTAAAAAGAAAAAAAAAGAAATCATTGATACAGTAATATTTTTCTTGATAAATACTGAGTTCTTTATTTCCTATCTCAACCACATGTGAACCATTTTTAGCTTTTCTTTTCAGCTGTCACTTAATGATAATGTAGGCATGTATTTTTCTTTGTGGAAGGGTCATTCTGACATATTGTTGGTTCTTTTGGTTGTCAGTTTTGTCTTTAATCACAGCACCCGTCTGCTTATATTTTTGTCAAAGAATATCTATTCTCCCAGTCTTTCAGTGACACCTAACTGTGTGATATTTTTACCATTCCTAATGTGTGCCATTTCTTGCAATCAAAAGAACTGGAAGCAGAGTTTTACATCAGTCGGATTTTAGCAAAGCAATCACATCTTGATATATATGACGTGGCATGAATTAGCCAGTTTTAAAATTTCCCATCTAGAAAGGAAGTGAAGTCTACTAAATAATTCTTGATGATGCTCTAAATGTTGATAACTCAGAAAAGCATGATTTATTTAATCATTTAATTAGAAGAAAAGGCAAATTTCGCAAGTAGGTATCAATGTTAGATAATAATAAACATCATGTAAACAGTATTTTGTCTCTTAGGAATGTAAAAATTAGATTTTCAGTAGTAATTTAATTACTTGTGAGAATTTAGTTCTCTGTTAGGTTTTTGTGGTGGTGGTGGTTTATTCTGTTCCAAATCCATATGTTGAAACTTAATCCCCGAGGTGATGATTAGGAGGTGGGGCTTTGGGGAGGTGTTTAGGTCATAGGGGTGGAAACCTCATGAATGGGTTAAGTGCCCCTATAAAAGAGGGCCAACAGAGCTCCCTTGCCCCTTTACCCTGTGAGGACACGGGTGAAGAAGTCGGCTCTCCGTAACCTGGAAGAGGGCCTTTACTAGAACCTGACCGTGCTGACACCCTTCCAGCCAGCAGAACTGTGAGAAAGACATTTCTGTTGTGTATAAAGCCAGCTAGTCTGTGGTATTTTGTTATAGCAGTCTGAACAAACCATGCACCAGAGTGCACGACTGTACAGTTTCTCCTTTTCCTACTTCACACTTCTTATTAGAGCATCTCTCATGCCCCAAGCGTAAGACACACCTTCTCACCATCATCAAGATCCTACTCTTCTTTGACATACACACACTACTACATATAAAATAGATAACTAATAAGAACGTACTGTATAGCACAGGGAACTCTACTCAGTACTCTGTAATGGCCTATGTGGGAAAAGAATATAAAAAAGAGTAGATATATGTATATGTATAACAGATTCACTTTGCACCTGAAACTAACACAACATTGTAAATCAACTATACCCTGATAAAAATTTTAAAAGTTAAAACCTTTTTTAAAGAGGCAGCTTCAGCTATGAAATGGATTAAAATATATGAATATGTATCAAGAATAATTATTCTGCGTTTCTTAGCTGAATATGCCTCTAATAAATGTCACTGGTATTTTTCTCAAAAATATACTTTTCAATATGCTCTTACTAAAAATTTTTATTTAATAAAAGGTTAAGCGCTTTTTCAAATTGTCAGGTGTCTGTTTCCTCATGGGACAGTATGGTATTTGCACAGTTCTGAGTTCTTCGTGTCTGGGGGGCATTTCTCCGAGGTGGTAGCAAGTGAGTGCACAGTGAGCAGAGTAAGCAGGTGTGTATCACCGATTCTGCAGTTGACTGGCTGGACCACAGTTGTAGCCAGGAGACCATTTCCCCACGGAGCCGATGTCACAGAAAAGTTGGTTGTGTCCTGCTTTTTTTTACCCCACATTTCCTGCCACACTGTATTCGGCAAACCAGTACCTGGAATCATTTTTCAACTTTTCAACCTTTAATTTTGTTTGCTAGTTTTGTTAAGAAAAGGTAATGAGTTTTGTTTCTTTTTCTTTTTTTTTTTTTTTTTTTGGTTAATCTCAGAAAGGATATTTTCCTTCTTTTATCACATTTACTTTGGCAGGGTGCACATCTGCTCAAGGGCCCTCAGAGACCTGGAAAATTTTGAGTTTGTGAAATCATATTTTTTTGCTTTGATGGAACTGTTCAAATCCCCATCCTGCCAGCTCTTTTAAAAGACTCGCCTCTGACTTGTAACACACTCTTTCGTTACAGTTTTTTGACTCCCCTAATTTACTGAGCATTTTAGCACTTGGCTCAGTGATTTTTCTCCCCACCACTGCATGTGACATTTTTTCATGGTGATCTTACCATCTTTGTAGATGTTGCATCCAGTATTCTGTCTTCCTTGTTTTCATCTTATCTCAACCCAAAATAACAGCCTAGATTTTGTTTTCATCAAGGGCTATGCTGTGTCTCACATCTTCCTGGCCACCTGTCTGTCTCCAGCTGCTCCCTTCTGGTCCCTGCGTTCCTTCAGGACCCCCGACTCAGGTGTCTCCTCCGGGGAGCTCAGCATCCTCTCCCTGTCCACACGCTGCTGTTCCCATTCCTTTCCTCTGATTCATTTCCACAGTCCGTTGTCACAGTTCTGATCTTGTACACTCTCGCCTCCCTTGCCCTGTCTAACTCTGTTGTGGTCACTGGGCAGGGCCTCTTCTTGGTTAAATCCAGTGTTCTACCTACACTGTGTCTGTAACCAAGTATCTCATTACGGTTGACTAAAAGCCCTGGGCCATCCTGATACGTGTCACTTTAATTAATGACCACTGACCTCAAGTGGAACTTCACACTCTTTGATGATACATTTCCCTTTTATTTGACTCTCTCAAATTTCCTCTGTCCTTTACTTTTACAGAAAACTCAAGTGAAACTGTAACTTTAGGCATCTATGCAAAGACCTATTTAACCAGAGGCCAATGTAACAAACTTTTTTTTTAATCAAAAAATTATTATAGATTCTACAAATAATTTACAGCCAATATGAATTCATGTAACACTTGCAATGGCCTGAACTTTCAACTTCCATTATTGATTATTTCAGCAGAGCTTCCAAATGAAAACAAATAGACATTAATTAAAAATTACTCAGTGATTTAAAAATCTATGACTTGCCATTTCAGCTCTCTAAAATTAACATCTAGGCTGTTACACTGGGGGAGCAATTATGAATGTTTGAGTCTGAAATGCACACAAGAGGCTGCAGGGATATACTTTTATATCAACTTAATCGTTACCAATAAAACGCAGTGAGGAGAGAAGACATTTATCTTCCACACACAGAGTAATTCTAGTGTTTTGTGTCACTTTTTTAAAAACAGCTTTATTGGAGTATAATTGCTTTACAGTGGTGTATTAGTTTCTGCTTTATAACAAAGTGAATCAGCTTTACATATACATATATCTCCATATCCCCTCCCTCTTGCGTCTCCCTCCCTCCCACCCTGCCTAATCCACCCCTCTAGGTGGTCACAAAACATTGAGCTGATCTCCCTGTGCTATGCGGCTGCTTCCCACTATCTATCTACCTTACGTTTGGTAGTGTATATATGTCCATGCCACTCTCTCACTTTGTCACAGCTTACCCTTCCCCCTCCCCATATCCTCAAGTCCATTCTCTAGTAGGTCTGTGTCTTTATTCCTGTCTTACCCCTAGGTTCTTCATGACATTTTTTTTTCTTAAATTCCATATATATGTGTTAGCATACGGTATATGTCTTTCTCTTTCAGACTTACTTCACTCTGTATGACAGACTCTAGGTCCATCCACCTCATTACAAATAGCTCAATTTCGTTTCTTTTTATGGCTGAGTAATAGTCCATTGTATATATGTGCCACATCTTCTTTATCCATTCATCCAATGATGGACACTTAGGTTGTTTCCATCACCGGGCTATTGTAAATAGAGCTGCAATGAACATTTTGGTACATGTCTCTTTTTGAATTATGGTTTTCTCAGGGTATATGCCTAGTGGTGGGATTGCTTGGTCATATGGTAGTTCTATTTGTAGTTTTTTAAGGAACCTCCATACTGTTCTCCACAGTGGCTGTACCAATTCACATTCCCACCAGCAGTGCAAGAGTGTTCCCTTTTCTCCACACCCTCTCCAGCATTTATTGTTTCTAGATTTTTTGATGATGGCCATTCTGACTGGTGTGAGATGATATCTCATTGTAGTTTTGATTTGCATTTCTCTAATGATTGTTGATGTTAAGCATTCTTTCATGTGTTTGTTGGCAGTCTGTATATTTTCTTTGGAGAAATGTCTATTGAGATCTTCTGCCCATTTTTGGATTGGGGTGTTTGTTTTTTTTGATATTGAGCTGCATGAGCTGCTTGTAAATTTTGGAGATTAATCCTTTGTCCATTGCTTCATTTGCAAATATTTTCTCCCATTCTGAGGGTTGTCTTTTGGTCTCGTTTATGGTTTCCTTTGCTGTGCAAAAGCTTTGAAGTTTCATTAGGTCCCATTTGTTTATCTTTGTTTTTATTTCCATTTCTCTAGGAGGTGGGTCAAAAAGGATCTTGCTGTGATTTATGTCATAGAGTGTTCTTCCTATGTTTTCCTCTAAGAGTTTGATAGTTTCTGGTCTTACATTTAGGTCTTTAATCCATTTTGAGCTTATTTTTGTGGATGGTGTTAGGGAATGATCTACTCTCATACTTTTACATGTACCTGTCATAGCCTTTTTTAAACAAAGGTAGGCTGGTTTGCATCTGCTTGGAGGGAAACATTGCCGAGTCAAATAAATTCTCCCCAGGGCCTCTTCAGAGCAAGCCCATTAGGTGCCCTGGGCCTGGGGGTGAATTTTGACCTTTCCAGATTTCCCCTTCACAGTGGAATAGCAGTGGTTCTCATCAGTACATCAAGAAGCAGTGAAATCCCAGGCGGTCCAGATTGCTCCCTCAGGACCGATTAGCTCAACAGAAGGTGTATGTGTGTGCACGCAGAGCGGCCCAGCCAAACTGATTTGGTGAGAGCGTGGTCCGGCCTTGTGTCCCCAGAATGTCGTTCACCCGTGGATAAAGGGCTGCTTTCACATGGACTTTTTGTGCTCAGGGTAGTCGCGGTGCTTCAGAGAAATGTTGGGAAACATCTCATGACCCACAACTCTTGCTTCCGGTGTTAACATGGCATTCGGCTTGCACACAGTAGGTCCTCAAAAATTAGTTTGTAAGAAAGAAATTTAAATACCCTGTTTGACCAGCTTAGGTGATCAGGTACATCAATTAGGATAGCTAAAATTATGCGTAAGAGTTGTGAAAACATGGGGAATTCCCTGGCGGTCCAGTGGTTAGGACTCCACACTTTCACTGCCCTGGGCCCGGGTTCAATCCCTGGTCGGGGAACTAAGATCCCACAAGACGCATGGTGGCAAAAAAAAAAGAAAAAAAAAGGAATTGTGAAAACATAATAATCCAGTGTAGTAGTTCTTCAAGTGTGACCCCTGAGTGGCAACATCAGAATTGCCTGGTGACTTGTTAGAAATACATGTTTCCTGTTCCCCCTCCTCCTCACAGAACCAGAAGGTCTTGGGGGTGTGTGTGGCCCAGCCATCTGTGTGTTTAGTGCCTTATGTGATGCACATGCTCATGTGAGACCCATGGACTGAGCGGTTAGAGTCTCTGGTCTCTAACGAAGGGTTGCAAAATTATTCTAAAGTTAACTCTCACTCACTTTTCCAAACAAATGGAGAATGTGCGATTGGTTAAAACTGCATTAGAAATGAAAACAAAATAGCTCCAGTTCCCAAATCCCATATCCATAACTTAATGTTATTAATATTTGAAGGCTTGTTCCCATAGTTAAACACAATTCACAGCCAGTTTTAACGGACACATTGGATCAGTTAGAAAATTTTCGTTTGGATTGGTATTAGGTAATATTAGGGTATTATTATTTATCTTATTTGTTATCACGGTATTGCAAATGCAGGGATGTGCTGGAGCATGTATGTTTGAAATGATTATTGTTATAAATACACCCAAGTGAGATAAAATGCAAAATTCATATTAAACATATTATATGCATGTGTTTTTAATGGATTTAATTAAAGTAGGACATAACAAATGAAAAAGTGATTCTTCCATACAAATAATACAAATCAAAACTGAGTTTTTTTTGGATTCTAGAGGCAAGTTAAAGAATGTCAAATTAAAATTTAAAACAATATAAGTCAATATATTACTAATATTCTAAGTATATTCCTAACTGTGGGAACCATTAATGTTGATCTGTTGTTTGTTATTCTGAAGCTCATGTCAGAATCTGTGCCTCACTCTCCTTTCATCTCCATAACAACAAGGGAAGCTATTTGTAGCACTCCCTGGTTTGACACATGGTGAAGATGGGATGTAGGGAAATTAAGTAACTCATTCGAAGTCTTTTAACCACTAACAGTGCAGTTAGGATTCATGATATATTCTCAAATCAAAATTGTAGGGAACAGGTTCTTTCTACACAGCAAGCAGCTTCAGGAAGGAGCTTATCAGAAACAGCTGCACTTAAATGCAATACAGCTGTCAGGAGCCATCCTAGACAAACAAAAGCATGTGTACACATATAGCTTGAAGGATTGGGGTTGGGAGTGGAGCTGGAGATGGGGGAAGAAGCAAAAGTCTGTATGAATATGTAGTCTGGGAGAGCCTTAGAGAGCAGGAGGATGTTAACAGCTAGCATCTGGAGAAAATTATTATTGGCTAAAAAATGCTACAATTTTTGCAAAGGGACACTAGGTTACTTAGAAAAACAATGACTAAAAACGAAATTTAAGTCCTTACCCAGACCTCAATGACCCTGCAACAACATATGATCCATTCCTGCCTCTTAGACTCCTTTTCCAACCTCTTCTGCCTCAGGGCCTTTGCACTTGCTCTTCCCACTTTTTCCTTGATGACTAATGACATCTGTGTCAGTTTTGTCCCTAGGTATTTCATATGTTTGATGTTATTATAAATGATATTTTTATGTTTAATTTCTCTGTCATAAGTGTGTGGGTTTATTTCTGGGCTCTCTCTTCTGTTCATTTAATCTGTGTCTGTTTTTGTGCCAGTACCATACTGTTTTGAGCACTGTAGCTTTGTAGTATAGTCTAAGGTCAGGGAGCATGATTCCTCCAGCTCTGTTGCTCTTTCTCAAGATTGTTTTGGCTATTTGGGTCTTTTGTGTTTCCATACAAATTTTAAAATCATTTATTCTTCTGCTGTGAAAAATGCCCATGGTATTTTGATTGGGATTGCACTGAATCTGTAGATTGCCTTGGGTAGTATTGTTAGTTCCTAGGGACACAGAAATATAATTTATTTCTATGTTTCAATCTTGTATGAACTTTGCTAAATTTAGAGTTTTAAGAGATTTTTGGATTTTATAGATTTCTCTATATAGACATGTGCCTTTGAGATAATGTATATCATGCCATTTTTGGTGCAAAGTACTATAAATGTCACTTAGGTCAAGTTGGTTAATAATGTTCAAGTCTTTTATATCTCCTGATTTTCTGTGTACTTTTTCTATGTATTACTGAGAGAGGAGTGTTTAAATATTTGACTATCATTTGGGTTTGTCTGTTTCCTTTGTGGTTCTACTAGTTTCATCTTCATGTGTTTTCAAGCTCTTTTATCAGTTGGATAAAGGTTTAGGGTTATGTACTCTTGGTGAATTTTTCATTATGACTGCTTTAACATCATGAAGTGACCCTCTTTGTTCCTGGTCTACTCTTCTCTAAGATTTACATTGTCTGATATCCTTTTCTGTACTTTTAATTTTAAATTATTTGTATCCATATATTTAGTGTGAGTTCCTTATAGGCAGCCTAAAGATGGGTGTTGCCTTTTGTCCAATTGCACAGTCTCTGTTTTAAATAGCATGTTTAGACTGTCTCCATTTAATGTGGCTACTTTTATGGTTGGGTTTAAATTCACCGTCTTGCTCTTTTTTAAAATCAATCTAACTGGGTATTTGCTGATTTTTCTCTCTTTTTGTAACTTCATTTGGATGGTATATTTCTTTATTCCATGTTACTTTGTTGTTTTACTAGCTACATGATTTGTTATTTTAGGGATTGTTTAGGGTAAATAATACAACTGTTTAGGTTATCTCTATCCAAGTGATATTATATTTCTTTGCATAAACTATGGTTATACTTTAATTCTACCATTTTAGAGATAAAGGAAGCTGAAATTCAGAGAAGTGATGTGACTTGTCTGTGGCCAAACACCTTGGTTAGGGGCTAAAATAGGAATTCTAGTTTACTGACTTCAGACTCGCTGCTTTTTTCACAGTGTAACACTAGGATGAGTGTCACTTTCTTTGGAGAATACCAAGTCACCATAGTTACAAGTTATAAGCACCAATGTGGAAAAATTTGGGATTATTCTTTTCCTGTTTAGGAAAATGTAAGTTTTAAACATCCAGTAGGAAAGCCCTAAAATTTCCCTGCAGACCACTTGGATAGGCATCACACAAAGCATCAGGTAAATAATTAGAGATAAACCTGTGAGCCAGCTTTTAGTTGAGACCCTGGAGCGGAATTTGGCTTCCTTTGGCTTCTCATATTAGTCACTGTGGGAGAGTGATTCACATCCCATAAATCACCTTCTGCCTGTGGCTGGTAGGGTTGTCTGAAATTGTATTTACTCATATTATTCTATGTGCCAGGATTAAGGAATATCTGAGACCGTCAGCATGATGGGTACCTCTGTCTAGGCCTGGTTATGTAAAAACTGAACGGAAGATGCATATTTACTTCTTGCATTTGGAACATTGGGATTGCACAATTAATATATTCAATTTGGGCAGATCACATTTTATGTTCCCTGGATCATCATAGGAAGAAAGAAGAGAGTCTATTAATAATAGAAATGAATATGTTAATATTACTTTTAAACACAACTATGACATAAATAGGAGCCAATATTTACTGAAATTTAAAATCTTGAATTGCCACGGTTCTCTCAGGTGTATTTTCCTTGTTGTAATTGCATTTATGTCCAGCTTTAGTCTAGTATTAGATATTTATACCAGATTAAAATGAAATGCTCTTCTGAGTATTTACACACCATCACTTTGTCATTAGTTTTCATGAGCTCTAAATAGCAGATACTTAACTCTGAACCTAGGAGACAGGTCGTAAAAGTAATCAGTTGTTATAACTAGTCTGATTTCTGCTTTTTCTCTGGTTGAAGAAAATAAAGAGTAGGATTCTTACATTGAAACAAAGTTTATCAGACCAGAAATTTATGTATGTATGTATGTATTTATATTTGTATTTTTCCAGAGTTTGCCTTTAAAGAAAATCAGTGACGCCAGAATGCCTGGATTTTTTCCTATATTCATAAGAATATTATATAGAAATAGCGTCAAATTATAACTTTTGGACTAATATTTATATAGTCAAAAGAATTCTCCAACTTAGTTGTTAAGGCATTTGACAATATCTAATCAGCTTCTCCTAGAAGTTTACATTGTATTGGGGGGAAGAAAAAGAATAACCATCGTCCGGTGGTTTCCACTGTAGATGCACAACAACGACTGTGCGTGTGTGCAGGCAAATGATCATCACAAATGTAGGCCTCTGAAGACAATGTAAAGACGAGTTCCTGTGCTGGGTGTGTGATAGTGGAGAGTGGAGAGGTAAACAGTGACAATGAGAGGACCGAAAAATGAGGCCACTTAGCCTGGTCCCATCACTCTTTGCTGTATAGCTGTGCAACTTCCAGACCAAATGCAATTCTTTTCAGCCTTTCCCATATGGTTTAATAAAAACAAATTTCTCCAGCATTCCATAGTGCAGTCATCTATTGGAATAGATGTTTAGCTGGCAGTTTCACTCTCTCATTCTTTAAAAGAGGCATATTTTTAGTGCTCTTTGCATTTCAGTTTCAGGAAATCGCTTTATTTCCATGTGGCAGCTCTCTACCATACTAGACTCGACGATGGCGTGTTATTGCCCTGCACATCCACTGCAGGTGACCATGATGAGTCCCATCCTGGGCATGGCTTGACTTCATTTCCTAAAATGTGCTTTAGACAGGCTGATCATTTGGGTGAATGATAACACAAAAATTCTGTAAAACTGAAATGTTTGCTCAGGAAAAGCAAAAACGTAGGGTGAAATTTTATAAAGGATTAATAGTAAAATATTCGGTTTGATTGATGAGAGGTGCATTCATTTATTCAAAGATATTTCTGAATGCCCTCCATGTCCCAGGCACTGTATTATGCCTGGTTCTAAGTTGGCAAATTAAAAAGACATGACTACTGCCCTGGGAACTCAAAATTTAATCTGGCAGGAGGTCAATAAACAAGTGAACAAATAAAAATTTAAATTTTATATTATAATACAATTATACACGATGAGTGCTGTGGTAGAGAATAATTTAGTTGGGCTCCTATTCAGAAATTGAAGTTATAGAAGATCTCAGAGAATTTATTTAAACAAGGACTCAGTGATATGACCAGTCCACCCTGTGAAAATTTGGTGATATCATTCTACAGAAAGGAAGTAACATGAGCAGAAGTCTGGAGTTGGACAAACCTGAGAATAACTGGAAAATCGAAAGGGAGCCAGTGTGCTGGGAGAAGGCAGAACTGAAGTCAGGAAATAATCCGTTTGGATTATTTAGGACCTTGTGAATCACCGTAAGGTGTTTGTAATATATACAATTAATGGGTCAATATTTTAATTCTGTTTCTTTACTAATTGTTGTTACTTCTATTCCATATAAATTATTGAATAGATACAATTTTTGAATGAAATATTTATATTACTCTATATACATTAATAGATATCGACTTTCGTTCTGAAAACAAACAATTGCAGACTGTCCAGTGGAAAAGTGTAGGCATTGTGATAGGGCTGACATGCTGAGGGAAATGATAATGACTTTGAAATGACATAGTCTAAGGTTAAGTAGCAGAAGCAGATTTAGAACTCAGTTCATGTTTAATCTTTAATGTGATTCTGTTAAACATCAATGGATTGAAAAATAAATCCTGGATGTATTGATGTATCACGATAAAAGGTGACAAAGCACACTGTATGACAAGCAGGATTCAGGAATGGATAATGTAATGGAGGTGGAACCGTTTTCCAGTTTGGTTGTCTATACTTCCTAAAGAAGATGGAAATGAGTAGAAACTTAAAATATCCTGAGATGCGGTAACCCGTATGTGTGTCAAGAATGTTAAAATTAAGAGCTGGACCAAAAATGTCCCCAATTTTGTGGAGCATTTCCTTTACTACAGTAGCTGGAGGGGAAAGGCATTCAGGATAGGTCAATATTGTGGGTAGAGTTGTCACCTAAAGCATTTTTCTATATTGGTTTGTCTGCCCTACTTTCAACCTCACATTGAGGTTGAAATGTATTTTTCTCTTTACCAGTTATCCCTTCGTGTATTCCAGTCTTTTAGGTTCTTCCCTGTTTTTTTTTTCTTTTTTGACAGTGCTGCCTAATATATCCCCTTCACAGAGTAATTCACGATTTTTTAAAAAAAATAATTGCTAGAACACCTACTATGCAAGACATATAATAAAGGAGATACTGCCTTTCCTGTCCAAATAGTGAAACTGGATCAGTAGAAAGAAGTATTTACATTAGTAACTACACATTCAGGAAAAAAAGTTGTAGGTGTTGCTACAGAAATTAAAAACATCCGCAGAAGAGAAAGTGCAACATTTAGTTGGGAGGGAGGATGCACACAATTACAGAAGCGGTGGAACTTGAAGTGAAACTTGAAGAGTGGGCGTAATTGTGCAGGTCGGGAAAGGAGGTCCCGGTGAAGGGATGCGGTGAGCGGCGGGGAGGCGCGCACATGCACATCCTCAGGAGAGCAGGGCGATGCCGCCGACTCATAGTTTGTTTGGACACAAGCCAGTATTCTCCAGCTTGCTCACTTACTTGGTGCATCCTGCTGGGCACCAAGTGACTTTTGGTTATTATCCAAAATAACCCAGCTAGTAAGATAAAAATATGTATCCTGATATGGCTCATTTATGTTTGTTTTACTGTGGGAGCCAGGTTCCCTGTGATTCGCGCTCTGGTGTAGTTCACTCCCACGTTGCACCAGGGTTGGTGTCCGGGTAAAGATGATACAGAAGACAGGATGGAAAGCAGCTTCTGAGGTGAGGTCATAGGATACTGCTGCTTCTGGCTTGGTTGTTTGCTTGCTCCCTCTTGGGTCGCTTACTCAAGGGAAAGTCAGCTGCCATGTGATGAGTGGCCCTATGGAGCGGTCTGCACAGTGAGGAACTGAGGCCTGCAGCCAGTAGTCACCTGAGTGGTCTTTGTAGGAGATCCCGGAGCCCCAGTGAAACCTTCAGACTAGCGAGTCCTGGCCACCATCTTGAGGGCAACCCCATGGGAAACCCTGAGCCAGAATCACCAGCTAAAGCGCTTCTGGATTCTCATCCTCAGAAACTGTTGGTGAATGGTTTTTGTATTAAGCTGCTGGGTTTCAGGGTAATTTTGTTAAGCATCATCAGTAGATAACTAATACTTTTCCCAACACCTAGAATAATGTCTGATATATATATATGAAAGATTCTCAGTAAAGTTTTGACATATTTAATACATAGAATATTCACTAACTTTTTATTCTAGAGACTCATTTTAAAAATTTTAGTTCTAAATATGTAATTTTTATGAAGAACTCAAATTATGTTTATAGAATATTTAAAGACATTAATTTGCAACTCTGCAATGTACCGTTGACTTATTCCCTTCTCAAGTTAGTCCCTGACATTCAAATACCAATGTTGACTGCAGGTTAAGATTCAGTTTTCAGCAGCTGGCTCCATTCCATATAAAAGGCTATGATTCTATTTTTATTACATATGATTTTTATTTTAGTCTCCAGAAGAAAATTCGGAAAAAAAGATTCATGAAAGTGTTGATTATTCAATGCAAAATTCATAGATAAACTTGTAAACATAATCAGGAGACTTAATTTTTAAAATTTTATCTTTAGTTTTTATTACATTTAAAAGCTCTTTGTCGGGACTTCCTGGTGGTCCAGAGGTTGAGAATCCGTCTTGCAATGCAGGGGATGCCGGTTCAATCCCCAGTGGGGAAACTAAGATTCCACATGCCCGTGGAGCAAAAACAAGCCTGCACGCCACAACTACAGAGCCCATGTGCCACAATGAGAGAGAAGCCCCACACCGCAACAGAGGATCCTGTGTGCCACACCTAGGACCCAAAGCAGCCAAATAAAGAATTTTTTTTAATTAAAAAATATATAAAAGCTCTTTGTCATGAGGATAGATGATTTAAGAACTTAACATTTGTACAGAGTCACAGTGAAATGGAGGCTTGAGATATTATTCTGCGTAAGTCTTGATCAATCCTTTAATTTTTAAAAAGACATTATTTTATGAGAGTTTAAGGTTCACAGCAAAACTGAGGGGAAGGTACAGAGATTTTCCATATACCTCCACCCCCATGTGTGCATAGCCTTCAGCATTATCAACATCCACCCATTAGATGGTATATTTGTTTTAACTGATGAGCCTGTATTGACACATCCTAATTCTCCAAATACATAATTTACATGAAGGTTCCTTCTTGGTGTTGTACAGTCTGTGGATTTGGACGAGTGTATGAGGACATGTTTCTGTCATTATGGTGTCATACAGAGTATTCTCACTGCCCTGATGATCCTCTGTGCTCTGCCTCTGCATCCTTTCCCCACCCCCAACTCCTACAACCAGTGATGTCTCTCCTGTCTCCATAGTTTTGCCCTCGCCAGAATGCCATATAGTTGGAATCATACAGTACGTAGCATTCTCAGATTGGCTTCTTTCACTTAAGACTCTTGATATGTCACATTTTGTTTAGTGCTGAGCAATATTCCATTGTCCAGACACAGTTTATTTATCCACACCTACTGAAGGACATCTTGGTTATTTCCAAGTTTTGGCAATTATGGATAAAGCTGCTGTAAACATCCATGTGCAGGTTTTTGCGTCGTCTTAAGTTTTTGACTTTTTTTTTAACATCTTTATTGGAGTATAATTGCTTTACAATGATTAGTTTCTGCTGTATAACAAAGTGAATCAGCTATACGTATACATGTATCCCCATATCTCCTCCCTCTTGCGTCTCCCTCCCATCTTCCCTATTCCACCCCTCTAGGTGGTCGCAAAGCACCGAGCTGATCTCCCTGTGCTATGTGGCTGCTTCCCACTAGCTATATGTTTTACATTTGGTAGTGTATATATATGTCCATGCCACTCTCTCCCTTCGTCCCAGCTTACCCTTCCCCCTCCCCGTGTCCTCAGGTCCATTCCCTACATCTGCATCTTTATTCCTGTCCTGCCCTTAGATTCTTCAGAACCTTTTTTTCTTTAGATTTAAGATATATGTGTTAGCATACGGTATGTGTTTTTCTCTTTCTGACTTACTTCACTCTGTATGACAGACTCTGGGTCCATCCACCTCACTACAAATAACTCAATTTGTTTCTTTTCATGGCTGAGTAATATTCCATTGTATATATGTGCCACATCTTCTTTATCCCTTCATCTGTCAATGGACAGTTAGGTTGCTTCCATGTCCTGGCTATTGTAAATAGAGCTGCATTGAACACTGTGGTACATGAACTCTTTGAATTATGGTTTTCTCAGGTTTTCCCCAGTAGTGAGATTGCTGGGTCATATGGTAGTTCTATTTTTAGACTTGTAAGGAGCCTCCATACTGTTCTCCATAATGGCTGTATCAATTTACATTTCCACCAACAGTGCAAGAGGGTTCCCTTTTCTCCACACCCTCTCCAGCATTTATTGTTTGTAGGTTTTTTGATGATGGCCATTCTGACCGGTGTGAGGTGATACCTCATCGTAGTTTTGACTTGCATTTCTCTAATGATTAGTGATGTTAAGCATTCTTCCATGTGTTTGTTGGCAATCTGTATATCTTCTTTGGAGAAATGTCTATTTAGGTCTTCTGCCCATTTTTGGGTTGCGTTGTTTTTTTGATATTGAGCTGCTTGTAAATTTTGGAAATTAATCCTTTGTCAGTTACTTCATTTGCAAATATTTTCTCCCATTCTGAGGGTTGTCTTCTCATCTTGTTTATGGTTTCCTTTGCTGTGCAAAAGCTCACTCAGGCGGGGGTGGGGGGGTGGGAGGGGATAGGGGGGTGGGATGGAGGGGTATGGAATGCGGGGCGAGCTTGCAGCGGCAGAGGCTAGCGTGATGTTGCACTAGCCTGAGGCGCGCCATGCGTTCTCCCGGGGAAGTTGTCCCTGCATCACGGGACCCTGGCAGTGGCGGGCTGCACAGGCTCCCGGAAGGGCAGGTGTGGACAGTGACCTGTGCTCGCACACAGGCTTCTTGGTGGCGGCAGCAGCAGCCTTAGCATCTCAGGCCCGTCTCTGGGGTCCGCGCTGATAGCCGCGGCTCGCGCCTGTCTCTGGAGCTCCTTTAAGCCGCGCTCTTAATCCCCTCTCTTCGCGCACCAGGAAACAAAGAGGGAAGAAAAAGTCTCTTGCCTCTTCGGCAGGTCCCGACTTTTCCCTGGAGTCCCTCCCGGCCAGCCGTGGCGCATTAGCCCCTTCAGGCTGTGTTCACGCAGCCAACCCCAGTCCTCTCCCTGCGCTCCGACCGAAGCCCGAGTCTCAGCTCCCAGCCCCCGGCCGCCCCGGCGGGTGAGCAGACAAGCCTCTCGGGCTGGTGGGTGCTGGCTGGCACCGATCCTCTGTGCGGGAATCTCTCCGCTTTGCCCTCCGCACCCCTGTGGCTGCGCTCTCCTCCGCGGCCTCGAAGCTCCCCCTTCCGCCCCCCACCCCCCGCAGTCTCCGCCCGCGAAGGGGCTTCTAGTGTGGAAACCTTTCCTCCTTCACGGCTCCCTCCCACTGGTGCAGGTCCCGTCCCTATTCTTTTGTCTCTGTTTATTCTTTTTTCTTTTGCCCTACCCAGGTACATGGGGAGTTTCTTGCCTTTTGGGAGGTCTGAGGTCTTCTGCCAGCGTTCAGTAGGTGTTCTGTAGGAGTTGTTCCACATGTAGATGTATTTCTGATGTATTTGTGGAGAGGAAGATGATCTCCACGTCTCACTCTGCGAAATTGAAGTTCCTCTCCATCAACTCTTTTTGGGGAAAGACCAAGAAGTGTGATGGATGGATTGGATTGTAGGTGTATGTTCAGTTTTGTAAGAAGCTGCCAAAATGTTTTCCAAAGTGGCTGTACCAGTTTATACTCCCATCAGCAGTGAATGAGTGTTCCTGTGGCTTCAATCGTCACTAGCATCTGCTGTTGTCAGTGTTCTGGATTTTCACAATTATAATAGATGTGTAGCTGTATTTTGTTGTTCTTTTAGTTTGCGTTTCCCTTACTACCTATAATGTAGAACATCTGTTTATATGCTTATTGATCACCTGTATGTCTTCTTTGGTGAAGTGTCTGTTAAGGTCTTTGGGCCATTTTTTTAAAAAACACATTGTCATTAAGTTTTAAGAGTTCTTTGTGTAGTTTGGATAACAGTCTTTTATCAGCTGTATCTTTGATAAATATTTTCTTCTGGTCTGTGGCTTGTCCTCTCATTCTTTTGACATTGTCACAGAGCAGACATTTTTAACTTTAAGAAAGTCCAGCTTATCAGTTATTTCTCCCAACCCTTTAAGTATTGAGATAATGGATACAAATGTGTTTTTTATAAGTTACTCACATAACTTAATGTAGAAGACAGAACCTAAAGTGATCCCCAGTGATTCCCAACCTCTGATGTCCATGCCTTTGTGAAATCCCCACTCCTTGAGTGTAAGAGAGCCTGTGACGATCTTCTTACCAGTAGAACACAGCAAACATGATGGGCTGGCATTCCTGTGATTATATTAGGTTACATAAGACTCTGTCATATCTGACTGGAGCTAGACTCCCCCTGTGAACCTGACGAAAAGAGTGGCCATTTAGAGAAGCCCCATGGAAAGATCTGCAGGAGGCTTCCAGGGCCCGTGGGCCCCCATGACCTGTGGTCACTTCCAGCCAACAGCTTGCAGGAAGCCGGGCACTCACTTGTACAGCTGCAGGTGTTGGACTCGGACAACCTGAATGAGCTTGGAAGCCAATTCTTCCCCAGTGAAGCCTCCACGTGGAAGGCAGCTCTGCAGACACCTTGATTGCAGCCTGGTGAGACCATGAACAGAGGACCAGCTAAGCTGAGCCTGGACTCCTGACCCATGGAAACTGAGAAAATAAAGATGTGCTGTATTAAGCGGCTAAATCTGTGGTAATCTGGTGCACAACTAGAGAAAACTGACACACTTTGTGATTTAAATGTATTGTTACTCATGTTCTTAACCTTTTAAACCCACTTCTGTCTTTGATAATAACAAATATATATATATGTATATATATATATTTGCTATTTCAAAATAAAATTACTTCAAAAGAAATCATTACAATGACAAATCAGAACAAATCTTTTTTTTCCTTCTCTGAAACTGGATGACAATCATTTCTCTCACTTATTGGCACCTGTTCAATTATTTTTACATGTAGGAAAATGAAAGGGAAGTGGGAAGGCAGGACCATTTGCTGTTGGTGGTCACTCATGCATTTTCTTGCAAACAGAAGTGGTCCTGCACGGTGATCAGTCCCCCTGTGGTAAACGCCTGGGTCCGTTTCAACGTGGGGCAGCCTGCTGGCTTCTGTTCTGAGGGAGGATTGACTGCCATCCGTGTACCAGTTTTCCTCCTGTGTTAGCTCCAGTCTCAATATATGGGCATACGAAGAACAGCTGCATTTAACTAAGTCACGACATGTGATCATCTAATTCAGTATGACTTACACTGTGATGTGAACCTCAAACTTTTTTCAGTCTGTACCAGGTCATTCACTGACTTGTCCTGGCAAAAGTAGACAAGAAACAACTTCAGATGCTTCAGTCCACATTCTCTGCTTTTGTGAAACATCCAACTTCAATGTATCCTGAATGGGAAGACTGCTCTCATCTCTGTGACATCTCTCTAACAATATTCTGCATGTTTTCTTGTTATTTTCTGTCTACATATTTCCCTGTCGTGTGACACATCATATCCTTCAGGGCAGAAATATATTTCCTTTTGCGTTCTCAGCCTAGAGCCTGGCTCTTCTTTTTGCTTCTCCACTAATTATTCTGTTGCTGTTGTCGGGTACTAATTTTTTTTTTAAATGGATTGTTTCATTGGGTTCCCCTAATAACTTTATGTTTGAGGTAATAATATTATCTACAGTCTGCAGATGAGGAAACAGGCTAAACAGGTTGTTTAAAGCACTTGGCATCGGAAAGGCAGTTGGAAAAGATTTTTGAAAAGGATAAGCAGAAAGGAAATGAAAGATAAGTTTTGTATGTGTTTTTTTTAAAGCAAAGTGACTCAGCTATACATATATATATTCTTTTTCATATTCTTTTCCATTATGGTTTGTCACAGGATATTGAATATAGTTCCCTGTGCTATATAGTAGGACCTTGTTGTTTATCCATCCTATATATAATAGTTTGCCTCTGCTAATTCCTTCCCTCCCCTCCCCCTTGGCAACCACAAGTCTGTTCTTTATGTCTGTGAGTCTGTTTCTGTTTCATAGATATGTTCATTTGTGTCATATTTTAGATTCCACATATAAGTGACATCATATGGTATTTGTCTTTCTCTTTCTGACTTACTTTGCTTAGTATGATAATCTCTGGGTCCATCCATGTTGCTGCAAATGGCATTATTTCATTTTTTTGGTGGCTGAGTAATATTCCATGGGTGGTGTGTGTGTGTGTGTGTGTGTACGCATCTTCTTTATCCATTCATCTGACAGTGGACATTTAGGTTGCTTCCATGTCTTGGCTATTGTAAATAGTCCTGCTATGAACATAAAGGTGCATGTATCTTTTTGAATTATAGTTTTCTCTGGATATATGCCCAGGACTGGGATTACTGGATCATACGACAACTGTATTTTTAGTTTTTTGAGGAACCTCCATTCTGTTTTCCATAGTGGCTGTACCAGTTAGTAAATTGGTAAAAGATAAGTTATATTTTTCTCTATTTTCTGTTTTAAACATATGACACAGGAGAATTTTCAGGGGAAATATTCAGTGAACAAAACATGTTTAGGGCCCTGACCTAGGCTCTGACAAGATTACAGATATATTAAGTGTGATCTGATGATGAAGGAAGCACATTGCTTCCCGAGATATCCCATAAGGACAGAAGTGTGGACTGAGGGGAAAAATGAGAGCTACTGGACCTGATAGAAGGGACGGCCTTTGACAGTCACAGGGGCCACATGCTGAGCTTTGATAGGTTAGTGTACTAGTAGTATATATTTTCACAAGGCAGAGAGTGAGAAAAAAATGCTTCTAGACCAGGAAAACTAGGTTACTAATAATGGGAAAATGAGTATGTATATTTGGGGCAGATTAAAAAAATTTTTTTAAAGTAAATAAAATAATGCAGAAATGAAGACAGAATAGAGGGGGAAATCTCTGTGCCTTTCTCTCCACTTGAAAGTCAGCCTCATGACCCTAATCTCCCCAGTCTGAAACCCAGCACCATTTTTACACCAAGTATGTTAATTTGCTTCAGTTGATGAGATGACTAAATAGATGAGTTGACTAAATACCCAGTTCGTAACTGAATGAGACCAAATCTCCAAAGTTCTCCTCATCCTTCTGAGTCATTTTATTTTAGTGACATACGTGCATGGTTCATCTGGCTGCTAAATATCCAAGTAGAGTTTATATCTGCGTTTATCCAAGTGCCCACCACAGACCGCTCAGCACAGTGGGATCCTAGTAAGTGATGGTTGAGAGCCCTGGAGGTGAGGTTGGGGAAGGGGGATTAGGTGGAAGCGGCTGCATTGGTGGCTCCTTCTTGGTGGGAACAGGAAGGGCTTGTTGAGAGCACAGCTGGGAAGCACAGGGCACAGGAGACCAGGTCGTCTGTGTTTTGTCATCTCGTCATGAGCAGCCCCTGAAAGGTCTCTTGAGCGGCAGAGCAGTCATGAGCAGAACCACTGTTTGAAAAATTTAACTGAGCAGGAGACTGAAGGAGGAAAGATGGTACTGGAATCCAATCTAATAGTTTAGGAGGAGGCAACAGGGGCCTAACCCCGGCATCAGGGATAGGAAGAAAGAGATGACAATACTGAGATCTGAAGAACAGGGGTAGAAGTTCAATTCTAGTTCCTTCTTTGAGATGCTCTGGAGTGTGAAAATTGAGTCACTGTGTTCCTTTGATTGTCGGCCTCCAAAAGGAACGTCCTGTTGCTCTATCCGGGTGGAAGGCGTGTTGGGTTGGTTATTGGCATTGTGCCATCGGTCTGGTGGAGCTCAACACCTGATTCCTACTCGTGTTAGGGAGAGTGTAGCGTACACAGAGGGAGGTGCTCCCGTTCTGCTCGGACTCCCTGGGCTCAAATCCTTGCCTTCCCACCTGTACCTGTGAGTTCACTGCTGACCCTCCCTGACCCCCCCGATTCAAGTGCACACGAGGTTAGCAGGACTGAGCGCAGCGTGGCCTCCGTGGGGATTAAGGGATTTCTGTGGAGCCCCGAGCACAGTGTCTGACCCCCAGGAAGTGCTCGTGCTCACTCGCTAGTGTGCAAACTTCTCAAGGCACATGGTTCCTAAACTCTGATCACCATATTCAGTGAACAAACCAAGGAGCGTACGTCCTGCTTGATAGGGTCTGCCTGTGTGTATTATGTTCTTAAATACTGGGCTCGCAAGTATTTTTTATAATGGGGCCTATTAAGCTTATTTTCTTAGGAACAGAATTGGTATGTATTGCCCCTTTTCAGTGAACAAACTAAAAGATTCACTGTCGAACTTTCTTTTGAATAAGAGGAACATTTCCACACAATGGAACTATGTATTTGAGTGAAATACACTCTGGAATTTACAATAGATGGCAGACCATGTTCTTAGTCTTTCTGAAGGTGTAAATTGTAGTTAATTGCTTTGTTCTCAATTTTAAAGAGCAAAGAGTTCATAAATAATATGCTTGAGTGGCAGTTTGCAAAGGCTCTAAAACCTCTCAATGTAGTTTTCATTGCCAAAGAGGTAATTCTTCTGAATGCTCATTATTCCCGTGCATTTTAAAATATTTAAAAATACCCTACAGAGACTAAACAGATGAAAATGATCTCTGAATTGCCTTTGAATAGAGCTGTGTGTGTCAATGAGAAGCCTACTATCTTTGGTTTGCTATGACACATGCATCTTTTATCTAGATAGAATATTTCTTTAGAATATAATGTAGGGTTTTACAGTGAGATGTAAATAATGAAATTACTGCTTCCTAAGTACATAATAAGTCAATTTTCAAAAATGTTAGGTTACACAGTACACGGGTGTGGGCGTGTGTGTGTATATATATGAATATATGTAGAGAGAGAGGAAAGGAAGGAGACTATTTTCTTCATATCTGGCAGCCATTTGCTCATTGAAAATACCAATCATTAAGTGAAAGCATGATCTATTCAGTATCCTAAATTTTTCTGAATTAAAAATTTCACCAAGTATTTAAAAATGCTTACATGTATCTTTAGAACTATACCACTCTTACGGTAAAAATGCAATAAATACGCATCAGTTTTGACCCCTTCCCACCAAAAACCAGCACAGATATTCTCATGAAAACTGCAACCACCTGAGGTAAATGTAATTCTTTGGGACACCCCAGCACCAAATGATTGAGATTTTCAAGGCACTGACCCTTTCTGGCTATGCACTGTCATCATCTTTTTTGTTTTTGTTCAGGCAGGTTTTGTGTATGAAGAGTTTTCATGTTTAACAGGGTGATCAAAATCCTTGTTTTAGGGCTTCCCTGGTGGCGCAGTGGTTGAGAGTCCGCCTGCCGATGCGGGGGACATGGGTTCGTGTCCCGGTCCGGGAAGATGCCACATGCCGTGGAGCGGCTGGGCCCGTGAGTCATGGCCGCTGAGCCTGCGTGTCCGGAGCATCCTTGTTTTAGTGGCCACATGTTTAGCAGACAGTAGTAGCAGCAAATAAATACATAAACAAAGCAACCAAATTAAGGCATAAATAGAACAGTTATTTTGCTAACTCAAACCCCTGCCCCAGGAGTCAAGGCGGTAACTAAGGTTTGTTTCACTTAAGTTACTAAGAATCCCATTTTCCTCTGGGTTCTTCAAATCCCACCATCTCCCACACAAGCAATTGGAAATCAGACTTTGAAATCACTATTCAGAGAGAAGAAACAATAAATTGTGTAACTTGTTTCTGAAGTTTAATGTAACTTATGTTTTGTCTTTGGGAAATGACACAAGGGAAAAATCTGTTTTAGGTAACATTAACATATTATTAAATGGCATGCCATGAGAACCATTGGGATTTTGCCCTGGGAAGCAGCCAGTATTCAGGTTCTGAATACAGTATTTGAGTCCCAACTTGGTCACTAAGAAATTTACCTCATTCGTTTGCACTCTCTTCATTTAATTAGGTTTCCTTGATGAGTAGAATGCTTGAGAAAATGGTTTGTGGATTTAAAATGCTATGCAAAGATTAATCACTCTTACTTTTTCCATTTTATTCTCATTTTACATTGTTTGAGGAGGCATTTTGTAAGCTCAACCTGAGTGTGATCCATCATCATTTGAGATTTAAGTATCATGTCAGTACTAGAATTATTAATAATGCATTGCTGTAGATGTAAAAATTAACATTTCCATCAAAGAGCAGGCATGTCTGAAAGTACAGCATGAGTCATCACTGTTTGCTGAGATTCTTTTCAGAAGCCATCTTAGAGGCTGCTGATTTTCTTTTCACTCCTGTAATTCCATTTTTGTTTTGGTTTACGGCAAATGATCACTTAGAGGATACACTGTATACAGTAAAATGAAAAGGTGGCTGTACTACACTATCCTTAAAATCTTTAGAAAAGAAATTTCTTTGTCACACAACATCTTTCCCGTCAGAGCTACTGTTTGTAGTGGTTGCATGACAATTAATTTTATAGAACAAAACCGTGCAGTTGTCTTTCTCTCCTTGGACTTGCATCATCTAACTGACATGGTTGCCTCCAAAATAATTGGACAGTTTGCTGTTGGCACTTTTCAGGGAATGAATGGCTGAAATGAGAGCTGTGCTTTTTTCTGATTTTCATCAGATTCTCAGCAAAAAACCTTTATCTTACTCCATTCTCATATTTTTATTCCTTTTGTCATCCAAAACAAAACAACTACTAGAATGAAAACTGTACTTGAAAGGTTATAATGTTTCTCAACATAGTATCTAAAACTATCTCATTTCCTTAAATCATAATATACATATTTATATAATATAAACGTTTAAGATCTAGAAGGAGGATTGTGAAATAAATAGGACTCATCTCTGATGTCTCTGAAACTAGAGAACCTACTTTACTTGCTAATTCACACAGATAGGCTTGGTCTGGCTTCATCTGCCACCCTGTGCCCCACAGAGAAGAGATGCAGTTAGAGCAGCACAGAGATTACGATGTGATCTTTCCAAACGACAAGAACTGGGACACACTGTGGTGTGCAGCGTAAAGGGATGGGATTTTCTACATACTTTAATAAGGTGTGAATGGTTTGTGACCTTTCCTCCTATTCCGTAAAACCTCATGTTGAAACACTAAGGACACAGGAAAGTTGTATCCTTTAAAATTAAGTAGAATTTAATACACACTTCATACGTATCTACTTATTTATAAATATTTTTTTAAAATTAAAAAAAGCAGAATTCCTCTTTCTCTAACTTTACTGGCTGGGTTTCACCTATGTTGATCATAAATTTATTCTCAGAACATCATGGTAGCTGTGTGTGTGTGTGTGTCTGTCTGTCTGTCCGTCTGTCCGTCTCTATCTCTGTCTATCTCCATCTCCGTCTCTGACTTGCAGAAGTTAGAAGCACATATGACACCTGTACTCAGATAATTTCTCAGTGGCGTGGAATAGATATTGGCACACAGCCCCCTGGGCTACTTCTCTGCAACTCCATTCACTAAGGTTATCGTGGATTTCCTTTGTCAGTTGGGATGATTTGGGCTGTAGGTAAGACAATATCCTCACTATAGTAACACCCAATGCAGTGAGAAGGTTGTTTTCTGCCGTAACGATTGTCAGGGGTAGCTGGCTTCAGGCTGGGTGGTGCCGCCCTCACTGACATCTTCAAGGACCTTGGTGCTTCCCGTGTCTCTCCTCTGTCTTTGCTTTTCCACACAGCCTCCCTTCCTGTGTTGCGTGATGGCTACAGGGATTCCAGGTATCACGTAGAAAAGATAAGAATGAGCAGAGAAGAAAGGAGTATCGTCCCCTGCATCTTTTCAATTTAGGTTTGAATGACTCTTGCCAAAGTCAGCCCTGTGCAGCCCTTGCCTGTGGCATCTTGCACTGCCTCTTGGGACACCTGAGAGACAGCATTTCACCTGCATGGTGTCAGCATCTGCCATCCCTGCTCTAAGCAGAAGGTTTGCAGCATTTCCAGACAACTGTTGGCTTTTACCGTGGCAGCATTTGCCTGACTGCCTGCCTGGTTTGACATTAAAAACTTATCTCCTCAGAAAAAAATTATTTTTGTTAGTATTCTGGCAACAAGTTTGTGTAGATGGGGGGAAACTTGTTTTTCCTGTAAACCCTATTATTATATTTTAACTTCAAAGGGAAGTTGCAAATACATGGGTATAATAATTATAAGCAACAATCTTTGTGTTCCAGGCATGGTTGACCGATGGATGCTAAAACTAGGAATACTCTTTGATCCTGAGGTGGAGTTCTTTCATGTGGTTTACATGTTTTACCTGGTTTGAATGCTTTACAAGGGTCCCTACTTAAGTCTTTAGACCCATCCCTTCCTCTCCTCAGTATTGCAAACCTTACAACATGGATCTTACCTTGTTAGCTGCTCAGCACTCTCCTCTGTGTACATTTTGGGCTCTGCGTGGACCATGTTCTTCCCATCTCTTGTCTCATAACTTCTATAATTCCTCAGATCTCAGCTGATGTGTCACTGCTTCTGGGAAGCTTTCCCTGGTTCCTCTAAGTTAGCCCCCTCTGCTTTACGTAACCCAGCTCTCATCATTCCGTGGTAGAACTTCCTGCTTGATAATCTCTGTTCCCCACTAGCCCTTAAGATGCATGCAGGCAAGGATCTAATATGTGTCAGGCACTTAGTTGACAGACAAACGAAGAATAAAGTAAGGAAGTGGTCCTACTCTTGGTCTTGCCTTATCCAGGCTACTTCTTGCCCCACACCATTCCCACTTTAAGCCCCTCTTTCAGCATTTTCTTTCTTTCTTTTTTAAATATTTGTTTATTGATTTGGCTGCGCTGGGTTTTAGTTGCGGCATGCCTGCGGGATCTAGTTTCCTGACCAGGGATCGAACCCCGGTCCCCTGCATTGGGATCGTGGAGTCGTAACCGCTGGACCACTAGGAAAATGCCAGCATGTTCTGATAAGTGCCTTTTCTTCTGTCTTAACAAGATATTTGCATTTTCGCAAGTTATCTCTTGAGGACCAAAGCCTTTAAGTAACATCCAGATTAATATGTTGGGAAATTCTAGGGCTTGAGAGACTGCATACTAAGGTGGGAAACATTGACCAGTCCACTCAGACTGTATCCCCCGGGTGGTTCCCTACTGGTAAGGTCACACCTGACACTCTTTTTTATTCTAAAGTAAAAATTAAGAAACAGAAGCAAATTAATTTTAATAACTTCATACTGTCAATTAATATACTAATTCCTTCAGTTCATTTAATAATTGCACACTTAGAATAGAATCTCTTTGTGTTAAGCTCCATATATGGAATTTGGAATATGAAGATGAAAAAATGCCTGCAGACTTGGACCTTGGCCTTAAGACGTTAACAAGCTACTGGGATGATAAATACACAAAACAAAATTCCAATATAACCAAATAATTGCTACGGTGGATCACTGCACGAAGCACAGGGGGAGCATATGGAAGGAACGTCTGTTAGGAGTCCAGGAGGAGGAGAGTTTTAATTCCATGCATATTAAGTTACAAAACCATCAACTGGTTAAGCTGGCTAGGTATTGGAGGTCATCTGGTTTATCCTTCCTACATCAAATTCACGCTTTTCTTAATGAAAAAAATGTGTCTGGAGAGATTATTTATCTTGCCTAAGATTGCCAAACAGTGTCAGAATCATAATTACAACCAAGATCACATCCCCGAAAATCCAACTTAAAAAAAAAAAAGTGAGGGCCTCCCTGGTGGCGCAGTGGTTGAGAGTCCGCCTGCCGATGCAGGGGATACGGGTTCGTGCCCCGGTCTGGGAGGATCCCATATGCCGCGGAGCGGCTGGGCCCGTGAGCCATGGCCGCTGGGCCTGCGCATCCGGAGCCTGTGCTCCGCAACGGGAGAGGCCACAACAGTGAGAGGCCCGCATACCGCAAAAAGAAAAAAAAAAAAAAAAAAAAAAAAAAAAGTGAAAGGCACTTTCACGATCTTTAATTTGTCTTGGGAATTGTCTTTGCAAACTGTCAAACTTTAAAAATCTTCCATTTGCATTCATGGGAAGGCAGTCAGGGGTGTTTGTGCAGTCAAGGACGGTTTATTCTTCTCCACAAGTCAGTTAATAGACCAGAGAAACTGGCCTTAAGCACTGTGTAAAAGGAAAATGTTAGGATTTCAGCTCATTGTACCAGAGATACCTAGAAATCTCAGAAGAGGCGTTCAGGTAGTTTTCTTATGCTCGTCAGGGTAATTGATACCCATATAATTAGGAGGCTGGTTAGAAATTTCTTCTTGATTTTATATATATATATATATATATATATATATATATATATATAATCATGTAATGTAGAACATTAACATATAATTAAAAGTTTTTTTCCTAATTAAAATGAAGTTTTTATCCAAATCCTTTTACAGTTCATGAAAATACAATGTCTGGAGAAAACAGGTTGAACAACAGCAGCCGTCCTAGCAGGAGAAGTGGGGCTGGATTGTGAAGCAGGCATGGCTGGTCTTGCACAGAGGCCACGTTCTGGACTTGAAGCAGAGGGCCTAGAAGGGAAACCTTCCCTCCACCATCTCTTATCTCTGGTTGAGTCGCTGTTAGAGCTGCAGATCTTGTGTGGGAATGTTTCACCCTTGCTTTCTAACATCATGTTTGGGGATAGAGAACTTGCCATTTGACTTTGCTTTAGTGCGTCTGAGAACTCTCTGTAATGCGGACTCACTGAGGGAGGCTGTTGATAGTATGGGTCCCTGCAAAGGCTGTTTTTATTTCCTGCTTGTTTCCTGCTCTGTTGTTTGTTGATTGCCTTAAGGACTTGGCTGAGAATCTGGGGAGGTCTACTCGCCCCACAGTCTGCATGGTCTCACTTCCCTGCCCAGATTGTTTTACTTCCTTCTTGTTCTTGAGTCTGGCTGCCTGGGTTTTCCTGGGTACAGTAAGCCAGTGATCGCCCAGTGTTGTGCTCAAGTACTCTTTGCCAGATAGATGTTTTACCCTTTATCATTGGATGTGTCTGTGGCTTGGAGGATACTGTCATAGTTCCGGGGGTTTACATTTTTTGGTGTATCTTCAACTAGAGTCTATTAATTTGGAAGGTCCCTGCTCCTGAGAGGACGCAGGTTTAGCCAGACAGAGTCTTCCAGACTTCCAGGGACAAGTGCCATTTAATTCAGAAACCTGCTTTCTCGAAGTTCCCTCTGGGTCAGTAACTTATTTGCTCACTTTTCAGTCAATATTTGTCCAGAATTTGTGTTGAAGCTCATTGTACTTATAAGGCCTTGCCCTGTGTTGAAAGAGTGTTTCTCCTTTTACTGTATGCCCCTAGGACAATTTCCAGAGAGTCAGAATGGTTTTTAAAATGAATTCTCAAGAGATAAATGATGGTTTTGCTGGGGGAGAGAGTTTGCCAAGTTCCTGATTCTACCAGTTTGCTCGTAGGAATTTTTGAGAATCGAATGAAATCACATATGAGAAAATCTTAGCAATGCTTTGCCCATGGCCAATGCTCAGAAAAAAATGTTGTTTTCTTTCTCTCTCTACTAGAGAATCGGCTACTGCGGTTTTTAAGTTATGGTGATTATGGGTGCAATGAATGAAAGATATATTGCAGAATTTATATGTGTTTATATTGAATATACATGTATTTCATATAACTACATGTATTAATTATATACGTGAATATTACTTGTACCTACATCTATATCGCTATATAATCATAGCGTGGAGAACAGCATTATAGCTTTTGTCTGTGGAATCCACATTATCATTCTTTGTTTCATTTCCCCCATGCCATCCTGAAGGGCCAAGTCAATAAGGCTATATACAATCTATATATATAGCCTACATATAGTTAAAATATAAAAACATTTGCTGGGGGAAGTGTCTATTTAATTACTACTGTTCTGAATATATTTATGTCTCTAACTCATGATGAGCGAGACTGGATCTGACGGAAGTAGTTTGGATTTACCTGCCATCCTGCAGTCATCTAGTACAGGGGCTCTGCCCTTGTCCTTGGAAGAGCATACAAAACTCAAATCATGAAGATTATTTCTGAGCATGAGCTCACTGAGTTCCCTTGCTTGACTCCCTTATCTCCTACCTCCTGGGTGGGTGTACCAGTGTTAAACTTCCAGCAAGACAACCTTAATTGAATTTTGCTTTGCCTTTTCCATGTATTGAAGGGACGTTGTTTTGTTTGAATAAAAGCGGGACAACATCGACTTCTTTATAAAGTCTTTGAAAGCCCCTCACAAATATATCTCAGGTGTATGGAGTGGGGATTTTACAGGACTAACGTACTACCTCAGCATCGATGACATACGTGGATGTAAAATATCCATTTGGCAAAGGATTTTGTAGAAAGAGGGAAATTCCTAGACAGACTTCATTCAGCGAAGTCAGACAAAGTGTCATCCCAGCAAAGTCCAACTCCTCGTATCCGGCACTCATTACGTGCACGCATTCCTGTCTCACTGCAACGGAGAGTTTCACCAAGATATGGAAGATGTGACACAGGAATAAGTAGGAAAGTATCCAGTGATGGGGTTTGTGTAGGGTAGACAAAATATCCGTTAACAGGATGAAATCATCGTTGTAGACTCAGTCATTTTCACATCCTCCTGTCAGAAAGAGAAGAGCACGTGCTTCAGCTGAGTCTTTTGAGGATCCAGAAAGAAACACTGATGAAAATAACAAACCACAACATACAGAATACTCCAGGATGGATGCAGGACACGTTTCAACACCAGTGTGTAGAAATGTCTTGTCATTCACTCAGTGCTCTGAAATTGTTTTGTGTTGTACATTTTTATGAGCCTTGTCATGTCCTCAAATAAGGTAGCTTCTTTCAGGAAGATCAAAGGTTTCGTGCATAGCAACAAGAGCTAATGTTGCTTAAGTGACTTGAAAGAAAGGCTTTTGATGTACAAGTTAAGAACAGATTTTTCTCCTTTACTCCAAAAAAGAATATATATATATATATATATATATATATATATATATATATATATGGAAAAGAAATGCCTCTGGCTTGTCAGCATTCAAGTTGACTAGAAGAATTGTTTTATTCTTCTTGATTTGGTATATATATGTAGTTATATATGATAGTGCTTTGTGTGTGTGTGCATGTATATATGTATATGATGTCATATATATCATATACATGATGAGAAGGTAATTACATTAAATAAACACTGAATCATGTGCTAAGATTTTTTTGAAGGAAGAAAATTTTGCTTCCTCCCAACTATTATGCTTAAAAAATAGAACAAATAGGATAGCAGGACAGTAAAACTAAGAATCTATGGAAAATAATAACCAAAAATAAAAATAAAGAATAAGCAGCACCAACAAAAATACTAGATACAAAGTTTTTTTTTTTTTTTTTTTGCTGTACGCGGGCCTCTCACTGTTGTGGCCCCTCCCGTTGCGGAGCACAGGCTCCGGACGCGCAGGCCCAGCAGCCATGGCTCACGGGCCCAGCTGCTCCGCGGCATGTGGGATCCTCCCGGACAGGGGCACGAACCCGCGTCCCCTGCATCGGCAGGCGGACTCTCAACCACTGCGCCACCAGGGAAGCCCTGATACAAAGTTTTTTAAAAAAATTGTTTTACATATTGAACAAGCTCTAATCTTAAATTTACCAATAGAAGCGACTCAGTAAAACTGCAGTATAGTTTGAATTTAATATTTAATATTCACAGATACTTGTATATGTGTGTGAGTGTGGGTCTGTGCTTGTGTGTGTGAGCTTTGTGTGGGTGTGTTTAAGTGTGCATTGAACCTTTAATGTGCATCGAACCCTTTATGTGGGGTGTGTGTGTGTAAAGGGATTATAAGGGGTCACCCACCATCCTGCCATATGACTCAAATGGGCTTCAGTGGGAAAAAGGGGGGAACCCGTGGAGGACTGAAATTGTCTGTTTCCACGTGGTTTTCAGGATAAATACAGGGCTTTCAGCTGGGAACCAAGTGAATTAGGTCAGGTGACTTCTGGAAGGTGATGTGAGAAACCGGTCTCCACCTTGCTTTTTCCCTCAGCTTTGCAGTGCTGTTAGGGAAGAAGGCATTTCTTAGCAGGAAGGAGGTGCTCTTCGTTACAGACCAGCAGGACCGCACTGCTCTGGGCACCTGGGAAGAAGCCTCGATGGGAACATGTTTCCTAGTCGTAGTGGCTCTTTCTTCAGTGGCTAAATTCACAGAAAGTGGAAACAAAGGAAAGTAACATTTGCTTTGTTGAACATTCAGTACAGAACGTCGAGGAGCTTCTCTTTCATTGACAGTGACATTGACTGTCTCTTTAGTTACTCATCATTCAGTCATGTCAGCGGTTCTGCCCGTTCTGGCGCAGCATCTCTCCAGCCCCCGTGCACTTTCTGTCTCAGTCTGGGACCAGCAGATTTTCTCCCCCCACCCTCGCCCCCTAGTGTTGCTTTTGCTAATAACACTTAACTTGCCTCGTGTCTCCTTGAGATCATGAAATGCTTTTTATGAAGCATAGGCACTGGGATTTAGTTCCTTCTTCAATATTTACCAGTATTAATCATTCTTGTGCATGTTTATTGGATCGCGCTTACTTAAGTTGAAAGAGATTAAAAGTGACGCTATTATTTGTCATCAAGTTGGTTTAGACCTTGAGGAGAAAGTGATCTGCTTTGATTAATGAGGTAACGAGAAAGTGATCTACTTCGGATATAGTCTTATCGATATAAAGAAATAAGGTAGTTAGAAAATTTAGCTGTTTTACTGGGATGCAGCCATTTTCAATACATATTTTTATTAATAGTTCTTTAAAAATATATATATTTCCTATAATTTAAACAAAAAGAAACTGCATTGTCCAATCAGGTAGATATTAGCCACAGACACTACTGAGCGCTTGTGATGTGATGAGTCCAAACTGTGAGATGCAGTAAGTGTAAAATACGCAATGGATTTCAAAAATTTTTCGTAAAACATACAATACCTCTAACACTTTTATATTGATTGCCTGTAGAGATGATACTTTTGATGTATTAGGTTAAATAATATATATTATTAAGGTAAATTTCACCGGTTTCTTTTTTTGTTTAATGTGACTATTACAAATTTAAAATCATATGTGGCGCCCATGTGTGGCTCGCATATTTCTCTTAGAGGGAAATATTTTTGAAGAATAAATAAAATAAGTAATATAAAATTAAGATAAAACAAGTAAAAAATAAAAAGGTGCCACTTTCTCATCTTCCACCAACCCCAGTCCCTCTCCTGAGAGTGAAGACATTTCTTGGCGTTAAAAAATACACATGCGTACATATAAACTGTTTTCTAACACCAAATGAAAGCAAAATCCATGTGGAGTTTTGCAACTTGCCTTTTTCATGTAAGAATATATAATGGAAATCTTTCCATAATTATACACTTTTTTAATTTTTTTCACTTCAGTGTGTAATGAAACCAGCAGACTTGCCAAAGAGTGCCATTTAGTGCTTTCTGGCATCGCCTCGAATGGCTGTTGGTGGTGAATTCTACTCCAAGTTTCTACTGCTTGACTCCTAGGGCCTTTCAGAGGCCTGACCTGGTCCTGTGTTCATCTTCCTCTGCTGTGGTCCCAAAGGATCCAGCTTCCCTACCATCGTCCCCTTCAGAGCAGTCCTATCTATGATGCCTTCGATTAGCCCTGGTTGTATGTGGAGAACGTTCCCTGTGAATTTTCCTGTTCTGCTCTGAGTACAGCTCAAAGAGCTTTTGTATTTAAAGACTCTGCTTCTCAAGGCCCCTAGCGTAATGAAGCTTAAGACACCTTTGCATAGAAACCATTGGGTTAATAGTTCCAAATGTCAAACCTATAGTCAACCATTATATCAGCCAATCATATAACTGACCCCTGGTTAAGGGGATTTGTATCTAAATATTTACTAACATCCTTAAAGAGAGTCTTTGGATTCAGAAACATCAGGTAAAAATGAGGGTGAGGTGAAGGGGTTTTACTGAAAACAGCAAGATTACATGAAAGCCTGCTAACTGAACGTTGAGACACCATCTCTCTTCTCATGCTTGGCTCCCAGTATTTTGGATCCAGATGTGTAGGCTCAAAGCAGAGAGATTGGAGGATCCCTGTCTGAGGAATTGTGTATAATTTTTTTTAAGGAGGGGGTTACTCAAAGTAAAGAATGGCTTCCGCCATGAGCCCTAAGAATGAACAAGTCTACCACATCCTGGGTGAATCCTAATTCAGGACTGAGCACATTAAATTGAGATGATTCTGGTGTGGTGCTTAATTTGTATAGCTAAAAAAAATCATTTACCCTAAAGAGGTAAATTATATCATTTTATGAAATGTTACTTTTTTATCAGCTTGTCTCCCCATGGAGAAGTTTCCTATGAACTAGCTCTTCCCTGTCTATGACAGAGGTTGGAGATTTGAGTTGGTGGCTTGTTTGACTCATATTGTCTAATTGAATGCAGGTTTTCTCTTGGATTAAGCGTGTTAGAGTGCTTGCTTTGGTCCCCAAGGGAAATATTCAAGGACATTAAGTAATAAAACTTAACATAGGAGCAATTAAAATATGGAATATAATTTATGAAATATTGGAAACCAAGTTGAATGTTTATTATTGCAAACATTAATAAAAAGTTAATTGTGCCCTTTAGCAATTAATTTATGCATAATTATCTCAAAGTATTACCAGGCATTCTGAACTAATTATAATTATATAGAGGTATTAAAAAGAAAACTCCAAAGTATCTACAGAATAGCTCCATAAAAGTCTGTATGCTTAGCTGATGTGGAAGCCCCCAGCTATGTAAGTAATATTAAATGAGTTAAGACTGTACTCCAATTACTCTATAAGAGTTGATCATTTAAAATTAGCATGCTGTGGTTGGGTACATTTAAGGAGCTTTAAAATCATCAAGAGGCATTCAAAACAGTTACTGTCTATTGTACCTTTTATTTAATCACAGCCGCATTCTTGTATGTTAGAACGCTTGCATTTAGTTCAATAGGTATTAAATTAATGCACTGGAAGAATGTAAATCTATGAAATATTGCCTTCCTAGCTGCATTTCTTTTTTCAGGCTTCCACCCCTTAAAAATAAAAATAAGGCAGCTACTGTCAGTTGAATTTGTTATATTACAAGTAATAATACCTTCTACTGAGAACCTGCCAGGTGTCATGTATTTTGCATATAGCAATAGTTAACTCTTATGAGGCTCTTAGATCATGCTAGGCTCTGTTCCAAACATCACACACACACACACACACACACACTCCCTCTCTCTATATCTATATCTATATCTATATATACACACACACATACACACACACATAGATATACAGTGTTTATATTATATTTCTATGTTATATAATATATAGTATATATTTTATATGCCTTATATATTATAATGTATACATTATATGTTTGTTTAATATATTAGTTTGGTACTCTAAGTTTGGTACTTTCCATATATACAAATCTTGGGGTGGCCAGAAAGTTCGTTCGGGTTTTTGGTAAGATGTTACAGAAAATCCCGAACGAACTTTTTGGCCAACACAATATTCACTTACTCTTCATAAGAAACATATCTGCTATTATTATTATTTTGAAAAAACTGAGGTCCAGGGGACTTAAATGACTTGCCGAATTGTAACATTACAAAGTATTAGAGCAAGAATTTGGACCCAGGGAGCGCAGCTCCGTCAATGGTGCTCCCTGACCACTAGCCCACATTGACTGTTTGGAGCCATATATTAGCTCTCTGCTTCTTCCCAGAGTTGTGACATTGGACAAGTTATTTAACTCGCTTGTGAAATGGAGGGTGATAGCTGAACCATCTGATCGGGATGTCAACAACATCAAATGAGTTAGCACAGTTGCTGGCATATGGTCCACATGTCCAGGAAATGCAAGCTTTTGTTACCACCATCTATTATTGCAATTCTCCAGGTTAGAAACTACTACCCAAATTTCATAACAGAAGAGCAAGCTAATGTCCTCAAAGTTAAGTGTATTGCCAAAGGCTCATTTGAGAGCAAGCGTTCTAACTGAATGTATCTCATTCCAAAATTCTACATTCTGTCCATTCTAACAGAGATACTTTAGCAATGATGGCAGGTCTAAAACTGACGACTACCTTTTCAAGGTGGCTACATTTGGTTATACTTGTTGGGGGTGAGTGTGTATGGTGTTTACTGACCTAAGACTAATTACTTCTCTTGCTGCTACTTCTCCAACCAGCTGATGTTCAGCCCCTTACTTTCCCATTTAAGAAGCCAGTGAATGTGGTCAAGAAACTCCAGTTTAGTGAACACTATTTTTTTCCCCAGGACTGAATTGTGCTAGAATTGGGGTGGTGTGGCAGAAGATGGGCATGAAGACTATGAGGAGGACAAAGGGCCCCCCTCCCAGGATTCAAATCTTTTTCTTGACTCACTGTGGAGACATTTTTATTTTCTGATAAAATAGCCTAAATATTTATTTAATGCCTCAAATGTTTATTTTTCCCCCCTTAAGTTGCCTTTCTGAGGTAGCCTTGAGCTGATTTTTTTCCTCTTCAATATTGTACTATCCTTTTCCAGATTATTAGGTAAAAGTGTGCCCTTTCCTTTATTTTAGTGTTATTTTTTTCTTAGTTCTTTAAAGGGTACGCTGGTGACTGACATTGTTGCCTTTCTCTAGAAAAGAGCTTCAGTGGTAGATATTTTAGTATATGTTAATATTTGATCTGATTTCAGGCTTGCAAAAAAAGTTATAAAAATGATGCAAGGATCTACTGTAGCCAAACTCACTAATTGTTAACATTTTATTCCATTTGCCTTATCCCCCCTCCCTCTCCCTCTCTCTGCACACACACAGAGACAAAACAGCACATATACACACTCGTATTTTTTCCTTCATTTGACCATTTAGCAGTTAATTTATAAAGACTTCGGTAAGTTAACATAGTATGTAGGCAAACTGGGTCAGTTATCTGAAATAGACCATATGTGGTAATGAATTGATGAAGAAAATAAATTTACCCAAAGCTAACACATTATCCAAGGTCCCTACATACAAATAAACATGTACAATCCATTTATGCCAATATGCAGTGGTATTACATGCAATTGAAAGACATTGTCCAATTTGTTTAGGAATTTCGGCAGGTCAGGATTTTAGAATATTAGTATATTTTTAGTCCACAGGTGGACTAAAAAAAAGTAAGACAGGAAAGGATGGACAGAGGCAGGAGAAACCCTCCAATACCTGCCAGAGTCTAAAGCTGACAACTTTGAGAAAAAGAACCGAATTCCTTTGGTTTTAAATACTGATATCTTCTGTTAGATTATTTTTATTTGCTCATTTATATGTATGTTTAAGTAAAGTTATAGAACACAATGTCTGTTTTTTATTTATTAAGTGGTCCTGCAGTGCCTGTACGGATTATAGAATCTGGCCACTCCTAGAACATAAAGGGTGTTAAAAGTCATTTCATCAAATTTCTTAGTTTACAGATGAAAAAAATCGAGACCTAGAAGTAATAATTAGTTGTAGAGTGCTAGGCACTAGAATTCTCATTGTTGACTCCTGATCTGGTGTTGAGATGACCTTGTTTCTTGAAGGCATTCTGCTTGATACAACTGGGGATTTGAAAAGAAGCATTAGGCTGAATTTATGGTAGTGGAATATTCTTTCGGGTACCTGTTTTAAATTGTGTGTGTCCTTTCCTCTTTGCTGTAATGGGCTCTCTACTGGGGTAAAGAGGCACAGGTGAGACCATTGTGATGGATTCTTAATATCATTATTAATTACATTGTTCCCACTTTCTGTAGTTTATTGTCTGATGCTGAGGGAAAATAGACTCTTGATTGCCCGTTCCTTTTGATGAAAAGCTGTATCCCTTGCACCCATCCTAGAGAATCCTAATGAATTTCTCTGAAGAGACATAGTTCATCTCAACTTCTACTGTTATCTTCACTTTGGGAAAGCCTCCAATGTAATCTTGATTATTCTTTGAAATATCATTTGGCTTATGGCCATAGAGCTCAGGAATCCTTTTAGAGCCCAAGGCACTGGAGTTTCCATAAGTCTCAATGGTACACACTTTATCTTTGGGACTGTACCAGAAAATCCATTTAAAAACAATCTTCTTTACAAGCAGCATTGCTTCCATCATTTGCCTTACACCTGATTTTTTGGGGAAATTGAGAACCTATAAAAGAGGACCTAGATGTAGTATATATCTCTTCTACTTTTCCAGTTGGATGAGACTTTTATAAACGCCTGAGCACCACTACCAATAAGGATTTGTCATCTGTTGTCAAAATAGTCATACATAATTTTTATTTTGAACTCAAGCCTTAGATTTCCTTATGTGTTTGTTTTGTCTTTTTTTTTTTGGCCCCCCTGGCTTAATGTTTTAAGCTCTGTAACTATGATAATATATCTTTGACTCCCATTTATAAATCCATCAATAACATTGCAGTCCAGTTATGCAAAAGAAATCATTAGTCAATGCCTGTATATTAATCATTCAAAAACAATAAACATAAAATTGAGGGCAGAACACTAGTTGCCTCGAAGTACTGAATAAGCAAATTCTTCTGGGAGTTTTATCATCAGGATTTACAATTATTTTTCCTAATGAAATTGAGCTGTGTCTGTTAGAATTAAAGTGCAGATCACCTTTCCTGAGTCCTGTAACCATGAAAATATATTCTTGAAGAGAATATAAGGATCAGAAACCTCATATATTTAGGGGTTTTTGCACCTTTTTATATATTCATAAAATAGAATATATAATCTTTGTAAATACAATGATTGCCCAGATACTACTGATTTATCTGAATTGATTTCTGTCTTGGAATTTCTGATGAATGAATAAGTGCCGTAAATCACACAGTCAATAAATTGACTTGAATAAAAACACCTGTAAACAAATGTCAAGGAGTAAAGGTGTGTAGCATCAGTATAAATCATACTAGATAGAATTTCACTAAAATAAAAAGTGTCTTAATGTTCTAGAATATACCTTTCTTTTAATATACAATGTCATCCTATTTATAGAACCACAAGTATGGTCAAAATTCTTGGATTGCAAGCAACAGAAACCAAACTAAGCATAGATTAGGCCAAAAATTAAAAAAAAAAACTTTATATAGTTGGTGAGTCCAGGATGGTAAGATGGGTAGATTGGATTTCAGGACAACAGGGTCTAGGAGTTCAGACCTTGATGTCTTTTTCTCTCTTTGTGCATCACTGAGCTCTGCTTTTATGTTCTTATCTTCATCCTTGCGGCTTTCTCCGCTGGCTCCAGCAGGCTCCAGGCTCATGCTCATTGATTTCAGGAAAGATATAGAGAAGCATCCTTCTCTAGAATCTGGCACAATCTCAGGAATGTTCCAGTTGGCCCTGTTTGGTCACATGCCTACCCATGAGGCTAATAAATGTAGACTGGAAGATGAGAACACATAATGGATTAAGTCCAAATCAAAGGTGATGCTCTTGCCAGAGAGCAGAAAGGCATTGTGATTGACAATCCCACCTGAATCACATGGGATATAGAATGGGCCTTGTCCAGTTGAAAGAGGGGTGCTGGATAGAAAATTAAAATAGATGTCCATTACATCCTGTCGTGACTTTTATAAAAACTGTGTAATAGTTGCTACCTTGTCTGCTACTGACATTCTCGTTCTAAGCAACGTGCCATTAGAATGAGTCACCCATTGTTGAAGCAACTTGAGTGAGGCTTGGGTGGGGCTCTTCCTTATAACTGTGTAGAACACCCAGAACACCAGGGTTTCTCTTCTGCATAGCAGTGTCACTCACGTGTAACGTCTCTTCTTTCCATTTCTTCAGAATTCCTGTTTTTAGGGCATATGAATGTGGGGAGTAGATTGTACCCATCATCTCTTATACTCATCCTCTTATAAAGGTTTCTAAATGACCCTTCAAAAGAGTTAAAAATTTCTTTTAAATTGAAACTTGGTAGTCAGAAGTTCAGAGATGTTTGATTGGCTTAAGGCTACATCTTTCCATTTTTCTTCTTGTCTTTCTGGAGAGATCCTCTAGTTCTTCAATTTTCCAACAAATACGAATGCTCGTATGAGTCAACCAATAAAAAAAGGCAGACTGGTTGGCTACAAGAGCACTGGGATGTGAGTCAGAGATTCTGGATTTCCATCCTATGTCTGTCTGTTAGGAGCAGAACTTTAGTCATTTTTTATAAGGTCTATGAGTCTGTGATTTCTCATTTGTCAAAGTAAGGGCATAATTTATTTCATCAGCACCTCATATATCCCATGCATGTGGTAGAGGTGGAGTACAGTTAGGAAAGGAAAACAAAATGGAAGAGGCCTCTGCTTTCATACAACCTTTTTTTCTAGGGTGAGGGAGACTAGCAATGAATAGTTAGACAAGTAAGCAAACAAATAAGGGAATTTAAGCAGAGCTAAGTGCTGTGAAGAAAAACACAGCAGAGCAATGAGAGGGCACATGATTGGTGAGGGCGTGGTGAGGACTACTTATGCAGGGTAATGAAAGAAGGTCTCTTTAAAGGGGCATAAATAGAACCTCATACCTCAGTGATGAGAGTAAGTTAGCCTCATGAATATTTAGGAAGAGTGCATTCCAGGCAGAGGAAAAGAAAGGGTAAAAGTGCTGAATTGGGAGTAAGCTGGGCCTATTTGAAGACTATTAAGCAGGTCCATGTGTCTCGTCCATAATGAGGAAAGAGAAGAGAGAGAGCTGAGTTCAGGAGTAGTGACGGGGGCCACCATGGGATGAAAGGACCCCCTGGATGGTTTTAGGAACGGGGAGGATATAATCCAATTTTTGTTTTTAAAACTTCTTTTGAGATGGCTTGTCGGGAGGCAAAAAAATGGAAGTGATGAGTCAGGTTAATGGCTTATGGTAATAATTGAGGCAAAATGTGTTGGTGGCTTGAAATAGGCTATTTGAAATGAAGGTAGTGGTGAGTTTTGTTTAGTGGTAGGTTTTATTTAGGCAACATCATAGACAGGACCTACAAATGGATTGAATATGAGGAGTGAGGAGAGAGATGACTGATTTCCAGTCTACCGAAGTATGTGATAGTTAAATTAAATGATATGACTAGGGTATGAATAATTAAAAATTAGTCTTCTAGATATAAAGTGCTGTGGTCCTATGATGACTTTGAACTTATGATGAGCCCTGGGCAAGTGAAGGCAGGACCACCCCTGCTCTGCTTCCCCCAGGACACTCGGGAAACTGTGACATGCCACAGAAACTCAGGAGCCCAGCGCTCTTCCACACCTTGAGTCCAGTAACATCGTAGAAGTTTTTTGTTTTGTTTTGTTTTGTTTTGTTTGCGGTACGTAGGCCTCTCACTGTTGTGGCCTCTCCCGTTCCGGAGCACAGGCTCAGCGGCCATGGCTCACGGGCCCAGCTGCTCCGTGGCATGTGGGATCTTCCCGGACCGGGGCACGAACCCGTGTCCCATGCATTGGCGGGCGGACTCTCAACCACTGCGCCACCAGGGAAGCCTCGTAGAAGTTTTTTGACACACTACAACGGATGTGCAAATGTCAGAGATTCTTTTTGACTTAACTGCCAGATATTTTTATCCCCTTCTATGATTTCTTTTCCCAAATTTTGTAGGCAGACATGAGTTTGGCAGTTGCTATAGAAATGGAAAAATTATAAGACATGCTGAACTACTCAATAACTAGATCTAGCTTTGAAATGTATTTTTTTCTACCTTCTTTCCTCCTAATTAATTACAGCTTTGAACATTTGGGTAGCAGATAAATTGATAGGAGGTTTTGCCCCCCTCTGGCTGAAATGATCATAATATAGTGAGTAGTTCTTCAAGTTGGGTGACCCCAGACTGTGATAAATAGAACTTTGTGAAACAGTAGAAGTACTTCAAGTGACAGTGTTTGAGGCTCTGACAGTGGCATGATGCCAGTGGAGATAGCTAATAACAAGGGTTTCTGTTGGACAGAAAACATATGAAAGTAGCTTTAAAAAGTCATTAGAATTCAGTGTTCAAGGTAATCTTAAGCAATGTTGATTTACCTGATGTTGTTTGCAATTAAGTCTTTGTGACCAGGAAATTCAGGTATGGGTGAGAAAAAGGGAAGAAAGGGTCTTTGGAATTATTAAAAATATTTAGGTGTATGTATCATTGTGTACCTCACCTTTTCCATCTCCCTGTCAACGTGGAAGTCCCAGAAGGGAACACATGAAAGCAATCATTGTGAGATGATTAGCAAAGAGAGAGAGATGGACCCACCACTCAGTTTCTCCCTTTCAGAATTTATTGTGCAAGGACAAATCAGAGTCGAGGTTTTCAGGGGTACAAAAAACGCCTTGTCGGTGAGGTGGACTCTCCAGTTGGGTCCAAAAAAAGAGATAGAAACAGTAGTACCAAATTAAGGCATGGGCACTGGTGCAGAGCGTCATCACAGCCCACTCACGCTGGGTGTTGCTTGTGTCTCTACGTGTGTCAGTCTAAGGAGTATAAAGCCATACTGTGGTTTTGGTCCCATGTCCTTGCTTGCTCTTGGAGTAAGACCCCTTGTCATGAGTTTATTGGCATTTTAAATTACCGTTTCAGATATTTCTTTATGTCTTTTGTCCTGTTTTCTATCATTTTTTAAATCATTGGTGTAATAGAAGTTATATCTTTCCTGTTTTTGTACATGCCATGTAGTTTTATAGTGTCTTTTTCATGTAGATATTTTTAGCTTGTACAAAGTCAAAGCATTCAATCTTTCATGATTGCAAGCTTTGGTGTCATATTTAGGAAGTCTGCTCCTGACCGAAGAGTCTAAAAATGTTCACATCATTTCTGTCTAGGCCAGTTTTTTCTTTTTTACAAAAACACTTTATTATTTTTGCTGTCTTATCATTCCATGATTGATTGTAATACAAGGTGAGAGATACAAAATCAAGTTTATATATTTTTTTAAATGATTAACCTTATGAGACCAGGGACTCTATCCATCCCCCCCATCTTGATACAGTATGTAGTGCACAGTAGGCTCTGAATAATTATTGAACAAATGAATGAATAAGCTACATCTAGAACCTCATGGCTCCCTATGGTATGTGTAAGTCACAAACTCAAAGGTTAATAATATTCTGATAACTGCCTATTAAATTAGAGAACTGAGTTACAAGGGCCCTATAGTACTCAATAAGAAAAGAGGAATCTTAAATCTAGGCTCTAGAAAGTTTTTGGACATTATGTAGACAATTTTAAAGACACAGTACACTGATTAATTCTAATCACGTGAGAGATGGCATGGTGAAAGCTTTTGACTGAAAAAAATTCAGGTTTGAATTCTAATCTTTGAAGTCCTTGTTTTTTAATCTGGATTTTGTTACTAATCTAGACTCAGTTTTTCTTTTTTTTTTCTGCTTTGTCCTCACACGTCCTTTCCTCTGAGCACACATGGAGAGAGCGAGCGAGCTCTGGTGTCTTTTCTTCTAAGGATACTAATCCCATTGTATCAGGTCCCCACCAACATGACCTCATTTAACCTTAACTATTTCCTTACTTCAGATGCAGCCACTGGGGGTTAGGGCTGCATATACGAATTGGGGAGGACACCTATATTGAGTCCATAACATTTCAACCTGGTCCCCCCCCCAAATTCATGCCCTTCTCACATGCAGAATACATTCATTCCATCCCAACAGCTCCAAACGTTTTCATTCATTTCAGCATCAATTCTAAAGTCTAAAGTTCAGAGTATCATCTCAATATAAAATAAATCAGGTATGGGTGAGACTCAAGGTATGATACCATCCTGAGGTAAAATTCCAATCTAACTGTGAACCTGTGAAACCAGACAAGTTACGTGTTTCCAAAATTCAATGGTGAGATATTGTCCTTCCACAGGGGAGAAATTGGGAAAAAGAAATAAAACCTATCAAGGTAGATTACCATCAGATTGTAAGGCTCTCAAGAATAATCTTCTTTGATTTGATGCTCTGTGCTTCAGACCCCTCCGTCTTTAATGTGGGACTAAAACTGCTTACTTTCCAGGGACAGTGTAGGAATTGCAGTGTAGCGTACACAAAGCATCTAGCATGGTGCCTGTGAGAACAGTTGTTGTATTAATTCTAGTTGTCCTTTTCAGCCCTCCTCTAAGCATCCTTCTAGAGTTCTCAGAATTTGAGAGATCTGTCAGTACATGTTAGCATGACAGTCTTTAAAGTGTGTGTTCCTTATGTAAACTTTGACATGTGAGTCATTTCCTAGTATGAGTATGTGCTGTTCTCTGTCATTGTGGACTGAGTGTAAAGAGGCAGATTGAACGGTTTTGTGTGTGTGTGTTCAGTGTAGAGTATTTTAAATTAATAAAAAAGAGGCAGGTTGAATGAAATGCAGACTGCAAAGTTTCAGGTGATTTGCAATTAAATAGGTTGTTGTCCAAACGATCACACAGTTAATGTAGTTACGACAAATCCTGTACCAAGTCACCTTGCTACGGACACGTGTGTCTGATGCTCTAATTAAATAAATGCCTGTTTTCATCCAATAGAACATCCAGCAGTGTTTAAATCGGGCTTTTGAATTGCCCTTTCAATGAGTCATTCGTATGTTCACGTGCTCACATAAAATAAACTAGATGCTCATACACTCTTCAGTTGCAGGGAAAATGCCAACCGAATTGCTGAATGATCTGAAATATAACAAAAAATCTAAAGAAACTAATCATGTGTCTAGTGGACAGCTGTGGCACAGTCACTGTTGAGAGCTTGTGCCAAAGGAATAAATTATGCACTAAAGGTATTTCTCCTGTTCCACTCCCTGGACAGAAGGACCCGTTTATATTATCCTGTACAAAGCATACTGTGACTGGGAACAAACAGTATTCTTACATACGTTCCCAAAAAGGCTCAGCATGGTTCTTTTTTCATACAATAGAATTCTCTCGAGCAAACTAATGAAATACGATGAAAAGAAAAGAATATCATCAGGAGTACAAATTATGCTAACTGAATTTCTGTCACTCTGATTGCTGTAGATGGCAAACGTTAAACTTTCCAAAGGAAACTTGACAAGATTAAATGCTACCAGAAATAACTTAGGCAAACCAAGCTGGGTTTCTGCACATCTTACAAAAGCATCCACTCCCAAGCAAAATGTTGAGCCAGTCTGGTTTCCATATTCTGGAACATCTTCCTCCCTTTTCAACAATGTGTCCTTTTCTTACAAATGCTTAGAACCCTCTTCTGTCAGGCACTTTGCCTAAGAGTGCTAATCTATTGTTCTATTGCTTGAAAATGAACTTTTCCACTGAGAGCTGCATGACTTCGCCTTACTTTTTTTTTTTAAATGAGAACATCTTTTTCAATAAAGACTACATTCTCAATGACTAGAATGCTGATAATGAAAAAAATATTCATAAACATTTTTCATTATTCTTTATTCTCTTTGGAATAAAAATAATAGTTGACAATTCTAAAAATATATTAATTTGATTAGAAACATTTATTCCCTAGTAACGAGCATTATTTTGTTTTTCTGACAACCCTAAGTGAGTTTATGTCATGTGTTACATAATAAATACATGGGAAAAAAACAGATTGACAAATGTCATGTATTTATTTTTTAAGATTGAATATTAATTCAGGGTTATCAGAAAAACAAAACAATGTAGAGTTTTCTTTACATTCAAAGTATCTGTTTCATCAGGGTTGACTTTTCAGTCTCAAGTTTAAGTTTTTTCAACTGAATTATATGCAGGTAATAATTGTACATAACTGAGAAAACACTTAAATAATATGGGTTAATAGTCTTCATAGGATGAGATCATATTCTGTAGTATGTTGGCAGTAGCTTAGGACTAACGTTCAGGTACAGACTTTCTAAAAAGTGAATTTCACCTTCTATTTTTATATCTGTATCTCCTGCCATATGTAACACAGTGTGTTGCACATAATAGAACAGCCATCTGTTGAATGAATGAATGAATGAGAGAATGATCACAATAGACTTAAGCTCCTTTAACAGTCCTTGGTCCAAACTAACCATTAGAGCCCATTCTGTTACTCTGTCCTCTATCATATGATGAGTCCTCATTTGCCAGTGTAGACAAGCAAGGTCAAGTGCCAGTAGGTAATTTCATATCTTTTCATTCACAAAAGTGCTATAGAAACTGTTTCTTTAAAAGTTACTGTATTAGAGTTTTACCTAGAAGGACTGTATAAAACATTTTTTAAATGTTCATTCTGCTTTCTTGAGCCTAACCATCCATACCTAAAACAAACCTGAAAAATATGTAACATCCTTTGCTACAATATGGTGGGAATTGAACTATAATGAAGTGAATTCTCTTTCCCATTTGGAGTATGTCAGTAAAATGAGCAGAGAAGAACGGCTAATAATTGAGATTAAAAATGTGCTTGTCTAGGTGACTATGTGGGTTGGGCAGACATTGTCAGAAAAATTACTTTTGAGGCAAGGATTTTTCAACAGATAGATGAAAGTACCTTTAAACTGAATTATTGCTTCCTTTGTGGTTTTCTTGACTGTGGACTAAGAATAATGAGCTGTCCTTGGGTCCCCAAGTATAGGAGCAGAAGTGCTTGGTAGAGGGCTGGCACTGATGCTCCTGGTCCTGTCACAAGGTTGGTGAGATTTCCTAGCATTCAAATATAGATGGTGCCTTGTGGTCTCTATTATCTGAGTAACGTGGGAGTCCAGCAGCCCCAAGCAAGACTGTCTTTGTTGGTCTCTCTGGTCTCAGCTGCCTTCCCCACTCTTCTCTCTACCTGCTGTGACGAGCATGGCATGTCTTGCATCTTCGGTTTTGAAGGGAAGCAGGAACTTCCAGGCTGAGGTGAGCTCTCCTGCAGGTCAGTAGGTTCTCCAGAGCCCCGTAGCATCCTGCATCCCTGCTGCCACTGGAGCTATTTAGGATCTGTTATGTGACTGTTCACTCTGCCCAAATGGGTACCTTTCCTCATCTTTGACATACCCACTGAGATGCCAACTGAATACGCTGAAAAATGGGTTGTACACTTTCAAATGGCATTCTTCCTCTCATATACATCATTTACAAACAAAGGAACAAATAAAATGTCATCAGGTCTCCACACCTCCTCAACAGGCTGGTCCAAGCCTTGATACTTCACATGTATAGGGAAGCCTGGTGGTCTGAACCCTAGTGCCCACCAGGCCCCACAGACCTGCCTCTGTGGAAGTTTCTTTCATTCTCTCTCCCCCAGGCAGGTAACCTATTTGGGACAGGCAGGAAACACAGATGGACTGCTCAGTGTTAGGAGCGGGGAGTTAAATATAGGAGCTGAAGGTAACGTCCAGGTGTGATATTGTTGTTAACAAGAAATACATGTTTGGGGGCTTCCCTGGTGGCACAGTGGTTGAGAGTCTGCCTGCCGATGCAGGGGATGCGGGTTTGTGCCCCGGTCCGGGAGGATCCCACATGCCGCGGAGCGGCTGGGCCCGTGAGCCATGGCTGCTGAGCCTGTGCGTCCGGAGCCTGTGCTCCGCAACGGGAGAGGCCACGACAGTGAGAGGCCCGCATACCGCAAAAAAAAAAAAACAAAACAAAACCATGTTTGGTCTTTGCCCCAGGTTCTGGCACAGAGCTCTTAAAACCTTTGTTATTTCCTGAGTGATAGGGATGAGAGGAGCATCTTCTGTTATTCATAATAAGCCCCTTTCACCCAGACCTGAGTTTGTTAATGAGACGACTGGTGACAAGATGCTCCTGAGAGCTTCATGATGATGGCTGGTTCCCAGAGGAACCAACCATATGGTTAGATGGTTTGGACTTTCAGCCGCACCCTCCAACCACTGGGAAGGGAACAGGGGCAAAGGATTGAATTAATCACCAATGGTCAGTGATTTAATCAATCAAGCCTATATAATGAAACCTTCACAAAAACCCCAAATGAAGGGGTCTGGAAAGCTTCTGGGTCGCCGAATGCATCCATGGGCCAGGAGGGTAGCACACCCAACTCCAAGGGGACAGAAATCTTGCTCTGGGGATCCTTCTGGACCTCTTGATCTAGCTGTTCCTTTATATCCTTTATACTACCCTTTATAATAAATTGGTAAGGGTTAGAACAGTATCCAACCTGAGGAGGAGGTCATGGCAGACCATGATTTGTAGGCAAAGCAGACAGAAGTGTGGGTAACTTGGGAACTTAATACTTGTGATTGGCATCTGAAGGTTGGGGGGCAGTCTTGTGGGACTGAGCCTTCAACCTGTGGGATCTTCACTAAGTCCAGGTAGTTAGTGTAAGAATTAAATTATAGGACACCCAGTTGGTGTGTCCGGAGAATTAGAGAATTGATTGGTGTGGAAAACCCACACACTTGGCGTTATAAATGTTGTGAGTAGAGAAATAGTTGTCCCACCAGGCCATCTGAATTAATGTACATTTTTAAAGCATAGTCACTAAGAACACAGACCCTAGCTAGACCACTTAACCTCTATGAGCCTCCGTTTCCACAGCAGCAAAATAGAAATATTAGTACCACCAGGCTCATTGAGTTATGAAGAGGATTACGTGATTTAATATTTACAGATAATTTAGAAATTTCCTGGCCCGTAGTAAGAAGTAATGCTTAATTAAATTAATGAATAAAGTAGAAGGAAGCTTATTTTTTCCTGTCCTACTTCGTCCTCTGTTTTCTCTTTTTTTTTTTTTTTTTTGCCTCATGGATAATTCAGTTTCCTTCTTTTAAAAAAATATTTATTTATTTATTTGGCTGCACCAGGTCTTAGTTGTGGCACATGGCATCCTCGTTGTGGCACGCAGGATCTTTTAGTTGTGGGATCTAGTTCCCTGACCAGGGATCGAACCCGAGTCCACTGCATTGGGAGCTCGGAGTCTTAACAACTGGACCACCAGGGAAGTCCCGGTAATTCATTTTCTATTCCTATTTATACTTTTTATCATTAGCCCTTGATATTCAGCTGATATCTTTACATTATACTTCCCTTTGATTACCATGAAGGGCTAAATAATAGCAAAAAAAAAAAAACAAAGGAAACCAAAAAACAAAACATAATTTGCTATTGAAATATTCCTAATAAGGGTGCCACAGAAATGTTTATTCACTGAGTTGAGAACACCGCTGTTTATATATTATTTCTTCCTGATTTTTATTTTTCATTATAAACACAAAGAGGACCTTCATGCTATGAGAAAAGAATTAGCATGCGTTTCTTCTCTACTCTTGAAAATAGCTCGTTAGTATGACACTTATCTAAAGACAATCACGTATTCCATCTGCATCAGTGATTCTCAAGCAGGGCAATTCTGAACATCCTCCTTCCCGCAAAAGGCATGTTTGGCAGTGTCTGGAGACATTTTTTGGTTTGCAAAATTAGGGAGAAAATGCAACTGGTATCTAGTGGGTAGAGGCTAGGGATGCTGCTAAGCATCTTAAAATTCACAGGACAGTTTCCCATGACAAAGAATTATCCAGGGCTTCCCTGGTGGCGCAGTGGTTGAGAGTCCGCCTGCCAATGCAGGGGACACGGGTTCGTGCCCCGGTCCGGGAAGATCCCACGTGCCGCAGAGCGGCTGGGCGCATGACCCATGGCCACTAAGCCTGTGCGTCCGGAGCCTGTGCTCCGCAAGGGGAGAGGCCACAACAGTGAGAGGCCTGCATACTGCAAAAAAAAAAAAAAAAAAAAGAATTATCCATCCTAAAACGTCAGTAATACCAAGGTTGAGAAACTCTGATTTATATAAATCCATCATTGATAAAATTCCTATGCTCTCTCTTCCTGGGACCAGGACACCCCTTTTTCCCACCACTATATACTGTCTTCATCTCTTAAGACACTCAGCTTATAATAGAGAAAACAGAGAGCAAAAGGGTAACTGAGTCTTGGGATAATTTTGTGAAACTAATAATGCTCTGGGACACCATGGAAGCAGGCTGCCCTGTCTCAGGAATGACTCCGGAAGGAATCATTCATGAAGATTTTATAGATGACCTCTGACCACGTTAGTTCATTTCCAGTGTCCTTTCTATTCATCTAACATCATCATACAACTCAAATGTCACGATAAATAGTTATAAAATGATTACTGTTATAAATGATCAGTGTTATAAACAGTGTTTTGATGTTTGTCTTTTGAAAGTATTTATCTTCTTGACATTTCAGACAGTACATAGAGCATATCAAGTCAAGCCGGGCCCTCCAGCCACCCAAACATGTGTGTTCACATGATTTGAACCAAATGGGATCTCTGCTTACACGGCACACAGCAGATAAGAATCTACAGCTCAAGGTATCAGCTTGCACCTAACGGAAGGAAGAAGGCAGAACTGTAGAGCTAGATGAGAGTGTAACACTGACATCAAACTAGGCCATTAGCATTCTGAGAGTCAAAATTATAGGGAGTAAACACTCCCTATAAGTTCTGAATAGATTTATCCAGTTTTTTTTTTTTTTTTTGCGATACGCGGGCCTCTCACTGTTGTGGCCTCACCCATTGTGGACCACAGGCTCCGGACGCGCAGGCTCGGCGGCCATGGCTCACGGGCCCAGCCGCTCCGCGGCATGTGGGATCTTCCCGGACCGGGGCACGAACCCGCGTCCCCTGCATCGGCAGGCCGACTCTCAAGCACTGCGCCACCAGGGAAGCCCAGATTTATCCAGTTTTGATGGCTGTCTTTTGAAAGTATATTCTACATTGAACACTTGAATTACGTTCATGATCATTTTGATATATATATATATACACACACACCACATCTTCTTTATCCGTTCCTCTGTTGATGGACATTAGGTTGCTTGCATATCTTGGCTATTGTAAGTAGTGCTGCTGTGAACATTAGGGTGCATATATCTTTTGGAAATAGTGTTTTCATTTTTTCCAGATATATACCCAGGAGTGGAATTGCTGGGTCATATGGTAGTTCTATTTTTAGTTTTTTGAGGAACCTCCATACAGTTTTCCATGGTGGCTGCACCAATTTACATCCCCACAACAGTTTGTAAGGGTTCCCTTTTCTCCACACCCTCCCTAATATTTGTTATTTGTAGGCTTTTTGATGATAACCATTCTGACAGGTGTGAGGTGATACCTCATTGTGGTTTTGATTTGCATTTCTCTAATAATCAGTGATGTTGAGCATCTTTTCATGTGCCTGTATATCCTCTTTGGGAAAATGTCTGTTCAGGTCTGTTGCCCATTTTTTGCTTGGATTCTTTTTTTTTTTTTTTTTTTTGCGGTAGGCGGGCCTCTCACTGTTGTGGCCTCTCCCCTTGCAGAGCACAGGCTCCGGACGCGCAGGCTCAGCGGCCATGGCTCACGGGCCCAGCCGCTCCGCGGCATGTGGGATCCTCCCAGACCGGGGCACGAACCCGTGTCCCCTGCATCGGCAGGCGGACTCTCAACCACTGCGCCACCAGGGAAGCCCGGATTCTTTTTTGATATTGAGTTGTATGAGCTGTTTGTGTACTTAGCATATTAATTAACCCCTTGTGGGTCATATCATTTGCAAATATTTTCTCCCATTCTGTAGGTTGTCTTTTTTTTTTTTCTTTTGCGGTATGCGGGCCTCTCACTGCTGTGGCCTCTCCCGTTGCAGAGCACAGGCCCCGGATGCGCAGGTCCAGTGGCCATGGCTCACGGGCCCAGCCACTCTGCGGCATGTGGGATCTTCCCGGACCGGGGCACGAACCCGTTTCCCCTGCACTAGCAGGTGGACTCTCAACCACTGTGCCACCAGGGAAGCCCTAGGTTGTCTTTTTACTTTGCCAAAAGTTTTCCTTTGCTGTGTAAAAAGCTTTTAGGTTTAATTAGGTCCCATTTGTTTATCTTTGTTTTTATTTCTTTTGCTTAGGATACAGATCCAAAGAAATATTGCTGCAATTTATGTGAAACAGTGTTCTGCCTGTGTTCTCTTCTAGGATTTTTATGGTTTCAGATCTTATATTTAGGTTTTTAATCCATTTTGAGTCTATTTTTGTACATGGTGTGAGGAAATGTTCTATTCTCATTGATTTACATGTAGCTGTCCAGTTTTCCCAGCCCCACTTGTTGAAGAGACTGTCTTTTTTCCATTGTATATTCTCATCTCCTTTGTCATAGATTAATTGACCATAGGTGCATGCATTTATCTTTCAGCTCTCTGTTATGTTCCATTGATCTATCTGTCTATTTTTGTCTCAGTACCATGCTGTTATGATTACTGTAGCTTTATAGTATAGTTTGAAGTTTGGGAGAGTGATACCTCCAGCTTTTTTTTTCCTCAAGATTGCTTTGGCAGTTGGGGATCTTTTGCTGTTCCATGTGAATTTTAGGATTATTTGTTCTAGTTTGATGAAAAATGTCATGGGCATTTTGATAGACATTGCATTAAATCTGTAGATTGCTTTGGGTAGTATGGCCATTTTAACAATATTAATTCTTCCAATCCAAGAGCATGGGCTATCTTTCCATTTCTTTGTATCATCTTTAGTTTCCTTCATTAATGTTTTATAGTTTTCAGAGTATAGATCTTTCACCTCCTTGGTTAAGTTTATTCCTAGGTATTTTATTCTTTTAGATGCGATTTTAAGTGGGATTTTTAAAAACGTTTTCTGATAGTCCATTATTAGTATATAGAAACACAACATATTCCTGTATATTAATCTTGTATCCTACAACTTTGCAGAATTTATTTATTAGTTCTCATAGTTTTGGGGTGGAGACTTTAGGCAAATAGTGACAATTTTACCTCTTCCCTTCGAATTTGGATACCTTTTATTTGTTTTTCTTGTCTGATTGCTTTGGCTAGGACTTCAAATACTATGTGAAAAAGAAGTGGCGAGAGTGGACATCCTTGTCTTGATCCTGAATTTAGAAGAAAGGCTGTCAGCTTTTCACTGTTGAGTATGATGTTGGCTGTGCATTTGTCATAAATGGCCTTTATTATGTTGAGATATGTTCTCTCTATACCCACTTTGATGAGAGTCTGTTTATCATGAATGGATGTTAAATTTTGTCAGGTGCTTTTTCTGCCTCTATTGAGATTATTACGTTGTTTTTATCCCTCCTTTTATTAATGTAGTGTATCACGTTGATTGATTTGCGGATGTTGAACCGTCTTTATGTCCCTGGAATAATTCCAACTTGTTCATGGTGTATGATCCTTTTTATATGTTGTTGGATTGAGGATTTCTGCACCTGTGTTTATCAGAGATATTGACTTGTAATTTTCTTTCCTTTTTTTTTTTTTTTTGGTAGTGTCTTTGTCTCTTTTTTGTATCAGGGTAACGTGGCCTTGTAGAATGAATTTGGGAATATTCCACCCTCTTCAATTTTTTGGAATAGTTTAAGAAGGATACGTATTAGTTTTATATATATATATATATATATATATATATATATGTATATATATATATATATACATATATATATATATATATATGTATATATATACATACATATATGTATATGTTTGGTAGAATTCCCATGTGAAGCCATCTGGTCCTGGGCTTCTGTGTGCTAGAAGTTTTTTTTTTATTACAGATTCAATTTTGCTACTAGTGATTAGTCTGTTCAAATTGTCTGTTTCTTCTTGATTCAGTCTTGGCAGGTTTTATGTTTCTAGAAATTTGTTCACTTCATTTAGGATGTCCAATTTACTGGCATATAACTGTCATATTTTTGTGATTTTTTTTGTATCTCTGTAGTATTGATTGTTGTTTCTCCTTTTTAATTTCTTATTTTATTTATTTGGGTCCCCTCTCTTTTCTTCTTGGTGAGCCTGGATAAAGGTTTATCAATTTTCTTTATCTTTTCAAAAAACCAGTTCTTGGTTTCATTGACCTTTTCTGGTTTTTTGACTTTATTTCCTCTTTATCTTTATTATTTTCTTTCTTCTGCTGACTGTGGGCTTTGTTTGTTGTTCTTTTTCTAATTCTTTTAGGTGGTAGGTTAGGTTGTTTATTTGAGATTTTTCTTGTTCCTAGAGGAAGACCTGTATCACTATAAACTTTCCTCTTCTTAGAACTACTTTTGCTACATCCTATAGATTTTGAATTTTCATGTTTCCATTTATATTTGTCTTGAGGAATTTTCTGATTTCCTCTTTGATTTTGTAATTGACCCATTGGTTTTTTAGCAGTATTGAATATGTTGTTTAGTCTCCACATGTTTTTTTTCCTGTTTTTCTTTCCGAGATTGATTTCTAGTTTTATACCATTGCGGTCGGAATAAATGCTTGATATAATTTCTATCCTCTTAAGTCTTTTGAGGCTCATTGTGTGTCCTAGTATGTGATCTGTCCTGGAGAATGTTCCATTTGCACTTGAAAAGAATGTGTGTTCTTTTGTTTTTGCATATGATGTCCTATAGATATCTATTAAATTCAGCTGATCTACTGTGTCATTTAAAACCACTGTTGCCTTATTGATTTTCTGTCTGGATCTGTCCATTGATGTCAATGGCATGTTAAAGTCCTCTACTATTATTGTATTTTTGTCAATTTCTCCCTTTATTTCTTTTAGTATTTGCTTTATATATTTTGCTATTGGGTACATATATGTTAACAAGTGTAATATCCTCTTCTTGTATTGATCCCATTATCATTATATAATGGCCTTATCTGTCTTTTGTTATATAACCTTTGTTTTAAAGTCTATTTTGTCTGATGAACATTGCTGCCTCTGCTTTGGTGTTGCTTCTGTTTGCGTGAAAGCTCTTTTTCCTTGCTCTTGCTTTCAGTTTGAGTGTGTTTAGCCCTGAAGTAAGTCTCTTGCAGGCAGCATATTGAAAGGTCTTGTCTTTTTTATCCAATCAGCCACCCTATGTCTTTCGATTGGAGCATTTAGTACGTTGATATTTAAAGTAATTATTGATAAGCATGTATTTATTGCCATTTTATAACTTGTTTTCTGGTTATTTTTGTAGTTCTTCTCTGTTGATTTTCTTTTTCTTTTTCTTTTCTTCCCTTATGGTTTGATGATTTTCTTTGGTAGTATCCTTGGGTCCCTTTCTTTTTGGTTTTTGTGTATCTATTGTAGGTTTTTGATTTGTGGTTATCATGGGGTTCATGTATGTTGACCCATAATTATGTCTACTTGTTTTAAACTGATAGTCATTTAAGTTCATACACATTCTAAAAGATCTACATTTTTTTTAATCCTCTCCCCACCATTTTGTTGTTTTGATATAATATTTTATATCTTCAAGTTTATCACTTTATTGTTTCTTGTAGTTATAGTTGCTTTTACACTTTTTTGTCTTTTAATCTACACACTGGCTTATTTAAGTGATCTTCAGTTCTTACTACATATTTACCTTTCCTAATGGGATTTACACTTTGCTGTCGATTCTTATTTTTTCCATTTGGAGAAGACACTTCAACATTTATTTTAGGGTAGGTTTAGTAGTGATGAATTCTTTTAGTTTTTGCTTTTCTGGGAAGTCTTTATCTCTCCTTCTATTCTACATGATAATTTTGCTGGGTATAGTATCCCGGATGGCAAGTTTTTTCCTTTAAGCACTTTGAATATATCATTCCACTCCCTTCTGGTCTGCTAAGTTTCTGCAGAGAAACCAGCTGACAGCCTTATGAGAATTCCCTTGTGACTCTTTGTTTTTCTCTTGCTGCCTTTAGAATTCTCTATTAATATTTAACTTTTGCCATTTTAATTATGATATGTCTTGGTGTGGATCTGTTTGGGACCCTCTGTGCTTCCTCTACCTGGATATCTATTGCCTTCTTCAGGTTAGGGAAGTCTTCAGCCATAATTTCTTCAAATATATTTTTTTATCCCAGATTCTCTCTTCTCCTTCAGGAATCTCTATAATGCAAATGTTGGAATATTTAATGTTATCTCAGAGATATCTTAGATTGCTTTAATTTTTTAAATTAATTAATTTTATTTTTATTTTTGGCTGCATCAGGTCTTCATTGCTGCATGAGGTCTTTGTCTAGTTGTGGTGAGCGGGGGCTACCCTTTGTTGCGTGCATGGGCTTCTCATTGCAGTGGCTTCTCCTGTTGCAGAGCATGGGCTCTAGGCACATGGACTTCAGTAGTTGTGGCACGCAGGCTCAGTAGTTGTGGCTCACGGGCTCTAGAGAGCAGGCTCAGTAGTTGTGGTGCACAGGCTTAGTTGCTCCATGGCATATGGGATCTTCCCGGACCAGGGCTTGAACCCATGTCCCCTGCATTGGCAGGTGATTCTTAACCACTGCGCCACCAGGAAAGCCCTGCTTTAATTTTTTTTAACATCTTTATTGGAATATAATTGCTTTACAATGTTGTGTTAGTTTCTGCTGTATAAGAAAGTGAATCAGTTATACATATGCATAAATCCCCATATCCCCTCCCTCTTCCTGCTTTAATTTTTTTTAATTGTTTTTCTTCTGTTCTTGCTGGCTGATTTCCATTTTTCTATCTTCCAGATAGCTTGTGCATTATTCTATGTCACTTAGAGTCTGCTATTCATTCCCTCTAGTGTGTTTTTTATTTCAGCTATAGAATTATTTATTTTTGTTTTTGTTTTTAAATATTTTCTAGTTCCTTGTTAAAATGTTTGGTGTTTGGATCAATTCTTTTTCCTAATTCGGTTAATATTTTTATTACCAGTGCTTTGAATTCTTTGGTAAATTGTTTATTTCTGTTTTATTAATTTTTTCGGGAGTTTTCTTTCATTTGAGAGTAGTTCCTCTGCCTTCTAATTTTACTTAACTTTCTCTGCCTCTATGAATTCAGGCAAAACAGTTACTTATTGCTGTCTTGAAGAGGTATTCTTATGTGGGGGCGTCCCCGTGAAGACTGTCTATGCCCACTGCTTTTGGTGGGAAGGCTAGATTTGATGTGGATGCCAGTTACGTCTCTTCTCTGGGTTTGCTTTAGTTCTCATCTTGGTAGGAGGTGGAGCTGGAGATGGAGGGGCTAGAGCCAGCACCAGGCGTGAGGCTGGGCTTCCTCTCTGCTCAGTGGCTGTCATTGCCCTATTAGGGGTGGAGTCTGATCCCAGGTTCTGGAGGCAGTAGACCTGAGGGTTGGGCTTGAGCTGTCTCTGTTCCCTTTAAGTGTGTGTTTTTCTCTCTCCCCAGACCAGGATATCTGCTTCAGAGGAGGGGAAGGGCCTGTATGCATACAGAGGTCCAGCGTGCTCTGCTCAGCTCAGACACAGCCCACGTTCAAGTCTTTCCCTGGTCATGGGAGCCCAGATCCAATGCCACACTGTGGCATTCTCTGAGCGGGACCAGAGCCTTCGCTTGGCTTGAGCTGTAGTGCTTGGCAAGGCTGTCACAGGAAACCTGGTAGCTACTAGGGCAGACCTCTCTCTGTCCTGCCTCAGGTGCAAACCAGCATGGGTGGCCTTCTCACGAGCAGAGTCCGGCTTCTGCAGTCTTTCTGTCTGTCCCAGTGGTCCTCTAGTCAGCCAAGGGGGCTTGCCTTCTCTGTGTAGGACCCCAGGACTAGGGCGTCCAGTCTGTGTTTCCACCCACTCACTCCCCAGAGCCGGTTTCCGCTGATGCAATCTCCCTTTACTTCCACATCCACTCCCAGGGGCAGTGGTCCCGACCCTATTACTTTCCTTCCCTTCCTACCCAGTTATGAGTGGGTCTTTCTTCCAGCCTTGGCTGTGCAGGTCTGCCAGCTTCCGGTTAGTTTTCAGTGAGAACTGTTCCCCACGTAGATGGATTTTTGATGTGTTTGTGGGGGGAGGTGAGCTCCACATCCTCTTACTCCCCCATCTTGATCTCCGCCCTCAAGAAACTATTTTATAGGCAATAAATGTGTCACATTTTATTTAGTTTCATAAATGTTTCATTATTATATGTTTGTATAATTATTTGTTTTTGTAGTTTATCACTAATGTAATCCATTTTATTACAGCAAGCTCAGATTTTTAAAAAAGAAAACAAATCACTTGACAGAATACATATTGTCATGTTGTTTATTCAAGACTATTCTGAGACAGTCTCAGAAATGCGGGAGGGAAGTAGGATTGGGCAGAAGGTAGAAGGTTGGTCTTCAGTCTGACTCTAATCTACTTGCAAAGAAGAGCATCCACCAGCGTAAAACTTAGTGCATCTGCATGAATGGAAATCAATTGAATTGATTTTTGAGGGACTTTTTCCTATGCTGCCATTTAAAAACTCAATACCAGGTAATGTTCTAGGATAAGGTCATTACAAAGATCAACAGAACAAAATATAAAGTTTTACTTAATGCATGAAGATTACACATTTGCAAAAGCCTTTAATTGTACAAGTTTTCAGTGAAATTTGAAGTTTCAATTTAATGACAAATCTATAATATGCACGTAGGCATCGTGCTTTCCAGGACTAAGAAATCCATTCTTCCACTGATGTGTGAAGGATTTAAATGGCCATCAACTCTGAACACTAATAGATTTTCTCTTTTTCCCTCTTGAATCTGCAGCATGAATTGCTGTTGCCCAAAGGGTTCTGAGCAGTGTTTCCGAGCATATTTTAGAAATAAATATTAAACTTCTACTAAATCATAATGCTGAAGTGATAAAATGTCAGCAGTAATTATACCCACCAGATTATGACAATAGAACTTTCTTTATTTCATTAAAAATAAGAAACGTCAATAACAAAATTTGTATGCAGAAGTTTTTTTTTTTTTTTGACAGTTTTGGGGAAGACAATTTTTTTTTAATGTATATATTTTTAAATTATTTATTTATTTATTTATTTATGGCTGTGTTGGGTCTTCGTTTCTGTGCGAGGGCTTTCTCTAGTTGCGGCAAGCGGGGGCCACTCTTCATCGGGCCTCTCACTATCGTGGCCTCTCTTGTTGCGGAGCACAGGCTCCAGACGCGCAGGCTCAGTAATTGTGGCTCATGGGCCTAGTTGCTCCGTGGCATGTGGGGTCTTCCCAGACCAGGGCTCGAACCCATGTCCCCTGCATTGGCAGGCAGATTCTCAACCACTGCGCCGCCAGGGAAGCCCCTGTATACAGAAGTTTTTATTCTTTAAAAAGTATTTGCTTGCAAGTGGTAGTATTCTTTTAAAAGTCAGCTAAAGTGTTTGTGCTTATAACAATTTCAGGCTTATTACTAAGTTACTGTTAGGCACCACTGTTTTATGGTTTTTAAATTGGGTTTGTAAACATATAAACACAGGTGTGTGTGTATATGGGTATATGTGTATTCAGTCGATGAAAAAAACAAAAAGCATCACTTGACCATTACTGTGTAAAGTAGCAACATCAACTGAATATTAGGATGAATTCAAACAACCAGAAGACAGACTCTCGCATAAGGATATATGCATCATCTAAATCTAGATAAGATTCTTTTTTTTTTTTCAAATCTCCTTAGTATGACAGCTTTAGTCTTGTTTCTATATTTAACATGGGGGCATAGGAAACTCAAACCCTGGACCATCTGGCACAAAAGCCCATGTTTTGAAAATTGCATCCTTTTACCGACACATCAACTATTTTTTTGGCTGCACCATGTGGCATGAGGGATCTTAGTTCCATGACCAAAGATCGAACCCATGTCCCCTACAGTGGAAACTCGGAGTCTTACCCACTGGACTGCCAGGGGAGTCCCTCAGCTGCTTTTTTATGTACATTAAATTAGAGCAAAAGAGCCCTCACCTCTTTGTCCCAAAGATTGTTGCATGAAAGTAACCAAGATTTGAATAGTTAAGTAACCAAGATTTTAATAGTTAAATTTAAGCCTTGGCTTTCTCCAAGCGTGGAGTCATAAGCACTGCTAATAAGTGTTTAACGTGGCAGACAGCTCCTTTTGTCAATTGTGAGCTGCTTCACCTAAACCGCTCATTCCCTCTGAGACTATCCTCATATCTGCATGATGTTTAGCTTTATCTCTCAGCCAGGGCTTCTGACTTTCGACCTTCAAGTCATTTGCATTGATTTTGCCTCTTCTGCCAGTTTGCATAGGACTTTGGCCCTGGCTTTTGTCTTGATCAGTTCAGTAATGCCAACACCCTGTGATGTGATGCTGTCCGTTTCTTTGTTTATCTGGGAACATTTTTCTCTCATTGTCTCTAAAACTCATTATGAGGATTATGCTCACCCAGGCTTTTGGCAGGGGTTCCATGATATCCATTGGGTCATAGAACTTCCTTTCTGCAATTGATTCCCTGCAAGGTAGGCAAAAAATATTTATTTTTTCTTACTGCCCTTTCCTAAAATTCCAGGTGAAATGCTTTGTTTATCTGTTTTTCTCCAACTTAGTTAGATTTATGAACTCCACTCAAGCTCAATATACAATTTTAACTTGGTCAGTCCTCATTTTCCAGAATTTTATCAATCACTTGTCTTAGATGATTTTATAGCTTATTTGTTGTTGTCTCATTTAGACACCAACAAGTGCCTGGAAACACTTTACTAAAAGTAAAAACTTGTCATTGGTACTACCAGCATTCTTGGTAAATAAAAGTAGATATGCAGAATAATATAAAGTAGACAGTGGAATACTATACTAGCAGTGATTTTGTTTCTGAGATCTCAAATATAAACTAAAATATTTTCCTAAAAAGTAGGTATCAACAACTTAATATAGGAAAAAAACTTAATTGAGGTTGTTTATCAGAATGTTGTAGGCAAGTGTTCTAGCCTGGTGTTAGGATGTTAGTGTCCTTATCCTTTGAGAATTTCTAAATACATTGGTAGAAAGGTGTATATATATATAAACCTTATGAGACTCCAACACGAGTGTATATATATATATATATATATATATATATATATATATATATATATGTATGTGTGTGTATATATATACATGCATACATATATATATATTTATGATATTACTAGAAATGGAACATCTGAGGACATTTTATTTTAGAGTGGAAAAATTCTTTATCTTGATTGGTGTGGTTAATCACGTGTATACACTTATCAAAATGTATAAAATTATGCATTTTGTAAGATCCATGCATTTTGCTAATGGAAATTTTACCTTAGAAAAAATATTTTTAAAAATTAAAAAATAAATAGAAAAAGTAAAAAATATTTTTAAAAAGAAAAAATATTGGTAAAACATGTATACTAATGTATATTTATAAATTTAGTTTTATTTACTTTATTTATTTATTTTTAGCCATGTTGGGTCTTTGTTGCCACGCACAGGCTTTCTCTAGTTGCAGTGAGCGGGAGCTACTCTTCTTTGTGGTGCATGGGCTTCTCATTGTGGTGGCTTCTCTTGTTGTGGTGCGTGGGCTCTAGAGCGCAGGTTCACTAGTTGTGGCACATGGGCTTAGTTGCTCCGTGGCATGTGGGATCTTCCCAGACCAGGACTCAAACCCGTGTTCTCTGCATTGGCAGGCAATTCTTAACTACTTTGCCACCAGGGAAGTCCCACTAATGTATATTTAGACTTAAGTCTAAAAAATATCTCATGGTCTGTAAGGGGTAACTGAGATAGCTATTTAGTCATCTTACTTTCTTTTTCCTCACACTGATAAGCTATTTGAATGAGAATCTCCATCTTCATTTTCATTTCCCCTCCACACTTTCTCTTTCCCCTCTTGATATCTCACTAACATCCATGTGTTTATAACTGTCTCTGTGGTTGACAGCCTAATTATGGACCTTCAAATATGTCAGCATTTTAATCCTGGAACCTGTGTGAGTGTTACCTTACATGGCAAAAGGGACTTTGCAAATATATAATTAGGTAAAGGATCTTGAGGTAGGGAGATTGTCCTGAGTTATCTGGGTGGGCCCAATCTAAACACAAAGGTCTTTAAAAGGGAAAGGGGGAGATAGGAGAGTCAGAGTGAGAGACGACGTGACCACAGAGTCAGAGGTCAGAGTGATGCAGTTTCTGGCTTAAAGATGAAGGGGACCATGCGTCAAGTAAGGTAGGCAGCCTCTAGATGCAGGAAAAGGCAAGCAAACATGTTCTCCCCTGGGAGATTCTTCACTGCTTCCAGAAGGAACACAGCTCTGCGAATACCTTGATTTTAGCCCAGTGAGACCCATTTTATATTTCTTCTCTTTTGAATCATAAGGTAATTCTTTTGAGTTAAGTGACTGCATTTGGGGTAATTTGTTACAGCAGCAGCAATCCCAATCTAGTACATTGCCCTAAGCTTTAAAAATCCCTTCGTCCTTAAAAATCATGACAGTGAACTTTCCTACATTTCACCTTCACCTCTCTGTACCCTCTGTCTCCTTGTAAAATTTTTCTCTAAGAGAAGGATTTTTTTTAAAACCTCTAGAAATCTAACTGTGGATGATTTAATGTCACTGTAAACACAGCATTCCAAATCTTAATTTGTTATATTATTTCTCAAATTAGGACTTCTCCAGCTCTTCCTCTTTCTATAAATGGTGTGACTACTTCCCAGATATTACGGTCAGGACAATCAGCAAAGCACATGCCGCCTTCTCTCCTGATAATGGTTCCCTTGAGAATCATCCTGTGGGGTCATTCGTGGGGAGAGGAGTAATCTGTAGGAAAGGGCATTTGTCAGTATTAAATGAGGTAAAAAGAGAGGCATAGTCATCATTTAATAACTCCTAGCATTATTATTTTTTTGTGCACACATCCTAGTCCTTTTGCAGAATCCATTTCTAGAAGTAGCCTGTGCTAAATATGCAAATAACATGGAGATCTGGAAATTACCTAGTGATTTGCATTATTTTATAAAATGTTTGTATGAGTATGCCATAATTTTATTGCCAGATTATGTGTGCAAAATAAATTTGTATCTCCCCAAAGGATTTCAGAGATGGATTCTGTGTACTAAAGAATTTTCTTTCTTTTCTTCAGTAACATTTTAAAATAAATCATTCAAATGAGTCCCGATGCATAATATGTTTTTTTTTCTTTTTTTAGCTTTTTATGTCTTTTCCACAAACCATGCTTGGATAGATACTTCTAAAAGATTTTAACAGTTGAAAAGTACACAGAGCAAAATGGGAAAGAAGCATTCACCATCCTCCTCCGTGATGATGCCAGCTTAATGCTGGGGTATCTGAGGATTATTGTTAAAGAAAATAAAAGCTTCCAAAGCTGTTAATTAGACTTAACTTTCTTGTTTCTTCACTGATTTATTTATTTTTTTACTGAAGGTCATGCTCAAAGTCTTAGCCTACTGGCTGCTAATTTTAGTCTTTTATTGTAGCAAGAATACTTAACATTAAATCTCCCTCTTAAATTTTTAAGTGTAAAATACAGTGCTGTTGACTATAGAAACAATGTTGTGCAGTGGATCTCTCTAAGGATGCATCTTGCATACTTCAGATTTTATTCCCATTGATTAGCAACTCCCCATTTCTCCCTTCCCCCAGCCCCAGATAACCACCATTCTACTCTGCTTCTATGAGTTTGACCATTTTAGTTTCCTCATATAAGTGGAGTCATGCAGTGTTTGTCCTCACACTGGCTTGTTTCACTTAGCATAATGCCCCCAGGGTTCATCCATGTTGTTGCAAATGGCAGAATTTCACTCTTTTGTAAGGCTGAATAATATTCCATTGTATGTATATGCCACATTTTTTTAATCCATTCATTTGTCAAAGGATATTTAGATTGTTTCCACATCTTGGCTACTGTGAATAGTGCTTCCATTCAACATTAAGGTGCTAATATCTCTTCAAAATGCTGATGTCAGTTCACTTGGATAAATACCCAAGAGTGTGATTGCTGGATCATAAAATAGTTCTGTTTATAATTTTTAAAGAAATATCTAGGGCTTCCCTGGTGGTGCAGTGGTTAAGAATCCGCCTGCCAATGCAGGGGACACGGGTTCAAGCCCTGGTCTGGGAAGATCCCACATGCCGTGGAGCAACTAAGCCCGTGAGCCACAGCTACAGAGCCTGCGCTCTAGAGCCCATGTGCCACAACTACTGAAGCCCGCACGCCTAGAGCCCATGCTCCATAACAAGAGAAACCACTGCAATGAGAAGCCTGCGCACCGCAACGAAGAGTAGCCCCTGCTCGCTGCAACTAGAGAAAGCCCGTGTGCAGCGATGAAGACACAATGCAGCCAAAAATAATAAACAAATAAATAAATAAACAAAACTGAAAACTTTATAAAAAAAGAAACATCTATACTGTTTTCTATAGTGGCATTGGTTTTGACAGTGATTTCATGGATATGACACCAAAAGCATAGGCGACAAAAGCAAAAATAATTTACAAGTAAGATGTCATCAAACCAAAAAGGCACAGCAAAGGAAACAAGAGTGAAAAGTAAAGCTATGGAATGAGAGAAAGTATTTGCCAACTATATACCAGATAAGGGGTTAATTTCCAAAATACATAAAGAACCCCTACAACTCAATAGCAAAAAAAAAAACCCTAAGAAGCTAATTTTAAAATGAGCTGATTAATGACCTGATATGAAAAAAGATGCTCAGTATCATTAACCCTCAGGGAAATGCAAGTCAAAACCACAGTGGGCTGTCAACTCACACTTATTAGGATGACTATTATCCAAAAAAACCCAAAAGACAGCAAGTACTGACCAAGATGTGGGAAATTGGAACTTTGGAATTTTAGTCTTCAATGTACAATACCAATATTGTGATTTATTGACCTGTAGGTAATATTCATGACAGTGGGTGGTTCATAAGGAAGCCAGTTTTACCATGTGAGCCTAGTAGTGATAGACCTTGTTCAATTTTAATGTTCTGAGTTCATCCCTCTTTGGGTTTGTTTGTTAGTTTGGTTTTGGTCTTTCTTTTGTTTTTATGTAATTTATAACTAACAAAATACTTCTTAAATAATTTTGTTTTCTGAATAAAGCAAATCTAGCAAAGTGTTTTAGGTCAATAGTATGCCTAAGCCATCCTCCTTTCAAGAATGTTCTCAATATCACTTTAGCTAGTTATTATGTTATGCAGTTAGCACTGAACCATTCTAATAAGTGCTGGAGTGTTTCTAATGAAAATTATCAGAAGAGTTGTGAGAAATATTAGAATATATCTTTTATAATTTGTGATAAATAATAACATAATCAAATCTGGTTCTAAGTCTATATTTCAGAGCTTTAATTAGGTTTTATAATTTTCTTGCTACTAAAATTCAGCATACTGGGTAAAACATCAATTATTTTAAGAAGCCAATGTCAGTAATAACATGAAACAAGCATTGGAAGAGAACGTTAGAAGTGGAGGGGTTTTAGGAAACCTCTGATCTGAGCTTAAACAGAGAGAGAATCTGAGATCCAGAGTCTGGAAATGAATGGCCCTAGTTGGCTCTTCCTTCCGGCTGACCTTTTATCTGAGAGCAATGACGTGATATCCAATGACGTGATATCCCAGAGGCACGGCGTGGAGCCTGACATCTGTCCATCTCCCATTATGTGTGGTCTACAGGGAGTCCATACTTATGTACTGCTTTACACAGTTCTCACAGAAATTCAGAGAAAAAAACTTTGCATCCCTGTTCTGAAGTCTCTGCTTTTTTTTTTTCTTTCTTAACATCTTTATTGGAGTATAATTGCTTTACAATGTTGTGTTAGTTTATGCTTTATAACAAAGTGAATCAGCTATACATATACATATATCCCCATATCTCTTCCCTCTTGCGTCTCCCTCCCTCCCGCCCTCCCTATCCCACCCCTCTAGGTGGTCACAAAGCACCGAGCTGATCTCCCTGTGCTATGCGGCTGCTTCCCACTAGCTAGCTATTTTACATTTGGTAGTGTATATATAAGTGCATGCCTCTCTCTCACTTCGTCCCAGCTTACCCTTCCCCCTCCCCGAGTCCTCAAATCCATTCTCTACGTCTGCGTCTTTATTCCTGTCCTGCCCCTAGGTTTTTCAGAACCTTTTTTTTTTTAACATCTTTATTGGAATATAATTGCTTTACAATGTTGTGTTACTTTCTGCTGTATAACAAAGTGAATCAGCTATACATATACATATATTCCCATATGTCCTCCCTCTTGCATCTCCCTCCCTCCTACCCTCCCTATCCCACCCCTCTAGGTGGTCACAAAGCACCGAGCTGATCTCCCTGTGCTATGCGGCTGCTTCCCACTAGCTATCTATTTTACATTTGGTAGTGTATATATGTCCATGCCACTCTCTCTCTGTGTCCCAGCTTACCCTTCCCCCTCCCCATGACCTCAAGTCCATTCTCTAGTAGGTCTACATCTTTATTCCCATCCTGCCCCTAGGCTCTTCATGACCTTTTTTTTTTTTTTAAGATTCCATATATATGTGTTAACGTACGGTATTTGTTTTTCTCTTTCTGACTTACTTCACTCTGTATGACACACTCTAGGTCCATCCACCTCACTGCAAATAACTCAATTTCATTTCTTTTTATGGCTGAGTAATATTCCATTGTATATATGTGCCACATCTTTATCCATTCATCTGTCGATGGACACTTAGGTTGCTTCCATGTCCTGGCTATTGTAAATAGAGCTGCAATGAACATTGTGGTGCATGACTCTTTTTGAGTTATGGTTTTCTCAGGGTATATGCCCAGTAGTGGGATTGCTGGGTCATACGGTAGTTCTATTTTTAGTTTTTAAGGAACCTCTATACTGTTCTCCATAGTGGCTGTATCAATTGACATTCCCATCAACAGTACAAGAGGGTTTCCTTTTCTCCACACCCTCTCCAGCATTTATTGTTTGTAGATTTTATGATAATGGCCATTCTGACTGGTATGAGGTGATTGATACCTCAGTGTAGTTTTGATTTACATTTCTCTAATGATTAGTGATGTTGAGCATCCTTTCATGTGTTTGTTGGCACTCTGTATATCTTCTTTGGAGAAATGTCTATTTAGGTCTTCTGCCCATTTTTAGATTGGGTTGTTTGTTTTTTTGATACTGAGCTGCATGAGCTGCTTGTAAATTTTGGAGATTAATCCTTTGTCAGTTGCTTTGTTTGCAAATATTTTCTCCCATTCTGAGGGTTCTCTTTTCCTCTTGTTTATGGTTTCCTTTGCTATGCAAAAGCTTTTAAGTTTCATTGGGTCCCTTTTGATTGTTTTTATTTCCATTCTCTAGGAGGTGGGTCAAAAAGGATCTTGCTGTGATTTATGTCATAGAGTGTTCTGCCTATGTTTTCCTCTAAGAGTTTTATAGTATCTGGCCTTACATTTAGGTCTATAATCCATTTTGAGTTTATTTTTGTGTATGGTGTTAGGAAGTGTTCCAATTTCATTCTTTTACATGTAGCTGTCCAGTTTTCCCAGCACCACTTATTGAAGAGGCTGTCTTTTCTCCATTGTATATTCTTGCTGCCTTTATCAAAAATAAGGTGACCATATGTGCGTGGGTTTATCTCTGGGATTTCTATTCTGTTCCATTGATCTATATTTCTGTTTTTGTGCCTGTACCATACTGTCTTTTTTTTTTTTTTCATACTGTCTTGATTACTGCAGCTTTTTAGTATAGTCTGAAGTCCAGGAGCCTGATTCCTCCAGCTCCGTTTTTCTTTCTCAGGATTGCATTGGATATTTGGGGTCTTTTCTGTTTCCATACAAATGGTGAAATTTTTTGTTCTAGTTCTGTGAAAAATGCCATTGGTAATTTGATAGGGATTGCATTGAATCTGTAGATTGTTTTGAGTAGTAGAGTCATTTTCACAATGTTGATTGTACCAATCCAAGAACATGGTGTATCTCTCCATCTGTCTGTATCATCTTTAATATCTTTCATCAGTGTCTTATAGTTTTCTGCATACAGGTCTTCTGTCTCCTTAGGTAGGTTTATTCCTAGGTATTTTATTCCCTTTGTTGCAATGGTAAATGGGAGTGTTTCCTTTATTTCTCTTTCAGATTTTTCATCATTAGTGTATAGGAATGAAAGAGATTTCTGTGCATTAACTGTGTATCCTCCTACTTTACCAAATTCATTGATTAGCTCTAGTAGTTTTCTGGTAGCAGGTTTAGGATTCTCTATGTATAGTATGATGTCATCTGCAAACATTGAACAAAAAATTTCACCATTTATATGGAAACAGAAACAGCTTTACTTCTTTTCTGATTTGGATCCCTTTTATTTCTTTTTCTTCTATGATTGCTGTGGTTAAGACAAGGTTGTCCACTCTCACCACTATTATTCAAAACTATGTTGAATAATAGTGGTGAGCGTGGACAACCTTATCTTGTTCCTGATCGTAGAGGAAATAGTTTCAGTTTTTCAGCATTGAGAACAGTGTTGGCTGTGGGTTTGTCATATATGGCCTTTATTATGTTGAGGTAAGTTCCTTCTATGCCTACTTTCTGGAGGGTTTTTTTTATCATAAATAGGTGTTGAATTTTGTCAAAAGCTTTTTCTGTATCTATTGAGATGATCCTATGGTTTTTCTCCTTCAATTTGTTAATATGGTTTATCACATTGGTTGATTTGCATATACTGAAGAATCCTTGCATTCCTGGTATAAACCCCACTTGATCATGGTGTATGATCCTTTTCATGTGCTGTTGGATTCTGTTTGCTAGTATTTTGTTGAGGATTTTTGCATCTATGTTCATCAGTGATATTGGCCTGTAGTTTTCTTTCTTTGTGACATCTTTGTCTGGCTTTGGTATCACGGTGATGGTGGCCTTGTAGAATGAGTTTGGGAGTGTTACTCCCTCTGCTATATTTTGGAAGAGTTTGAGAAGGAAAGGTGTTATCTCTTCTCTAAATGTTTGATAGAATTCACATATGAAGCCATCTGGTCCTGGGCTTTTGTTCTTTGGAAGATTTTTAATCACACTTTCAACTTCAGTGCTTTTGATTGGTCTGTTTATGTTTTCTATTTCTTCCCGGTTCAGTCTTGGAATGTTGTGATATTCTAAGAATTTGTCCATTTGTTCCACATTGTCCATTTGGTATAGAGTTGCTTGTAGTAATCTGTCATGATCCTTTGTGTTTCTGCAGTGTCCGTTGTTACTTCTCCTTTTTCATTTCTAATTCTATTGATTTGAGTCTTCTCCCTTTTTTTCTTGTTGAGTCTGGCTAATGGTTTATCAATATTGTTTATCTTCTCAAAGAACCAAGTTTTAGTTTTATTGATCTTTGCTATTGTTTCCTTCATTTCTTTTTTATTTATTTCTGATCTGATCTTTATGATTTCTTTCCTTCTGCTACCTTTGGAGGTTTTTTTGTTCTTCTTTCTCTAATTGCTTTAGGTGTAAGGTGAGGTTGTTTATTTGAGATGTTTCTTGTTTCTTGAGGTAGGATTGTACTGCTATAAACTTCCCTCTTAGAGCTGCTTTTATTGCATCCCATAGGTTTTGGGTCATCGTGTTTTCACTGTCATTTGTTTCTAGGTATTTTTTGATTTCCTCTTTGATTTCCTCAGTGATCTCTCGGTTACTTAGTGGTGTATTGTTTAGCCTCCATGTGTTTGCATTTTTTACAGATTTTTTCCTGTAATTAATACCTAGTCTCATAGCATTGTGGTATGAAAAGCTACTTGATACAATTTCAATTTTCATAAATTTACCAAGGCTTGATTTGTGACCCAAGATATGATCTATCCTGGAGAATGTTCCATGAGCACTTGAGAAGAAAGTGTATTCTTTTGTTTTTGGATGAAATGTCCTATAGATATCAATTAAGTCCATTTTGTTTAATGTATCATTTAAAGCTTGTGTTTCCTTATTTATTTTCATTTTGGATGATCTGTCCATGGTGATAGTGGGTGTTAAAGTCCCTTACTATGATTGTGTTACTGTTGATTTCCCCTCTTATGGCTGTTAGCATTTGCCTTATGAATTGAGGTGCTTCTATGTTGGGTGCATAAATATTGTTATATCTTCTTCTTGGATTGATCCCTTGATCCTTATGTAGTGCCCTTCTTTGTCTCTTTTATCTGATATGACTATTGCTACTCCAGCTTTCTTTTGATTTCCATTTGCATGGAATATCTTGTTCCATCCCCTCACTTTCAGTCTGTATGTTTCCCTTGGTCTGAAGTGGGTCTCTTGTAGACAGTATATAAACAGGTCTTGTCTTTTATCCATTCAACCAGTCTACGTCTTTTGGTTGGAGCATTTAATCCATTTACATTTAAGGTAAGTATCGACATGTATGTTCCTATTACCATTTTCTTAATTTTGGGGGGTTTATTATTGTAGGTCTTTTCCTTCTCTTGTGTTTCCTGCCTAGAGAAGCTCCGTTAGCATTTGTTGTAAAGCTGGTTTGGTGGTGCTGAATTCTCTTAGCTTTTGCTTGTCTGTAAAGTTTTTAATTTCTCCTTCAAATCTGAATGAGATCCTTGATTGGTAGAGTAATCTGGTTTGTAGTTTCTTCCCTTTCATCACTTTAAATATGTCCTGCTACTCCCTTCTGGCTTGCAGATTTTCTGCTGAAAGATCAGCTATTAACCTTATGGAGATTCCCTTGTATGTATTTTTTTTTTTACATCTTTATTGGAGTATAATTGCTTTACAATGGTGTGCTAGTTTCTGCTTTATAACAAAGTGAATCAGTTATACATATACATATGTTCCCATCTCTCTTCCCTCTTGCATCTCCCTCCCTCCCACCCTCCCTATCCCACCCCTCCAGGTGGTCACAAAGCACCAAGCTGATCTCCCTGTGCTATGCGGCTGCTTCCCACTAGCTAGCTATTTTACGTTTGGTAATGTGTATATATGTCCATGCCACACTCTCGCTTTGTCACAGCTTACCATTTTTCCCTTTCTGCTTTTAATGTTTTTTCTTTGTATTTAATTTTTGATAGTTTGATTATTATGTATCTTGACGTGTTTCTCTTTGGATTTATCCTGCATGGGACTCTGTGCATTTCCTGGACTTGATTGACTGTTTCCTTTCCCATATTAGGGAAGTTTTAAACTATAATCTCTTCAAATATTTTCTCAGTCCCTTTCTTTTTCTCTTCTTCTTCCGGGACCCCTATAATTCAAATGTTGGTGCGTTTAATGTCATCCAAGAGGTCTCTGAGACTGTCCTCAGTTCTCTTCATTCTTTTTTTCTTTATTCTGCTCTGTGGTAGTTATTTCCACTATTTTGTCTTCCAGGTCACTTATACGTTTTTCTGCCTCAGTTATTCTGCTATTGATTCCTTCTAAAGAATTTTTAATATCATTTATTGTGTTGTTCATCATTGTTTGTTTGCTCTTTAGTTCTTCTGGGTCCTTGTTAAAGATTTCTTGTATTTTCTCCATTTTATTTCCAAGATTTTGGATCATCTTTACTATCATTATTCTGAATTCTTTTTCAGGTAGACTGCCTATTTCCTCTTCATTTGTTAGGTCTGGTGGGTTTTTACCTTGCTCCTTCATCTGCTGTGTGTTTCTCTGTCTTCTCATTTTGCTTAACTTACTGTGTTTGGGGTCTCCTTTTTTGCAGGCTGCAGGTTCGTAGTTACCATTGTTTTTGCTGTCTTCTCCCAGTGGACCAGGTTGTTTCTGTGGATTGTTTAGGCTTCCTGGTGGAGGGGACTGGTGCCTCTGATCTGGTGAATGAGGCTGGATCTTGTCTTTCTGGTGGGCTAGTAGGCATCCAGTGGTGTGTTTTGGGGTGCCTGTGACCTTATTGTGATTTGAAGCAACCTCTCTGCTAATGGGTGGGGTTGTTCCTGTCTTGCTAGTTGTTTGGCATAGGGTGTGCAGCACTGTAGCTTGCTGGTCGTTGATTGGCACTGGGTCTTAGCCTTGAGATGGAGATCTCTGAGAGATATTTCGCAGTTTGTTATTACGTGGAGCCAGGAAGTCTCTGGTGGACCAGTGTCCTGAACTCAGCTCTCCCACCTCAGAGGCACAGGCCTGACACCCGGCCAGAGCACCAAGACCCTGTCAGTCACACAGCTCCGAAGAAAAGGGGGAAAAAAGGAAAGAAAAATAAATAAATAAATAAATAAAATAAAGTTATTAAAAATTTAAAAAATTATTAAAAATAAAAATTTTTAAAGTAATTAAAAAACAAATGGACAGACAGAACCCTAGGACAAATGGTAAAAGGAAAGCTATTCAGACAAAATCACACAGAAGCATACACATACCCCCTCACAAAAAGATAAAAAGGAAAAAAATATATATGTATATTAAAAAAAGGAAGAGAGCAGTGAAATCAATACACAAAGATAAACATAAAACCAGAAACAGATTGGATGCAGAAAGCAAACCCGAAGTCTACAGTTGCTCCCAAAGTCCACTACCTCAATTTGGAATGATTCGTTGTCTATTCAGGTATTCCACAGATGCAGGGTACATCACGTTGATTGTGGAGATTTAATCCGCTGCTCCTGAGGCTGCTGCGAGAGATTTCCCTTTCTCTTCTTTGTTCGCACAGCTGCCGGGGTTCAGCTTTGGATTTGGACCCGCCTCTGCTTGTAGGTCGCCTGAGGGCACCTGTTCTTCGCTCAGACAGGACGGGGTTAAAGGAGCCACTGATTCGGGGGCTCTGGCTCACTTAGGCCAGGGGGGAGGGAGGGGTATGGATGCGGGGTGAGCCTGCGGCGGCAGAGGCCAGCATGATGTTGCACCACCCTGAGGCGCGCCGTGCGCTCTCCGGGGAAAGTTGTCCCTGGATCTCGGGACCCTGGCAGTGGCGGGCTGCACAGGCTCCCGGAAGGGGGGTGTGGATAGTGACCTGTGCTCGCACAGAGGCGTCTTGGTGGCGGCAGTAGGAGCCTTAGCATCTCATGCCCGTCTCTGGGGTCCGCGCTGTTAGCCGCGGCTCGCGCCCGTCTCTGGAGCTCCTTTAAGCAGCGCTCTTAATCCCCTCTCCTCGCGCACCAGGAAACAAAGAGGGAAGAAAAAGTCTCTTGCCTCTTCGGCAGGTCCAGACTTTTTCCCGGACTCCCTCCCGGCTAGCCGTGGTGCGCTAGGCCCTTCAGGCTGTGTTCACGCAGCCAACCCCCGTCCTCTCCCTGGGGTCTGACCTCCGAAGCCCGAGCCCCAGCTCCCAGCCCCCGCCTGCCCCGGCGGGTGAGTAGACAAGCCTCTCGGGCTGGTGAGTGCTGGTCTGCACCGATCCTCTGTGCGGGAATCTCTCCGCTTTGCCCTCCGCACCCCTGTTGCTGTGCTCTCCTCTGTGGCTCCGAAGCTTCCCACCTGCCACCTGCAGTCTCCGCCCGCGAAGGGGCTCCTGGTGTGTGGAAACCTTTCCTCCTTCACAGCTCCCTCCCAGAGCAGCAGGTCCTTTCCTTATTCTTTTGTCTATGTTTTTTCTTTTGCCCTACCCAGGTATGTGGGGAGTTTCTTGCCTTTTGGGGAGTCTGAGGTCTTCTGTCAGCATTCAGAAGGTGTTCTGTAGGAGTTGTTCCACATATAGATGTATTTCTGATGTATTTGTGGGGAGGAAGGTGATCTCCACGTCTCACTCCTCCTCCATCTTGAAGGTCTCCCCTGAAGTCTCTGCTTTAAAAAAAATTTTTTTTAATTGGAATATAGTTGATTTACAATATTGTGTTGAAGTCCCCACTTTTAATAGGGAAACTGAAACTGAAAATCTGTTGCTATGGACTGATTGTGTGTGATTTCCCCTGCCTCTTCAAAGTTCATATGTTGAAGCCCTAACCCCCAATATAACTGTGTTCAGAGATGGGACCTTTGGGGGATAATTAGGGTTAGAATGGTTCATTGAGGGTGAGACCACCATGAGGGGATTAGCGGCCTTATAAGAAGAGAGAGAGAGCTCCTTTTCTTCATGTGCATTTATCTGGGAAAGGCCTGTTGAGGACAGTGAGAAGGGGTCCAACTATAAGCCAGGAAGAGAGCTCTCAGTAGAACATGACCATGATGGCACACTGATCTTGGACTTAGAGCCTCCAGAACTCTGAGGAAATAAATTTCTGTTGTTTAAGCCACCCAGTCTAGATTATTCTGTTATGGCAGCCCGAGCTGAGTGAAATATCTGTCAAATAACTTTATCAAAGTTGCCAAGATACTGAGTGCTGAGTTGAGCTCCTGAAGCAGATGGATCTCTGTGCCAGTCTGTCCCTTGGGGCTTAGACATCAAGCTCTATTAGGCTGTTTTAACGTTTGCATTGGCTGTCCATCACTACTTAAACTATTACCATGCCATTGTAAAAAAAAAAAAAAACAAAAAAACAAAAAACAAATAATTAAGGCTCAGATTTATGGAGCCTTTACCAGCCACTGTGCTTAATATTTAATAAAACTTGTCTCATTTAAGCTTATTTTCTGCTTTTCTTACTTTTGGTCTATTTTCTTCTCCTGAAAGATAACACTTTACTCTTACCTTCTTCAATAGCTTCTCATGTCTGATTCTGGAGATCAATTACAATAGGGTCCATGGGGAAGAAAACCCAGTTTATTCAAAGGCTACAGATATGTATCTTTGTGATTTTCTTATTAAAACACCCTATGTGGATGTTATAAATTTGTGCAGTGTCATTGCTTCAAAAAAATTTTTTTTAAAGAAACTCTACTCTTTAGCACATTTTGGTAATAAGTGTGTGCCCTAAACTAGGAGTAATTGGGCAAGTTATTGTTTTTAGAGCGTTGTCATTGTTTCAATGTAGAGTCTTGAGTAAATCATTTCATTTCTTGATGTTCCCCAATTCTGACATTCATCCATGGTTGCTACCTAGGAGTGATTATGTAAAACAGTAAGATAATGCATATGAATGTTCGGCTCATGTCAGTGTATTATAGAATAGCTTCTGGGGAATACACTAGTGAAGGACAAGTTTCCATTCAGAAGGACAGAGGGTCCTATGGTTGGCTGCTCTTCCTGTCTTCTGCCTGCACTGAGGCTTAGCAGAGGTACCTTAGGTCAACCTGGAAAATATAAGTCACTGGCCTGGCAAAACAGTCTTTCAACAAGTTCCTAATGAGAGCTTACAGAGATATAAGACTCATTAAAATGAAAATGAGACAGAAGAAATCTGAACAGGGTCCCTAAGTAAAGGAACTGTAATCCATTGAGGAGATTAGAGATTCATCCATATATTCTGTGAACATGCATTGGTAATGTGTCAGGATCTTTGTCAGCTCCTGAGGACGGAGCAGTGAAAGAGGCATGGCCCCTAAAGCTTGTGATCAAATGCAGCATTTCTCCAGCACGGTTTGCTGAAGCTCTGGGAAATGCTGTTCTCTCTGTATCTACTTCCCGCTGTCTGTTGAAGAGAATTTCATAACATGATTCCTGTGGACTCAACAGTATTCTAGCTTATACACTGAAATAAAGAGGCCTGACGGAAGTAAAATACCATTTTTTAAGGAGCATGGGTTTTAGAATCACGTAGGTATGGTGTGAATCTTCCTTGCATTCCATGTGAAATCTTGAGCCGTTGCATAGCATCCCTAAACTTCAGTTTTCTTACCCACTCAATGGTGGATAGTCCAGTTCCAACCTCCTGATTTTGTTGAGAAGATTAAATAAGATATAAAATGTTTGCTATCACAAAGATATATAATACATTCTTGGAAAAAATGTAGCCATTATTAATATTCTCATAACAGCTGATTAAAATTTTATAGGAGAGATGAGATAGGAAGAATAGTGCTACCTTAGTTAGGGTTGCCCCAGAAGTAGATCTTGAAACCTGGACTTAAGTTGCTTATTTGGAAATAGATTCTGAGAAACATCATAAGAAATCAGGGAGGTAATATGCAGAAGGGAAAGAAGCCAAAGAAAAAGGAATTATCAAGTATGTCACCCCTGTGGGCCACTGGAGTTTAGCCCTGTTAGGAAACTCTGGCAGCAATGCCAAGCACACACCTCAAAGTTACCCCACCGAAGACGTGAGGGAGCTGGGGTATCTCCATCTGTGATCAGTTCCCTGGCACTTGTGTCCTGCATCCTGCTAGCGCAGAGTAGGCTCTAAAGGCCAGAGAGCCTTCAGAGAAAGAGATGTGGCCTTGGAGGTTGGTCTGTGTTTTAGTTTTCTATAATGACTGCAAATTTAGCAACTTAAAACCGCACCCACTTACTGGCTCACTGTTATGAAAGTCACAAGTCCAGGGACAGTTTGATTCCACTGAATCCTCTGCTTAGAGTCTCAGAAAGCTGAAATCAAGGTGTCAGCCAGGATGTGTTCCTTCCTGGAGGTTCCAGAGACAAGCCTGTTTCTAAGGTCATTCAGTTTGTTGGACAAATTTGGTTCCTTGTAGTTGTAGGACTGGGGTTTCCTTTGTACCTAGAGGCTGCCCGCATTCCTTCTCATGAAGATACCCACCAGCACCAGTGCGTTAGGCCCTCTCCTACTTAGAATCGCTCTCCCTTTCCTTTCTGTTCCATGTCTTGAACTTCAGCTGGAGAAAGTTCTCTGCTTTTATGGGATTATGTGATTAAATTGGGCCCACACAGATAATCCAGAATAATCTCCCAGTTTCGAGGTTCATAACCCTAATTGCACTTGCAAAACGCTTTTTCCCCCAAAGAACATAATATGCACGGGTCCCAGGGATCAGGGTGTGGGTGCCTCTGCCTCTGGCATGTGTAGAAATGGTAAGGCCTGGGCACACATGTAGGCCACCAACAGAAATGGCTAGAGCTCCCAGACATTTTTCAGTTATTCATGTGCCTAAGTTTTGAGGGATAGGGAAAACTCTAAACAATATTTGGTAGGGGCAAAGGGTGGCAAGATACGGTAGTTTTTCAAATCTTTCTTATTAAGACAATAACATTTATCAATATGCAGAAAAAGGACATCTGTAACAACTGGCTTTTTGACATGGCAAACCTAGGATGACTAGGGTCTAGGATTCATGGAAATGTGTGCTTTATTCTTGGTTTGGAGCCAGTCAACAGTCGTTGCAATGTCAAAATTTACATGGAATTGAAGACGATTCCACGATGTTTTAATTATGGAACCTGGGATATGATACATGGAGAACCACCTCTGTGCCTTTTTTCTGGCAAGTTTATCTAAAACAGATTTGTACCAAATGCTCTTTCAAGCGGAAGATAATACCTGACACACTTGTACCCATTCCAGTTTATGTTCTGTCCATGAATGTTTGTCCTGTATTTGTGATCTCTTAAAGAAATCTGATGCAAAGCCCTCAGTGACTGAGACAATGCACAACCAAGCTCTGTGCCCTTCCTGTGGGGAAACCATGAGTAAAACTTTTCTGGGTTTTTTTAAATTGAATTATAGTTGACTTGCAATGTTGTGTTAGTTTTAGGTGTACAGCAAAGTGATTAAGATATCTTAGTATATATAGATACGTAGATATATTCTTTTTCAGATTCTTTTCCATTATAGGTGATTATAAGACACTGAATGTAGCTTCCTGGGCTATACAGCAGGTCCTCATTGTTTATCTATTATATATATATATATATATATATATAGTAGTGTGTACCTGTTAATCCCAAACTCCTAATTTACGCCCCCCCACTTTCCCGTTTGGTAACCATAAGTTTGTTTTCTATATCTGTGCATCTCTTTCTGTTTTGTAAATAAGTTTATTTGTATCATATTTTTAGATTCCACATGTAAGTGATACCATATGATATTTATCTTTCTCTGTCTGACTTACCTCACTTAGTATGATAATCTCTAGGTCCATCCATGTTGCTGCAAATGGCATTATCATTCTTTTTATGGCTGACTACTATTTAATTGTATATATACACCACATCTTCTTTATCCATTCATCTGTTAGTGGACATTTAAGTAGCTTCCATGTCTTGGCTATTGCAAATAGTGCTGCTGTGAACATTGGGGTGCATGTATCTTTCTGAAGTATGGTTTTCTCTGGATATATGCCCAGGAATGGGATTGATGGATCATATGGTAACTCTATTTTTAGTTTTTTAAGGAACCTCCATACTGTTCTCCGTAGTGGCTGCACCAGTTTACATTCCCACCAACAATGTAGGAGGCTTCCCTTTTCTCCACACCCTCTTGAGCATATATTATTTGTAGACTTTTTGATTATGGGCATTCTGACCAGTGTGAGGTGAGAACTTTTCTTTTCATCTGTGAATATTGTTTGATGTTTTGCACTCAAAGGTAAAGAGGTGGGTTAAAGCTTTCTTATCTCTTCCCAATGGTAACAGTGCTATATTCAGAACACCCCTGAGACTTCATTTTAAAAAATGTCCCCATGACTTCAGAGTTCCAGCAAATAGAGGCACAGTGTAATAAATAGCATGTCACTGTAGATTGATTACCCAAATGTTATAAGAAAGGTTTTGGAGACTAAGAGAGCAGCATTGCCTGCTGCGTTCCATGATGGTGGAGACTTTCTTTGTTCCCTGTTTCATCTGACTGCACCAAAACATAGCCCTTGCAAAGCTTTTACAATGCTTCCAAAGGACATTTTTTGCTCCGTATATGGTGGTTGACATTTTCATACTCAAGTGTGAACTATTAGAAAGAAAAAACTACATGTTTCCTTTAAATCTGAAGATTTTATAACATATCATCAGTTCTGTTGACCTTGTATTTGTTCCCAGGAATATGCTTAGGAAGGTGTCAGTGGTTTTGGTCTGAGGTCTGCTATAAAGAGTTCACTGGGTATGCTCACTTATTCTTACTGGAATCTCTGATGTATACTTATTTTCCAGATTGTTTTGTTTGCTTATTTCTTATTTCTCCTCATGGAAAAAAATCTAGAATGGAAAACACCACTGCAGCAATAAGTACAAAAAAATAAATAAACAAGGCTAAGAATTCAGATGACAAAAACATTGCCAAGTTCCCAGCTAATTTTATCCCAGGAGGGAAAACAAAACAAAAGCAACCTTTAAAGCAAAATTAAATACAACGCTAGAATACTGAGCTGGAGTTTGCTTAAAGATTTGCTTATTTGTCCACTAGGTTTGCTTTTACATATATGGAAGGATATTAGTCAGAAGCAAATGCTACAGAAAAGCATTCACTCTCTAATATAATATATGTTCAATTTCTTTGTTGCTTTCAATTTTATTTCCAAACAATGCAGGCCGTGATTCAAGATGCATATTAAACAACCCTATGCTATATTTTTTACCTTTCATTTTTGCAGTATCATAATTAGATGTGCCTGAGAGACGGGGGAGAATGTTTATCTACAATCATATTCTGTTTATATTATAAGAAACCATTTGAGAAGTTAAACATGATATGCATTGTAATTAACTAGGTTCTCTTCAGATACTGAACTTAACTGAAAGAAAATGCCAACTGATTAACAGGTGGCAAAACTTAAATGGATCTGGACAAAAGTGTCATGAATATGTCCTGTTGGGATGTGCTTTTCTTTTCATTAGACTTCCTCTGCAGTCCTATTTTGTTTATTAAGTGTTAACACATAGCCTAAAAGAACCTATACTTTCAGATACATTGAACACAGTTTGTGACCTACTCAAAGAAATGTCCCTAGATGTGACACTGATAAGAGTGAACTAAGGAACTAGTTGTATTTTATGTCACTGATAGCAAACTAATGATTGGCTAACATTTCTCCTTTCTATGTTTTGTAATTCATTTTTTTTATTACCAAGTTTTTAATCATTCATGATCCCTTAAGGGGAAAAAGGACAATCCAAAGCAAGGTTCCTTGTTGAGAAGTGAAAATACAATCATAAAAACCTCTGGTTACACTTGTTCTTTTATAATTTTTTTTTGGTTACTCAGAACTAAATGTTCATGTTGACATACTATTGTGTACTCCACACTGCACATTTGTGGGTGAAGGTGGGAATGTTAATGGTGAATAAGGAACATTAGAGTAATAATATGACAAATCCTCCATCAACCCTAACTCGGAGAAGTCAGCTGTCCCTCGTTCCCAGGCTCCCTGTGTGGGCTGTCCTGCCACATTCCTTAACAGCATGTACAATAAAATGCAGTAATTGTAGGACTTCTATCAGTGATTTATCCTAAAATACAGCAGCAGAAAGTTATCGTTCTCTTTTGAAGAGCAGGCATGCTTTCCTTCATCAGATAATATACTTTAGAAAGGCCACCTGAAAACAACTTATTTTAATTATCAATCAGAATTATATAAGACTAGGATTTTCTATATTTAATCCCATCTAAACAGGCAACATTTTAATCTTCTATTTTTATGCTTTTACAGTGTAGGTAGGATTGGGTTTTATGTATGTGTCCTTATAGGAAAAAATAGAGATCTTTAGTTGGAAACTTCCTTTTTTTTTTTAACATCTTTATTGGAGCTTTACAATGGCGTGTTAGTTTCTGTTGTATAACAAAGTGAATCATCTGTATGTATACATATATCCCCATATCCCCTCCCTCTTGCATCTCCCTCCCACGCTCCCTATCCCATCCCTCTAGGTGGTCACAAAGCACTGAGCTGATCTCCCCATGCAATGCAGCTGCTTCTCTCTAGCTATCTATTTTACGTTTGGTAGTGTATATATGTCCATGCCACTCTCTCACTTCATCCCAGCTTACCCTTCCCCCTCCCTGTGTCCTCAAGTCCATTCTCTACATCTGCATCTTTATTCCTGTCCTGCCTCTGGTTCATTGGAACCATTCCTTTTTTTAGATTCCATATGTATGTATTAGCATACGGTATTTGTTTTCCTCTTTCTAACTTACTTCACTCTGTATGACAGACTCTGGGTCCATCCACCTCACTACAAATAACTCAGTTTCGTTTCTTTTTATGGCTGAGTGATATTCCATTGTTTATATGTGCCACATCTTCTTTATCCATTCATCTGTCGATGGACACTTAGGTTGCTTCCATCTCCTGGCTATTGTAAATAGAGCTGCAATGAACACTGTGGTACATGTCTCTTTTTGAATAATGGTTTTCTCAGGGTATATGCACAGTAGTGGGATTGCTGAGTCATATGGTATTTCTATTTTTAGTTTTTTAAGGAACCTCCATACTGTTCTCCATAATGACTGTATCAATTTACATTCCCACCAACAGTGTAAGAGGGTTCCCTTTTCTCCACACCCTCTCCAGCATTTATTATTTGTAGTTTTTTTTTTTTTTTCCCAGTATGCAGGCCTCCCACTGCTGTGGCCTCTTCTGTCACGGAGCACAGGCTCCGGATGCACAGGCCCAGCGGCCATGGCTCATGGGCCCAGCTGCTCCGCAGCACGTGGGATCCTCCTGGACCGGGGTACAAACCCGTGCCCCCCGCATCAGCATGCGGACTCCCAACCACTGCGCCACCAGGGAAGCCCTGTTTGTAGATTTTTTGATGATGGCCATTCTGGCTGGTGTGAGGTGATACCTCATTGTGGTTTTCATTTGAATTTCTCTAATGATTAGTGATGTTGAGCATCCTTTCATGTATTTGTTGGCAATCTGTATATCTTTTTTGGAGAAAAGTCTATTTAAGTCTTCCGCCCATTTTTGGATTGGGTTGTTTGGGGGTTTTATGATATTGAGTTGTATGAGCTGCTTGTGTATTTTAGAGATTAATCCTTTGTCTGTTGCTTTGCTTGCAAGTATTTTCTCCCATTCTGAGTGTTGTCTTTTCATCTGAGAAGGAAGTGTATTCTGTTGTTTTTGGATGGAATGTCCTATAAATATCAATTAAGTCCATCTGGTCTAATGTGTCATTTAAAGCTTGTTTTTCCTTATTTAATTTCATTTTGGATGATCTCTCCATTGGTGAAAGTGGGGTGTTAAAGTCCCCTACTATGATTGTGTTACTGTCGATTTCCCCTTTTATGGCATTTGCCTTATGTATTGAGGTGCTCCTTATGTTGGGTGCATAAATACTTACAATTATTATATCTTCTTGGATTGATCCCTTGATCATTATGTAGTTTCCTTCTTTGTCTCTTGTAATAGTCTTTAAGGTCTATTTTGTCTGATATGAGAATTGGTACTCCAGCTTTCTTTTGATTTCCAACTGTCTTGGTGTGTTTCTCCTTGGATTTATCCTGTATGGGACTCTCTGTGCTTCCTGGACTTCACTGACTATTTCCTTTCCCATGTTAGGAAAGTTTTCAACTATAATCTCTTCAAATATTTTCTCAGAACCTTTCTTTTTCTCTTCTTCTTCTGGGACCCCTATAATTCGAATGTTGGTGCATTTAATGTTGTCCCAGAGGTCTCTGAGACTATCCTCAATTCTTTTCATTCTTTTCCCTTTTTCTGCTCTGTAGCAGTTACTTCCACTATTCTATCTTCCAGGTTACTTATCTGTTCTTTTGCCTCAGTTATTCTGCTATTGATTCCTTCTAGAGAATTTTTAATATCATTTATTGTGTTGTTCATCATTGTTTGTTTGCTCTTTAGGTCTTCTAGGTCCTTTTAAAGATTTCTTGTATTTTCTCCATTCTATTTCCAAGATTTTGGATCATGTTTACTATCATTACTCTGAATTCATTTTCAGGTAGACTGCCTATTTCCTCTTCATTTGTTTGGTCTGGTGGGTTTTTACCTTGCTCCTTCATCTGCAGCATATGTCTCTGTCTTCTCATTTTGTTTAACTTACTGTGTTTGGGGTCCCCTTTTCACAGGGTGCAGGTTCATAGTTCCTGTTACTTTTGGTGTCTCCCCCTCTTGGGTGAGGTTGATTCAGTGGCTTGTGCAGGTTTCCTGGTGAGGGGGACTGGTGCCTATTTTGTGGTGGGTGGGGCTGGACCTTGTCCTTCTTGTAGGCAGGGCCACGTCTGGTGGTGTGTTTTGGGGTGTCTGTGAATTTAGTATGACATTAGGCAGCCCCTCTGCTAGTGGGTAGGGTTGTGTTCCTGTCTTATTAGTTGTTTGGCCTGGGGAGTCCAGCAATGGAGCTTGCTGGCCATTGGGTGGAGCTGGGCCTTAGCATTGAGATGGACACTTTGGGAGAGCTCTTGCCAGTTAATATTATGTGGGGCTGGGAGGTCTCTGGTGGTCCAGTGTCCTGGACTTGGCTCTCCCACCCTGGAGGCTCATGCCCAACACCCAGCCAGAGCACCAAGACCATGCCAGCTGCACAGCTTGGAAGAAAGGAAGAAAAAAAACGAACAGGCAGAACCCCCAAACAAATGGTGAAAGCAAAACTAAACAGATAAAATCACACAAAGAAACACATACACACACACTCAGAAAAAAAGAAGAAAACAAACAAAAGGACAAATAAACAAAACAACAATAACAAAACATGGACAGAACCCTAAGACAAATAGTAAAAGCAAATCTGAACAGACAAAATCACACAAAGGAACATGCACACACACACTCACAAAAAGGGGAAAAAGAAGAAAAGGAAGCAAGCAACCAAACCAATAAACAAATCCACCAATGATAACAAGCACTAAAAACTAAACTAAGATAAACACAAAACCAAAAACAAGTCAGATGCAGAAAGCAAACCCCAAGTCTACAGTTGCTCCCAAATTCTACCACCTCAATTTTGGGAACATTCATTGTCTCTTCAGGTATTCCACAGATGCAGGGTTTATCAAGTCAATTGTGGGGATTTAATTTGCTGCTCCTGAGGCTTCACAGAGAAATTTCCCTTTCTCTTCTTTGTTTGCACAGCTCCTGGAGTTCAGCTTTAGTTTTGGCCCTGCCTCTGCATGTAAGCCACCCTCAGGCATCTGTTCCCCACCCAGACAGGAGGGGGTTAAAGCAGCGTCTGATTAGGGCTCTCTCACTCACTCAGGCCAGGGAGAGGGAGGGGTATAGTAGTCATAATTGGAGTGCAGGGTGAGCCTGCAGCAGCAGAGGCCAGTGTGACATTGCAACAGCCTGAGGCACGCTGTGTGTTCTCCCGAGGATGTTGTCCCTGGATCATGGGACCCTGGCAGTGGCGTGCTGCACAGGATCCCAGGGGGGTGTGGGTGGTGACCTGCCCTTGTACACAGGATTCTCAGTGGCAGTGGTGGCAACGTTAGCAGTCTTATGCCCAACTCTGGGGTCCGATATAATAGCCATGGCTCGTGCCCATCTCTGGAGCTCCTTTAGGTGGTGCACTGCCATCTGTGGGCAAACGGAGCAGAAGGCCCCTCTCCTCGAGCACCCCAAAACAGTGGTCTCTTGCCTCTTAGGCAGGTCCAGACTCTTTCTTGGACTCCCTCCCGGCTAGCTGTGGTACACTAGCCCCCTTCAGGCTGTGTTCACACAGCCAACCCCACTCCTCTCCCTGGGATCTGAACTCCAAAGCCCGAGCCTCAGCTCCCCGCCCTCGCCTGCCCCGGCGGGTGAGCAGACAAGCCTCGGGCTGGTGAGTGCTGGTTGGCACTGATCCTCTGTACGGGCATCTCTCCACTTTGCCCTCTGCACCCTTGTGGCTGTACTCTCCTCTGTGGCTCCAAAGCTTTCCCCCCACCCTGCCCAGCCCCTGTCTCTGCCAGGGAAGGGGCGCCCTAGTGTGTGGAAACGTTTCCTACACCTCCCTCCCAGAGGTGCAGGTCCTGTCCCTATTCTTTTGTCTGTGTTTTTTCTTTTTGCTTTGTCCTACCCAGGTACGTGGGAATTTTCTTGCCTTTTGGGAAGTCTGAGGTCTACTGCCAGTGTGCAGTAGGTGTTCTCTAGGAGTTGTTCCACATGTAGATGTATTTTTGGTGTATTCGTGGAGAGGAAGGTGATGTCCACGTCTTACTCCTCTGCCTTCTTGAAGGTCAGACCTAGTTGTAAACTTCTTAACGTAAACTTGAGATCCTGTGAAATACAGGACATCAATTAAGAATCTCCACAATTTAAAGGTTCATGAGCAAGTAATTGAAGAGCAAACCCAAGAACCACATAGGGGAATCCACTTTGGAGTAATAGCAGTCTTGCCTGGCAACCTCCTGCTTTGGAAATTAAATTTTTAAAGAGCAACTATGGTGTTTGAGACCTGAAGTTGAGCCAATTTAGCATAAACTCAGTTTTTCCTTTTTTTTCTCTGGGAGTAGGTTGATGGATGTTACCATGTCCTTTGAGGAACGGAACTCGCCAAACTAGGAGGAGATAAAAGGAGAACTCTTAACACCCATGCCTTCCACACAATAATCTTTGCTGACTTGAAGCCAAAGCCTATGAAATATCTGGAGCTTTTCTTCCCTCTCTGCTTTTATCTTTAATTAAGGGTTAGATGTGACCTATATTTATGAACACATACAGTGTCACATGGATGACGGTGGGTAGTGCTGTTGGTGGATTCATTTCTCCTGAGGTGATCTGGATCATTGGTGTCACTGCCAGTCATGGGATGGGGAGCAGCTCAAAGAGCAGCTATGCTTTCCTTTGTGTGTTTGCCAGTGACCATTGTTCAGGTCAGAGGAGAAAAGAAAATATTAGAATTATCACATTTGCCTTCGTCCTTCTCCAAAACGGCCATAGTTACGGGAGCAGGGTTCTGAGACCAGCCATCACCAGATCTTCTCTTTATGATTTCCCCTCTTCATCTCGAGACACAGAGCTTTGCTCTTCACCTGCTAGCCCTTTGCAGAGAGCTGGGAATCTCCAAAGCTCCGCCTCACTGAGCTCCTGAACCCAGAGGGCAAAATCCAGTGAGAAACTGTGTGCAACAGAGTACACACCTCATGGACCAGTGAGTAATTTAGGACACAAATGGCATAACTACATTTCTTTTTAATTGAGATACAGTTGATTTACAGTGTTGTGTTAGTTTCAGGTGTACAGCAAAGTGATTCAGATATATATATATATTTTTTTTCAGATTCTTTTCCATTTTAGGTTATTACAAGATATAGAATATAGTTCCCCGTGCTATACAGTAAATCTTTGCTGTTTATCTATTGTATATGTAGCAGTGTGTGTCTTTTAATCCCATATTCCTAATTTATCCCTCCCCCATCCCTTTCCCCTTTGGTAACCATAATGGGGTATGGATTTGAATGGTGTCAGTTTTCAGGCTGTTACTACACTCGGGCTATCCTCTTTTTGTTCCCTTACTATTCAAAGCTCAGAGTGATACCCTCTCTATTTGCAGCCCTTTCTTTCCGTCTATATATACAAAGTGATGAAGTAAAATCAAACCTTTCCTTTGATTCCAAATCCCACCAGGTTGGTCCCTTACCATTGGATGGTCAGAGCATCATGCTGGCCTCCCTCCTGCACAAGACCTTCAGAGATTTCCATTAACTTTGAATACTTGGAAAGTACGTAATTCATTTGTTCAGTATTTTATTTACTGAGCAGTGATTGTTGCATCCTGTGCTACATAGTGGGAATAAAATAAATGGATGAGTTGAGAACCTGCTTTTCAGGGAATATTAGCAAAGTGACAGCTTTGAATACACTTAGGGGAAGAAGTACAAAATGTGGATTTTGTATTTTAATATAGTATGTATGATATAGAAATTGGATTAAATCTGGGGAGTCAGGGTGGAGTATTGGTAACAGAGAATGGAGCAGAATGGGGATTCAGATACCTAGGTGGAGAAGACAAGGCCTGAGAGTGTCAGGACATTGGAAGGGTAGTTAAGGACAGTGGGTACCCGAGAAGGATCCTGCAACTGTGATGCGGATAAATATTACTTTCAACTGTTGCCAGTTCCTCTGTCTGTGCCTTCACTCCTGCCTGCGATCTCTGGTTATGTCAGCTAGACAACCCAAGGTGATGCTGAACTGTGACTTGAGCTCCTTGCCGCTCACCATAGCAACATAATGGAGGTTCTCATGTCGTTCCCTCCCGCTTCTGAGGTGAGCCAGGTGTGACTGATGATTGCTGCTGACAAGGATTCTGGAATAGTCATCAGGGTAATGAAGCTCAGAAGCTGTTAGTGAGATCCACCCTTATGTTCTTTCACTATGGAAATAAACCTAAAGTAAGTTAAATATGAATTTTTCGATAAAGCAGTTTATCTGTGGTCATCCCATCAGCATTACAAGGAACTGTCAGAATCCAGTAGATCCATTATGTGTGTGTGGTTTCCTCTAGATTGTTCTAGAATAAAATGAGATCGAGTGAAATCATATCATAGCTTTACCAGAGACGGTTCTACTTTCACTGCTTTGCAAGACTGAGAAGTTTGCTGGGGCTCAAGAGAGTATATCTGTGCATATGGCTTCTCTTTATCACTCTCAGAACTGCCACTCGGATTTCCATTTTAAATTATCTGGGGTGTAGCAATCCCGTTATTTCTGCACCACCACTTCTTGAAGATGTGAAATAGCTCTCATCACAGCCCCAAAAATAGAACACCAAAAACAGAACTAATGAAATCATCGGCATTTTTAAATCAAGAAAAAAGATGAAATGTCTTAGTTTGGTCTGAAAGAATAAGGACTATTTAAAATGTTTCCTATGAGATTGAGGTCTGTTAGGAAGATGCTTTACCTCTTCAGTTAGTTTTGTTTTTTTCTGTGTAGTTTATAAATGAATACAAAGTTTTTGTTCTTACTTCCTCTATTTTCTCAGGTACTTGTATTTATTCAGGTTTTGGTTGAGGAAATCATATTATTTTTTCAACAATAAATGTTTTTCATATACTTTTCACAAAAACAATCATCTCTGTTGCTATGATTCGTAATGTGATGTGTAAAGGAGAGATTAAATATATATTAGACTTTTAAAATAGATTGTGATGGCTTCTATCTGTATTCCAAACAGAACTTGGATAGGAGGGGATTGTTAAAACATATAAACGCACAAACTCGTGTGTGTGTGTGTGTGCGCACGCATGCGTGTGTTGTGCCATTTTGAAAAGAAAGCTTCCATATTGGAGCCAGATCTAGGGAGCTAATGTTGAAAGTCACTAAATATCTCTCATCTCCCTCCCAGCTCTGCCATCAACCCATATAGACCCAATAGGAAGCAGAGGAAAAGAATGATAATTAGGAGAAAGCAGAGATAGATCAGAGTAGGGATGTGTGTTGATGCTTGTGTGTTGTGATGCTGGGGTGGTGGGAATTAAATATGTTCAGAGCTCTCAGAAGGCTGCTGTCTGATTTTCATGCAAATACCAGTTAGAATCAGTTTATATAATAAAACATAGGGTTTGGATGGGGGAAAGGCATAGACTCTTACATAAAAATTTTCTTTTAAATTGTGTAATGGAAAAAGGGTTAGGAAAAGAGATTTACATGTTAATAGGACATAGTTTGGCAGGAAGTAAGTCAAGGGCAAGAATCTGGTACCTCTTTTTGGATATATCCTTTCCATGTTGCTTTTGTGAGTAACCCTCGCCCTCACTTCAATTGCCTATTTGACCCAAGGTAATATCCACAAAGTTATTGAACTGCACTGGAGAAAGCAAATCTTATTTTAAGATTTGTACGTTCCTCCTGACAGCAGACTGTTTACTGACTTTAAATACTATGTGACTTCTTGGCAAGCATCCCTTCTTTCTCTCTCCCTCCTTCTCCATTTAATCCTTAAATAAAGACTTGTATGTGTGCATGCATGCACCTGCATGTGTAAGAGAGCACATTTTTCTTGTAGGAAGACTATTAGGTGCCTGAAGGTCCTGTAAAGGCCCAGAGGTGCAAGGGATGAGGGACATTTCCTACAGAGGGATGAACGTGTTCTGGAAACTGCCGTCTTATGTTTATTTCACACAGGTGATAATATACTATTAAATACTGTCATTTAAGCTATTGGCTGCTTATTTGTATGAACAAGAGGGTTGTAGTTTTGTTTGAAAGGGGAATTATATACCAAAAAAGGAAATCTACCAATCACACCTTGGGAGTAGGGCCACCATTTAAAGGATCTGCCAGTAAAACTTCGGAGATTTGACCATAGTCTTTAAACTCTACAAACCTAAAGAGGGTGCATGGAAGCATTTGTACCTATTGGTACCACTATGTAAAGGGTTTGCATTAAATATACATCCTACAGTGAACCCCTCCTCCTGTCACATATCAGAACTAAAATCAGAGAAGAATTATGATTCCCATTCTCCACTGTGTTTAAAAACTGATGGGAATTATATCTATACATCCATGCACATATATACCAATTTCTCTATCCCTCCCTCTCTCCCTCCCCCCGCAGTCCATCCATCTATCTATTCGTCTATTCCTCTTCCCTTTAAGGAATATTTTCCTGAAATCATATTAGAGTTCTGTGAATGATATTCAGATGCAAATTAGAGACTTTAATTGTGTCATGCTCTGCAAACAACTCAAATATTTTTTGATCTAATTGATTTTGTGCACACAATAACAATAACTGAAGAACTTTGAATAACTGCTACCACTGCTGAGCTTTGCTGCTTTTCTTGAAAGCTACGTGTTTTAATGTTTATCCTGGGATGTAACAAATTGTCTCTATTACAAAAGCTTTTCCAGGATAACTTGTAGACATTTGTTCTGCAAGACTAGAAAGCAAATAATATAATACTTCCCTAGTCATTTTAAACCTGGGTCTGTGATCCTGCCTGACAGAGCTCTCTAGAAATAAAATCTCAGACATATTTTGAGGTTGTTTCCATCATACCATGGTCCCACCAATTTTCTGGGGTCTTTCCTGAGAGAAAATGTATACTGGGCTTGTCTTTAGTTTTCGGTTGTCACTATTGCACTATTGACTTTTATGCCAGAGTCAATCTAGAGTTTTCATCTACTGTAGAAACCCCACAAAATCAAGCAAATTAATCCAAAATGGAAATGCCACATAGAATTATCCCAGCTAATACATTGCTAAAATATTTTTTAATAAAGAATACATGATATTCCCAGAGCCTGGTTTTACCGCCACTGTATGTGTTAATCGTAACCCCACCCTGTGAACCCTTTCCAGTTCACAGATGCTGGTGAACTGGAAAGACCATTGGAGAGTTGAGCCTCTCCGCAGGACCCTTCTGTCATACCTCGGTCGTGTGTCTCCATGGGTGAAGGTTAGAACAGCCAGCATCAGCCCACACACCTATAGCATGATTTCAAGAGAAGCGGGCATGCTCTCGCCACTTTGGCAGTGACATCTGTTGTCTTTCTGCTGGGAATGAGTTTGGGAACTGGCATGCCACTCCGGTGCTCTTATCAACCACCCTGTGCTCATTTTCTATTATACATGCATTGGACGATATTGAAAATGTTTACGCATGACTTTCTCACAGACGAGGTATGAACTTTCTGAAGGCAGGTTGGATGAAATGTTTCTACATGAATTCTAGTCGCCAAAATGTTAAAGGTTCAATCAAGGGATTAGAATAGATGAATTCCTTATTTATCTATAGGTATACATTCCTGGGGGATCACAATGATGCTTTAGTCATCTTTCATATTTCACACACCTGGTGCTTTTTTTTTCTGGTGGAAATGCAGAAACATTAGTAAAATCTGAGACAGGCAAGATCTGGATTTGAGTGGTAGCATGCTGGTAGCTGCATATGAATCACCCATCTGATATGCATAGGGCATCCAAGATTAGTAGGAGAGAACAAACTTAAGCCAGATGTGCACAGAAAGATGCATGTACTTTTCAGAGCATATACTATCCCAGTCTCCAGTTGTGCTAGTTGCTTTGTACCTGCGTGTTCCCACCCTCTATTCTCTTTTCCACCTCAAATCATCCTCTTTCCACTTCTGGATGCTGTCCCAAGCATGGATCCCAACAGTGGATCCTCTAGAGGAGTGCAGGTCCAGGTGACCTTGACTTGCCTGGGGACACTGAATACTGAAGTGACTCTAGTGTCTATACGTACAGTCTCTTTCAACAGTGAGTTAGGAAAAAGGTAGAATATGTAGTAGTTACGCTACTTAACTATAATCAGACATGTCAAGCTACAAATCCAAAATCCAGCACTTTGAGGCCAAGTGATCTTGGACAAATAGTTAAACTTAATAAGTCTTTGTTGTCTTATCTGTAAAAAGTGAGTAAATGTATTTATTCATAGAGTGGTAGGAAGGATTAAATTAGGCAGTGCAAAGCATTCAACATAGTGCCCGGGAACATACTAAGTGCTCATTAAAGAGTAGCAGTAAATAGTTATTTAAGAGACTGTTTGGGCTGCTGGAAATGTCACATGGGTGTTTAGTTGAATTAAGAACTATCGGTATATTATAACATTTTGTTGAGTAATTACAATTATAGGATTCCATAGTTCTTTAGAGACATGACAAATTATTTTTATCAGTTGATTTAGTAAAAATTTACAAATATAATATCAATGTAAATATTTGCTTTTTAGAATTTGGTAATCCTGGAAAAAAGTGTTGCATTTGTATCCTAGCTTATATATTTATTGTATATAAAAAGTAATCAGTGTGATTGGGAGAGAAATACATAAGAAATATGATATAAAGAAGATGCAAAACTCATTTTGTTTTCAATATCAAAGCAAAAGGGGATATTATTAATCTCTTTACCCTCTAACAAAATGATTTATTATCCTGTATTCACGTATCATACTGAATTTTGTGTAATATTCCAAAATATAAAGTAGATGCCCTTCCAACTTCTTTTACACTGTTTGCCTACAATGTGAAACTTAACATCTCTGTTAACATAAAGTTTGTGCGTATTATGGCTATCGGAAGGTGCTGAAAAATATCATTGTTTTTCATTGTTATTCTAAGAAAACAGTGACTCCCAAATAATCGGAGTTTAGCATCTGATGGGTTTACTCTTTAGTCAGACATTTTAGATTCAAATATTAGAGAAATTAAGATCCTAATAATTCTTACAGGATATAAACTGACCTCAATTCAAATTCAAGTTAATAATCGATATAACACATCAAGTTTGAACAATTACCTTGTTCTACAATTGATGATTTGCCAGATAATCATTTCATTCCAATTTTTTTGTTTGTTTTGAACAAGTATTCAATTGCCCAGAATCAAATGAAAGCTTTTTAGGGACTGTACCTATTTCTTTATGGTCATTCATGTTAATGTTTAGTATTACTTTGTATTATTGGCTTCTTGTATTTAATTTTACACTTTCTCTGTGCAGTGGTTAATCTCACCCCTGCCTGTGATGTATGCACAATGACGGGTATTTGAGTACTAGAGAACCTAGCTGTTCATTTGGTTGCAACAGCAAAGCAGGTTCGTTTTGATTTGATGAGCAAGGCTCTCTGGATGAGAAAGATTAAGCTGGTCTGCTGTACTGGGAAATGATTGCCCTTGCTTTCAGCCTAACCATTCATAATTTACTTTCAGCCTTTCACTCATCATGTTTTTTTCATTAACTCGGTAGAAATGCATTATCACAGGGCATTCACATTTACTTGGTATGTGAATTAATGGTTTCCACTGGAATTAACTGACTAGAAATTTGTAAAGCAAAAATGATTGGGATCAGACAGAAATAACAAGGGTTGGCAATAATACAGGGAAGTGGGAAACCTCATATATTGCTGGTAGGGATGTGAAACAGTACAGCTACTTTGGAGAACAGTTTGGTAGTTCCTTAGAAAGTTGAATATATATTTCCTACACAACTCAGGAATTCTACTCTTAGGCATGTACCTGAGAAAAGGGTTTAGAGCAGCATTATTTTTAATCATCAAAAAGTAGAAACAGTCCAGATGTCTATCAACTTAATGGATCAACAATGTGGTATTTTTATACAATGAAAACTATTCACACGAAAGAAACAAACAACTGGTACATGTTACAATATGAATGAACCTCAAAAACATCAGGTTACGTTGAACAAATCAGACACAAAAGACCACATATTTAGACAAGTGGATAATTCTAGGACTATTTGGAGCTTGACCAATAGATTGGATGTAGGGTATAACAGAAAGTGAAGATCATAGATAATTTATAAAACTTGGCCAGGTTCAACATATGCAAATCAATCAGTGTGATACACCACATTAACAAAAGAAAAAACAAAAACCACATAATCATCTCAGTAGATGCAGAAAAAGCATTTGATAAAATTCAACATCCATTCATGATAAAAACTCTCACCAAAGTGGGTATAGAGGGAACATGTCTCAACATAATAAAAGCCATTTATGACAAACTCACAGCTAACATAATACTCAATAGTGAAAAGCTGAAAGTTTTCCTGTTAAATTCTGGAACAAGACAAGGATGCCCACTTTCACCACTCTATTTAACATAGCATTGGAAGTCCTACCCACAGCATTTAGACAAGAAAAAGAGATAAAAGGTATCCACATTGGAAAGGAGGAGCTAAAATTGTCATTATTTGCAGATCTCATGATATTCTATATAGAAAACCCTAAAGACTCCACACAAAAACTATTAATGAACTAATAAATGAATTCAGCAAGGTAGCAGGATACAAGATTAATATAGAGAAATCTGTTGCATATCTTTATGCTAGCAATGAAATATCACAAAGTAAAAAAAAAATTTCATTTAAAATTGTGTGCAAAAAATAAAATACCTAGGAATAAACCTAACCAAGGAGGTGAAAGAACTATATGCTGAAAATTATAAAATGTTGATAAAGGAAATTGAAAATGATTCAACAGAATGGAAAGATAGCCCATGCTCTTGGATTGGAAGAATTAATGTTGTTAAAATGGTCATACTACCCAAAGCAATCTACAGGTTTATGCAATCTCTATCAAAATACCGATGATATTTTTCACAAATAGTCTTAAAATTTATATGGAACCACAAAATACCCAGAATTGTCAAAGCAATCCTGAGGAAAAAGAGCAAAACTGGAGGCATAACCCTCCCAGACTTCAGACAATACTACAAAGCTACAGAAATACAAACAGCATGGTATTGACAAAAAACTAAGATATGTGGATCAATGGAACAGAACAGAGCCCAGAAATAAACCCATACACCTACGGTCAATTAATCTATGACACAGGAGGCAAGAATATACAATGGAGAATAGATAGTCTCTTCAGTAAGTGGTATTGGAAACACTGGATAGCCTCATTTAAATCAGTGAAGTCAGAACGCTCCCTCACACCATACACAAAAATAAACTCAAAATGGTTTAAAGACCTAAAGATAAGACAGAACGCCATAAAAGTCCTAGAAGAGAAAATAAGCAAAATATACTCTGACATAAATTGTGGCAATATTTTTTTAGATCAGCCTCCCAATGCAAAAGAGATAAAAGCAAAAATAAATGGGACCTATTCAAACTTAAAAGTTTTTGCACAGCCAAGGAAATCATCAACAAAACAAAAAGACAACCTGTGGAATGGGAGAAAATATTTGCAAATGATGCAACCAACAAGGGGTTAATTTCCAAAATATACAAACAGCTCATATGACTCAATATCAGAAAAACAATCCAATCAAAAAATGGGCAGAAGATCTAAATAGACATTTCTCCAAGGAGGACATACAGGCACATGAAAAGATGTTCAACATCACTAATTATTAGAGAAATGCAAATCAGAACCACAATGAGGTATTACCTCACACCAGTCAGAATGGCCATCATCAAAAATTCTACAAATAGGGCTTCCCTGGTGGCGCAGTGGTTAAGAATCCGTCTGCCAATGCGCGGGACACGGGTTTGAGCCCTGACCCAGGAAGATCCCACATACCACGGAGCAACTAAGCCTGTGCACCACAATTACTGAGCCTGCGCTCTAGAGCCCATGAGCCACAACTACTGAAGCCCATGCACCTAGAGCCCGTGCTCTGCAACAAGAGAAGCCACCGCAATGAAGAGTGCATGCACTGCAATGAAGAGTAGCCCCCACTCGCTGCAACTAGAGAAAGCCCACGCGCAGCAACAAAGACCCAATGCAGCCAAAAATAAATAAATAAAATAAATTTTAAAAAATTCTACAAATAATAAATGCTGGAGAGGGTGTGGAGAAAAAGGAATTCTCCTACACTGTTGGTGGGAATGTAAATTGGTGTAGCCACTATGGAATAGAGTATGGATGTTCCTTAAAAATCTAAAAATAGAGTTACCATGTGATCTAGCAATCCCACCTCTGGACATATGTCTGGAAAAAATGAAAACTAATTAGAAAAGATACATGAACCCCAATGTTCATAGCAGCATTATTTACAATAGCCAAGATAAGGAAACAACCTATGCCCATCAACAGACAACTGGTTTAAGAAGATGTGGTGTGTATATATGTCTGTGTGTGTGTATGTATGTATATATATATAATATATATATATTATATATATACACACACACACACACACACTGGAATATTAGTCATAAAAAAGAGTGAAATATTGCCATTTGCAGCAACATGGATAGACCTAGACAATATGCTACTAAGTGAAGTAAGTCAGACAAAGACAAATGTTATATGATGACACTTACATGTGGAATCTAAAAAAATAATACAAATGAATCTATATACAAAACAGAAACAAACTCACAGACATAGGAAACAAACCTATGGTTACCAAAGTGGAAAGGGGGTGGGGGGAATGATAAATTAGGAGTATGGGATTAACAGATACAAACTGATATATATAAAATAAATAAGCAACAAGGATTTACTATATAATACAGGGAAAATATTCAGTACTTTATAATAACCTGTAGTGGAAAATAATCTGAAAAAATATGTATAATTGAATCACTTTTCTGTATACCTGAAACTAACACAATATTGTAAATCAACTGTACTTCAATAAAAAATATAAAAACAAAATTTGGCTAAAGGAAAAAGGTAGATTTTGAGCCTATTTAATGACATGGAGAAGACTGTGAAGGGTGTGGATATAGAGGTACACCTGGGGGCAAAAATTTAGAGATGCCCAAGAGAGGTCCAGGTGAGGTGTCCCATGCAGTTGGATATAAGTGTCTCAAGCTTTGAGGAGTGGTCAAAGCTGTAAATATATAGATGCTAATTAAAGTCATGACTTGATTAATTCTTACAGAGTGTATAGGTGGAGAGGAAAACTAAACCCAGATTCTTGGAATAAACCAGCATGTAGAGATCTTAAGAAGAGAAGAAGCCAAAAATAAGAGTGAGAGGGAGTGGATAGTGAGGCAAAATCAGGAGCATGGTGAATAAAATAAAGAGGAGAGATTTTAATGGAATAGAACAGGATGAATATAACTATAAAAAGAGCCCAATCCTGCTACACTTATTTTAACTGATTAATGTATATTTAATTATTTCTTACTTGTAAATATATTCTCCTAATTAAACTTTGCATTTTGACTACTTTTTATTTAACGGAAGCATTCTCCATGCATCCATATTAATGATGACATAAAGTTTCATCTTCAGGAAATTAATTAAATAGTGAGACATGCTGGAGATGAGTCCATTTCCAGATAAATAACCCCTGTTTTAGAAATAAATTATCATACCCAACAATTGTGACTGCAAGTGTTTGAAAATTCTAAGTGGCTCTATTCAAAAATTCTCACCAGTTAAAAGCTTTTCAACAAATTATCAGTTCCCATATTTACATAATATATTCAATAAAATGTGCAAGTATGGCAATGAAGCAGTTTCTGTGAAGAGGGGAAAGGACAGGAGAGAGTCTCAAATGAGTTGAAGTCTTTTACTGAAACAGATTTTAGTTTAAATGTTCATTAACTTAAGATTTTACATTAAATTTTGTCTAAAAATGAGAACCGCTAGAATTTTTATGCTTCCAATGCATGGGTGTTCAATTAGCTACTGTCTAAACAGGTAATCAAACTGATATCCTGGGTCAGAAACCAGTAAACGAATGTACTTAGGAGGAAGAGGTTTGGTTTTTCTCTTCCTTGTTCTCTGTGCACAGCATAGAATTCGTGGGCCTTTCCCCAGCACCTCAGAATCAAGTAAGGGTCACCATGGACCAAGGAGGACCTGCCTGATACCAGAATGTGATATTTTTCTGAATCATAAGTATTTTCCCAGAAACCCACTCCACAATCAACTTACTCTATGAAAAATAAACTCTTGTTTGGCATATCCCATTTTCTAGAACACATTTAAAACTGGTCTGATGGCTCCCTGGAGAAATGTCTGATTCTTCATCTGGGGTAGGAAATATAAGACGATCCTGGAGGATCCTGATTGCCAGAAAGTAAGGAATTGCTAAAGAAAAAAAAAATGAGGCACACAAAAAGGAAATAGGAGTCAGCCTAAAAGAGCTCCCAATGGCCAAAACTGGAAACTGACGAGCAACAAAATAAATTATGAGAGTATTTTATTGTAACTCCAAAAACAGAATGAGTATCTGAGTCAATATTGGTATAAATCAATGATTGTATAAATAAATAAATGTGGGAGAAGGGATGAGTCTGCCTTAGAGAAGAATTCTAAATAATTCTTCTCCTCCCGGGGAAGATACATCTCCTCCAGGTGGTATAACAATTTCCCTCCTGCTGAGTGTGGGATGGATTTAATCACTAGCTTCCAAAGAATAACATATGGAAAGGGAAAAATAGAAACTTTACAGTGAAGAAAGCTGGCAGTGTTCAAGATTAGCATCACCATTGAAGGCATGTTGATGTCAGCAGTGTCTGCCTATGATTAGGGTCAATTACCTCTGTAAGTATAGTAACTAATTTCTGTGTCTTTATAGATATATTTTAGCGTGTCTTTTTCTACTACAAAAGATACCTCTAGTATCATGAAGTCTGTTGAATCATTTGGCTGAGGAGGCAGGGCTACGTGCGCCTCAGCCTGGATCAGCTACAGCAAACGTTTTTTCTCGGGACCACGCTCAAAACTAAAAGCCTTCCACATAACCCAATAAATGGGTCAGCGCATTATTTATCCTCAAGTGTAGAGTGTGCAAAACCTGAAGAAGTTTGCCTTGCATGATGCTTTCTTTGTTGTCAAAGATGCAGTGTGCAGTAATCTTCCTTTATTTTCAGGGGATGTTCTGGCAATCTTCTGAATCTTGGTAGAGCTTCTCTCCTACTATTGGAACATCTAGAGTATTTGCTTCTTTTTGCTCAACAGATTAATACGATGTCCTGAATATAGTGGACCAAGGTGATGTTCTGTAGAGTATGCAAAGTGGCAAGACACCTTAAGACTATGTTGTGATGGACAGCAGGAGAATTAACCCCCTAAGAGAAGCAGCTCCTGTTGGCTGAGGGCAGTTCCCAGAGAGGGAGTGGCATACAGGATACATGAGTGGCTAAAACCCAGAGTGATTGGGAGATGGATGAACTTGGGACCTGGAAGGGCACCAATTATACTTGTAATGAATGCCGTGAACAAAAAGAAGCTAAGAAAAAAGAGACAAGAGGAAAAACATGAATTGCCCAGGAATTAAAATAGAGAAGATATTTTAGGCAAATGACTGACAATTAATTTGTTATAATACCAAAAAGAGAAAAGCCATTTACTTGTGGTTCAATGAGCCATGATAAATTTCATGAGGTTTCATTTATATTTATACTTGTAGAACGTGGATTGCATATGACATCATTTTAAAGCCAATAACTGGAATGAAAAATCAGAAACAGAATATAAATTAAAGTTTTAAAAATAGTTCCATTTTCTGATTGCAAACATTTTGTATTTTGAAAATCCTTCTGTGAAGATAAACACATACTGTCAAGCCACATTGTAAAGTGGCTGATCAAAACCCTTTTTCAGTTGTTATCAAGAACAGCTCTGAGAGAATTGCCTTTATAACTTGTATAGTTGTCTAATGGGTACATCACGGGGAGGATGACTGACACCCACATACTGGAGCACAGAGACTCCGTTCTCTGGAGATTCTAAGCATTCATAACATTGATGAAGAGAGTGAAATAGTAAAGTGACCATTGAAATGTGCAAGGCTCAGCCATAGGATGAGAACTTAGGTGCTGAGTAATTTTAGAGCTAAAGGCGATTTTTGCAGTGGTTTGCTGGCCATTTTAGTGAAACTTAGATAGTGTGTATGAGCTCCTTCAGAGAGGCTGCGACTTTGATAGTGATTGCAGAGGCTATGGCAACGCTCCATATAACAGCTGGACTACAGTAAATGCCTTGGCCTATGACATGTTGGCAGAAGGTAGATTATACCAATTCAAACCTAGGCCTGGAGAGGCCTTGTGCATTTCCACCTGTCCTTTTGTGTGTCAGCTTTGCCACGAGAAGAGCAAGGCCTGGCTATCGTCCTCCAAGAAGGATGCAAGACACATGAAGCAGAGTCACTCCAGCTGCTGCAGCCTGAAGCAGGGCTCATTTCTGCATGCCTCTGGGCATTGCTGGTCATTCTTCACATAGCAAACACTAACCAAGCCAGCTGATTTTGTACAAGTCTCTTCTGCACCCTCGTCTCCTGCTGTGGATCTAAATTTCCTTCAGTCCTGCCTCTGTTTGGGTTGCATCCCTGCCACTGGAAGTGTAGCCAACTCAGGCCACATGACCTCCACCATCTTTCCTGACTGCAGAAGCCTTGGGCCTGAATCTCATGTAAATTACGCCTGTAAGCTTCCACAGGAATCAGTCACAAAGTGAGGAATTAAACCATTTATCAGAAAAATAGGATACTAAAGATTAATTTTCCTGCCTATGACCTGTCTGGGGACTGGGAAGTGAATAACATTTAGTGAGTACCGACTATGTGTGTGTAGGACGTTTTGCTGTGGGTTCTAATGCCCAGCATCTCCTTTAATCCTTATAATGAACGTTCACGTGGGTACCATCACTCTAAGAGGAGGCTCAAAACTCAGAGGCTATGTCACATGCTAAAAGTCACCAATATAGGAACTGAGCTGCTGACACAGGATTTTATGGTGCCAAAGCTCACTCTTTCTCCATTACTCCAGTGTGTCTGAGTCCACAGTGAAATTGTTGTGATGACTCAACTTTACTAAAATATCTGATATCTACTTGTCTCATCACAAAATGAGATAGTGCAGGAAATACTAGTCTCCTTTTTTTTTTTTTTTATTGCGGTGCGTGGTCCTCTTACTGTTGCGGCCTCTCCCGTTGCAGAGCACAGGCTCCGGACGCGCAGGCTCAGCGGCCATGGCTCACGGGCCCAGCCACTCCGCGGCATGTGGGATCTTCCCAGACCGGGGCACGAACCCGCGTCCCCTGCATCGGCAGGTGGACTCTCAACCACTGCGCCACCAGGGAAACCCTAATCTCCATTTTTTCTCTAAAATGATATAGGTAAATAAGTTATCCCAATACCTGGTTCCTAATTGTTAGCTACCATTAAGGGTTAACACTCTTCACTATTGTCACAAATATTGCTAATACAAATTAAAATAAAATATAAAGACAGGGGGTTCCCAAGCCATTTACTTTGGCTGTCACTGTGGAAGACACAGATTCTTTCTTTTGAAATTTTATTGGAGTATAGTTGATTTACAATGTCGTGTTAGTTTTGGGTGTACTGCAAAGTGATTCAGTTATACATATTCATATATTCATTCCTTTTTAGATTCCTTTCCCGTATAGGCCATTACAGAGTATTGAGTAGAGTTCCCTGTGCTATACAGTAGGTCCTTGTTGGTTATCTATTTTATATATAGTCGTGTGTGTGTGTGTTCATCCCGAGCTCCTGATTTATCCCACCCCTCACGTTTCCCCTCTGGTAACCATAAGTTTGTTTTCAATATCTGTAAGTCTGTTTCTGTTTTGTAAATAAGTTCATTTGTATCTTTTTTAAAATTTAGATTCCACCTATGCGTGATATCATATATTTGTCTTTCTCTGTATGACTTACTTCACTTAGTATGATAATCTCTAGGTCCATCCATGTTGCTTCAAATGGCATTATTTCATTCTTTTTATGGCTGAATAGTATTGCATTGTATATATGTGCCACATCTTCTTTATCCATTCATCTGTTGATGGACATTAGGTTGCTTCCATGTCTTGGCTATTGTAAGTAGTGCTGCTATGAACATTGGGGTACATGTATCCTTTCAGATTGTTTTGCTCCAGATTTATACCCAGGAGTGGGATTGCTGGATCATATGGTAGTTCTATTTTTACTTTTTTAAGGAACCTGCATACTGTTCTCCATAGTGGCTCTATCAATTTACATTCCCACTAACAGTACGAGAGGGTTCCCTTTTCTCCACACACTCTCCAGTATTTGTTGTTTGTAGACTTTTTGATGATGGCCGTTCTGACCGGTGTGAGGTGATACCTCACTGTAGTTTTGATTTGCATTTCTCTGATTATTAGTGATGTTGAGCATCTTGTGCTTTTTGGCCATCTTTATATCTTCTTTGGAGAAATGTCTATTTAGATCTTCTGCCCGTTTTTTAATTGGGTTGTGTTTTTTTGACATAGAGCTGCATGAGCTGTTTCTATATTTGGGGGATTAATCCCTTATCTATTGCTTCATTTGAAGATATTTTCTCCCATTCTGTGGGTTGTCTTTTTGTTTTCTTTACGGTTCCCTTTGCTGTCATAGATTCTTTTTAACATGATAAATGCATTCACTGGTGAACTAATGTCAGAACTTCTCTTTGGAAGGAACTATTTTTTGTTTATAAAATGTTTAATGTGCCCTCTGGAATAGAAGAGAACCTAGGGGCCTGGATGTCAACAGAACTCTAAGAGTGCAAAGAAGGGCTGAATTCTACATGATACATGATATAAACTAGTGGCTGATGCTAGCATGGTACTGCCATGTACCATGAAAACAACTGTGTACATTAACTCATGTAATCCTCAAATACTATGAACTAGGTGTACTTCTACTAACCCACTTCTCCAAGTTGGAAAACTAGCCATGGAGGTTAAATAACTTTCCCAACTGTATACAGCTCAAAGTTGTAGGCTTAGGAACGAAGAACTAGGTGTCCTCAGCTTCATAGACAGTTGTCTTAATAACTGTTTTTAGAATATTTCCCTCTAGAATGGGATTTTCTGCAAAAAAAAAAAAAAAAGAGTAGGGATGGAAATGGAATCTCTACAGGGAGAAATATTGAAGTCCTGAGTTTGATGAAAAGTCACTAAGTAATACCTGATGGTTGAATGGATTAAAGTGTGAAAAGTGAAATAAGAATTAATGGCTAATATAAAATAGGGTATTTTTGTCTCTTTGGTACATGATATAAATTCAAAACCATAGTAAAAATCAACTGTGTGCACAGTGACTCCTTTAACGGGTATTAGATTTACTGGGGAAAGAAGGTAGGTAATGAAGAAGATGTTGGATTTTCTCATAGCATATTTGTGTATATAAATAGCTATTTCCTCAGTGCCGTAAACACCTGTAAAATAATCTAAAATTAATCAAATGTGTGGCAGTATTTTAAAAAACAAATCAAGTTTGAGGCATTTTGAATGAAGAGAAAAGTCTATGAAACAAATGAAAACATTTTTCAGGATCCTCTTTCATCTCACTGGTAATAGATTATTAGTTGAAATAATTTTCTCATTGGAAACACAAGCATGTTTTAGGAAATGGTTAGAGTCTCTTCTCACTAAAATAAAATAGGCTCCCACTTAAAGGGGATAAGAGAATATCTGGAGGAAAAAGCAAGGAATAAAAAGATTTAATAGCATGAAACTCCTAAAAGACTAAATACAAACATCGTTAGCAGCAGGATGAAATGAGACACGACAGAAACTCACTCCTTGAGAATCGGTTTGATATTCTCCACCATGCGTCCTCCACATCTCAACGAAGAATTTCTGTTAGCAAGGAAACTCAAAATAGTTTCTGCTTACATAAAGATCTGCAGTGGCAAAGGCCATCAATTATTCTTTACTGACAATGTAGGAAGGACGGAAGTAATTATACTTTGCGGGTGAAACAGGGCTTCCTCCTAGTGGGAAAGTGTTGATCTTTCCTGCCACCAAGTTGTTCACAGCGTTTGATAAAGAGAGAGCCTTCAGTTAGTGGTCATATATGAAACACTGAAGACCACAACTCTGTATGTGCAACTTAACTTACCCTTTTCTAACTACAAAAACTCCAAAGTAGGAGGAATCTCCATCAAGCTGCATATTCATTTTTTATTCTAAGGGCAATATCGTTAAGTTATGCCCAAGGTAAAATTTCTAAATTCTTAAAACTTAAGTTTCCCAAGTCCTGCTGGTATTGATCCCAATTAAAGGCAAGTTTTGTTCTGCCGTTAAGTCAGCAAATTAAATGAAATCAGGACAAACTGTCCGTCCATATGATAACTTTTCCTTCTGATTTTCTGCATTTTAATAATTAGGTAATAACTTATGATCTGTTACCATGGGATCCCATATAGAAAATAAACACCACAGGCAACATTTTTTACGCAATTCTACAGTTATTTCATTTATTCCCTCTAGAGTCAGAAAGACTTATGTTTGAATTCAAATTTTCTCTTTTATCCACTATATTATAAAAATCCACTTAAAAAAAACTGACTATGCCAAATACTGGCAAAGATAGGGAACAACTGAAACGCTCCCATATCGTTGGTTGGAAGCAAAATGATACGAGCCCTTTGTACAAGAGATTGGCATATGACCCAGCAAGGAAAAAAAGAAAAAAGACATACGTCCACACAAAAACCTTACATGAATGTTTATTGCAGCTTTATTTGTAATTGTCCAAAAACTGGGAACAACCCAAAGTGGAAAGCCCCATTTTCCATTCAATGGATGAATGGAAAAATTATAGTACATCTACACTATAGAATACTACTCAGCGATATATGAGAATGAACTCTTGATACAGAATAACTGCCTTTAATGAATCTCAAAAGCATTGTGCTGAGTGAGAGAAGCCAGACTTAACAGACTACATACTGTGTGATTCCATTCACATGACATTCTGGAAAAGGGAAAACTGTAGGGACAGAAATCAGATCAGTGTCACCCAGGGACTGAGAAGTAGGAGGAGGGATTGACTATGAATTAACCTTTAGGGGTGATGTCAGATATCTTTCTTGACTGTGGTGGTGTTACATGACTATATGAGTTTGTCCAAAGTTGATAGAACTGCATATGTAAAATGTGTGGATATTATTTCATGTAAATATAATACATACCACAGTAGACAAAAAAATGCAATGACTATGTGTTTACTACCTTAAATATTTTTTCTCATACCAAAGAATAAAACATTTTAAGCTTCAGTTTCTTCTGCAGATTACCCAGTGGTAACCTCACAGGACTGTCATGAAGACTAAGCAGTACATAACACCAGTGCTTCCTAAACAGTTACTTATATGCAGTTTCTGTTACCTGGGGAGAAGAGGCCAGAGGTTATTGGTCCTTTTCTAGATGAAGTCAGTTACTTGTCCTTGGCACTAACTGGTAAAGTACATGGTTGGGACTAAACTTCAGATTCCCTTTCTGGGAGTCAAGGGAGACATTTCCCATATATTTTGTTTTTCTCCATCCTAGGTAGTAAAAAATAACCCCAAGATCTTTCATCTTAATTCCTTTGGAAAAGGATAATCTCTCCATAAAATTGTACATATACACATACCATTTTATAGTCCAGGATGGAGGATTCATAATTGTCCCCTGGAAAACCATCTGCTTGTACCATGTTCCCATGAATCCTCCCCTCTGAAGGGAACACTCTCCCCTTTACTCTAGGGAAGGTCTTCTCCCTTTCACCCCACCTTTAATGCTGTGGTTTCCGTGGTGATTGGCCAGAGAAGGGAGCAGATGATGTAGCCTTAGGGATTTTCTAGTTAGAACTGAAGAGAGGAGTCTTTCCAAAGAGTGGGAGATGTGTTCCAGGAGCTGCTGGAGACAAAACCTCCTGTCTCATGTGAAAATCCAAGGAGAACGAAGTAAGGCAGCCTGCAGAGTGTGGAGACAGGAGTCACAGGATCCTGAGCATTGAGCTCTCGTTCTTCTCCACTTGACACAGACGACGCACCCAGTAGATACTGGTCCTGTGCCCTCTCTTCAGTGTAGTTGTGTCTTATCATGAGTTTTTTTGTTTGTTTGTTTGTTTGTTTGTTTTGCGGTATGCGGGCCTCTCACTGTCGTGGCCTCTCCCGTTGCGGAGCACAGGCTCCGGACGCGCAAGCTCAGCGGCACCACCAGGGAAGCCCCCCATGAGTTGGTTTTGAAATGAGTTTTTGTTTTGTTTTGTAACCAAATGAGCCATGACTAATAGCCCAGAGATCCCTGTTAATAATCCTTGATATAAGCCATGGGGCCGTGAACTTTTATATTGAAAGTTAAGGTAATGTATGCAGTCCTCTATTATGAATTTTAATGAAGGAACTGAAGCCTATAGAGTTCAGTAATTGTTGCGTTATCACATGATGTAAATGAGCATAACCAGGAATCAAATTGATGGCTTTTTCTGTGGTTCCTCCAGTGCATGTGAGGAAGAAGCAACACATATGTCATGTCTGAGTCCCTTATGATGCAGCAGCGGGTGATGATACTAGTCTATGTGCAGTCTCTTGTCCCTTGTTGTTACCGAACACCAGTTCGTGTGCCTGATGCACAGTGAGGCCAAACAAACTGAAACACTGCAGTTTGGAGCAGAGAAAGGTTTCTTGCAGGGCCATGCAAGGATCGTGCCCCCCAAAAACCCCAAACCGCCCAAAGGGTTTCAGTAAAGTACTTTTAAAGGCAAGGTGAGTAAGGGGCGTGGTTAGTTGTTGCAAACATCTTGGTGTTGGAATCCTTTGTTCTCGCAGCTGTTCACATAGGTCAGGTCACGATGTTTCTGTAAACCTCCAACAAGACAAATGTTATTCAATGTTGTGCAACTTTTTTTTTTGAAATTTATGTCACTATTTATTATTTATCAATACAGTTATCAAAGATAATAACCATTCTTTTAAAAAAATTTTATTGTATAGTTGACTTACAATATCATGTTAGTTTCAGGTGTACAGCACAGCTATTCAGATATTGATATTGAGTATAGTTCCCTGTGCTGTACAGTATGTCCTTGTTTGTTATCTGTTTTATATTTAGTAGTCTGTATATGTTAATCCCGTTTAAGCAAATTTTTATCTTTTTATGAATGGAAAAGAATGATACTCTTAAAGGTCAGAGCCTTAAGAATAGGCTAACCTGTATATATCAGGCTATAGGCAACATTCTTTTGCAAAAGGTACAGAGCCAGCATGACTAAGCACAGGCAACAGAGCACAAAGGTTAAAGTAAAAGAAACAGATCTAATGTGGAGTCAGATTTGTTCTTCCCTATTACATTGTTTACGTTGTTACCAATAACTTTTTTTCTTGTTAACTAAGAGACCTGAAAACAAAGTTTTACATAATTTGGCTACCTGTTGCCTCTGGGACCTCTATTCTCCACCCTCCTCAAGCACACTTCACTCTAGCCACCCGATCACCTCACTATTTTAGCATATTTTTCTCCATCTATTTACTTTAAACCTATTTATATGTATCTTTATATATGTCTTTAAAGTAGGTTTCTTGTAGACAACATATAGTTGGGGCATAGTTTTTTGATCCACTTAGGCAGTCTCTTTTAATTGGTGCATTTAGACCATTGACATCCAGAGTGGTTATTGATACTGACACAGTGTTATGTTGATATAGTTGGATTAATATTCACTATATTCATTACTGTTTTCTATTTGTTTCCCTTGTGCCTTGTTCCTATTTTTGTCTTCCACTCTTTTTCTGCCTTTTGTAGTTTTGAGAAATTTATGATTCCATTTTCTATCCCTTTTTTGTACATCAGTTATTCTTCTTTTCCCACTTTTTTTAGTGGTTGCACTAGAGTGTGCCATGTACAACTTACCGACATCCAGTTTCAGATACCATTATACTCCTTCATGGTAATGTGAGTACCTTTTATAGTTGCCTCACAGTCCTTGGACATTCTCTTCTTTTTTGTTGTTGTTTGTTTGTTTGTTCCTTTTTCTTTCAGTGTTTGTTCTCTTTGCTTTTCAGTTTGGCAGATTCTGTTGAGATGTCCTTCAGCTCTGAGGTTCTTTTCTCAGCTGTGTTCAGTCTACTGGTAAGCCCATCAAAGGCATTATTCATCTTGTTTACAGTTTATTTTATATGTAGCACTTGTTTTTGGTTCATTCTTTAGGAGTTCCCTCTCTCTACTTCCATTGCCCTTCTTCTGTTCTTGCATGTCGTCTACTTGATCTAATACAGCCCTTAGAATATCAATCTTAGTTGTTCTGTATTCCCAGTCAGATAATTCCAACATCCCTGCCACATCTGGTTCTGATGCTAGTTCTGTCTCTTCATATTGTGTGTTTTGTCTTTCGATATGCCTTTGGATTTTTTCTTGATAGCCTGACGTGATAGCGGGTTAAAAGGAACTGCTGTAAATAGGCCTTTAGTACTGTGGTGGAGGGGAGTAGTGGGGAGGGAAGTGTCTATAGCCCTACCATGGGTCTCATTCTTTTCGTAAGCCTGTGCCTCTGGACTGTGAACCTCACGAGTGCTGCTCAGTTTTTTTCCTCTCCTCTTAGGTGGGACAGGATGGCTGGAGAGGGCTGGAGTTGGGAGTTGCCCTTCCCCAGGTCAGTGGGGCTCTGGTAATACCTCAGCAGGTCAGACTCTGGTTAAGTAGTTTCTTCTGAGAGCAAGCCTGTTAAGAACAGAGTGCTTGAGCGTATTTCAATGTGATTCCTTTCCCCTCCCCATGCTGGAGGAGGGGAGGGAAAAGGAATATTTGATACTTCCTTCCTTTCTACATATCAGAAATACTTTTCTGATATTTCCTGTGGGAGCCTGGTTGAGCTCCAGGAGGTAAATCTCACCATTTTGTAGGGGGTGCCCTAACAACCGGGTCCCCCAGGACTTCTAACGCTGACTGGTCCACACTGAGCTTCCAGAAACTCAACAGTCACAGTTCAGGTTTCCCAACGCAGTCCCTGGTTCGCACAGTGGCTTATACATCTCTGCTCTGGGAAGCCAGCTGCAGCCCCCAGTCACTTGCCTGTCTCTTTCTGCAGTCTTGGTGGGGGAGGGGCTTGGCTCCTGGGTCCATAAGAGCGTCCTCACCTCTCTTATGGATCCAGAAAATCCAAGATCAGTTGATTTTTCCAGTCTGTTCAGCTTTTTACTTGTTGTTAGGATGGAATGGTGACCTCAAGGTCCTTACGTGTGGAATTGGAAACCAAAGTCTCCCCTCACTACTCTACATCATTGCTAGTCATGCTTCCACCTAAAATCCTTTTTACTTATTTCCACCTGTGAATTCTCTGCCATCAGCTGTCCTCTTGGCCCTACTCCCTTGTCTTCTTCAGGTGTCCTTTTGTCACATAAAGGCTCCTCTGGACACTTCATAGACTATTATAACCACCACCAACCTGAATTTTGCTGTCTTCTCCCTTATATTAATTTTCCTCCTTAGAAGACATCATTAACATCTATTACTTCTTTTATATTCTTCTTACTTATTACCTATCTTCCCCACTGAAGTGCAAGCTTCATGAGGACAAAGATCTGTGTCCATTTTGTTGGTTACTGTATCCACAGACCCTGGAAAATGCCTAGAATATATGAGGTGCTTATGTTTTTTTAATCAAAATGTGTAAAATGAATGGATGAGTAAGTGATTCTGAGATTTTATTTATTTTACCATGGAGTTTTGTTCACTGAATACAGAACTCACCCATGAAATATGCTGGGGGCTTTCATTTCGGTTCTAGTAAAAGGAAGACTCCAATTCTACCCAAATTCTATACAATGAAAAAAGTCTTTATGGTAAGGAGCACCTGTAGAATCTAAGGACAGAATAAAAACCTTTCCTGGCCTTGAGTGGTCTGGTCCCTAGAGACGGGCTGTAGCGAGGTTGGGGCAGCTCCGCTCTCTAATCAGTCCATTCCAGAGCCTTCTGGTCTCCTTCCACTCTCTGCTTCTCTGTACATGAGTTTGCTGTGGTTACCCCAGGCAAGTTTATAGAACAAAGAAAGGGAACAAGACTGTCCATCAGTGATCAGGCGTCCATCCCTTTGTGATCGTCCATGACCAGGATCATGGAGAGGAAGGTGGAATCATGGGAAAAATAGGAATGCCTCTTCTAGGGACTGTGGAGAAGCATATTCTCTACAAAGGACTAAGGACAGGTCTGACAATGAAACATATTCAGTAGTATTCTGTCATTTATAAAGTTGTTGATGTAATATAAAATTAAGTCTGTGACTCTCAGCCTTTTGATAGATCTGAAGTAGACCTCAGTGGATGACATACATTTTCCTTTCTTCATTTTACAAGGAGGAAATTCAAATCTGAATTTGAATTTTGAAGTACTGAGTGTCATCAGTGTTAACCACAGTGCTGAGCTTTGATATCTTATGAAACTAACCTCAGCCTCCTAGGGTCTCAGTTTCCTAGTTGGTGAAATAAAATGAATTAGAAATTTTAAAAAAGTAGTATTGACCTTGAAATTAAATTTCGCCAGTAATCTTACCTACCATTCTCCCACTATTTCTGTCCTTGGAACACATTAGTCTCTCTGTTTGCCCTTTTTTTCTTTTCCTCCATAACTTAAATGAAAGAGTCTTAATTGGTGAAAAAAATTTCAGGAAAAGAAGCAAAATACCCCACAGGAAGTTCTTGATTAGGAAAAGACAAGTACAGCAGCTTTATACAAATGAAACAAGAACTTGTGAAGAACACTTACACATACAAACACATTATACATACAAAGGTGAATTCTCAGATATATTCACACCCGAAACATTATTCTTGTGTGAAGAAAATAAACATAGTATCTACAAAACTTCATTCTGATTTGTACAGCAGAGGAGGAAACCATGCTTTGTATCATTCCTCGAGAAGCATCAGTTTACCTTACATCTGTATACTTTACTATACATATTTCTTTTTTTGCATGTATTTATTTTTATATACATCTTAGCAAAATCACCAGGGACACTTTAACAGAATGAAAGGAAAGCTACTAAATTAATGTGTACTGCATAGTTCCTAACACAAATCAATGTTAAAGGGTCATATACTGAGGAAAAAAAAGACAAAAAACCCTTGAAGTGGATGCCACACTGTAGTGTGAAGCATGATTTGTCTGAAAAATCATGAAAGCTAAAAATGAGCTCCACAGCTACTGCTATAACTTAATAGATCTCTACACAAAGGCTGGGATGTTTCCTTGTCGACAGGAGTGCTTTTTTTGTCCACTGTCATGTATCAGTGAACTCTGAAGATGTAAACAAATGTTTGTTTTTATTTTCCAGACTGCATGCAACTAAAAAATAACTAGATGTTGGCATCTTAAATACATAGGTTAATTTTTAGGAAAAATGAAGAAATAGATGCTTATTAATTTAACATGTTTTATCAGTTACCTTGGCAGTTACATATATGAAAACTTAGTTTTCCTGAATGACCTTGGGTACATAACCTAGCCTTCTTGAACCTCAGATTTTTTACTTGGAAACTAGATCCTAACACAAAAGAGTTATTGGGAGAAATTCATAAATTTCGGTCTTCAGAAAGCTTAGCACAGAGCCTGGTATATAGTAAAATGGTCAGTAATATTTGCTGTTCTTATTACTATAATTCTCTAGCATCAGAATATTACCATGGAATCCAGTGCTCTCTAGCAATGAATATTTTGGAAGACTATTATATCTGGAACACTCACAAAACAAATTTGCTTTCTTTTCATTTGGCAATGAGCAGTTTTCAATTACAAATGAATTTGTATCTTGAGGTTACGTAGAGGATGTCTCTGCCAGTGGATGATAAACACACCTTGACCAGACCTGCCTTTACACACAAGAGAATAAACGGCTGAGTTTCTGCAGAGTGGCTAATGTAGTCATGGAAAATGATCTGTCCCCTTTTGGAGTCATTGCTGTAATGAACTTGCCTTGATGAAATGGTAGTTCATATCACTTAAGAAACTTAACCATGCCAGATAATCATCCTGTATATCATTTCGTTCCCATACTAGACAAAACACGCTGATTCCACGCCTCTGAAATGTGACCTGTTCCTCTCCTTTGCATTGTTCTGTATTCTATGAGGGATTTAATAGATGTGAGTAGCTTGAAAAGAAAAACATTGTCAAAACAAATTGCTACATAATTTTGTTCCCTTCTTTATTTTCTCATGGCCATCTTTGACTTGGATAATGATTCACTTCAAACACTTCATCAACAGGGTGGACATTCAGGGGCTGGTGGGGGAATCTGTATTCATAACAGAAGTCATCATCATCTACTTAGTGTCTCTAAACTGGATTTGGTTCATTTCTCACTCTTCCATTCAGCTGGCTCCCATGCTAAGTTGCTATCTTTTAACTACTAGTGTATATTATGTCTCTATTGAAGTTTCAAGGCTAAATAAGGATGACTCTTATGTTGCATATTTCTAGACCGCAGAGCTGTCATCCTTAGGAAAAAGAACAAACAAATAAGTATCTAAAACTCTTCCTTGCTGATTTCAAAAAATATTTCATCTGCCTTAGTTGATACATAGTTTAGCCTGGATGTTTATTTTAAAACTTAAAAAAAATAACCTTTTGTGTTTATAAGGGAGGTTACTTTTTGGCAAAATGCAGTCTTCCTAATATTCATCCTACTTTCATGGTGTATAAAAAATATTTTCTATAAGCAAATTGAAGACATCATCCAATAAGTTGAGATTTGATGCCAGGAACTCTAGATGCTTCTAGAGTTTGAGGGCAACTAAGTTCATGTAAAATATACAATGGGTAAGCTATTATTTATACCTTATATAATTATTTAGTTGTCACAATCAGAAGACTTTTATAAAGCTAGAAAGTTTGCAAAGCACTGTTGAGTCAAAGCATCTAAAAATATAAAGAGCTATTAACAAATATATTTATATTTGCAAATTCGTATTTAAAATATAGAGGTAACTGGTCAGAACTGGAAAGAGAAACATGTTGGTTCACTGGCTGAGAAAAGCAGGGCATCATCTCCTGTTATCAGTAGCCACATACAGACCCAGACACAGAAAAGCACAATTCTGAATGTGGGGTTTCAGACTAGGAATCCTCTGCCTCTCCACATTTCTGGCATATTCTTTCCAAGTCATGCAACTGTTTCAAGAGCTGGCACTCACTGAAAAAGCCTTCCATGGGCCAACCAAATGTGCACCAAGAAATGGAAAGGATTTTATGCCAGTAATCTTCAAGTACACTCTGCTTGGCACAGGTTCTTGCACCAAATTTCCTGAGGGACTGGCATCAAATGTAACGGATTTTTGTGGCTCATGCTTTTAAAATTTGTCAGAATAATAATATTAGCCCCTCTCTACAAAAAGGTTCTTTCATTATTGAACAACATCAACAAAAAGACAAACGCGAGGAGAGGGGAAGCTTTCTTTCAGTAGAATGACAATTCTATAAATATAGGAGGACTACAGAAAAGCCACCATCTTGAAAATAACATAGAACTAACAACGTATCAACGGTTGTTACAACGCTTAAGTGAAAACTTCAACAGGACATTAAGGCAGTATCAAAATTTCCCACCGCAGGCCACTTATTAGTAAAAATAGGAACAGAACACCTTTTAGGTAGAGAAATCTGGTGGACACCACCTTAACCAAGTGATCAAAGTTAGCGTGACCATTAATAAGAGGAAGTGACAGGTGCCTCATGGTATGCTCCACGAAGAAGGACAAGATATCACTGATGTATTGATAGTATTCTGCCAAAACATGCATGTAAATTGAAACACGAGGAAAGATTCAGTTCACCTCTGAAGGATGGACTACAGCACAACCAGCCTGACAGCCTGTTGGTTATTCTCAAAGATTATTTGTAATTGCTTTCAATGAATCATTTCTCAAGCACCTTTAATGTTTCTTGCCAAAAAAGAGAAAATTAAATCTTAATATATGTATGAAGTAAAGTGAAAAATATAATTTTTAGACCCACCAAAGTGTTTCACAGGAACAATAAAACAAGAAACCATCACTTTGAGGCAAAAAGAGACAAATTCAACTAAATACAGCATTCATTTTACACCAGAGACTATGTTTTTGGGAGATGGAATTATATATTTATTTATTTATTTATTTAACATTTTATTGGAATATAATTGCTTTACAATGTTGTGTTAGTTTCTGCTTTATAACAAAGTGAATCAGCCATACAAACACATATATCCCCATATCTTCTCCCTCTTGCATCTCCCTCCCACCCTCTGTATGCCACTCGTCTAGGTGGTCACAAAGCACCAAGCTGATCTCCCTGTGCTATGCGGCTGCTTCCCACTAGCTATCTGTTTTACGTTTGGTAGTGTATATATAAGTCCATGCCACTCTCTCACTTCATCCCAGCCTACCCTTCCCCCTCCCGGTGTCCTCAAGTCCATTGTCTACGCCTGTGTCTTTATTCTTGTGCTGCCCCTCGGTTCCTCATAACCACTTTTTTTTTCTTAGATTCCATATATATGTGTTAGCATACAGTATTTGTTTTTCTCCTTCTGACATCCTTCACTCTGTATGACAGACTCTAGGTCCATCCACCTCATTACAAATAACTCAGTTTCGTTTCTTTTTATGGCTGAGTAATATTCCATTGTATATATGTGCCACATCTTCTTTATCCATTCATCTGTCGATGGACACTTAGGTTGCGTCCGTGTCCTGGCTATTGTAAATAGAGCTGCAATGAACATTGTGGTACATGACTTTTTGAATTATGGTTTTCTCAGGGTATATGCCCAGTAGTGGAATTGTTAGGTCATATAGTAGTTCTATTTTTAGCTTTTTAGGAACCTCCATACTGTTCTCCATAGTGGCTATATCAATTTACATTCCCACCAACAGTGCAAGAGGATTCCCTTTTCTCCACACCCTCCCCAGCATTTACCGTTTGTAGATTTTTTGATGATGGTCATTCTGACTGGTGTGAGGTGATACCTCATTGTACTTTTGATTTGCATTTCTCTGATTAGTGATGTTAAGCATACTTCCATGTGTTTGTTGGCAATCTGTATATCTTCTTTGGAGAAATGTTTATTTAGGTCTTCTGCCCATTTTTGGATTGGGTCTTTGTTTTTTTGATATTGAGCTACATGAGCTGCTTGTAAATTTTGGAGATTAATCCTTTGTCTGTTGCTTCATTTGCAAATATTTTCTCCCGTTCAAACGGTTGTCTTTTTGTCTTGTTTATGGTTTCCTTTGCTGTGCAAAAGCTTTGAAGTTTCATTAGGTCCCATTTGTTTATTTTTGTTTTTATTTCCATTTCTCTAGGAGGTGGGTCAAAACGGATCTTGCTGTGATTTGTCAAAGAGTGTTTTTCCTATGTTTTCCTCTAAGAGTTTGATAGTGTCTGGCCTTACATTTAGGTCTTTAATCCATTTTGAGTTTATTTTTGTGTATGGTGTTAGGGAGTGTTCTAATTTCATTCTTTTACATGTAGCTGTCCAGTTTTCCCAGCACCACTTATTGAAGAGGCTGTTTTTTCTCCATTGTATATTCTTGTCTCCTTTATCAAAGATAAGGTGATCATATGTGTGTAGGTTTATCTCTGGACTTTCTATCCTGTTCATTGTTCTATATTTCTGTTTTTATGCCAGTACCATACTGTCGTGATTACTGTAGCTTTGTAGTATAGTCTGAAGTCAGGGAGCCTGATTCCTCCAGCTCTGTTTTTCTTTCTCAAGATTGCTTTGGCTATTCGGGCTGTTTTGTGTTTTCATACAAATTGTGAAATTTTTTGTTGTGATTCTGTGAAAAATACGATTGGTAGTCTGATAGCGATTGCATTGAATCTGTAGATTGCTTTGGGTAGTATAGTCATTTTCACTATGTTGATTCTTCCAATCCAAGAACATGGTATATCTCTCCATCTGTTGGTATCATCTTTAATTTCTTTCATCAGTGTCTTATAGTTTTCTGCCTACAGGTCTTTTGTCTCCTTAGGTAGGCTTATTCCTAGGTATTTTATTCTTTTTGTTGCAGTGGTAAATGGGAGTGTTTCCTTAATTTCTCTTCCAGATTTTTCATCATTAGTGTATAGTAATGCAAGAGATTTCTGTGCATTAATTTTGTATCCTGCTACTTTACCAAAGTAAATCATTGATTAGCTCTAGTAGTTTTCTGTTAGTGTCATTAGGATTCTCTATGTAGAGTATCATGTCATCTGCAAACAGTGACAGCTTTACTTCTTCTTTTCTGAATTGGATTCATTTTATTTCTTTTTTTCCTCTGATTGCTGTGTCTAAAACTTCCAAAATTATGTTGAATAATAGTGGTGAGAGTGGGCAACCTTGTCTTGTTCCTGATCTTAGTGGAAATGGTTTCAGTTTTTCACCATTGAGGACAATGTTGGCTGTGGATTATCATATATGGCCTTTATTATGTTGAGGTAAGTTCCCTCTATGCCTACTCTCTGGAGGGTTTTTATCATAAATAGGTGTTGAATTTTCTAGAAAGCTTTTTCTACATCTATTGAGATGATCATATGGTTTTTCTCCTTCAATTTGTCAATATTGTTTATCACATTGATTGATTTGCATATATTAAAGAATCCTTGCATTCCTGGAATAAACCCCAGGTGGTTGATCCTTTTAATGTGCTGTTGGATTCTGTTTGCTAGTATTTTATTGAGGATTTTTGAGTCTGTGTGCATCAGTGATATTGGCCTGTAGTTTTCTCTTTTTGTGACATCTTTGTCTAGTTTCGGTGTCAGGGTGATGGTGGCCTCGTTGAATGAGTTTGGGAGTGTACCTCCGTCTGCTATATTTTGGAAGAGTTTGAGAAGGATAGGTGTTAGTTCTTCTCTAAATGTTTGATAGAATTCGCCTGTGAAGCCATCTGGTCCTGGGCTTTTGTTTGTTGGAAGATTTTTAATCACAATTTCAATTTCAGTGCTTGTGATTGGTCTGTTTATATTTTCTGTTTCTTCCTGGTTCAGTCTCGGAAGGTTGTGCTTCTCTACGAATTTGTCCATTTCTTCCAGGTTGTCTTATTTTATTGGCATATCATTGCTTGTGGTAATCTCTCATGATCCTTTGTATTTCTGAAGTGTCAGTTGTTACTTCTCCTTTTTCATTTCCAATTCTATTGATTTGAGTCTTCTCCCTTTTTTTCTTGATGAGTCTGGCTAATGGTTTATCAATTTTGTTTGTCTTCTCAAGGAACCAGCTTTTAGTTTTATTGATCTTTGCTATTGTTTCCTTCATTTCTTTATCATTTATTTTTGATGTGATTTTTATGATTTCTTTCCTTCAGCTAACTTTGGGGTTTTTTGTTCTTCTTTCTCTAATTGCTTTAGGTGTAAGGTGAAGTTGTTTATTTGAGATATTTCTTGTTTCTTGAGGTAAGATTGTATTGCTATATACTTTCCTCTTAGAACTGCTTTTGCTGCATCCCATAGGTTTTGAGTTATCATGTTTTCATTGTCATTTGTTTCTAGGTATTTTTTGATTTCCTCTTTGATTTCTTCAGGGTTCTCTTGGTTATTAGGTAGTGTATTGTTTAGCCTCCATGTGTTTGTATTTTTTACAGATTTTTTCCTGTAATTGATATCTAGTTTCATAGCGTTGTGGTCGGAAAAGTTACTTGATATGATTTCAATTTTCTTAAATTTACCAAGGCTTGATTTGTGACCCAAGATATGATCTATCCTGGAGAATTTTCCATGAGCACTTGAGAAAAATGTGTATTCTGTTGTTTTTGGATGGAATGTCCTATAAATACCAATTGAGTCCATCTTTTTTTATGTAGCATTTAAAGCTTGTGTTTCCTTACTTATTTTCATTTTGGATGATCTGTCCTTTGTTGAAAGTGGGTTGTTAAAGGCCCCTACTATGATTGTGTTACTGTCGATTTCCCCTTTTATGGCTGTTAGCATTTGCCTTATGTATTGAGGTGCTCCTATGTTGGGTGCATAAATATTTACAACCGTTATATCTTCTTCCTGGATTGATCCCTGATCATTATGTGGTGTCCTTCTTTATCTCTTGTAATAGTCTTTATTTTAAAGTCTATTTTGTCTGATATGAGAATCACTATTGCAGCTTTCTCTTGATTTCCATTTGCATGGAATATCTTTTTCCATCCCCTCACTTTCAGTCTGTATGTGTCCCTAGGTCTGAAGTGGGTTTCTTGTAGACAGCATATATATGGGTCTTGTTTTTGTATCCATTCAGCCAGTCTATGTCTTTTGGTTGACACATTTAATCCATTAACATTTAAGGTAATTATCGATATGTATGTTCCTATTACCATTTTCTTAATTGTTTTGGGTTTGTTATTGTAGGTCTTTTCCTTCTCTTGTGTTTCCTGCCTAGAGAAGTTCCTTTAGCATTTGTTGTAAAGCTGGCTTGGTGTTGCTGAATTCTGTTCGCTTTTGCTTGTCTGTAAACATTTTAATCTTCTGATTTGCTTGTCTGTAAAGATTTTAATTGTCGACTCTGAATGAGATCCTTGCTGGGTAGAGTAATCTTGGTTGTAAGTTTTTCCCTTTCATCACTTTAAATATGTCCTGCCACTCCCTTCTGGCTTGCAGAGTTTCTGCTGAAAGATCAGCTGTTAACCTTATGGGGATTCCCTTGTATATTATTTGTTGTTTTTCCCCTGCTGCTTTTAATATTTTTTCTTGTATTTAATTTTTGATAGTTTGATTAATATGTGTCTTGGCATGTTTCTCCTTGGATTTATCCCGTATGGGACTCTCTGTGCCTGCTGGACTTGATTAACTATTTCCTTTCCCATATTGGGGAAGTTTTCAACTATAATCTCTTCAAATATTTTCTCAGTCCCTTTCTTTTTCTCTTCCTCTTCTGGGACCCCTATTATTTGAATGTTGCATTTAATGTTGTCCCAGAGGTCTCTGAGATTGTCCTCCATTCTTTTCATTCTTTTTTCTTTATTCTGCTCTGCAGTAGTTATTTCCACTACTTTATCTTCCAGGTCACTTATCTGTTCTTTTGCCCCAGTTATTCTGCCATTGATTCCTCCTAGAGAATTTTTAATTTCATTTATTGTGCTGTTCATCATTGTTTGTTTGCTCTTTAGTTCTTCTAGTTCCTTGTTCAATGTCTCTTGTATTTTCTCCGTTCTATTTCCAAGATTTTGGATCATCTTTACTATCATTACTCTGAATTCTTTTTCAGGTAGATTGCCTATTTCCTCTTCATTTGTTTGGTCGGTGGGTTTTTACCTTGCTCCTTCATCCGCTTTGTGTTTCTCTGTGTTCTCATTTTGCTTAACTTATGTGTTTGTGGTCCTCTTTTTGCAGGCTACAAGTTCGTAGTTCTTGTTGTTTTTGGTGTCTGCCCCCAGTGGCTAAGGTTGGTTCAGTGGGTTGTGTAGGCTTCCTGGTGAAGGGGACTAGTGCCTGTGTTCTGGTGGATGAGGCTGGATCTTGTCTTTCTGGTGGGCAGGTCTGCATCCGGTGGTTTGTTTTGGGGTGTCTGTGACCCTATTATTATTTTAGGCAGCCTTTCTGCTAATGGGTGGGGTTGTGTTCCTGCCTTGCTAGTTGTTTGGCATAGGATGTCCAGCACTGTAGCTTGCTGGTCGTTGAGTGGAGCTGGGTCTTAGCATTGAGATCGAGATCTCTGGGAGAGTTTTCACCATTTGATGTTACATGGAGTTGGGAGGTCTCTGGTGGCCAGTGTCCTGAACTCAGCTCTCCCACCTCAGAGGCACAGGCCTGACACCCAGTTGGAGCCCCAAGACCTTTTCAGCCACACAGCTCAGAAGAAAAGGGAGAGAAAAAGAAAGAAAGAAAAATAATAATAATAAAATAAAGTTACTAAAATAAAAAATAGTTATTAAAAATAAAAAAAATTTTAAGTAATTAAAAAAGAAAGAATAGAGCAACCAAACCAGAAAACAAATCCACCAATGATAACAAGTGCTAATACTATACTAAGAAAAAAAACCAAAAACGGACAGACAGAACCTTAGGACAAATGGTAAAACAAAGCTATACAGACAAAAATCACACAAAGAAGCATACACGCACACTCATAAAAATAGAAAAAGGAAAAATATACATATATCATTACTCCCAACGTCTACCACCTCAATTTGAGATGATTCATTGTCTATTTAGGTATTCCACAGATGCAGGGTACATCAAGATGATTGTGGAGATTTAATCCGCTGATCCTGAGGCTGCTGGGAGAGATTTCCCTTTCTCTTCCTTGTTCACACATCTCCTGGGGTTCAGCTTTGGATTCGGCCCTGCCTCTGCATGTAGGTCGCCTGAGGGCATATGTTCTTTGCACAGACAGGACGGGGTTAAAGTAGAAGCTGATTCGGGGGCTCTGGCTCACTCAGGCCGGGGGGAGGGAGGGTATGGAATGTGGGGCGAGCCTGCGGTGGCAGAAGCTGGCCTGACGCTGCAACAGCCTGAGGCGTGCCGTGTGTTCTCCTGGGGAAGTTGTCCCTGGATCATGGGACCCTGGCAGTGGTGGGCTGCATTGGCTGCTGGGAGGGGAGGTGTGGACAGTGACCTGTGCTTGCACACAGGCTTCTTAGTGGCTGCAGCAACAGCCTTAGCATCTCATGCCCGTCTCTGGGGTCCGCGCTGATAACCACGGCACGCGCCCGTCTCTGGAGCCCATTTAGGCAGTGCTCTGAATCCCCTCTCCTCGTGCACCCTGAAATGATGGTCTTTTGCCTCCTAGGCAGTTCCAGGCTTTTCCCCAGACTCCCTCCCGGCTAGCTGTGGCACACTAGCCCCCTTCAGGCTGTGTTCACGCAGCCAACCCCAGTCCTCTCCCTGGGATCTGACCTCCAAAGCCAGAGCCTCAGCTTCCAGCCCCAACCCACCCCAGCAGGTGAGCAGAGAAGACTTTCAGGCCGGTGAGTGCTGTTTGGCACCAATCCTCTGTGCGGGAATCTCTCTGCTTTGCCCTCCGCACCCCTGTGGCTGCGCTCTTCTCCGTGGCTCTGAAGCTTCCCCACTCTGCCACCCGCAGTCTCCGCCCGCGAAGGGGCTTCCTAGTGTGTGGAAACCTTTCCTCCTTCACAGCTCCCTCCCACCAGTGCAGGTCCCATCCTTATTTTTTTGTCCTTGTGTTTTCTTTTTTCTTCTACCCTACCCAGGTATGGGGTGAGTTTCTTGCCTTTTGGGAAGTCTGAGGTCTTCTGCCAGCGTTCAGTAGGTGTTCTATAGGAGTTGTTCCACATGTAGATGTATTTCTGATGTATTTGTGGGGAGAAAGGTAATCTCCACGTCTTACTCTTCCGCCATCTTGAAGATCTTTGGAATTTTATGTATTTTTAATTCCTTATATAGCTCCAGTCTTCCTACCTGTTTGCAAGTGCTTAACTCCTGTTTTGTAAAGAATTTCTAGGGAATTCTCTGGTGGTCCAATGGTTAGGACTCCATGCTTCCACTGCATGGGGCACAAGTTCGCTCCCTCATTGGGGAACTAAGATCCTGCATGCCACACAGCGTGGCCAAAAAATAAATAAACAAATAAAGTATTTCTCTTGGCTAGTAGACACTGGGATGGGGTTGAGAGATGCATTAAATGCTCTGTTAACACATTTAGAAAGCTGAAGTAAAGAGATTACTGAGTAGATTACAGTATTATGAAGATACCCCAAAATGTTTTCTGGTCATTAAGGTACTAAGCGAGTGCTGATTTTATTTATATCTCAGTTCTTTGTTGTCCAAGAAGTGGTCCCACGAGTCTCTGTTTAGCATGGAAGCAAAAGAGAACTCTTTCTCTGCATTCATGCAGGAAGATTTTCTAGCTTTGCCCATGTTCAGTGAAAATGATGGAAAAGAAGAAGAAAATAAACCGTAGCACACTCATCCTGACCTTGAATCCAATGACTGTCAGGCTAAACGGCAGGCTACCCTAATATCTACATCTGTGCCTCCCCACATGTTAGCCTGTTTTTAATTCTTATATTGATTAGGTATGATCACACTGTGATTTCCTCCCCTGCAGACAGCTCATTTGTTAATAACATCCTAAAGTCCAAGAATATTATCATCACTGGGGTCCCTACAGCCTTCATATTCACTCCCACATTATTGAACTAACAAGCCTGGACACAAGGACAGCTGTAGCTCCTGGTGAAGCTTATGTAATCAGAGCTGGCTTTCCCAGTGGGGGCCTCAAACTATTAGAGGCTTGTAAAGACTAGGTTAATCTGATGAGCAGAGGTGAAAGCATTTGCTTCATTTGTCCTTTTTGTTCATACATACAACATTAGGAATGATAGCATTTCTTTTACCAGGGGACTTCATGTAAGAATTCCATCTTTATATTCATAGTATTTTATCCTCCAAATATAGCTCAGGCTAAATTTATTGACCAGCATATACAATGAATGTGTTATCAAACTCAGGTCTAGCTACTTGCTGCTCCAAAGCCAATAATTTGAGAGGCAAGTGTCAGTAGAAAGGAAAGTTGCTTTAATCAGAAAAGCCAGCAATCTGGGGAGAAGAAGGTAGACTCATGTCCTGAGACCAACTCGAAAGATTCTGCTCAGCCACGAAAGTTTTTAAAGGGAAAAATGGAGGGGTGGGAAGAATCTCAGTGAGTCATCAGGGGAGGAGGTTGGATTCTACATCATTCTCCATTGCATGCAGACTGGCTGAGTCTGTCTTCACATGTTATCTTGCCTGTGTGATCTGCCTGCAGGATTGCCAAGGGGGCTGTTAGGGGTAGAGAGTTAGTCATTAACTACTTAATTTTTCATTCTTCTTTTTGTCTAGGGAAAGGATCAGCAGGTGAGGCAAGGCATGGTGTACATTCAGGAAAGCATAAGGCAGGAGTTAGTTTTGATTGCTTAGTCATCTCATTCCTCTAATTAGGTTTTTTGAAGGCTAGAGGAGGACAGAAATAGGTAAACAGGAAAGGGGCAAAAGAGCTGCTTTCAGGTATACCTTTGGGCCTTGGAATCAAATACACTTGCGTTGGAGTTTTGGCTTCTCTGCTTAACACAGTGTGGGCTTTGAACAAGTTTCTTTTCTCTATCTGCCTGTTGCCTCATTTCAACAATATAAATAACAGTGATCCTTTTGTGTATTCAATGAGTTGTATTTAATGAACATGTGGATTAAAGTGCTTGTGTACAATAAATACCAGCTACTGCTACAGCTAATCATTAAAGTGCTTTCTGTGGTAAGGATAGGCTATTTCTCAGATTTTAGTTTAAGTGAAATAAGTATATTATATATTTAGTTGGATTCAATATATGCTAATAGTTTCCAAATTATATCTTACATGTTGGAATCTTGAGGGGCCAAGTGAATATAACTCCATGAAACATTTGAATTAGCAAATCAGCAAATAATCTCATTTGAAGTATGGTCATACATTTACTTAAATAGTTTAGATTGATGGTAATTTTGTCCTATCAGTCAGTTCCTTTCACTTTTACGGTTTTATTTTTGGACTCAAGAGTGTGGTATTGGAAGACTTCTGCTTCTGGCTGTGATGGATTAGTTCGCAGCTGACCAAACGGAATGCCAAGAACACTAGAGAAGGTAAATGCAATAAAAAACACATTTGGGAGGTACCAGAGAGCTATCAAGGCAGTTAGAACTTGTGGAGCCAAGAACCTGGAGAGAAGGAAAAGACACTGGAGGCGAGCCCAACATCCTCTGCCTTTTTAGTCCAGGCATTTGTAGATGGTTAAACAGCAGGGGGCAGGATGTGGAAAAGCTGAGCAGAAACCAGAGCAGAAAGTAGCTGCTAATGAGTGTTTCTGACTGACTTACAGGTGAGAGAGTCAGAGACTGGAGATCGGCTCTTTCAAAGCAACCAGGACCTGAAGGACCAAATCCTGCAGTGAAGGGGAGAGGAGCAAAACAAACTTAACTCCGCTCCAGTTTTCACCTCAAAGTGGTTTGTCAGTGCAAAAGCATCGTAGGGCAAAAGGCAGAGATTGGCCTCTAAATGTCTAAGATACTGAGAGATGTTTGAAGATTCACAGCACAAGAAGGTGAAAAAATTGAGAACTAGGCCCCTAAGAAGGAAGGGATCCTGATAAACAATCTGTTGGAAGACTAACCAGAAAATAGATCAGGTCTTACAAAAACCTAAACCCACTCTTGAATCGGTGCAAGTCCTGCTTAAGGGCATCATGCGGTGATGCCAAAATTAACTACATGCACAAATTCAAGACCTAGTTCCCTGGAGGAATATTGCATCACCTACAGCCAGTAAAAATTTTCATGCAAAATGGACTGCACTTAATTCAAAACAATTAAGAGGTGAACAAAGCAACAGGTCCAGGAAAATAACACCATTAGAAGAAGAGCCAGTGATCATCCTTACTTTGAAGTAAGCAGAAAAAAAGTTTAAAACTGTGATCTATATCAAGAGGAAAGATGATAAGTTAGAGAATTTCTACAGACAACCGGAATCCATAAAAATTCCTTCCTGATTTGGGAGTAGGCAATATTTTCTTAAATTGGATGCAGAAAGCAGTAATTATATTGTCTTCAAGGTTCATCCATGTTGTTGGCAAATGGCAGGATCTCCCTGGGGTTTTTGGGGTTTTTTAAAAATATAAATTTATTTATTTATTTTTGGCTGTGTTGGGTCTTCGGTTCTGTGCAAGGGCTTTCTCTAGGTGTGGCGAGCGGGGGCCCCTCTTCATCGCGGTGGCGGGCCTCTCACTGTCGCGGCCTCTCTTGTTGCGGAGCACAGGCTCCAGACGGGTAGGCTCAGTAGTTGTGGCTCACGGGCTTGGTTGCTCCGTGGCATGTGGGATCTTCCCAGACCAGGGCTCGAACCCGTGTCCCCTGCATTAGCAGGCAGATTCTCAACCACTGCGCCACCAAGGAAGCCCTCCCTGGGTTTTTTTTGTTGTTGTGTTTTCCTCATCCTTTTTAAAAAATTTTATTGGAGTAGAGTTGATGTACAATGTTGTGTTAGTTTCAGGTGTACAGCAAAGTGATTCAGTTACACATATACATATATTCATTCTTTTTCAGATTCTTTTCTCATATAGGTTATCACAGAATATTGAGTAGAGTTCCCTGTGCTCTACAGTAGGTCCTTGTTGGTTATCTATCTTATATATAGTAGTGTGTGTATGTTAATCCCAAGGTCCTAATTTATCCCTCCCCCGCTCCCACATTTCCCCTTTGGTGACTGTAAGTTTGCTTTTGAAATCTGTGAGTCTGTTTCTGTTTTGTAAATAAGTTCATTTGTATCATTTTTTTAAAAATTAGATTCCACATATGAATGATATTATATGATATTTGTCTTTCTCTGTCTGACTTACTTCATTTAGTATGATAATCTCTAGGTCCATCCATGTTGCTGCAAATGGCATTATTTCGCTCTTTTTTATGGCTGAGTAGTATTCCATTGTGTATATGTACCACATCTTCTTTATCCATTCCTCTGTCAATGGACATTTAGGTTGCTTCCATGTCTTGGCTATTGTAAACAGTGCTGCTATGAACATTGGGGTGCATGTATCTTTTCGAATTATGTTTTTCTCCAGATATATGCCCAGGAGTGGCATTGCTGGATGATATGGTAGTTCTAGTTTTAGTTTTTTAAGGAACCTCCATACTGTTCTCCATAGTGGCTGTACCAATTTACATTCCCACCAACAGTGAAGAGGGTTCCCTTTTCTCCACACCCTCTCCAGCATTTGTTGTTTGAAGACTTTTTGATGATGGCCATTCTGATCAGTGTGAGGTGTTACCTCATTGTAGTTTTTTTTAAAACTTCCTTATTTATTTGCTTATTTATTTTTATTTATTTATTATATACTTTGGCTGCACCAGGTCTTAGTTGCAGCATGTGGGATCTTTGTTGTAGCATGTGGGATCTTTTAGTTGCGGCATGCAGACTTCTTAGTTGTGGCATGTGGACTCTTAGTTGCAGCATGCATGTGGGATCTAGTTCCCTGACCAGGGATCGAACCTGGGCCCCATGCACTGAGAGCACAGAGTCTTACCCACTGGACCACCAGGGAGGTCCCTCATTGTAGTTTTGATTTGCGTTTCTCTGAAAAATTAGTAAAGTTGAGCATCTTTTTGTGTGCTTTTTGGCCATCTGTATGTCTTCTTTGGAGAAATGTCTACTTAGAGGATCTCACTGTTTTTTAAGGCTGAATAATACTCCATTGCATGTGAGTGTGTGTGTGTGTGTGTGTGTGTGTGTGTCCGTTCATCTGTTGAGAGACCCTTAGGTTGTTTCCATATCCTGGCTATTGTGAATATTAAACACCTAGAAACAGAGAATAGAATGATTGTTACCAGGGGTAGGGAGGAGAGGAAAATGAAGAGAGGGGAGAGATGTTGGTGAAAGGGCACAAAGCTGCGGTTAACTGGGAGGAATAAGTATAGAGATCTGGTGCACAGCATGACGACTATAGTTAATAATACTGTGTTGAATACTGGAAATTTTCTTAGGAAGTGGATTTCAGGTGCTTTCCTCACAAAAGAAATGGTAACTATACGAGATGATATGCTAATTAGCTTGAATGTATAGTAAGCATTTCACTGTGGATATGTGTATCAAAGCATCATGTTTACCTTAAATATATACAGTTTAAAAATGAATAAAATATCATTTTGAAAAAAAAGGAGTAATCATATAGGAAAATTTTGATAATAGAATTCACTGAGCACTAAGAACTTTTGGTCATTAAAAGACACCAGGAAGCGATTAGAAAGGCAAGCCAGAGAGTGGGTGAAGTTATTTGCAGTATGTAACAAAGGACTCATGTACAGAGTAGATCAGCAACTTTAACAAATCTCATTTCACAAATGAAAACAACCAATAAGCCGATTAGTATATAAGAAGATACTCTACATCATTAGGCATCCAAAAATGCAAATCACATGAGTACCAGAGTGGATAGAATTGAAAGGATGGCAGTATGTTGGAAATTCGGGTGGAGAAGAACATAACTTGTATTCTGCTTGTAGAAAGGAAGATGGTTACTAGCACCTTGGACAGTTCTTGGCCCCGGTTTATTAAACAATTAATGTGTGGATATTCCAAGACACAGTCATTCAACTACCAGGTTGAATCAAAAGAAATGCATAGACTATCTACGTTAAAGATGTATGATTGTGTTCATAGCAGCATTATTTACAATAACTCAAACTCGAATACTTACCAACTGTAGAATGGATAAATAATTTATGGTATATGCATACAATGGAATAATACATAAGGAAATAGAATTTAACTTATGCTACAAGGAATAACCGTGGATAAATTTCACAAACATAATGTTGAACAACGGAAGTTAGACACAAACATGAATATGTTGTGTTAGTACACTTACATAAATTTCATAAACAGTCACAGCTAAGCAATGGGATTAGAAGTCTAGATAGTGGTTATATTTGGCTGGAGGTTATGACCCATAGCAGCTAAGCAGGGGTTTGTGCAGTGCGGTGATGTTTGATTTCTTAACAAAGATAATAGTTACATGAATATATTCATTTTTAATGCATCAGCTGGTTCCCTTGTAATATGTACATTTTCTTAGTATCTAACAAAGTGAACTCAGTGCCTGAGAATCCTGCAAGTTTGCCTTCATAGTTGTTATTAATTTTTAATCAGTCAAACCAGACCACAAGCTTTTGTAGCTTGTCTTTACATATAAATAGCATTTGCCTTCTTTCTAGCCAGAATTTACCACTTTCTCAGCTTCTCTGAAGTGAAGACCGCTTATCATTTTAACTTTTAGAACAGGAGCACATTGGGCATAGCTATTTCACCATTTCTGGTATATTAGAATCATTTTTTTATTATGATATAAAAGAATTAGTACATGACTTGGGCTTCTGGATGTAACACAAAATTGACTGTGCCACGAGTTCTTCTGATGGCTCGAATGATGCCATTCTACTCTGATGCTTTCCCCCCACCTTCTCTTATTCATCTGCCTGCAAAAGTCTAGAAGAGGTATGTCCAGATGGAGGAGTGTGTGAGTGTGGGGATACCATGTCCCTCCTATAAGCACAATTTTAACAACATATTCATTTCCTTACATTTCAATTATTATTCTTTTTAAGATCCAGGATTCAGCAAAGTCAGCCTAAATCAGAACTTAACATTTGTATTGTACCAGTGTGGTTTTGCTTTTGCTTTTGCTGTACTTTGCTTTTATATTTATCTGTTCATTTGTCAGGGTTAACATGCCCTTGGTTGTATACAATAACACTATTTCTCCCCAAGCAGAAGTTAATATACTCTATGAAAATATTACTATTTTTATATCTGCTCATTTTTTTTTTAGATCTCCCAACAATCTCATAATGCTTTATTCCCTTGCTTTGCAGCTTTACTGATTCTTACTGTAAATTTTTACTATCTTCACTATTCACACTTCTTCTACCATTTGGAAAAAAAATTCTTTTTCTCTAAACAAATCATGCTTTAATTGTCAGCAAACAATACTTGCAAAAATGGAAGCTATTATCACCTTGCTGATCTGTGAATCAATATCCAGGAGATATTTTATCCAGAACACTCAGATCAGATTAACTCTGCAGGCTGGCGTGCTGTCTGGGGATAAGGGAGTGAGATTTAGGGACACTGGCAAAACCAGCCAGTGAGCTCTTCCCCGAATAAAGCACCATTTATTCCCTTAATAAAACACTCTATCAAATCTCTTTTAGCTTTTATAATCTGCATAGGGGAGTTCGGCTCTTGATAATAGCAGCCTAGATTGTGACAGACCAACTTTTGCCCTGAGAACTACTGGAAGAAACTGGACAAAAACAAACAAAACTGAAGATAAAAAGAGATCTACCTTTAAGGCAGTGGGTATTTGTGGAACTAAGATCTAAGGAAAAGAAAAAAGCCAAGAGATGTGAGTCTAGCGTTTGGCTTCATTCTCCACTCAAGGCAATGACAATTCTAAAAGCAGTTGCTAAGAGACTGAGAAGAAAAAAAAGATTTTTTTCCACAGTCCTGTGGGAATGGGAGAAGGAAGCAAAAATGGAGTTTATATTCACCCAGGAGGATGGGTCCTTGAAATCAGTAAGGGTTCTATTTGGTCCCTTGTATCTCCACACAAGGTTATAGGTGAACCAGAAACCAGCAATCACTAACACAGAAACATCTAATTTAAAATCTACTCAATTCCCAATTAGATTAAGGAGATCATCTCTAATTCAGCTGTCTTCCTGAAGCAGAAGTAGATCCTTATTCCATGTTTTTAGGTAAATATACAGGATTCAATAAATAGAATTTGACATAGAAGAAGAAAAGACTAAGAACCAAAGAAAAAACTATATAATAAAAACAAATGCAGAAGAAAAGCAACTAAAATATCAGATTGAATACCTTGAAATAATGATAGTTAAAATGTCCAAAACATTAAAAAAATAAGAGAATTGGCAGAGAACTAGAAACTCTAATAAACTACACAGTGAAAGTTCTAGAAATAAAACCATACAAAACTGAGACAAATGCTAGATGTAGTTTGAGAGATAGTTTAGGTGGAAGGGTGAGAATAAAATACCAAGAATGAAGCAGAGTGAAAAAAGTATGACAAATACTAAAAAGATTTTTCTTTTAATTTTTAAGTTTTTGGCCATGCCACACAGGTTGTGGGACCTTAGTTCCCCGGCCAGGGATCAAATGTGCACCCCCTGCAGTGGAAGCGTGGAGTCTCAACCACTGGCCCACCAGGGAAGTCCCTAAAAAGAATTTAAAAGAGATACTGGACTTGGGTAAAATTCTGACATATGTGTAATTGTAGTCCCAGAAAAGAGGAGAAAAATAATGGAGCAGAAGCAATATTTGAAACTATGATGGCACTCAGTTTTGCAAAATTAGGGAAAAACATTAAGCTACATATTTAAGAAATGATATAAACCTCGAACAGGATAATCACTAGAAAGCCATATCTAAACACTGCTAAAATTCAAAGACAAATAGAAAATCTTAAAAATCAGCCAGAAAAAAAATATGCATTACCTTCATAGCAGGAACACTAAGAATGATAGCTGGGAAACCAAAATACAACTATTTTTCGTTATTTCTAAAAAGTACTAAAAGAAAATAATAGTCAATGTAGAAGTCTCTACCCAGTAAAATGATCTTTCAGAAAATGGAGGTAAAACATTTTTTTTTTCTTGGCTGTGTTGGGTCTTTATTTCTGTGCGAGGGCTTTCTCTAGTTGTGGCAAGCGGGGCCACTCTTTGTCGCGGTGCAAGGGCCTCTCACTATCGCGGCCTCTCGTTGCAGAGCACAGGCTCCAGACGCGCAGGCTCAGTAGTTGTGGCACACGGGCTTAGTTGCTCCGCGGCATGTGGGATCTTCCCAGACCAGGGCTCGAACCCTTGTCCCCTGCATTAGAAGGCAGATTCTCAACCACTGTGCCACCAGGGAAGCCCAAGGTAAAACATTTTTAAACAGACAAAATTTGAGAACTCTATCATCACAGACCTTCACTAAAAGTAATACAAGTGTTCTCATGCAGAGGGAAAATGGTATTCAAGGCAGAAGAGCAGATGAAAGTGAGAGTAGAAGTCATTATTGGGTATACAGTTTCAGTTTTACAAGATGAAAAGGGTTATGGAGATGGATGGTAGTGATGGTTACAGAGCATGATGTATATATTTAATATCACTGAACTGTACACTTAAAAATGATTAATATGGTAAATTTTCTGTTATGTGTATTTTACCACAATAAAAAAAATTGAAAAAAGTACACACATGCACAAACACAAAATGATGAGGAATAACAACAAATAATCAGCACCCACCAGCAGCTTAAAAAATAGAATATTCTGGTAACTGGTACATCACTGATGAGTCAGTGAACTCATGGTTCACTGGCTTGTTTTCTGCCATTGGATTAACACATAAGGGACACCAACTGGGCCATGCATGCAATGCAACTTTTTTTTTTTTTTTTTTTTTTTTTTTTTTTTTTTTGCTGTACGCGGGCCTCTCACCGCTGTGGCCTCTCCCGCCGCGGAGCACAGGCTCCGGACACACAGGCTCCGCGGCCACGGCCCGCGGGCCCAGCCGCTCCGCGGCATGTGGGATCCTCCGGGATCGGGGCACGAACCCGTGTCCCCTGCATCGGCAGGCGGACTCTCAACCACTGCGCCACCAGGGAAGCCCGCAATGCAACTTTTATAACAGTCCTTTCCTTCTTAATGAACAGTCCTTGCCTAAAATTTTTTAAAAAGTAAATCATTATTTTTTAAATTTATTTTTTATTGAAGTATAGTTGAATTACAATGTTGTGTTAATTAGTGCTGTACAGCAAAGTGACTCAGTTATACATATATATACAGTCTTTTTCATATTCTTTTCCATTATGGTTTATCACAGGATATTGAATACAGTAAGTCCCCTAAATATGAACCTTCAAGTCACGAACTTTGAAAGATGCGAACCTGTGTTCTCATGTCCAATCATGTAAGTTAGTTCACATGTCTGTAAGATTACTGTACTGTAAGATGAAAAATGTTTTCTTTATTTTTTGTGTTTGTTTATTATTATTTGTGTGAAAAGTATTATAAACCTGTTACAGTACAGTACTATAAAGCCAACTGTGTTAATTGGGTACCTAGGCTAACTTTGTTGGACTTCTGAGCAAATTGGAGTTATGAACACACTCTTGGAGCAGAACTACTTTGTTACGTAGGGGACTTACTGTATAGTTAGTTCCCTGTGCTATATGGTGGGACCCTGTTGTTTATCCATTCTATATATACCAATTTGCATCTGCTAATCCCAAACTCCCAGTCCATCCCTCCCCTACCCCCTCTCCCTCTTGGCAACCACAAGTCTGTTCTCTGTGTCCCTGAAGGAAATCATTATTGATTACATGGAATAGTACATCATAATGTCTTGTGGAATCTGACATTCACATACAAGAAAAGATTCGACATGAACAACAGTCTATGAGCCAGAGAAAGGGAAAAGCTCTCTGAGGCCCATCCATTGACCAGGATGAGGTAAAAGTATTCATTTAAATTGGACTTGAATGAATCGAGTGCATGCTGTCACTTTAGAGAAACTTCTAAAAAAATAATAGGAGAATAAACTAACTTACAAGCTCATAGAGGGTAAATACAATACTAAGATAAATAGTAAATCAAGCAATTTTATCATTGGTTTCCCCAGAAGAAAAGCCTGAAGGAAAAGACTTGTGAGCTGATTGTTTCCTGGGGATGTGAGCCCAGGAGAAGGAATTTATTGCAGGAGCTGCAGCAGGGAAGGAGAGAAAGCTAGTCTAGGCATGTGTTACTAACTTACCCACCACGATGAGGGACAGGGGTGTATCCTACGTGTGGGGACTGTCTGAGGAGACCTGATGAAATAAAGGTTACAGCTATGCACCTGGGTGTAGAAAGGGATGAACGAGGCTTCGTCCTCTGCCGCATTGCTTAAAGGTGGCCCTGTAGGCATTAGCTCCTCTGAACCCTTGGATTCTCAAGGGTGTCGAGAACTGCAGCTTAGGGAAGTTCCTTCTCAGGCAGTGAGAGGTAAGTGATACAAGCAGACTCAAGGCAAGGCATCCTCTGGTATCACCTGCGGGAAGCTGGTCAAAGTCTTCATGAAATTGATGCATGAAGCAGTAGTTAGAGAAAGAAATAGGACGAGTTAGATTTTGAACAGGTGGGCAAGAGGCTGTGTTATAGGAGTTGGGGTGTTGTATCTGGAGAACCCCCCAAGTCTCTTTGTTCAGGCCCTACAAAGCCTGTGACCTATTCAGTTTTCTTTCCACAAAACTCTACTTTGTGATCCAGAGTGTGTGTCCCTTGTATGCAACTAAAATTCCTGACTGCTGGGAATGAGAACACTGAATATTCAGGCATCTCCTTGACTTCAAAGGACCAAATATTTAAAGGAATATCAACAAGAAATAATTAAGATTCCTCAGTAGAGACATTACAACAGAAGGTAGCTTTATGAGTTACATTTGGATCTCACATTAAACATCTGGAGAATCTTAAGTACTTGGAGAACAGAAAGAGTTATCTGGTGAAACCAGTTTCTGAACAGAGAGCCATGTGAGTTCAGATACTAAAAGAGAATGTTCTAGGTCTGGAAAGGAAGATACACTCAAATATTGATGTAGGGAAGGTACCTCAAGCTGTAGGAACAGTATCTGGACTGCCATTCAGAATATATTCAGGCTTAAGCATTATATCTAAATACAAGAGAAATACTTTAAAAGTCCTTTTGTACAAAAAAAAATTAACATGAAAAAGTAAACATTTAACTTGGAGTGGGGGTAATATGTTCAAAAAAGAGAATGCATAAAATTATATATCTTTAGTTTGCTGTTCTCCCTTTACATTAATTATCACTAACCTTTGAAATGGAAGGAGAAAAATAATTGGCCCTAATTTTCTTTTTTGGTGGTGTCTTTGTCTGCTTTTGGTATCAGGGTGATGGTGGCTTCATAGAATGTCTTTGGGAGTGTTCCCTCCTCTTCAATTTTTTGGAAGAGTTTGAGAAGGAGGGGAATAAGTTCTTCTTTGTATGTTTGGTAGAATTCGCCTGTGAAGCCATCTCGTCCTGGGCTTTTGTTTGCAGGGAGTTTTTAAATTACAGATTCTATTTCACTTCTAGTGATTGGTCTGTTCAAATTATCTGTTTCTTCTTGAGTCACTTTTGGTGGGCTGTATGTTTCTAGAAACTTGTTCATTTCTTCTAGGTTGTAAAATTTGTTGGCAGGAGAGAGAAAAATATTTAAGTGAAAGTGGAAGCATAAGAAGTGGGATAAGAGTTTCTTGTGATTTAATGATCATTTAAATTTCCAAATTCGTAAAATAACAATCCAAGTTATTATACTAAAAGAATGAATAAAGCCATGTTTCTGGTGGTGGAGTGGGCCGGGGGGAGGCTATTTACTGGAAGATGGGAATTAGGTAGAATCTCCCACAAATGACTGTTCATTTAGAGCTCCACAAATAAGATGGAAAATTATGTAATTTAAGGATCACCTAAAAGAGCTGGCAACGTTTAGGTTACAGCATAGAAGAGTAGAAATGGGGAAATACTTGCCAAATTGTCATGTGCAGGACAAAGCGCCCATCTTTTAAGTGTTTATGTAACAGAGATCCTCATCTTTCCTCGATATCTAGGAGAATTACAGTATCTCATGGCCTGCGCCTAGACCAAGGAGTGGAGAAGTGCCTTTCTCATACACTTTCATCCTCTCTTATGTCTCTTTTACCTAAAGGTTGGCTTAAAAAATTAATGTCTGTGTCAGTAATGGTTTTCCATGAAAAATAAAATGCTTCTTCAGGTAGAGAAGAGAGTTGAGTTTCCTGGGTACCTGAGCCCTGGAACCAGCCAACCTGTGCTGGAAACCAGTCTCCACTTACCACCTGTGTGACCTGAGGAAAATTAGGTGAATTCTGAGCGTCTCAATCTCCTCATCTATAAAATGGGGATAATAATGTATCTTTTTCTAAAGCTGAAGTATAATTATGAATATAAAGCACTTAGAATAAGCAATTCCACTTCCAGGTATATACCCAAAAGAATCGAAAACAGATATATGAATAAATTTGTGTACACCCATGTTCACAACAGCATTATTCACAATAGCCGAAAGGCAGAAACCATGCAAGGTCCATCCACGGATGAATGGATAAACAAAATGTGATCTAGCCATACAATGGGATATTATTCAGCCTTCTAGAGGAAGGAAATTCTAATACAAAAGGACAAATATTGTGTGATCTCACTTTAGGAGGTACCCAGAATATTCCAATTCAGAGACAGAAAGTAAAATGGTGGGTGCCAGGGGCTGGTGGAAGGAGGAATGGGGAGTTATGGCTTAGCGGGTGCAGGGTTTGAGTTTGGGAGTATGAAAGGGATCTGGAGGTGGATAGTGGTGATGGTCGCCCAACAGCGTGCACGTAATTAATACCACTGAACTGTGCACTTGAAAATGGTTATAATGGTAAATTTTATGTAGTATGTGTTTTACTATAATTTTTAAAAATGCTTCAGCTAATGCTTAGAGCAGTGGTTCTCAGTCCAGTGTCAGGGCTGGCAGCATTGTCAGCCTCACCGGGGACCTGTTAGGAAAACAAATTCTCAGGCCCCACGCCCAGTCGACTAAATCCTAGACTTCGAGGGTGGAGCCCAGCCTTGTGTTCCAACAAGCCTTCTAGGTCACTCTGGTGTACGTGAATGTTAAAGTGTGAATTTTACAGGAGAAGACAGCTATAAGCAGTTGCAAAATACTAGCTATAATGACATCACTCGTCTTCCTTTTCTGTATTCTTTAGGCTTCCTTGATTTATTACCCAGAAAACATTTGTGCTTTTGTTTAATTCCATATTTGCCTTCTTGATAATAGCTACTCTGATGTCTCAGCCAAAATGGCTAACATAAGAAGGAAATATTTAGGGATAAACCCTACAGTAAGTTATTGGCTGGTGGAGGCATATCCCCAAGGCTTATCTTTCATGTATTTGAGAAACACATAGACCAGAGGTCGTTTCCATAGTAACGCATACTCTGCAATTTATAAATTGCAGAAGGTAGAAGGAAATTACCGACAGTGCCTGTGGAAACTAAAGTTTTTCTGACGAATGTTTGTAATACCGTAAATTGGCATGTTCCCTCTCATGATAAACCTAGAGGTTATGGATTTTTTAAGTGGGTTTGAAGCATCTGGGGGGCCATTGTAATCCTCATTAAACTCCCACTAACCGTAGAGACCTCTTTATTCTTAAAATGAACATGCTGGGAAGGAACTCATTGCAAAATACCCAGACTGTGACACACATTAACCTCCCACATCAATAGCTTCTACTTTTACCAAACTCCAGTAAAACTTAGGAATTCTCAACTCAAAGCACTTTCCTTCTGCAATCAAGTTTGCTTTTTGCGAACCCATAAATCACGTCACTTTCCCTGTTCTGAACAAAACCTCAACCAGATTCCTTTCCCTCGTTTTCGTCAGGCCTCCAAATTGGTAAACTCTTTCTTTACTCAATTCTTGGTGACTACAGGTTGTTTCTTCAGGAAAGTAAGCTCTCAGAAAATGCAGCTAACCCTGGTTTTTGCAGGGGCTAACAACGTGTGCTCGATAGTTTGGAGAAATGTCTCTATAATGGATGTCTGTCAACGGAGCGCTGGACCCCATCAGTGCGTCTGAAAGCTTGTCTGGGTGTAATTTCAGGCCACCTGTGATGATGTGTCCTGAAGTGTGTGTCTTAGGGCTCTGGGCTGGAGCCAGTGAGACTTATTTTGAGCTCAGCTGTGCCACTTATTATGTGGCCTCCTGCAAGTCACCTGGGCCTCAGTTTATGCATAAATTAGACTAGATTCTCCCTAAGTTTCCTTCTAAATCTAAAGGTGTTATGACACCTCCCCCCAACCCACAAGGGGAAGTTTCTAAAAGCAAGCTGGATGTTCATAATTAGTGACTAGTGACTCAGAGGGAAAATAAATATAAAAAATGGTTTCTGATTCATGGTCAGCTTTCACTGGAGGAATCAAAATGAAGCAAAACTCTGAGTGCCCATTAAAGGATAATTTGGTTTGGGGAAGGACATAGGCCTATATATACAAAACCATCTTTAGAAACGTCATGTAGAGATGACCCTCTGAGCCCTGTGCATGAGGACTCCACCAAACTGAAAGGGACCTTCTGGGGAAGGGGAAGGTGGTGGCTTCATTCATAATAGCTAAATAATGCAAAACCTGAGTGTCCTTTATGTTTTGTAGAGGGGTCAGATTTTATCCTGCTCAAATTGAAATGTTCAACAGAAGTAGTTATTTTGTTTGTTTGTTTTCTCAAGTGTTCTATAACTTGTTTTGGATCCCAGCTCCTAAAAGTAGCAATCTATGGCAAGGAGATCAGAAACCCACAGGATGATGATTTAGAAGCAAACAAATTCAAGGCAATAGTTTCTTCCAGTTCAAACCCATCTCTTTCTGTTAATTCCAGTTCATTAGGAGAAAGAACCAGCAAAGTTTAAATCCCTTTTTCTGGCTGTTTCTACATAATCTATGTTTCCTTTTTTTCCTCCTTATTCCCAAGAGGGCTGCTGGGTCAAGAGGGAGACATAAAAATCCTAATGATGTATGAAGTCATCCTCTGTTCCCTCTGCTCTCCCCCTACATGTGAAGCCTGCTGAAGCTCCTGGGAGGTCTCCCTTTGAGTGACTTATCTTTCCTGCTCCTGACTGGGGGGCTATTGATGATGTCTGGTACCCACTGCTGTTTCTAGCTTTTGCCTCCAGTTAAAAGGCCCCCATTCCCTGCCGTCTCCTGGTCCCACCCCAAGACCTCCACAGGTCACTGGCTGAGGATTGACCTTGATGTCCTCCTGATCGCAGCACATGGGAACCCCTGGGGATTGTGCTGGGCAGTGACATCTGTGGGGCTTGGACTCGGGACGCTATCACAAGCCTTTTATCCAGGACCACTTTTCACCCTGTGCTCTGTGTAGCTCTCGTAGCATCTGAGTGATGATGTGCAGTTGGCACCCCCATTGGGGAGTTCTGGTATAGTTTCTGTCACTCACGTCCGCATTGACCTAGTCCCAGGGACACGAAGGATGGTGGTCCTCTCTGCAGGTTCAGGTCAGGACACTGAGCCTAGTAATGGCCCCAGTCTCTTTCCATCAACAGAAGCTCCTTGCTTTTTCATCCTGATTTCACATTCAAGCAGTCTTCCATTTGACCTGCTACACTACATCATTACTCACAGTGTAACTCCATACTCTGAATCATCCTGGCTTAGTTCTTCCAATGCAGGAGAAAGATTTTGAATTTAGTTTACCCTCTTCTTATGAACAAAGCCTACTCATCCGTCAAAAGCTATTAGATCACTTGGGCTCAAACGTCTTAGTTAAAAGTCAAATGCAGAATAACTGATGCTGGGTGTTTTCCTCTATCTTTTAACAATCCGATCTTCCTTGACGCAACACATGCCTTTGGCCCCATAGAAAAATATCTGACACTGATTGGGAGCCTACTCTGTGCTAGGTTGTGTTCTAAGCCCTTGTTATACTGATTGAGTTAATTCTCTCAACCATACTAGGAGACAGGTACCATTAATACCCCCATTTTGCAGAGGAAACTGAGGTTTAAGTGAATTAGAAAACTTGGCCAACAGCATGTATCTAGCAAGTGATGGAGCTACTATCTTGGGAAAGTGCCACCCCAAGAGCCATAATGAATTCATTTTTATGAGCTATATATACTGTTTATTTGTTATATATGTTTATATTTATTATTTATAATATCTATTATGATCTATTTCTATGCATTATATATCATAAATATACATTATAATATACTTCCTATTTATATATTGATTTCCATATATATACATAAAATGTACTAAATACTAAAGGATTTAGTACTTAATTAGCCAATTATTCTCTTCTTTTTTTTTTCATATTTTTAAGGCAGAACAACCACCTTCATGGCTATCTTGGATGATAAGCGGAAGAGTAGCTGCTCAGGTTAAAGCAGGGAAAGAGAGCGGGGATGTCTGTGGGTCAGGTGATAGTGGCCAGTCCAGTTTACCTCCTCCAGGGCAGCTCTGCTGACCCCGAATTCTTCTCAGATTTCAGTTTGAAACCCCTCTCCCTGCAGGTGGCCTTTTCACCATCGTAGTACCTCCTGAGGCATAAGTCAAAATCCAGTTGCCAGGGACTCCCCTGGTGGTCCAGTGGTTAAGACTTTGCCTTCCAGGGCAGGGAGAGCGGGTTCGATCCCTGGGGGAACTAAGATCCCACATGCCTGGCGGCCAAAAAACCAAAACAAAAAACAGAAACAACATTTTAACAAAAATTCAATAAAGACTTAAAAAAAAAATCCAGGTTCCAGGACTGGACTGGGTTGTAGACCATCCAGTTTAGTTTTTGACTGGATGGGGGCCCACAGATGAGCACTTGAGCCACAAGCTGTAACCTCCACCCCTTGACTTTCCACTTCTGTCCGTATTTGGAGACCCCTGAGGTCCCCAAAGCAGAGAGTGCCAAGTTGAAGTGAGTATTCACACTTATTTTGTTCCCAGGGTGTGCTGTGTTTGGTTACTGTGTTATGACAGTGTGTTCCCACAGTCTAAGCCCTTGCTTTCCACCTTCACTTACTTACCTGAACTGAATGGCCCCCGACAGCTTTTCTGTGTGCAGCCTTGACCCCCAGGCACTTCCTGATAAGCCTGAAATTACAGTCAGGGGTGTCAGCTCGTACACACTGCCATGTCACATGCTCTGTGAGGCAGTGACTATATTTTGTTCACTTTTATGTCCCTGGCACGCAGTATACTACTTGGGACGTGGCAAGGACTCAACGGTGTTTTCTTCAATTGTTAATTAACTAATGGCGCTAGCTTGTGCTCTTATCAGTTGATTTAAATGTCAGTTCATTAACTGTCCTGAAGAAGCAGATGTGGTTTTACGTGCTTAATTTATAAGGAGGAAGCCTTTTGATGATCATGGGTTTTGTTTTAAAATCTTAAAAAAAAAAAATTAGGGGGATTTAGTGATTCGATGAACCGTGGAATTAATTGCTTGCTTTCCCCAATTTCTATCACTCTCTCCCGAGTCCAGTCTGTTAAAGATGCTTTTGACAGCTCTGACACGTTGTTTTACATCTTAACTAGCAGGTCAGCTCACCTTCCTTGTGAACTAGGAACCATCTTTCATGTTTGCTTTCCTGATTCCAGTGTAATTCTCTGGAAACAAAGCTATCAGCTGTCATTGTTTTTCTATCATTATAATTTCAAGTGACATTATAACAAGCTTTTTCGACCCTCTGGGATACTTAGAAGTATTCATTAGCCTCATATCACCAAGTATAGCTCTCTTAAAACTGAAAATGCAAATATTTCATTAGCTTCTTTTTCTCATGGTTAGTTATCATTAATGATAGAAGTTTTGTGAGTCAAGTGGCATTTTTACAAAAGAAGAAAATGTGTGTGCTCTTAACCACATCAAAGCTATTTTAAATGATAAGTATGTCAACTCAATGTCCAAATAACTTCAAATTATCAGAATGTTAAAGGCAAGAAATAATTCAACAGTTTGAAGTCATGCCCAATTTTTCTACATTCTAGTATTACCTTTTCTTTTGCACTGGATTTGGGCAAATATTCTCAAGGATAATTAAAGACAGGTGAAATACCTGGCCCTTACTATTAATTTGATACCAGAGTTACCCCAAATGGGAGAAAACATTATCCTGCTAATGGTAATATCATATAGTGCCTTGCTTTCTATTTTTTTACATATCATTTTTCCACCAATATTCAGTTTTTGAGTAACAGGTCCTAGACACTACAGCAATTAAATCCAACTTTCCCACAAACCTCCATGGCCATAGGGCAAGTAAGAGGCCAGAGCCAAAGATTCAAAATCAAGTTGGTTAGATTTTGTCTGTGCCTGTTGCTCCTTGCCATTTTGCTTCTATATACAAATTGTTAATTCACTGTTTAGTTTAACCATGTTCCAGGTAAATTGTGCATTAAATATTTTAAGCACTACACAGATTCGCCATTTACCACGTAGTGACTGTACTAAACCTCACAAATGTATTTTAAAGGAAGAGAAATAGCTATATTCTTTGTGCACCGCTAATTCCCTATCATCTTAAATTTTTTCCAGTTATTTAATTTCTACGCCTGGGAAAGGCACAATCTTTCATATAATAAATACTGTGAAATCAGAGGAATGCCATTTCTCTCTCAAACCAATTTTCATTAACTAGAAAATATAGACTGACCCCAAAAAACTTCTCCTGCTTTCAGTTGTAATCTCTTTTAGAAAAAAAAAGCTACAAAGTATCATTTGCAATTTAAAATGTCTTTCTGAAAGGCCACCAGTCACTGAAATGCCACATTCAGAGATGCTTTCTTTCTTTCATTCAGATGGCTTTTAATAAGTAAATTCACAGCCACTGCAACAGTTTCTCTAAGAATGTGTTGAGACTTAACTAAATTATATACCTGAGTGTGTGTTTTGGGGGGGGGTACTGAAATCACTTTCAGAAGTTCACAAGACCGTTCTAGATAATCACCTTCCCAAATACCTGAGAGGAGGTACATGAAACAAAACTCTAATCACACCCTGTACCATTCAGAAAGCATGGCCACATGTAGTGTTGCTATTTTCATTTTTATATAATCAAGAGTTTCCACTAGGATCAGTGGATATTATTCAGTTTTGGAACTGCACTTCAGGGCAATTTATTTCCATTGCTGGATTAAAAGCATCGATTGGCCTGCATGATCCTACCCCTGTGACCCCCATCAGCCTCTCTTTCCCACTCACAAAATTTTCTGTGGTCTGGTCACCACTGTTTCCTTTCCTCCTACTTCTTTTTTTTTTTTTTTTTTACTTATTTATTTATTTTTGCTGTGTTGGGTCTTTGTTGCTGCACGCAGGCTTCTCACTGCGGTGGCTCCCCGTGTTGTGGAGCACAGGCTCTAGGCACGCAGGCTTCAGTAGTTGTGGCATGAGGACTCAGTAGTTGTGGCTCACGGGCTCTAGAGCACAGGCTCAGTAGTTGTGGCTCACGGGTTTAGTTGCTCCGCAGCACGTGGGATCTTCCCGGACCGGGGATCATACCCCTGTCCCCTGCATTGGCAAGCGGATTCTTAACCACTGCGCCACCAGGGAAGCCCTCCTCCTACTTCTGACTCAGTATTTTTGCACATGGTGTTGTGTCAACTTGGAGGACTCTCCCCCTCCTCTTCTTTGTCTTTGTACCTTAAATGTTACTTTCTCCATGGAGCATTACATAAACCAAGAAGTAGGTGTCACCCCATTACCTGCTCTTGTAGCACTATGTAGAATCTTTCGTTACACACAGATCAATTGTAATTAATGAAAAGTGTAATATCCTCCTCCTCCATGCGCTCCCATCACTACAAGCGTTTCCACCACCATTGTCCTCTTAATGTCATGTTTTAGTAGCTCAGTACTCATCGATATCCCCCACTGTGCCGTGAGCTATGTGAAGACAGGGCTGCCCTATCCTAGCCATATCTTCATCTTTTTATGTGGAGAGTATCACAGTCATTGGCACAAAAGTAGATCCACAAGGAGTATTTAGTGAATGAATGAAATGAACTTGAACTTAACTCACTGTAACTGCCTAGTTCAGCTCCTCTTGAGGGTGTACTGGACCACTGAAAGATTTCCCAGCCTCAGCACTATTTTCTTTTTCATAAATCCATTTATTTATTTATTTTTGGCTGTGTTGGGTCTTCGTTGCTGCGCGCGGGCTTTCTCTAGTTGTGGCAAGCCGGGGCTACTCTTCGTTGCGGTGCACGGACTTCTCATTGAGGTGGCTTCTCGTTGTGGAGCACGGGCTCTAGGTGCATGGGCTTCGGTAGTTGTAGCATGTGGGCTCAGTAGTTGTGGCTCGCGGGCTTAGTTGCTCCGGGGCATGTGGGATCTTCCCGGACCAGGGCTCGAACCCGTGTCCCCTGCACTGGCAGGCGGATTCTTAAGCACTGTGCCACCAGGGAAGTCCCAGTCTCAGCACTATTAACATTTGGGTCAGGTAATTATTTGGGGGTGGTGCGCGTGCGCGTGTTAGTGGGAGGGGGCTGTTCCGTTCATGGTGAGATGTACAGCGGCATGCATGGCTTCTCTCCACCACATACCAGTAGCACCTCCCCGAGTCCTGACAATCAAAAATGTCTCTAGATGTTATCAAACATGGTCTTGGAAATCAAAATTGCTCCCTTGAGACTTACTTAATAATCCAATACATGCCTTCCTCTGACCAAAATCAGTCACATTGACAAAATAATAAAATCTTACTATCAATAATAATAAGACAAATTCCAGTTGTGTTCTAACTTGCCTAAATACCTTTCGCTGGGTCACCATGTCTACAGAATTTATAACGTGCGCTGTAAATAATGGCGTTGTCGAAAGCGGGATCTGAAATATCCGCATTGTACTTACTGTCTTCTCCATGAGTTGCTACTTTGACCTTCAGCAGGTGCTTAGACCTCCCTGGATTCCAAGCTCTTCATTTCGAAAGCTAGGCTAAATGATTTATACTGTTTTTCTCACTCCAAAATTCTCAGATTCTTTATACAATTCTGTTACCCATGCGAATTGGCACACAGTGTCTTTACACATTTTGCACTATGTTCAGGCAACACCTATTGTTTAAAGTATTTTTAAAAAATCACATCTGGATGCTATCTAAGAATTCAGAGATTGCCTGAAATATTTTTCTTATGAGGTACCAAGAAACCCTATGCAACACTTTGCATAGTATATTATTTAGAAAATAAAGTGTGTTCTGCCTCTAATAGACTTCAAATAGTAGAATGCTATGCTGTTGAAAGAGGGGACCCTTAATCTTGGTAACTTATTACGTGGCTTTAGGGAAGTGATTTAATTTCTGTGAACCTACTTTCTCCCATCTGTAGGTTAGAAGTTATAACAGTACCTCATATGGTTGTTGTGAGGTTTAGGGTTTGGTACAATGTCTCATGCATAGTTAACTGTTCAATAAATTTTACTGCTTTTTTTTTTAACTAATTCTAAGACATTTTTTAGCAATGGCAACTGCTTTAATCAGCAACTTTTTCTCTTAGTGTCACGTGTAAGAAATGTTCACCTTGTAATCAACGGCATCAAAGATAGGAGATGAGTATTACGAGCTTTTTGGTCCACACATTATATGAGCTCATAGCGTCCAACAGTATAGGAGCTCAATATAAATTTGTTGAATTAAATATCATGCATCAGTATACATGCATGTTTCAGCGATGTGTGGGCATAGGTTGTTCTACTTTATAGAAAAATGTAAATTTATTGACCTATGTGGAAACCAACAAGAGTCACTTCCTGTTTATGACCTAGATGGTCAGATTAAAAATCTCATTATAAAGTTATCCTCATTTGCATAGAATGTCCTTTACTTGTAACATTTAATTAATATCATAACTCATCAAAGGTGCTGAATAATAATATATGCCACTATCCCATTTGGCTAATCCCAAAGGAGCATATGTTTATTTAGATTTCCTATACTAGAGAGATTAAGGCCTGAAGATGCTGCATTAGAACCTACAGCTATCTTTTTTATTTTTCCCAAGGCTGCTAATTATGTTCTCAAAATATGATTAGTTGAAGCAATTTGTATGCAAAGCACATCCTATCATTACAATGCCTTTATATCTTTGTCATGTGGCTACTTAGCCCATATAACCTAACAATAACCCATTATCAAGAAAGATGATCTGGGACTTCCCTTGTGGAGCAGTGGTTAGGAATCCCCCTGACAATGCAGGGGACACGGTTTTGTGTCTTTGTCTTCATTATGTTTTCTGGACAACGGCACATGGTTACGGTATGGAACATTCCTTATTCTTTTGGCCCAGACAGCTCTGTTGAGCCTGGTGTCAGTGCATACATCTGGAGGTCCTATCTCCTTCATAGCAAATTTCTGGATTTCTTTGAGTGCCTGAGGGCCATGCTTCTTGAAACCCACTCCATGGGGCTGGATATTGTGAATGTTGACAGTATACTCTCTGGTCACCACCTCGTTGATGGTGGACTGGGCCTTCTCGGCACCCTTCTTTGCGGGAGCCATCCTGCCAGGCCGGGGTTGGAAAGCAACAATTTTTATTTTAAATCACGAAGTTTTGAGGTGGTTTGCTAGGCAGAAGCAGAAACATGGTATAGAAAGTAGTACCTACAAGTGGGATGTTGCCATAGCAAAAATCTAAAATATGTGGTCTTGGGAAGAAGGAAACTACTTGGCTAAGTTGACCCAAAAAAATGATGAGGAGCTTGGTTGGCAAAGGCTTGGGAAGTGGTGAGAAAAATTTTATTGGATGTTGAAAAAAATGATGACCCATTATTTATGGACAAAATTGTCTCTTGTAATTAGTAGAAAATGGAAACAATGTACCTAAACGCACAGCATCTCATCAACTGTGGCTGCCCACTGTGAGTTTAAGAAATGATTTCATTTTTCACTCTAATCTTGTGATAATTATCCATAAAAGCAGCCAAGTTTACTTGAATTGCTTTTTAAAATTTCATACACATTTGTCACTCTTTATGCTTTGGTCTGGAAACTTATTTTAACAATTATATCAATTTATTTAATAGATTGGTTTTCTTATTTGTTTTACAAAGTTCATCACATAGTGTTTTTTTTGTGGTTTGCTTGCTTATTTGTATTTTGCCTATATACTACCTGATTTAAATTGTTTGGGCATCTAAATGCATCTTCTCAAGAAATCCTTCATTTGCTTCTGTGTAAAATTATCCTAAGTAACACCAGAATTACCCATAATATTGTTTAGTGCTAGAGGAATTTTAAAGAAAATGCAGACTCAATTTTTATTTCATGTTCAGTCAGCACTTTTACATAAGTATTATAGAAGCCAAGTTCTCTCTCAAAGATGGGTAAAAATATCAACATAGGCTAAGAATGGGGAAGAATAAATAATGTAAATCTTCAAAATCATCCTTTTTAGGATTTTTATTATTTTTATTTATCTGTTACTCATAGGTATTCTATGTTATACAAATATATTAGAGAACTCAACTCTGTGGCATCATGATCTCAATAATTAATCTCTATAATTATATCTCTATAATTAATAACCTTTACAATTTGAAAAAATAAATATAATTATAATAAAATATGTAAATAGATAAGCTAAGTATATTTCAAAATCTTACCAAAAAATACATTTGTTTTTTATTTCCCTAAGAGCAAGTTAGTGCTTCTGAGAATGACGGATTCATGTTTAAGTGGATGACTTTCACTCTGTACACACTCACTACATCTATTTAAGATCAATGACATTTCTGAATATTTTTAAGGAACAAAAAAGATTTGCCTTGACGATGATTTCCTTTTCAAGCTTGTATCTATTTGAAGGGATATATTTAAATCATGTCAATATTCATGTTGTCCACATACAGTTGTTGTTTGCTGATATAAAGCAGACTACCCTTGAGCTGATGTTTTACTCATATCAAGTGCTAGAGAAGCCTGAAATTTTATCTGCAGGTACACATTTTTTTAATTATTTTAATTTTACATTGAAGTATAGTTGATTTACAATGTTTCTGGTGTACAGCACAGTTTTATATATACATATATATATATAAACATGTAACAATATATATATTACATATATAGCATATTCTTTTTCAGATTCTTTTCCATTATAGGTTATTCCAAGATATTAAATAGAGTTCCCTGTGCTATACAGTAGGACCTTCTTGTTGGTAAACATTTGTGTACAATGTTTGTTTTGGGTGCTTCTAATGACAAAATAATGCCCCACCATCTACAACAGTAGCCCTTGTTTAGAATAGTCCCTGACACGTAGGATGACGGTCAGTAAATGAATGATGAGAGAGGAACATCTAGGCTCCCGTAGCAGATGAAAGAATGAGGCAGAGTTAAAATCATGCTGACACTAAATCAAGCATGATGCTTGGCCGTCTAGGCAGCTGATGCAGTGGACACATCTTCTTGGCATTAGGGATCCTGGATTCCAGTCATGCATCCTCTACACTCGCTCATCTGAGCCTTGATTTCCTCATTGTATTATCAAATCGAACTTTAAAAGACCCAGCCTTAACATGCAAATATTCTATCATTTTTGGTATAATATACCTCCTTACAAATACGATTCTTGTCAGGATTTTATGTGTAAGACTGGCAATCTTCTTAGTGTTACTTCCTTTTTCTCTTTTTTTCCTTTACTACTGTAGAGTCTTTCTTTTAACTGAAGATTCTACCCAGCAATAGTGTTCTTGCTAACATAAGTATCAGTTATTTAGGTCTGGAAGAAATCTTACAGGTGGTCCTTTCCTATTTACTCATTTTTACATAAGAACAGAGATACTGACATGTAACACGAATTGTTTAAGTTTCTACATGGAATTGCTGGTAAAGCCAAGATTCTTGCTTTTCTGATTTGCTGCAAAGAGAGTTCTTTCTACTCCTCCATTGTGCCAGATCAAGAGAGCCAAGTTCGTTAGTTAGGATTTAATTCGCGTCTTGTTGTCTACTTTCCATCATTTGCTTTTATTTTTCACTACATGAACAGACATAGTATCCTTCAAATAACAATCACCAACCTAGCAGAAAGAGTAAAACACATGTGAGACTGCAATTTGTTTATAATTGGTGAAAGTTTTTTTTGTTGTTTTTTTTTAAAGAAGATGTTGGGGGTAGGAGTTTTTATTAATTAATTTATTTATTTTTGCTGTGTTGCGTCTTCGTTTCTGTGCGAGGGCTTTCTCTAGTTGTGGCAAGCGGGGGCCACTCTTCATCGCGGTGCGCGGGCCTCTCACTATCGTGGCCTCTTGTTGCGGAACACAGGCTCCAGACGCGCAGGCTCAGTAGTCGTGGCTCACGGGCCTAGTTGCTCCGCGGCATGTGGGATCCTCCCAGACCAGGGCTCGAACCCGTGTCCCCTGCATTAGCAGGCAGATTCTCAACCACTGTGCCACCAGGGAAACCCCGGTGAAAGTTTATTTTAAAAAAATAATGCAGCCATCACCAGGAGCAGATTCTCATTAACAAAAAAGTTTTTAGCATCTGAACTTTAAATACCATTCATGTAGTTTTGAAATGTTCTTAACACAGCCAAATCATACTTCTCAATCTTTAATTTGGGGCATTTTGCTTGTAGGGGATCAAAGAGGCAAAAAAATTTTCTTTCATCTTCTCTTCCCAACCACATGAATCCCCCTGTGCTATAGCTCTAAACCCAGAAAATACATCTATTCCTTTTATTAATTCTTTTTACATCTTTATTGGAGTATAATTGCTTTACAATGGTGTGTTAGTTTCTGCTTTATAACAAAGTGAATTAGCCATATATATACATATATCCCCATATCTCCTCCCTCTTGCGTCTCCCTCCCACCCTCCCTATCCCACCCCTCTAGGTGGTCACAAAGGACCTAGTTGATCTCCCTGTGCTATGCTGCTGCTTCCCACTAGCTATCTATTTTACATTTGGTAGTGTATATATATATGTCCATGCCACTCTCTCAGTTTGTCCCAGCTTACCCTTCCCCCTCCCCATGTCCTCATTCTATTCTCTATGTCTGTGTCTTTATTCCTGTCCTGCCCCTAGGTTCATTAGAACCATTTTTTTCTTTAGATTCCATATATACGTGTTAGCATACTGTACTTGTTTTTCTGTTTCTGACTTACTTCACTCTGTATGACAGACAAGATGTGGCACATATATACAATGGAATATTACTCAGCCATAAAAAGAAATGAAATTGAATTATTTGTAGTCCTTTTATTAATATCATTATACTTAGCATATTTTCCCCTGGGACTGGAAGTAGATGGCTGTTTCAACACTTAAAATGTTTACCAGCGGCAGCTGTTTTCATGAATTTGCATCTCAGCACCGTGGGGAATGTTATATTAGCCTCTAATCCTGAGCTGAAACTGTCAGAGAAAGCAATGAGCAGTGGTTGGTAGCAAACATTGTTTGACACACTTGGTAGGTCCTTATACAGGCTGCTCTCTGATTGCAGGTGGGGATTCGCACACATCTCGGGGTCAGAAACAATAACGCAAATAAAATACCGAACCAGAATTCTTCAACATCTGGGAACCTTTTAAAAAGCCATCTCACCAGCTAGAAGGGATGCTCTTGGCACTAGAACAGTTCATTATAAGAGACAACTAAAGTATTAGGAATTTTACTCTTCAACATAAGTTAAGCTTAAAATAACTTCTGTGTTTTATTCTGAAATGAAACACACATCCTATATTTCTATTAAACCTCAGTCTGATAATAAGCTGTTAAGTCATTTAATAAAGCAACTGATCAATTTGATTGAAAGTGGATTAGCATCGCTGTTGTCACACGAAATAAAACAGAGAGGTGAGGACCAGGTCATAAACATTTCACTTTGGTTATAGATCCAAGCACTATACATTTGCAGCCACCTGAAATCCTTGGTCACACATCTTCCATCATTTCCTCCCCCCGCAGCTTTAGCTCACACCATTCTTTCTGTTCTCTGAACTCGCCTAGTAATTACACTCAGTACTTCAGCTCTTAATTATGGGCTGCGTCGCCTTTGCAGAACAGAATGGTAGCACTTGAAAGCATCTTGCTAATCCTCTGATCTAACCTCCTTATCTAACAAAATGCCCCCCAAATCATGATTTTTTACAATATCTCTACCATGCACCTCATGTACAGCAGAATTGAAACTAGACTTGAAACTTATTGATGTCTAATCCAGGAATTTGCCATCTTTAAAATGCAGTGTTCATGTGTCTTCCCAACCAGATTGGAAGGTCTCTGGAATAAAACTGCACATAAGCAGGTATATAATGAGTGCTTTAGTCTGATTCTTGTATGCCCTAGAGTATGTTAGAGTTGGAAACAGTAGCTGGAAAAGGCCACTTCAGTAAATTTCACACTTGTCATAATATCCTGTTGTGACAGGTTTTTTTAAAAGATATTTAAAACATCTAGAAAGTGCGATCGCTTTTTGTAAGTTTTAACGAGTCAATGTATAGACTCCAAAATCTATATCCAAATATAAAGCAGTCATTTGATAAAGAGAGATTATTTGGATTATCCTGCTTTCCCAAATTATCATGAGAAACCTTCTCTGTTCACTTAAAACTTTATAAGGAAAATGATTTCTCCCAGGCATCCACATTTCCAAAGGATTCAGGGATCTTTGGAGAAATGCTAATTATAGGATCAAGACAGAAAGAGAATACAAGGTGCGCCTGGTCTATCTTTACTGTCCCAAAGTAAGTGCTAAAAACAAACAAACAAAAAACTACCTTGAGAGAATATGTCAAAGGAACACAGGATCCAAGTGAAAGAGTTCCCAATGGCTAAAGAAGGGATGATTTGAACAAAAAAATAAATAAAGTAGGATTGGATTATAATGCAAAGCATAAAATAAATATCCATGGGTCCATATTGATATTAGCAAGTAATTGAGTACATAAATGAATGGAGGAGGGACAAATCTGCCCTGCAGTAGAATTCCGAATATTTTATGTAGATACTCTGCCCCCAAGGAAGTGAGGCATAAACCGCCCTCCCTAAGTGTGGGTTACACATGGTGACTTCTTTCCAAAGGACACAATGTGGAAATAATTAGAATAAGTAACTTTATGGTGGAGAAACCTAACAAGACCTCAGCCCAGTGATCAAAGTTAACACCAATAGTGATGAGTCACATTCATTTATGTGCCTTTGATACGATGTGATAGAATGATACTTTACCCGCGTTCTTCCTGCCAAGACCTGTAACCTACGCTAGTCATGAGAAAAATTTCAGAAAATTCCCTATAGAGGGACATTTTACAAAATCCCTGGCCACTGCTCAAAACTCAAGGTCATCAAAAACAAGGAAAGTCTGAGAAGCTATCACAGGTAAGAGTAGCTTAAGGAGACGTGACAACTCAATGTACTGTGTTATCATGAATGGAATCCAGGGACGGAAAAAGCACATAAGGTGAAAAATAAGAAAATCTAACTAAAGTATTAACTTTAGTTAATAGTAATGTATCAATATCAGTTCAATAAAATTAACAAAGGTGCCAAGCAAATGTAAAATGTTAATCATAGGGGAACTGGGCGTAGGTTTACGGGAACAATAATGTATATATACTGTGTTCACAATTTTTCTGTAAATCCAAATTTTTTTCTAAAATAAAAACTTGATTTAAAATAAATAAATTGGCAAAGTATCTGAACACACAAGTTAATACAAAATTATATATACAAATTGCTATTAAGCACACGGAGAGATGCTCATTAGTCATCAAGGATGTGCAAATTAATACCACAGTGAAATACCACTGCACCTGACAACACCAAGGCAGGGTGAGTGTTTGTTGCAACTGGAACTCCTCCAGATTGATGGTCAGGGTGCAAACTTATAAAACCATTTAGGAAAACAGTTTGAGGGTTTCTTAAAAATTTAAACATATACTTTCCCTATGACCCAGCAATTAAACTCCTAGCTATTTAATCAAAAGAAATAAAGATATATGTCTACACAAAGACTTGCACACAAGGATTCATAGCAGCCTTATTCATGAGATCCCAACCCTGTAAATTAGTAAGAAGTTTTTTATAAGCAAATTGTGTTCAATAATAAAATGATGATTACATATTTTTCTAGTAATTTTGCTGTATGTATTATCTCCAGAATATCAAGATGTTATATAAAGACAAAGATGATAACCCCATGTTTCATGTTAGCCGTACTATCATTTATTCATATCTGTTCAAGGATAACCAATCTATTTTTAAATAATTTCCCCTTATAGATTTCCACTCCAATTCTAATTATCCAACCATGCTTAGTAACAGTGAGATGACTTTCTCCAAATCACCAAAAGTAAGATTCCTTTCCAATGTGATTTTAAGCTCTAGGTAGTTCAACTCAGACTTACTTCAAAGGAGGCTGCTTGTGATTTTTTTTTTTTTCTGTGGGGACATTTGGTTGACTCTCTACATCAGAAAATTCTTTGCACTAATGAAAAATGGTTAGATGCATCGTTGTGTGTTATTTTTATTTATTTCCTCCTGAATTAGATCAGGTGTTGTATTTTGTTTCCTCAATATTATACTCTGAACCAAGACACAAAATTAATGTATTGCATTTAGGTTTTTAATAATGATATAATATTTACAATTGTGGTTGTGTTCATAGAGTAGCAGCCGTTTATATAAAAAGTGAAAATTTATATATTATTCCAATATTTTGGTTTTATTAAATCAGAGCATCTAAGGAATGATTAAACATTTAATGATTAAACCCAAGTTGTTGCCTTAAAAACATATATGTTCATCATTTTTGAGTAAAATAGAATTATCGTTTCAGGTCCACTAACTACCATTTTTTAATTTAATAAGGTTCTGTTGAGTTTGCCTCATTTATTTAAAAACACTCAGGTAGGGCTTCCCTGGTGGCGCAATGGTTGAGAGTCTGCCTGCTGATGCAGGGGACACGGGTTCGTGCCCCGGTCCGGGAAGATCCCACATGCCACGGAGCGGCTGGGCCCGTGAGCCATGGCCACTGAGCCTGCGTGTCCAGAGCCTGTGCTCTGCAGCGGGAGAGGCCACAACAGTGAGAGGCCCACGTACTGCAAAAAAAAAAAAAAAAAAAAAAAAGTAAAAACACTCAGGTAGCCTATACTGAAATTAAATGATGAGGCATCTCCATATATTTCTACTGACACTAATATTTTGACAGCTAATACTTTGCCTCTGATTTAAGAGTCTGGTTATTGGCAGTGAAGATAATCCATGAGACCTACTTCTTATAAAGAATTGTTCTATAAGATGTATTACTTTAGATATTATTTATTGCATATTTCCAGACTTTAAATTGTTTGGAGCCAAGGATTACTTCTAAAAATGTTCTTTGAGTTCGAAGAACTCGCCTTGTCCTGCCCAACAGCGTGAGTAAATCACTCCTCAGCAGCAAAACAAAGAGAAAATAAAAGTCATAGGGACACATTAAGGTTATTTGCTAGGACACTTCTGAACTATGCTGAAGTTAAGATGCGTTCACACTTTATGAGCATAGTCTTAAAATGAGCTGCATTCTCACCAAGGTATTTTGCGTAGTTTGAGGGCAGAGTTTCGTTAGAAACAATAACACAGTCTCTAAGCATCAGTGCCAAAGCAAGAGAAAAATGTGTGAGTCCAGATTCATTAATTCACACCTGCCTTTCCCTCCCAAATCAGGGAATAACATCAGTTTCCCTACGTTTGAGCAAACCATTAATCTAGGATGTATTTTTGATACCTCCCTGTTTTCTCAGTGTAGTTAGTCACCCAGCCATACCAGTTTTAACATCCAAATATCTATAGAAAACTAACCACAGGTAATTAGACTGTAATCAGTCTCCTGTCTCATATTTTCACCTTCTCGTCCCTAGATTACTGCAAAAGTATCTGAATTTCTTGTCCTGGAGGCATTAATTATCTTCCTACATTGAAAAGCTGATCACCTGCTTAAAACTAAACTAACTGCTCAATGGCCCAAGGATAAAGACCACTTTTTATCAAGGTCTGTACAGACTTCATGATTTGCCCATAATTTCATTTTTACTCTCTGTCTCTTCCTTTTCTTTGTTCAACAGACACATTGGGCTTCTCTCATTTACATGCTTGTAAATCCTGCCACAGGGCCTTTCCACAAGCTGATCCTTGGCCTGAAATGTCCTTGTCGCTCCAAACACCTGTCACATGTCCACATCTGTACAGATGTCAGTTCTTCAGAGAAACGGCTCATGGTTTCCTAGGCCCTGTTCATACACTCTTTACAATATCAGTGCACATTTTTTACTGCTCTGTGTTTAATAATGTACCAATGGACATTTGGCTCAACATCTTATTCTGAATACTAAATAGAGTGAAGCAAATATTTTTTGATGAATGAAAAAATACTGATAAATCACCACCTTTGTTCCTGGCAGTGATCTGGCTCCTGCAGAAATAACAGCAAATTCTTTGGGGACGAATTGTTAAGAGATAATAAACAAATGTCAGGAAGCGTGTAGAAATACTATGTTATTAGTTCTACAGATAAGGAAAAAACATATTAAAACCTAGCAGGGGATAGAGTGACAGGGGGATATCCCCTGGTCAAAGACAGTCACTCTGAGAAGCTGACACTGGAGAAGGAGTTAAATGACCTGAGACATTCTGCTTTCTGGTCACATCACATGGTCTTGCAGGCATGTTACTTTTGAACTTGGAATTTTATTCCGAGTGAGATGAGAAGTCATTGGAGAGTGATGAGCGGGGTGTGATGTGGTCTGACTCGGTAAATAAAGTGATGTGTTCTGAATATATAATAAAGATTCCCTCTGGTTGCTCCGTGGAGTACAGACTTTATCACGGAAAAGGCAAAACATGTAGATCAGTGATCAGATTACCCCAATCATGCAGAAGAGAGATGTTTGGATTCTGGATCTTTGGAAGGTAGAGCTTTCAGGATTTGCTGGAGGAGAAGATGGGATTGGGTGAAAGAGAGGGGTATCCAGATGACCCCAAGATTTTAGTCTCAGCAACTGTAGGAGAACCACCCTCCCCTGAGAGATGAAAGCCAAGGAGGGGGTGTGGTGCAGGTTTGGAGGGGGTGGGTTTGGAGAGAGAATCAAGAGCTAGTAATTATTTTAAGAGAACTCAGTTTTCTCCATGCGTGAAAGTACCTCAACATAACATCACTTAGAGCATAAGAAACTCATGAACCAGAAATCATGCTCAGGGGATTCTACGTTGAAATATTAACATTGTGCTGTGAAGGAATTATAAAATATTTATATAGTGGTAATTAATTTTTAAGTCTTTTTTTTCTTTAAAGAGTTACCTTTTAAGGCCAATACAGGGCCTGATACAAATTTCTCTAGATGGTTTAAAGCCTATGGTTTTAAGTGACTGTAGCAAACATAATGTCTAATTCATTAACTCTTGACTATGTTGATTTATTATCACTAGGCGATATTTGCTGAGGGTATCACCACATTGTACCTTCTTAATGATTACAGTAATTCTTTTGTAGTGCTGATAGGGACAGGATGAAGAGTTCACATTTAAAGAGGCTGAATTTGAAATGTCCTAACAGATATTTCCGATTATTACCCTCTTAATATAGGAATAATCAAGGGACTTTACCTGTTTCAGCCTGGGCTGTAAATATTTTTAACTTGCCTAAAGATTGGTAAATATAGATATGCCATCATATGTCTTTGGGGTTTGAATTCACAGTACCGTTGTAACTGGGGTAAACTCGGACTGAGAAATACATTTAAAGTTGTCCACAGTTGATGTCACACCTGCTACCTTGTAGGAGGTAATAACATTGAGAAAAGAAGACACTCCATCAACCCAAGAGGTTGATTTTCCCAGAGAGATCCCCCAAGGATGAGCTCATAAGTCAGAATTACAAGACATAAGAGGGAAAAAGTCAGATTAGCAAGAGTTGTCAGGAAAAAAAAACATAATCAGAACCCAAGAATTGGAGATTATGGAATTATTGGAAACAAAATATTTATAAATGTTTGAGAGTGGATCAAAACATCAGAGAAAGAACAAAAATTTAATAAATATCTTTATTGTAGAGATAAAGCAGAGTAGATTTGGATTCATGATTATAGCTCTAACTTAATGTAAAGAGCTTAAGAGTTGTCACTTCTGTGCTTACAACAAGAAAATATCTGGAAAAAAAAATGACGTGGATGCATGAGAGAATTCAGGTGACAGGGTAAATGTCCACCCCAGAGTCTTGAGATACAGGCAAATACAGAGAATCACAGTGAGATCAGGTCACTGGAGCAGAAGCCTCTGCAGCAACTAGGCTCTGGTGGAAAAAATACGCAACATGCAAGAAAAGACAATGAGTAATGGAAACAGAGAGATCAAAAGTTAGAAAGAATCGAAAAGAAATGTTAGGGGCTTCCCTGATGGCGCAGTGGTTGAGAGTCCGCCTGCCGATGCAGGGGACACGGGTTTGTGCCCCGGTACGGGAAGATGCCACATGCCACAGAGCGGCTGGGCCTGTGAGCCATGGCCGCTGAGCTTTGCGCGTCCAGAGCCTGTGCTCCACAACGGGAGAGGCCACGGAGGTGGGAGGCCTGTGTACTGCAAAAAAAAAAAAAAAAAGAAATGCTAGAAAATGAAAATTCTGTAAGAGAGATGAAGAATGTCTTTGATGGGCTCATCAGTTGACTGGATATGGCCAAGGAAAGAATCAATTAGCTGAAGATATGTCAATAGAAACTTCCTAAGCTGAAAAGCAAAAGGGGGAAAAAAAAAGAATGAAAAAAAATCACAATAGGATATTCAAGAACTGCAGGACAATTTTCTTTTAAGTTTTTTTTTTATGTGGACCATTGTTAACTTCTTTAGTGAATTTGTTACAATACTGCTTCTGTATTATGCTTTGGTTTTTTTGGCTGTGAGGCATGTGGGATCTTAGCTCCCCTACCAGGGATTGAACCCACACCCCCTGCATTGGAAGGTGAAGTCTTAAACACTGGACTGCCAGGGAAGTCCCTGCGGGACAATTTTTAAAATGATAATATGTGATTAATCAGAATACCACAAAGAGAAAAAAGAACGAAACAGAAATATTTAATGTAATAACAGCCAAGACATTTCCAAAATTAATTAGACACCAAACCACAGTTCCAGGAAGCTCAGAGAATACTAAAATCTACACCTACGTAAATCACGTTTAAACTGCAGAAAAACTAAGACAAAGATAAAATCTTAAAAGAAGCTGGGGGCAGAAAGATATCACCTTACCTCTAGAGGAACAAGGGTAAGAATTACTGTGGACTTCTTCTCAGCAAACCGTGCAAGCAAGAAGACAGTGCACGAAATATTTGAAGTGTTGAAAGAAACAAAACAAAACACATCAGATAGTCTGTACCTGAGTTATCCTTCAAGAAGGAAAGAGAAATAAAGATTTTCTCAGACAAACTAAAACAAAGAATGCTTGCCAGCAAACCGGCCCTACAAGAAATGGTAAAAGAAATTTTTCAGGAAGAAGAAACTTGGATCTACATAAAGAAAGGCATAGCACTGGAGAAAGGGGAAATGAAGGTAAAATAAAATCTGGTCTGTTCCTAATTGATCTAATTGATATGGATAAGTGAAATAAATGACAGCAGTGTTTTAGGGGATGGGAGGAAGGAATGGGGACTCATCTTTTATAAGGTATTTGCACTATCCGTGAGACAGTATAGTGTTATTTGAAAGTGTGCTTAAATTAGTTGTAAATGTATATTATAAGATCTAGGGAAACCACTATTTTTTTTAAAAAGACAAAGCACATTTAGGAAAAAGATGAACTTCTTAGAAATGGAAAAAGCATATGGAAAAAAGATATCACTGAAATTAAAAATGAAATGGGTGAGTTGAAAAAAAAGATCAGACAGATGAAAACAGAAGTACGGTTAGGTATAAAAAATCTGAAGAAATTATGCAGGCGTGGTATAGAGATTCAGAGAGTTGGAAAACATGAAAGAGATCAGACAGGGTGCAGGCTATGGCACAGACAGGCTTTATCTCTGGGGAGCACTACACAACCTGTGGTTTAGGATGTGATGATATTTAAGACTACAAGGATGGTACAAGTCATTCCTGGGGCCCTTTAGGCTGCAAAACAAGGCCAGGTGAGCTGAGCAGATCTGAGGAGACTCATAACAGAGCCTGGCACACTTTGATGATGCTTCAATTCGGGTAGACCTGGGATAAAACCACTCAATGGAAAATTACTTTGTGAAACTTCTCATAGTAACTGCTCAATCATAAATTTGGTAAAAGTAGTGAAGTGTAAATTATTTGCAAAAAATACAGAAGCCCATGTTATTACCATAAAACTTGGAAAAATAATTAACATTTGCATTATGACTCCATTATGGGTTCAGCTGTATTATGTCTGAAGTATTTCAATCCTCCCATTTCATTACGAGAAACATAGGATTATTTAAGTGAACCATTCCTCATGTAGGTGAATGCATGACACAAGATTTTATAAGGGGATTTGGCTATATAAATGATCAGAAAGAGCAGACCAGAGAAACATGAACATACCAATAGGAATGTTGATTTTTTTATAGATTAATACTTTACTACCAGCACTAGATATTTTAAAGTACTTTCCAAGGACTTGGATTTGTAGAGGAGTCTTAGTGCATCTAGTACACTGAAACAGAGAAATGAAGTACTATATGAAAATTTAAACATTTTTCTAGCCAGTCTGTTGTGTTCTTCAGTGGGAGAAAAGAGGTAAGATCATTCTGTGCATTGGCTGAATTCTCTGGACCTTTTGCCATGACATGCTTCTGGAGGAATATGTTTGCTGGTTTGTTTGTTTTTATTATCGTTCACTTACAATTATATCTGAATAATTGTTCACTTCTAATCATATCTGAATACTTTGAAAAAAATTTATATTCCCGTAAATAATACTAGAAACTTGAAATACATAACCTGGGGCAGACTTTTCATTTAGCTGTTACATTATTTCTATCTTTGATATTGTATGACAGCAGAAAAGTTAACATTACCTTTATGCTTGATTTTTTTTTACTTTTTAATTAATTTTTTATTGGAGTATAGTTGATTTACAATGTTGTGTTAGTTTCTGCGGTACAGCAAAATGAGTCAGTTATACATATACATATATCCACTCTTTTGTAGATTCTTTTCCCATATAGGTCATTACAGAGTATTGAATAGAGTTCCTTGTGCTATACAGTAGGTTCTTATTAGTTATCTATTTTTTGTATAGTCGTGTGTATATGTCAATCCCAATCTTCCAATTTATCCCTCCCCCCCTTTCTCCCTTGGTAACCATAAGCTTGTTTTCTACATCTGTGACTCAAGTTCTGTTTTGTAAATAGGTTCATTCGACCCTTTTTTTAGATTCTACATATAAACGATATCATATATTTGTCTTTGTCTGACGTACTTCACTCAGTATGACAATCTCTAGGTCCATCCATGTCTCTGCGAATGGCATTTTTTTCTTTCTTTTGTATGACTGAGTAGTATTCCATTGTACGTACGTAAATACTACATCTTCTTTATCCATTCCTCCATTGATGGACATTCAGGTTGCTTCCATGTCCTGGCTATTATAAATAGTGCTGCAATGAACACTGGTGTGCATGTATCCTTTTTTTTTTTTTTTTTTTTTTTTTGCGGTACGCGGGCCTCTCTCTGTTGTGGCCTCCCTGTTGCGGAGCACAGGCTCCGGACGCACAGGCTCAGCGGCCATGGCTCACGGGCCCAGCCGCTCCGCGGCATATGGGATCCTCCTGGACCGGGGCACGAACCCGTATCCCCTGCATCGGCAGGCGGACTCTCAACCACTGCGCCACCAGGGAGACCCCATGTATCCTTTTGAATCATGCTTTTCTCTGGATATATGCCCAGGATTGGGGTTGCTGGATCATATGGTATGTGCTTAATTATTAAAATGTGTGTTCAGCTAAATGAAGCGTTAGGTAAGAATGATTGCTGATTTCAAAAAAAATATTTTCTCCATGGCACATTTGCAAAGATATTCCTTTTAAAAAACTAATGATTGTTTTAATGTAGCTTTTATCATTTAACAAAGTTAACAAACTCTTGGGAGATATTAATGAAGAAAGATAGATTAGGCCCATGGTTGATTGTAAAGTAGGTAGACATTGAGGTTTTTTTTTTTAGTCTTGTTTTTACCACATTGTACAAATTTTTTTCAGTGGGTTGGGAAAAGCCAGTACAAGAGATGAACCAATAAATGAAAACAAGTATTGTCAACAGATCTGGGTAAATATTTTAGAGAAATCAATGGATAAAATGATATTAAGGGTCATGTGCTATAGCCCTGTAAACACAGGTGATCATTACTGATCACAAATTCATGTTACATACATAAATAGGAAACATAATTGAAACCTAAAGATTTTATGTGTGCAGCCAAATTAGTCGAGCCAACTAACAGTGGCCTCTGAAAAATAGGCCTGAATGTAGAGAAACCATGCTCTATGATATAAACATTTTAAAAGAAAGGGAGTGTCTTCAGTTTTACTCTGTTCTCTGTCTTCCTACCCACAAACTTGTATTTAAATAGATGGTGGTAATTGTGGGAAGGAGTAGCTAAAATATGGCAGTGGGTAAAACCCTGCGTGGGTCACAAACTTGGTTGTTTTTTTTGTTTGTTTGTTTGTTTTTTTTGGCGGCACGCGGGCCTCTCACTGTTGTGGCCTCTCCCGTTGCGGAGCACAGGCTCCAGACGCGCAGGCTCAGTGGCCATGGCTCGCGGGCCCAGCTGCTCTGAGGCATGTGGGAGCTTCCTGGACTGGGGCATGAACCCGTGTCCACTGCATCGGCAGGTGGACTCTCAACCACTGCGTCACCAGGGAAGCCCACTTGGTTGTTTTTTTAACCCATTTCATAAGCTTGTCAACCCTAAAGAACAATTTGTAAAGCCTTCAATGGCATGGTAAGAAAGAACTAACAGTCCTGTCCTGAATTGGAAGTCAATAAAGCATTAAAAATGCAAATACATTCTTGTTAATATGATATAATTGTGAAGAACTTTTAGGCATCCAATTACCATTTAACACAAAAGCCTGTAATGATTTAATTAGGAATCCTTCACCTAACTGAGGTCAAGATTGTTAGCAGTGGATATCTAATTAGCTTGCTTAGGCGGCTTTTTTGAAAACTCCCTGGGAAAAATCCTTCCTTAAAAGATATCCACCACCACCCCACCACACACACACATACACACACACAAACACAAAATGTGTGTAAAAGCTACTGAAATCCAAATGAAGTCTATACCTGAGTAAATAGTATTATAGCACCATCAGGTTCCTGGTTTTGACAATATGTTATATTATCATTGGGTGAAGCTGGATGAAGGGTACCCAGGAACTCTTTGTAACTACTTTTGCAAGTACTACTTTTCTTATGAGTGTTACACAATTTCAAAATAAAAAGCAATTAAAAATGCATCCATATCTCTCAGAATTACAGTATTTGAATCATCTACTTTCTCTTTTTGAGGTTATGTGATTGCTTTAGACAATCATTGATTCCATGAAATAAGGCCAAATTAATGTGGCATTTGATATAGTTCAAGTAAATACCAGTTTGGTTGATCCAAAGGACCTCAGATCACAGTAGAACGTCTAAAAGTTGTGGGAGAAGATTTTCCTGACGGCTTCCATTTCTAATTTGCTTTCGGTCAGATTACGCAGCTTCAACATCCAGGTATAAAACCTCAGCTAGCAGTAAAAGCCGAAATAAAGCCATCAAGTTAATCTCCTTTGCTTAACAGAATAAATAGCCCATTTTATTTAAGATTAAGGCTTTCATAATTATTTTAATGGAAAATACATGAAAAGAAACAGTATTTTATAATAGGCTAATAAGAACCAAGGGAGATTTATTATTGTAGAGTCTAGAGTCTCCAGTAGCAGCAGTGACCAAATTTTGTCCCCTGAAGCTCAGTGCTCCAAGGTAGTTCAGGAAAAAGAGAGGGCAGTGGCCACACAAATTGTATAATTATTCATATATAATGTATATTTCCATGTTGAAAGATCTGCAATTTTTTTTTGTTTATATTGAGCAAAATTTGACCTTGGAATTCCTTACCAAATTTCCAGTTAACAACTTTTTAAAATCAGCATTCTACAGAACACATGTTGGGAATGCCTAGTATAGAGTCAAAGTATGCTTCCTAATTAACATCAGCAGCCCCAGTTAGAAATGTGTATCACACGTAGCCTGGGCTGGTCATTTAAAAACCAGGAATTAGTTACTCACTTCAACAAATCTAAGGTTTTACAATTTTTGTTAGCGTTACCTTACTCCCCTTATTTGTTTTTAATTTTCATTTTAAAAATTGCATCTTAAAAAAACAGAGATGAAACATTTGTTTTTATCTTGGTTGTAAATAATGAAATTCGAGATCTATATGACTGGAACCATTCTTCAGTGTCCAACAGGAATTGTTCCACTCTCCTTAGGGCTCAGTACTCCCTGTCTATACTGGATGCCTTTGAAAACACCAAGTTCTTCCATGCCCTCAGGGCTTCATCACAGCTGTTTCCTCCACCTAGAATCATTTCCCTCTAATCGACAGTACTGCCTTTTTTTTATTATCTGTTGGCCTGAAACAAATAGATTGTCAGGTATTTCTCCAGCAAAGATGGTTTTTTTCTGGATCAAGACAGAATTTCAGGCTAACAGGTGATAAAAAAAAAAAAAAAAAAAAAGGCAGTACTGAGAGCATGGAGGAACCATGGCTCTGAGAGTCCCTGCTGGGAAGGGAAGGAGAGCACTTTCGTAGAGGGGAGTAGGAAGGGCCAGAGTAAACAAGGAGTCCATGGCTTTTCATTGGCTGAGTCTTTGCTAGCAAAGAGGAATCTTTCTTCTTCCTGTTGGGCTCTGCTATCTTCACAGGGCATGAGAGTTCCCCCTTCTGGTTTCCCAAGTCTAATTAGTTGAGGCTTCTGTTTATTAATTTTTTACACATCCATTCCAGTGACATTTGAAGATGTAAGACACTATGATAATACTCTAAGTAGCAAAGTGCTCTGACAGTCAGTGGGGATTTTCACATTCACATAGGAGAGGAAACTGTCTGAAATCGTCCAAGTCTGGATATTGCAACTTGTGCCCAATGAAAATCTGTGCATATCACTACTACAATGGGAATAGTTTTTTTGAGCCACCCCAGAGGAGTGAGTCATCATGAAGGTGGATTTTGTCCGTGGGTTCTTATGTGCCCCTCCATGGTCCTATGAACATAGATGTAGGGCTCAGACTAGGGAGAGGATCAGCAGAATAGTGCAAAAAGCTGTGGCACTTGGGTCTTCACATCTAAATTGTTATTTGTGCAAACTGTTTTGTTAGAATTGTATGTCCTTCAATAGTGCTTGTCTATTTAACCCATTTCACACTCTAACTACCAGCTTACGGCTGAATGCGTTGCAAGCTCTGTTAATGGGTATTTTTCTTATCCTGTGCCTGTAGCTGCAACTACCTCTCCTCTCTTGTATTTGCCTTTTCTCAGTAAGACTCCACTTAATTCCACTGCTTTTCATTCAGGTCAGTCCACAGAGTTGGAAGGGACGGTATAAGAAAAGGAGAATGTGAAGATTTTGCTTAAGAGATAAAATATCCTTGTGAGTGAGTGATGTTCATTCTTTGAACACTTATCTCTAGCTATCACCATTCCATAACTAGCTAGGGACTCTTTGTTGCAAGTGTGAATATTTAGCTTTGCTATCTTTTGATGGAGAACTGTAGTCCCTTGCTAAATCAGGGGATTTATCAACAAGTCCCACCACTTGGCCTCTTCACCTGTTTTTCAAAACTCTCAATCAGCAGCTACTACATGGATCATACATTTTTAGATATAAAGATTAAAAAAAAGAGTAGTATTTGGCATTCCATGATAGTTTAAAATAACATTTAGCCATTGACCTTGACATTTTAATGAATGTGTTCAAAATTAGGTCCTCCTTCTCTTCAGCTTCATTTTAAACTTGATTCTACACAGGTATTGATAGAAAACTAAGATGTGAGTAAAAATATAGACTATATAGAAAAATATAGAATTAGTCAAAATACAGAAGTATACAAATATCCTTATTAAAATATAAATATATATACACACACACACACACACACATATGGCTTGAAAATCCATACAACACCAGCCCTTAAAATTGTCTGCATGGGGCTTCCCTGGTGGCGCAGTGGTTGAGAGTCCGCCTGCCGATGCAGGGGACACGGGTTCGTGCCCCGATCCCGGAGGATCCCACATGCCGCGGAGCGGCTGGGCCCGCGAGCCATGGCCGCGGAGCCTGTGTGTCCGGAGCCTGTGCTCCGCAACGGGAGAGGCCACGGCAGTGAGAGGCCCGCGTACAGCAAAAAAAAAAAAAAAAAAAAAAAAAATTGTCTGCATGAGTTACTGAAAGGCTTATTCACAGTAATAAAAACAGCATTTTTATCAAATGCCAAAGTTATACTAATAAAAGAGGCAAGTGCTTCCCACACATTAGAGACTGTCCCTTACAAGTCAGCACTTATGGCTAACAGTTATGTGGTAAACACTTTCATTAGGGATTTTTCTGACTGAGTTCCTTCCAATAAAGATGGTTGGTCTATTATGTGGAATGTAAATTGAACTACAGTCAGAAAAAGGGAGGTAAACAACCTTTTTGTGCCATAAAATAAAATCATTTAGTTTCAAATTAGTCATTCCAAGGAATTTTGGCCTAAAACCATGACATAACTGATGTTACAAATCTAGGTGCTTCTGACAGGAAGTAAGAAAAACTCAGGGGCCAGCTCTTTAGTTTTCTGAAGATGCAACATGTGTTCTAAAATCCTTTATATAGAATTCCAGTAAGAGGTAAAATAAATCATCTGTCTCAAATTGAATGATATTTTAGCAGACATTTATTTCTCTGTGTTAGAAACATATGCCAGATACCTTTTTAAACAGATGAATTGGTGATTTTTCCATTGAATTGGTATACCTTGTTGAAATATTTTCTAGTATGTATTTGTACATGGTCTACTTCATTAGAAAAGCTAAGTAGAAACATAAAGTATTTTCTATTACTAACATACCTGAAAAGTCACCGTATAACCAAATATAAAATAATTTTCAGAAAGAGTAGATTTACAGTTAGGTTTAAATGCATTAATTGTTGGTTTGATTTCCACTTTGCTCTAACAGTCAATTACGAATGAATATATGGTCTGTGTGTTTTATCTACTCATTTTCCCTAATTCACTTTTAATGAGTGAAAAATAATATTATGATCTAGCCATGTAACACAGTTTCAAGACCCCTCTTTTTTTTTTTTTTTTTGAAGAACTTCTCATCATTATATACCACTATCCCAATTACATTTTAGAAAGATGATGGAGAGAGGGTATTTGGCAAATCTTGACATTCTCTTTGTGTCTCTTAATGAAAGTTGTCTTTCAGTGGGTACAATGTGAAAAGGGCAGTAGTTCTCCAGGAAAGGCAGGAAGGGAAATAGCCTTTCCCTGGACAACTGGGGAAGGCAGTTATTGTTGCCAAACCTTTCAAACGTCTCTTTGTATCGTAGTCCCTGAGAGATGCGTCTCCTAAAAACAGTAATGAGAGTGTAAAGGATGGAGAGAATGCCTATTACATGGACCATTCTTCTCAAAGGCAGAGGGTTTTCTGTTTTCTCGCACAGGGGGCTCTGGGCATATCTACAGCCATTTGCATCACAGTTTGGCTGCAGTCTCTGGGGAACACAACATGGCAGCCTTTCAGCTACTGCAAATAATTTAAAATTATTAGGGGCCATAAGGGCGTGAGGAGAAATACAGAAGAATAAATGAATTAAGAGAAGCCACCCAGATGGCTAAAGTCTAAGGAACTAGATGGGGGTGAAACAGGGAAAATTCCTAGTAAAAGTCATTGTTGACCTAAACTAGACTGCCAGATAAACCCACCTTCAGCAAAGGTGGGTTTATCCCATGGCAACGAAGGAAATGCTCTTACAGAGGGGAATAGGAAGTTAGGGGCGGGGCAGAGTAAACGAAGAGTCTATGGCTTTTCATTGGCTGAGTCCTTGCCAATGAAGAAGAAGAGTCTTTCTTCTTCCTGTTGGGCTCTGCTATCTTCGCAGGGCATGAGAACTTCCCCTTCTGGTTTCCCAACTCTATTTAATTGAAGTTTCTGTTTCTTAATTTTTTACATCACAGAAGAATATTTTAAGAATGTGGGTGACTGGTATTCAGTTTGAAGTTGTGTTTTCATTCCTATATGTATCCCATTCTCTGTTCCTCCCAAATCCTAATTCTTCGATTAAGTCTGCAAAATACACAATTGCTGTATGTGAGGTTCTGTTGTATTTTAGTGACTGTGTAGAAATAGAGAAAATTTTCCCCGTTGATGTCATGTGGAATGGAAACTAGTATTCCCAGGACAGGGAGATGATTTAAACATGCTTTCATGATCAGAGAGCCCGAGGGTGACCAAGATAGTCATTGCTACTCAGGAAGTGGCACACATTTGAGGAAGCATTTTAGATATTCATGAAGATTGGGTTTTATGCTCTAAGCCAATTTTTCTGGCAGGAATGCACCAGCTGGCATTTAGGTGCCAGAGAAAATGGTTAAAAGAAGAGTGGTTTACATGATAAAACAGAGCCATCAGAATGGAGAGGAGAGTCTCTGTGGTTGCTGGCAGCCCAGATCAACAGAAAGGAGTTGAATAGAAGCTTGTTCTAGGGGACTGGCAGCCAAGAAGCAGTGGTTGACTCAGGCCTCTGGTGAAGACACTAGTAAACCAGGAAGCCTGAGATGACTGGGGGTTGGGAGGATCATGGGGGATGGGAGAGGGGAGGGTCGCTTAGGCGGCTCTGTGCGTTGCCACTCCCTTCATAGCCTGTCATTCCTAGTTCTTTACAGGTCACCCCGCCCACCTGCCCACACCTCCCGTCCTCAGGCTGCCCTCCAGTCCCTTCCAATAGCCTTCCCAGCCCTGTCTCTACCATCCTTGAAGGGAGTATGGATTGTGCAGCGAGCCATGGGACCGGGTCTCTTGGCACGGGGTCACCAGTGACCCTTTCTTGCATCAGGGCAGCCCATGCTCTCTTGGGGTATGAGGGCTGTTTCTCTGTCTCCTTTCCATAGGACGTGTCAGGTAGGCGGGAGTTAGAGAACATTCTAAGTGGCTCCTGGCCCCGAGGACTGGTGAAACTTGTAGTCCTGCCATCCTTCTCCTAGGACTGTGCTCTGACTCTTGGACCTACTCACAGTAAGATGTGCCAGTTCTGGAATTTTCTTCTCTGCTCCAGGCATTGAAAGGCTGGTCCATCATCTGGCACAAGAAATTAGGGTTATCAGTGCCTTGGAGCCTCAGATGTTCTTCAGGCCACAGGCAGCAACAGTAAAATGTGCAGGCAGAAGGAGCCGACGGGGGACGGTGGGTCTTCCCGTGCCGGCCCATCTCCTCTCCACCTGTGCCTCCATCCTGGGCAGTGGGCCTGCTATCTCAATTCCAGACTGCGGTGACAAAATGGCAGTGAGCCCCTTTTCAAATGTGTGGACAGGTAAAGTATGGGACACTCTGAAAGACACTGTGTTTCTTGGAATTTTCAGAGGAGTTAAACATATTGACATAAATATAATGCTGCCTGTTCAGAATAGCTGGGCTTTAGCCAACCTGTCTTCATGGAAATAGCCATCTTGTTTCTATTTAATATCCAGCATAAAGTCTGAAACATTTAATAAGAATAATGGTATTGTAATTACTCTGACTGGGAATCATGATCTCTACTTAGAAATACAGAAATTCCTCTTCATTCAGTTTCCCCTATTGTTAACACCTTATGGTCGTAGGGTACATTTGTTACAATTAAAAACTGATATTGATACATTTTTATTAAATAAACTCAGTATTTTATTCAGATTCCCTTAGGTTTTACTTAATGTACTTTTTCTGTTCTAGGATCCCACCCAGGATACTGTATTCATTTAATAGTCGTGTCTCCTTAGGCTGCTCTTGGCTGTGACAGTTTCTTAGGCTTTTCCTGGTTTTGGTGACATTTTTAGTTTTTAGGGATACTGGTCAAGTATTTTGTAGAATGTTCCTCAATTAGGATTTATCTGATGTTTTCCTTATGATTAGACAGGGGTTGTGTGTTTTGGGTAAGATCAGAGAGGTGAGATGCCATCACATAATATCCAGGTATGACTTAATTTGGTGATAGTGACGTTGATCACCTGGCTAAGAATGTGTTTGACAAGCTTCATCACTCAAAGTTACTCTTCTTTTCTTGGGAAGAAGTCACTATGCTCAGACCATTCTCTTACAAGGAAGCAGGGGTCCTTAGAGAAATAAGAGTCTAGCAGTAGGGCAGAGAAAATACAAAATGAGCCTGAAGATATTGTATTATGAGAAAGTAAGGAAATGTTCGGAAAACAAAAGGATGGAGTTATTGCAAGGCGATGCAAGAGTCAACCAGAAAGGGCTTCCCTGGTGGCGCAGTGGTTGAGAGTCCGCCTGCCGATGCAGGGGACACGGGTTCGTGTCCCGGTCTGGGAAGATCCCACCTGCCGCGGAGCGGCTGGGCCCGTGAGCCATGGCCACTGGGCCTGCGCGTCCGGAGCCTGTGCTCCACAACAGGGAGGCCACAGCGGTGAGAGGCCTGTGCACTGCAAAAAAAAAAAAAAGAGTCAACCAGAAAGACTTTTCCATGTCCAAACCTGAAATAATTCCAGCAACAAAATAAATAACATTGTGTTGGATTGTAACCCAAGATATAAAATAAATATATATTTTTATATATATTTATTATATATATATTTATATATTTAAATATATATAAATATATAAATATACTAATACACATAAATAATTGAATAAATACATGAATGTAAGGAAGTTTCTACTTACTGAAATACCCAAGTAATATATGTAGATAAACCCCCTTCAAGGAGGTGGACCTGTCCTCTTCACTCCCAGCTCCACTGAAAGTGGGTTGGACTTATTGATTTGCTTCCAAAGAATAGAATAGGGCCAGGTTAAAACAATAATTTTAGAGTGGAGAAACCTGGCAAACCCTACCTTAACCAAGTGATGGAGGCCAGCATCATTAATAAAGTCATATTGACATCATGTACCTGATATGAAGTGATAAGAAGGGCACTTCACCCCTGTGGTGGTCTTTCCCAAGGCCCTTGACACCAGCGTAATCGTGAGCAAACATCACACTGTCTTGGGGGACATTCTACAGGATGCCTGAAAGCACTCCTCAAGACTATGAAGGTCATAAATAACAGAGAAAGACCGAGAAACTGTCACGGATCAGAGGAAACTGGGGAGACATGAGAACCAAATCTAATGTGATATCCTGCATTGAACCCTTGAGCAGAAAATGGGCATTAAAGGAAAAACTGGTAGAATCTGAATGAAGTCAGAACTTCAGTTAATGTTCCAGTGTCAGTTTCTGAGTTTGGACAAATGTACCCATGGTCACGTACGATATTAATGGGGGATGCTGAATGGTATGTGAGAACTGTCTGCACTCTCTTTGCAGCTTCCCTGTGTATCTAATAGTATTTCAATATAAGAAGTTTATTAAAAAATTTTTTTTAATTTAAAATAAAATGAATGATCTCTTAAGAAGGATATGTATTCAGCATACAAGAAACAAATATGGACGAACTGGAACGACTCCTTATATTTCTGTAAATATATGGTATAAGTTACAGGTAGCAGAAATATTTCTGACCTTCAAATCTAAAGAAACCATAAAAGGATTCAAGATTCCATTATCTTTACATGAATCAGGTTATCAATCAGCATTTCTTTTATTTAGAACAGATGGTACTTCATATTTCTTCCCTGAAATTCTGAATTTTGCAAGCAGGGCCATTCTTCAATTTAACTGGGGGAAAAAAGGCTTAAAGTATACTAAGCCCATTAAATGGTGATTTCCCCCATTTGCGCTGCTTGGAATATGAAAAGAGATGTTTTTACCATGGTAGGTGGCTTCCTCTGAACACATTACAGTAGGAAATAAATACAGTTCAGGAAGCTACAGAATATGTTGCCATTTTAGAATCACTCAGAGGATACAGCCAGTATAAGAATCACATATTGCCCAGTCTCCTACCTTATACTTGGACACATAATACAACATATTAATACCAACCAGATACACTTTAGATATATGTATTATGTCAATGTAGATGCATAGAAACAAGACAGTATAATGAACAATATCAAAATATGATTTCTATTACAAGGAAAAAGACAGTTTCCTTGTATTTTTAGAATCAGATAAGTAATATGTAGTTTGACAACTAGAAGACAGTATATGTAATTTTGAGCTTACTAATACTATTTAGTAGAATCTGGGATGAAATCAGATGATCACATGAATTTCTTAAATATGATAAAATTATAATCTATTTAGAATTACAATATAAAATTATTACAATAATTATCATCTATTTAGAAAATAAGAATTTATAGTTTGATTTTTTTCTACTATCGGTGTTATAGTATTCAGCATAAATTGCATCTCATTATCAGAAGCCTAAAATTGAAAGTAGAACAGCTAGAGTGTTGAATCAAGAAACCTCCGTAGCAAAAGTCAAATTTTCATACTTAATTACTTAACCTAGTCTACTAATTATTACAGAAACTCCTTGATTTAGAATAGTATGAATTATATTTTATTTTACCTCGTATGCCACTTACAGCAAGGCAAATACAGAGGAAAATGTAGTGATGTATATTCACTTTTTCCTTCTTAAATAATTAAACTCCTTTAGTTAAAAGAACTAACTCCTTTAGTTAAAAGAAGACAGTTTAGGATGAGTTTGGAAATCAAGAAAACAACATTTACTCTATCCTCTTGCATATAATCCATTTTTCTACTAAAGGATAAATTTGACATTCTTCCATCTACCACTAAAACTGTCAGAAACCTTTGAAAATAGCATTTTAAAAAATCAATAGTGCCCCTTCACATCTTTTAAATTGGTCAGTTTTGATTGCTTAGTTTCCTGAACCCCTTTGGAATTCACTTGTGTATAGATGACCTAAGCCAGTCATTATGAAAGCTGTTAAAGAGAGGCACCAAATTTAGAGAATAAGATATTGTAGAAACATATTAAAATGTGTCCTCAGGTGCTGTTTATAAGGAATACCATGATTTCTTAAGTGTATCCATCTCCTGGGTCAGTCCCAGTCATTATAATTGATTATTTTTATTTGGTTTAAAACATAGCATCTTCTTAATCTGCAAGCATAGGTTTCTTTGATAGGGTGGTATGAAACAAATCAGGAAAACCAGAAGTGATTTCCAGCCAAAGGTGGTATGTTAAGATCGGCCTCGCCCAAGGTCATGAGCTCTGAGAAGGTCCACTTCTTTTATTTTGCTTTGTTTCTACTCTCGAGACTTAGGACTCAAAAGGTCCTGATAGGTACCAACGTCCTTGTCCACCCCTCCATACTCCCTACTCCCCACACCCTCCCTAGTAGCAACAGAAACAAGTCATGCTCTGCCGCAAGCAAGGTGATCACATGATCATGATTGTATCTGCCCTACTGTCGTGGCAGCCAGATTTATGAATGAGAACCACTGTGTCTGCGATCCAAGGAAGAGTGAGTGCAAATGGGAAGAATGATAAAATCAACTGGGTGAAGCTGTAAGAAGTGATGGCCAAATGAGATGGAGTTTTAAAAACAAATGGTTAAATTTAGAATAGGTTCAATGTACGTATCAGTTGTTAATTTTTTTAAGAGATGGATTACTTTTAAACTAACCCGTATGCCTATTCTAAGTTTAAGATATGATACACTCAGTACATGCTCCTGAGGCCACCATTGGAGGCATGAATCTAGCTATGCCTCCTGCTCATGCTGACCTAGTATTTGCCGTTAATTGAGCAAATGTGTGTTATGGGCTGAACCGTGTCCCTGCAAAATTTATATGTTGAAGTCTTAGCTTCCAGCACCTCAGAATATGACTGTATTTGGAGATAGAGTCTTTAAAGAGGTGATTAAGTTAAAATGGGGTCATTAGGGTGAACCCTAATCCAATATGACTGGTGTCCATATGACAAGAGGAGAATAGGACACAGACATGCACAGAGAGAAGACCAAGTGAAGACACAGGGAGAGGTTAGCCATCTAGCCATCTTCAAGCTGAGAAGGTAGGCCCCAGAAGGAACCAGCCCTGTTGACACCTTGATCTCAGACTTCTAGCCTCCAGAACGCTGCGAAAATAAATTTCTCTTAAGTCGCTTAGTCTGTGGTACTTGGTTAGGGCAGCCCTTGTTTGTTTGTAGGCTTGTTTATTTGTTGCATCAGCCAACTTGAGATGGTTTTTCAGTCACTTATAACTCACTAAATGCTAAAATATTCATGAACATTATTTATTTAATTCTTCCTCATTGACCTAGACCGTTGGTTTTCTTCAAAAGCTTGGTGGGCTCTTGTTGCCCTTTCACGTTTAATAAAGTAGAAAATCTAATGGAAGCTCTGCATGCTGTGTTTTCTAGGGCTTCATTTTAGGCTGAAGCTGCGGAGAGCCGATCTTCCTGCTGAGGTGCCCATTGCCAGGGTGCGGAGGCTCACTCGGCAGCCTAAGCCTGGCACCCCAGCTCTCTTCCAACATGCATTTTAGCACTTGTGTAAAGACTTCTTTAGCGGTTGGCCTGATTGTCTCACTCTTCAGTGCATGAGGTTGGAGAAGTGTTGGTGAGAACTGAAGGATGAAAACTTTAATCATCTTTCAATTATTCTCTGGGTTTTTGTTTGTTTGTTTTTTTAAGCTCTACCTCTTGTTCCTGTCCTCCACCTTCCCTGCCGGCTCCATTTCTGGATATTTCTGAGACTCTGTCTGGCAGGGCGAGTTGATTCTCTACCCCACCCTAGTCTTCCCCATGGTTTTGACATCCTCAACTCTGTTTTTTCTATCAAATCTTTGTATCTGCTTTCAGTCTTCCGGAAAAATATTTTAAGTGTCTTATCTAGGGATGACTCCCCCTTCCTGTCTGTCACGAGGGTTCCATAGGAGGCAAAAGTCAAGGGGCATCTTTTATACTGAGAGCCAGAGAGGAGGTGTTACACTTAGAGCATCCTCCCAGAAGGACCCTTGGCCCCCGTAAGAGAGTCAGCATCAGTCAGCCACCAATGAAACTGTCCGACAGTATCAGTCAGCTGGGACCTCTGCTGTGCCTGCGTTCAGTCCCCTCCTCTACCCAAAGCCAGAAGAGCCACTGGTGGCCTAGCGAGGGACTAGAGGAGGAGGACAAGCCTATGGTGGGGAAAGAAACCAGGGGCTGACTGTGCTCCTCCATTCTCCATAATAGGTGTCCAGTCTGTAATAGGCTGGAGCTGAGGGGAGGAAGGAGCTGTGACCTTGAACTGAGTTTCAAGGTTGACTCTCACCCAGGACTAGACATTTTCACTACTAAAACTAGACTGATGGTGACTAGACTTAGGAAGGATTTTTATTATCTAAGAGTGGCTGGAAAAAAAATGAGACCTGCTTGACTGTTCACATAGTCCAAAGGGGGAGTTAAGACCACAGCGTGGATTGAAAGGACTATGACCAATTCTTCACTAAGTGACTTTTAAAAGATGTGTCAAGAATGCTTTCCTTTTAACACATGTGTTATGATGGCACCTGATGGATGGATTTGCTCTTAATTTTGCTTCTTGAAAAAAATGCTCAGATATTTTTGGGTGGTCTGTAAAGTAACAATTCTTTAAGATCAGTGCATCTTTTTTTCTTCTAATGTTTTACTCATGTGATAATCTGATGGTACTTAGGCACATGTGCAAACTATCAGAGAACAAAATACTGATTCATAGCTTAAAAAACAAAAATAAACATAATTTCAAATATTACTATTAGGTTGAAACTTCTGGGAGGATAAAATATTATGAAGTTGGAACAAGGCTTCAAAAATTAGGTTCATTTTCAGTTTGCCATTTATTTGGCAAATCCTGAAGATCCCCAAGAGTACTATGACTCAATGGTACATTTTTTTGTTTGTACTTGTGCCACTTATATTACAAGTCAAATTGATTCTAATTAATTTTCTCTTAGAATGTGGCTGAGGGCATCCATTCAAGTATCTTGCTCATTTGCTTTCTGTCTTTTTTTCCCCCAAGTTTTTATTATTCTCATGTAGTCAAATTATATGTATGAGCGGCAATGCTGTGCTTTGAACCCACCTCAAAAGTGTGATTTTTTAAATCAGTTTTGTTGAGCAATACTTACATACTAATTAAATGTACTCATTTTAAGTGTCCAGTTCAATGAGTTTTTACAAATGTATACACCCATGTGACCATGGTTTAGACAAATGCATACACCATGTGACTTCTGAGACACTGAATATTTTTATCATCCCACGAGGTTCCCTCAGCCCATTTGCAGTCAATTCCCCCAGCCCCCAGGAATAGGCAAAAGCTGATAAGCTTCCTGTCATTCTAGTTTTGCCTTTCCTAGAATGTCAAAGAAACTAAATTGTACTCTTTGTGGGCTTCTTTTGTTCAGCATGGTGTTTTTGAGAATCATCCAAATTGTGATATATATCAGTGGTTTGTTTCTTTTTGTTGTTGAGTGGTAATTCCATGCCTCATTCACTTTCTGTTGTGAGCAGTGATCTTGTACCTACAACACTTGGAAGAATGAGACAGGGGGATTTTATCCCCAAACATGCTATTTATATATGTTTATATATTGGATAACCCTGAGCAAATTCCACTAAGCCAGCCTTTTCAATTTGTTAGATGTGGGCGATGATGGAATACTACTCTGTGAGCCCAAGAAAAGTCAAGTGATGGTGATGCCCTTGACAAGCATACAAATGCTAAAAGCAGTGTGAGGAATAACAGCAGCTCTCCTTGTGAACCCAAATAGCAATGCTTTGAGCCTGATCCAGGCAGCCACCACTACTGTATTCAATTATCAGCTTTTATGACCTCATTTGTGGGAGGGTCATGTTTCCAACATTCATTGCTGTGAAAAATGATTACTTTCTTATATACAGAGGGTTGTGTTTTCAAATAGGAAATCAGCAACAGGGTAGAAAGATTCTTTTAAAGATTTTTTTTTTTTGATGTGGACAATTTTTAAAGTCTTTATTGAATTTGTTACAATATTGCTTCTGTTTCATGTTTTGGTTTTTTGGCCACAAGGCATGTGGGATCTTAGCTCCCTGACCAGGGATCTAACCCACCGCCCCCTGCATTGGAAGGTGATGTCTTAACCACCAGACCACCAGGGAGGTCCCTAGAAAGATTCTTTAGGAAACACTTTTTCATTCCTAAGCAAGTACATACTCATATTTGTATAAGACACAAATTAATAACAAATGGAGGGGTAAATCATATGTAATAGCTGTGTATTCAATCTAGAAGCACATCTCTTTCAAATTGCTCCAGTTGCCCCTAAAATATCATATCACCTTAGTTGTACGGCATCATTGGCTCTTATGTACTCTATACACTTCCACAATCAAGTTAAGGGAAGTCCAAACACCACGTGTTTGCAGACTGTGCCTAGTTCATGGGCCATGCTTTATGCTGTGAGGTGACATTTTGTGCTGGTCTCAGCCTGTCAATAACCAGTGTTGGGTCTGGACCAGCCCTTGAGGTTCTTATGATGATCACAAGACACCCTCAGCAATAAGCATCAGAAAAACTGGGGCGGGGAAAGGTGCATTAGTTACAGGTCCTGGAAATTACATGGCACACCTAGGACCACATGACAAAGTCATAGGGAGTGGGAAGGTGGAGAGACGAGGGCCTGGGGTTCTGCGTTTATTGGGGTTGGCGGTGGGGGCTTTGCATCACTAATTCCAGCAAAGGTTTGTTTGGGCCCATGGGGAGCACGGTCTGAGAACTGGGGTCCACTCTGTACTCACATGCCTTGGGAAGGTCCTGCTGGCACCCTCCAACGCTCATGCAGGCCCCTATGACTCAGCAGGTGAGGAATCCTCCCAGCCCTGCCCCTCCTGCAGTTCGCTTACTACTGTGGCCTTCCAGAGGCACTGTCTGCATGGTAACCTCATGAATCACCATCCCAGTAGTACCTGGGAACTTAGATGGAGGAGTCTGGGTCTTGCCACAAGGGCTTCTTCCTGTCCGCCTCCTCAAGACCAATGCACCCTCCTCTCAGGAAGGAAATCTTTCATTTGTGATTATTATTAACAGCAACAATATCACAACAAGGTGCTTATTTCCTTTTTGAAAACACAATCCTTTGTGTATGAAAGAATAATCATTTTTCACAACAGACATGGTGATGGTTAATTTTATGCAACAACTTGACTGGGCTAAGGGATGCCCAGGGAGCTGGTAAAACATTATTTCTGGAAGCATCTGTGAGAATGTTTCTGGGAGGGATTAGCTTTTGAATCCATAGAGTAAGAAGACTGCCCTCACCAATGTGGATGGGCATCACCTAATCTACTGAGGGCCCCAGAGGAACAAAAAGGTGGACAAAGGGTGGATTTGCTTTCTCTTCTTGAGCTGGGATATCCTTCTTCTCTGCCCTTAGGCCTCAGTGCTCCTGGTTCTCAGTTCTTCAAACTCAGACCGTTGGATCCTCTCATCCTCAGAGCCTTTGGGTTTGGACTGGAACCACACCACCAACTTTCCTGGGCCTCCAGCTTGCAGACAGCAGATCCTGTGGCTTCTCAGTCTTCAAAATCATGTGAGCAAATACCTCACAATAAATATGTGTCTATCTGTTTATTTATATCTGATTGGATCGATATCTGATTGGTTTGATTTCTCCGGAAAACCTTGAATAATACATATTTTGGCACCAGAAGTGGAATGGAAACTTCCACTTCCATTCCAAGAGGAATGGAAACTTAAGGATGAAATTTTCTGAGTTGGTTCTGGGTTTTCTGGAATTGGCTCCCTAATCTGATTAGATTTAAAGATGCCAATGACTTTATTTCCAGCCGTAAAGAGAGCCCTGATAGTCCATGATGTGAACTCTGTATAGCAACGTGCAAAATATCTGCATTGGACCCTCGTAATCAAGCAGTTAAGTGACTCTGTATATGATGCTTTCGAACATTGTTAGAAAACTCAGGAATATAATGACGTTATTTGGTTGCTCCTAATGTCACTGGACAAAGTGGTTGAAAGAAAACGATGAGCTCAGGGCTTCGAATTCCCAGCTCACACACCACATAAATGACCTGAAAACTTCTGTGTGTTCCCTGAAGGAGACCTTGTACAGGGGGCTGAAATTGCTGAAAGTCAAACACAGAGCCCCATCCTGCAGTTGGCTGAATTACAATGCAAATTGAGCTCCCAGCCTCAGAGGGTGTGTACTGATAAAGTGAGGATATTGACTAGGAAAGAATGAGGTCCTGTAAGTTGGGAAGGGGACATGTAGGAAGACCCTAATGAAGCTGGGGACGTTGAGCATCTAAATTCTAATGCGCCTCCTGTGCCAGGGAGGAGGAGGTTGCCCTACCCACAGCGCAGTGGTATTTCCACCTCCATCTGAGGGATGGGAATTGGGAAAATTTAAATGGGACAAAGCTGACTGTACTTACTGAGGTTCGGCTCTTTTTCTTGAATAAATGTCCCCTGTATTTACTGCTTTGGTTAATTTCCCAGTTTGGAAAAACTTGATTTTGTTGATTCTTGCCAGCGTTTTCATTCTTTTATGGAGAAGAAGGTTTTTAAATGAATTTATCCCATTATTCCTGCTGATGTCACCTAGGGTGATATAATGATATTATTTACTTTTTTAAAATTTATTTGTTTTATTTATTTATTTTTGGCTGCTTTGGGTCTTCGTTGCTGCGCGCAGGCTTTCTCTAGTTGTGGTGCGCAGGCTTCTCATTGCAGTGGCTTCTCTTGTTGCGGAGCACGGGCTTCAGTAGCTCTGGCACACGGGCTTCCGTAGTTGTGGCTCGCGGGCTCTAGAGCGCAGGCTCAGTAGTTGTGGCGCACGGGCTTGGTTGCTCCGTGGCACGAGTGATGTTCCCGGACCAGGACTCGAACCCGTGTCCCCTGCATGGGCAGGCGGATACTTAACCACTGTGCCACCAGGGAAGCCCTGATATTATTAAAAGCACGAATGCAGCCCTTTTTCTTCAGGATTCTAACAGTTATTTGCTGTTCATCCAGAGGTTATAACTGCCCATACTCTTCCACTTTTTTGAATGAAGTGGGAAATGGTTTTGTTTGTGGGAAAAAACCTTAAAAATAAATTCATAGTGTTTCCCTTTTAGCAGTAGCTTCCAATAATCACCAGCTGTTCAGTATTTGCCACATTTCATAAACAGTCTACAATAGAGTAGGCTTTATCTTCCATATTTTTTAAAGTTGACGTATTATCTCCATTTGTCCAGATTTTCTCTTTTCAATAATTATTTATAAACTGTTTTTGATAACTAGATCTCATTGATCTTTTCTCACTTTAATTTCTTCCTCAAGCACTAGTGCAAAATGAATCAAATTCTGCAATTAGTGCCATAATTTTCATGACATTTCTGTTATCTCAAGAATGCCTCTCGGGGCTTCCCTGGTGGCGCAGTGGTTGGGAGTCCGCCTGCCGATGCAGGGGACACGGGTTCGTGCCCCGGTCCGGGAAGATCCCACATGCCGCGGAGCGACTGGGCCCGTGAGCCATGGCCGCTGAGCCTGCGCGTCCGGAGCCTGTGCTCCGCAACGGGAGAGGCCACAACAGTGAGAGGCCCGCGTACCGCAAGGAAAAAAAAAAAAAAAAAAAAAAAAGAATGCCTCTTGTCACCGTGACCTCTAATGGGAAAACTTCTTTCTCTGAGAGTTGAATCACTGCAAAGAATCCTTTAGTTTCTCAAAATAATGCTGAATATTTCCACTTTACTTCCATTGGTCCAATCTGTGTATGTTTGTTTATTTATGTGCAAGCCAAGTAAACCTAGTCTTTCTAGTTTGTGTAATATTCATGACTTTTGAGTATTCTCATCATATGCATCTGGTCTTATGCCCAGTTGATATAAATGATTTCTGTCCTTTTGAAAACAGTTTACAAACAAAATATTATTTGACAATGTTAGTCATGGAATAGGCTGTCCAGCATCTCATAACGGTGACTTTTCCAAAACATCTTTCACAAAATACTTGAGAATATCTGTTTTATCCATTGTATATTCTCTTTGATATTCTATAAATGTTACTGAGAATAGTATTTCGTATTACTGGAAATATGATTTGGGGGGGAAACTGTTTTTCATGTAAAGTGTATCAATCTTATCTTTCTCTATGGTTTACCCTTATGGTCCTTTCTGCATTTTGGTATGATCGATAATGCTGGGAAAATATCAATAGTCACTGAATGTTAAGAATACTTCAGAATGCCTGTAGGCTCTTCAAAGTCCCCTGACAGGAGGAGAAGAGAGAGAAATTGAACTGGAGAGAGAAACCAGTCTTGAGTTGTAATTTAAATGCCTTACTTTTACAAATTTTACAGAAGCGTATGATTATCTCAGATCATTTCCAGGGCCTTAAAAGCTGCTGGTGCAGCTGAGGCATCCAGAAGCTTAGGTATATTTGAATCTTGACCCCAGACTTTTCTTCTCACTCTGAGATAACAGAAATTCCTTTGATTCCCTTAAGTTATAAACAACAGTCTCCAATTAGGAATTAAGTGTCCACTGAAAAATAGTAATCAACATTTCTGCTGTTATAGACTGCTTCCTTCAGGCGGGCTGGTAGAAATGGAGATCTGTGCCATGAGGAAGACAGAGAAGCAGCTCTCCTCTGTCACTCACCTGCGCCTCCCCCCACACACCCACAAGCTGCTGCTTCTCATGCCACAGTATCTGATGGGCGGGGATCGGGGGAGTGCTGATGGGCAAGTTCCTGCTTAACTGGCACTGTTGTAAGTTGGCTTCACTCTCTCTAGACCTGGGAGATATTAAAGCAGGTTCTCTCTCTTGCGTGGGTGTTTTCATCACTTCTTCAGGCTCCCCCCACCTGTCAGTCTGCTGGTTGCATCTAACTGTCATCTGGGTGATGTTTTCCATGACATCTGTTGCCACTCCTCTCTGGACCCCTAGTTTTCAGGAAATTCAAGCCACACAGACTCTCTGTTTGAGTTCCGTCTTCTTCCCAGGTGGTTTACTGGTGCAGGTGTCCAAATAGATCCAGGCTGACTCTCCCTACTTTAAGGACAACATCTAGTTCATGAAAAACAATCACCTGTCCTGTGTTCCTACTCAACCAAAGTGCAGGGCAATTCTTACGTAGCCACCTTTTTTGTTGTTCTGCCTTTACAATAGATCTCTGTTTTTCTTTCTTTCTATCTGATTTTTCGTTTGTTGGTTTGTTTGTGGGTTTTTTTGTAGACCTCTAGGTTTCATGGCAGGAGTGAGATCCCATTCCACCATGTTTCCCCCTTCCAGGAAGTATGAATCAAGTTTCCTTGAAGCATTGCCTTATACCCCCGAGAGAAAGGAGGAAGAGGATGTCCCTCCCCATCTCCCCCCCACACAAACTTTTATCAAGTCATACTCCCTTCCTCTTGTGTGTTGGTGGGCGGGACAAATGACACAGATTTCTCTGAGGAACTTACCTTCATAAGACTTCTTTCTACATAACTAAAATCCATTTTCTACCCTCACACTAAGAGTATCAATTCTTAGCATTTGCTTTGATATCTACATCTTGATCTGACTCATAACACACTTTATTATACAGTGTCTTTTATATCTGGGTGTTTCAATCAAAACTTTCAGTATAACAACATTTACTCTTGGGGGACCTTAAAATAACAGATTCAGAAAACCTCCTTAATTATATTCTTTGGGTTGGAAAAGATCTCAGAAAATATAGGCTCTAGCAGATCAAAACTGGGCTTGCATCAAATATAGAAGTTGAGACCAAAGTTATTATGTTAAGTTCATTCAGTCAATCAATCAATTAATCAAAGAATCTCTCTTCCTAGACTAGCTCCTTATATACGTAAGTAGAAAATGAAAACTTGTTCTTTTGCATAGCTTTTTCACAGTTGCAGTCAGTATGATTTCAGGAGCTAAATCAGGTATGAATTTTTACTTATGTCCAAATAGGATTGTCTCCTTGCTGTCTCTCCCACTCCCATCTAATTTCTCCACACACACCCAACAGAGACTGTTCTTTCTCCTGGTGCTCTGGTCCAGCTGTGGAGACTGCTAATTATTTGGGTAAGATTCAGAGCAAGACTGAAACTAAATGATCTGCAATCTCTGTTTACCCTTGACAATCGGCCTTCTCCATGCTACCTTCCTGCTTAGTAGCAAAGGCAGACTTAATTAGTAAAAGTCACGAATAACACTGAACAAAATAGTCATTTTCAGCCTTTTGTGAATCTTTAAAAGATAAAGTTAAAAAAAAAAAAGGCCAGTTTTGTCTGTGATAACTTAAGCCCGGGAAGGCTTTGCTGTTTATTTAGCATTTTCCTATTTTTTCCTCAATCTAAGCTAATTTATCTTAAAGTACTGTCACAAATGGTCCTCACTTCTGCATAAGGTAAATACAGTACTTCAAATGTGTAAGCTCTGTTTGATATAATAAAATACCTCTGTAACCTAAAAAAACCTAGACAAAGAAAAAGGTATCTCCTAAATAAGATTCTTCCAGGAACCTGTCTAATTTTCTATCCCTCTAGCTCTTCTCATCCCCCAAACAACCATCCTTACCAGTTTGTTTCTTTTTTAAATAAATTATTTCATAATTTTACATTTGGGTTGTAAGTAAACTAATTATTTCCTCCAGCATTAGTCCTCTTGTTCCTTAATAATAGATCCCAATATTTAGCTGTTCTGTCTTGTCAGCTAGGTACAAATTCCAATAGGATGTTTTTTTGAGATGTAAGGAGAAATTCTGTGTGGTAATTACACACACAAGATATTTTTAATGGGAAAGTCTATATTCTAAGAGGTAGCAGATACCTAAATAAAGGATTCAAGATGATCTTGGATGCTGTGGTCTTCATTGCAGCAGTACTTATAATAACAAAATGGTGACAGCAACTTAAAGGTCTAGCAGGAGGAGATTCAATTATTATACGACCGTAGTACAAAATCCTCTGCTACCATTCAAATCAAGTTTTTCAAAGATACTTAATAACATAGGAATATATCTCATTATTTACGTGCTGTGAAAGAATTAAGTAAATGTTTTTCCATATAATGGAAAATTATACAGAGTTAAAATATTGTTTCTTAAGATTAGTTATTAACATGGAGGAATGTTTATGATACTGTGTTAAAAAAACGCATAATGTTCACTTGTACAACATGCATATACACACATCAGACTAATCCTGAAAAGAAATATATGACAGGGCTTCCCTGGTGGTGCAGTGGTTAAGAATCCGCCTGCCAAAGCAGGGGACATGGGTTCAAGCCTTAGTCCGGGGAGATCCCACATGCCGCGGAGCAACTAAGCCCATGCACCACAACTACTGAGCCTGCGCTCTAGAGCCCAAGAGCCACAACTACTGAGCCCTCATGCCACAACTACTGAAGCCTGTGTGCCTAGAGCCCGTGCTCCGCAATAAGAGAAGCCACCGCAATGAGAAGCCCACGCACCCCAACGAAGAGTAGCCCTCACTCACTACAACTAGAGAAAGCCCGCTCACAGCAACAAAGACCCAACGCAGCCAAAAATAAATCAATCAAATAAATTTATTTTTAAAAATTATTTTTAAAAAGATATGACAATGTTAAACACTGCTTTAACATGAGTGGTGAGGCTATGCATATATTTTTTTCTTTTTTTCCCTCCTTTTTATATAGTTGAAAGTTCCTATAAGGGAAAAGCATAATCTTTATGGTAGAAATACACATATTTCTAAGAATAAATACAAGTGCTGTAGAGACTTCAAGTAAAATGAGAGTTGGGGACGCTTCCTTGGCTTTGGCATTTAGAAGGTAATTGAAGAAGAACGTAGCCAGAACATTTTCAGTGAAGTTGATGAGGGTAGAAGTCAGTTTCCTGTAGATTAAAATTTTAAATGGGAAGCTAGGGCTTCCCTGGTGGCGCAGTGGTTGAGAGTCCGCCTGCCGATGCAGGGGACACGGGTTCGTGCCCCGGTCCGGGAAGATCCCACATGCTGTGGAGCGGCTGGGCCCGTGAGCCATGGCCGCTGAGCCTGCGCGTCCGGAGCCTGTGCTCCGCAAGGGGAGAGGCCACAACAGTGAGAGGCCTGCGTACTGCAAAAAAAAAAAAAAAAAAAAAAAGGGAAGCTAAGTGTGTTAGTGAAGTTAAACCCTATTTCAAAACAGCTTGGCTACGAAAGGAAGGAGCAAGATGAAACAGTAGCTAAAGAGGGATATTAGGTTAGAAAAAGGCTATATCTATATACTTAATGGGAGATATGAGAGGATACTTAGGTGCTGTATGAAGTCGGTAGAAAAGCAAACGTTTTGAGTATAGGTTAAAAGCCTCAATTTTCTCTCTGAAAAAGGAGGGGAGATGATCAGCAGAGAGAAGTGGCTGGTGGCAGGGTCGGTTTTGTGAGGGGAATGATGAAGAATCATAATCATTGCTGTGATGAGCCGCACCAGGTAGCTGACCAACGAGCGTAACAATATTACTGACCAGAGTTGGAGTCCAGATGCTGCTGGGTTCCCAGAAAGCCTGATGACGCCAATCTGCTCAATTGTGTGATTTAATCACAGTCCGCAGGGGTCTGGGTATGGAGCAGAAAAGGTGGATAGTGGCGCCGATTCAGAGTTGAAAAATTAGAAGTTTTGGTAGGAAAATGGACAAAAATTATAACTCCTATGCACCTTCAGTGACATGGGAGCCGAGGGACTTGGGGTGGGAATAATTACTTTATAAGGGAGTCGAGGTATAGCACCCAGATCAGGTAATTGACAGCATCCTCAAGAGCAGGCTGATGAACTCTGGTCACTGGCCAATCTTGGGGTCTCTCAGTTGCTAACTGGTCTAGTTCGTTATCATCGCTTAGTTGGCAGGGTTTTATTGTAAATAGGATCTGCCCAGGGAGTATTTTCCAGGCTTGCTTTCATGTATTTATTTTTCTTTAGTTTCTTAAAGGGTGGTTTCTTTCGGGGGCGGGGGTTGGTTTTGGTTTTGGGCGGTTTTTTTTTGTTTTTGAGTAAGAGAAGAAAGAGTGTATAGCATCACATACGAATTAGTGCTCGTTGACTCCTGAGAAGAGAGTTGCTCAGATGGAGCTGGTGAGTTCTCCCTGTGGTCTGTGCAGGTAATGGGGGCTTCCAGAAGGAGAGAAGACCCTCAAGGCCCTGCATCTTGCTGATTCCCGGAAGCTGAGCTTCCTCTGATGGAGCATCTTCACTATGATCAGGTTTTGTGTCAACCACGAGCAAAAATGTGTGTGAAGACTGAAAGGTGATGTTTCTCTCTCTGACTAGAGCAAATAAGGTAGAAGGATAGTGGGTTTTTTTGTTTGTTTGTTTGTTTTGCGGTACGCGGGCCTCTCACTTTTGTGGCCTCTCCCGTTGCGGAGCACAGGCTCCGGACGCGCAGGCTCAGCGGCCATGGCTCACGGGCCCAGCCGCTCCGCGGCATGTGGGATCTTCCCGGACCGGGGCATGAACCCATGTCCCCTGCATCGGCAGGCGGACTCTCAACCACTGCGCCACCAGGGAAGCCCCATCTTATCTTTGAAGTTTCGTTGAATTTTAAGGTACATCATGCACACGTTATTTTCTAAGCGCCATTGAGCATAGCTGTTGGATTTTTTAAAAATACATTTCTAAGGAGAAACTTGAAGTGTATGTTTTAGTTTACTTTTATTATCCCTATATCTAAATTACTTTCCTGACAAGCGCATGGAAAATATAACAATTTAGGCTTTAAGGAAGTTTTGTGAGTACAAAGTAAATACCATCTAACACAGACTAATGTAGTTTTTATCACCATTCTCCATGAGGGGTAATAAAGTTTATCTAAACTGGTGTCAACCTTAAAAATAATAGTTATTTTACCAGTAAAAATGTTTTTTGGGGGGAATAGCAGAGAACTGCAACTGGGGACAAGCATGCTATAGTGAAAACTATAGGCAAGTCCAACAAACAAAGGAGAAGACTGTTATGTTATAGAGAAAGAAGAGGAAGTTGGGAAGGGTTGTTTTGAATGAAAGTCCACTGGGGAAAAGAGAGTCAGGGTGATGATGGTTTCTCATTGGTTGAGTTGCTGGGGTAGTGGATTTCTTATAGGAGACAAAATGTACATCTTTTCTTGTGGGGGCCTGTAATTGACGACTCTTCCTATAATTGACATCACATGACACTACGTGGGAGCTCCCCTTTCTGGCCTCCCAACCCCATTTTAGTGCAGTTTCCCTTTATTAAGTTTCACATTGGAGAAGAGTAATTGATTCGGTCTCCAAAATTAGAACTGGCCCATTATTGGGAAACACTGAGTTAATTTTCCGTCACATTTTATGAATTCGACCTGCACCTTGTCCTGACCTAACTCAGCAAGTATTCCCTGTAGCAGGTCCCTACTAGAAGACTGTTAGCAGGATTCCCCTATATAACTGTTCTCTGCGTTTATCGCAAGAGGGAAAGGAAACTTTCTTTAAAAAGAAAACTTTTCTCCAGAGAGCATTTCAGTAGGACCATGCCTTCCTAATATGATCTCATCTGCTCTGAAAGTTCCCTTTGACAAGAAATAAAGCCATCTTTCAACTCCCTGTGACCACTCATGTTCACCAGTCCAAAGACTTACTCTTAGAGTGGTAGTTTACCTTGAAACGGATGAGCTCAACTGATCCTTCATTGGACTGTAATGCCAGAATGTCCTCTGCTGGGGTCACACTTCCTGCGCTCACAGTTCCTTATGAAGGTTCTCTCATCTCCCACTCAACACTATTAATTCTCCCTTCTGACTATATCACTAACTCGGTATGCAAATAACCTGAGTTTAGATTCTAGACCTGTCACTATCACCTGCATGATTTGGGGCAAATAACATATGTGAACTTCAGTATTCAAATCAAAATATAGTGCTTAATTAAAACGGATGATTTGAGGATTAAAATAGATGTTGCAAGGGAAGATTCCTTGTTGATACTTGCTATTATCATTACATATAATTAGGGAGGCTGTAAAATAAATGCAAACTTGAAAGGACAGAAATGTGAAGTTGTGGTATAGAGGAGAAATATTACATTGAAATTTTTAAAAATTCACAGTCACAACAAAACCACTGAGACACAGAAAAGGTACATACATTAATAAATTATATAATTAATAGGCTGATGTTCTAGTCCATTAAAATTAATCTTTACATCTGAGGAAAAAGAACAGCTGCAGCAGAGCCTGCAATAAACAAATGTCAAGAGTAATGGAATCGATTTATCTACCTTCCTCTTATTCCTCATGCCCCTTCCTTGAGATGAATTGATTCTGAGGGAATCATCTACACTGGAAACTCTTCCTTAGCAATTGCAGATAAACGAGGCATTACAGTAAGTATTCATATGATTTCAGTCATGAATATAGGAACAACATTGGATCAGAGGTTTTTGGGAAGAGAATAAGGCATAGCAGAGTTTTTTTTTTTCCAAATAAGTTTTAGGAGAATAAATAAAGAATTTGCACAAATACTATGTCCCAAGGCTGAAATTGAGCTTATTTTAGCAATTGTATTACTATTGAGTGAAGTTCAGAAATCCAAGCCAAACCTTATTTACAGAAGGCAACCCTGAGCCATTACTTTATAACAGCATTGCTACCAGAACTTCCCTAAAAAGACTCAAAGACCATGTATTCCTTTGAGAAAAATGCCTGGAATATTGTTTAGCTTTGCTCCTCCCACCCCATTCCAAATATGCTGAGTTTATTTTTGGAGGAAAAAAAAATCAAAACTTTCATTTATTATCTACCAATAGATTCAGCAGTGTTATCCCATGTCCTTCTAGATTCTATTGATGGCTACTTTTAAATGCCTTTTAAATTCCCACAAAAGCAGGAACTAACCAAAATGAACCACAAAATAAAGAGATAACACCTAGGACTGTAGTCAGATTTCCATTAGGCAACTTGTCTACTTTGTGTTACCCCATCTTTCTTATTAATTTTTTTAGTTGAAGTATGTATAGTTCATTTACAATGTTGTATTAGTTTCAAGTGTACAGCAGAGTGATTCAGTTATACATACATATATATATACTTTTTCAGATTCTTTTCCATTATAGGTTATTACAAAATATTGAGTATAGTTCCCTGTGATATACAGTAGGTCCTTGTTGTTTACCTATTTTGTATATAGTAGTGTGTATCTGCTAACCCCAAACTTCTAGTTTATCCCTCCCCCCGTTTCCCCCTTTGGTAACCATAAGCTTGTTTTCTATGTCTGTGAGTCTGTTTTGTATGTAAGTTCATTTGTACCATTTTTGTAGATTCCACAAATAAGTGATATCCTATGATATTTGTCTTTCTCTGTCAAACTTACTTCAATTAGTGTGATAATCTCTAGGTCCATCCATGTTGCTGCAAATGGCATTATTTCATTGTTTTTTAATGGTTGAGTACTATTGCATTGTATATATATATACCACATCTTCTTTATTCATGCATCTACCAGTGGACATTTAGGCTGCTTTCATGTCTTGGCTGCTGTAAACAGTGCCACTGTGAACACTGGGGTGCACGCATCTTTTTGAATTAGACTTCTGTCTGGATGTACGCCCAGGAGTGGGATTGCAGGATCATATGGTAACTCTAGTTTTAGTTTTTTAAGGAACCTCCATACTGTTCTCCATAATGTCTTTGATAACTTCTCTAGAAATAGGCCAGTTTTTAATGTTGAAAATTTTAATACAGAGTTTTATCTTTGGGAATTCTGTTCTCAATAGAACTGATTACTTCTACTAAATGGAACTATTCCTATAGTGTTAGAAAGAAATGTAGTGCTTTATTTTTCTAACATTCTAAAGACTTGATCACAAAGGCTATTGTCATGCTGTACATGCCATATGAATAGTAAATACTTTGATTAACTTTTCTCTCATGAGCAATGAATATCTAGTCCCAGGTAAATGGCAATGTACCCAAAACCAATTCAAAATGACATCTGTTTTTCCCCTAAGTTTAGCTAATATTTAGAACTGCAAGTAGAATAATGATTGCAGTTTTTTTTTTTTTTTTTTTTGCTGTATGCGGGCCTCTCACTGCTGTGGCCCCTCCCGTTGCGGAGCACAGGCTCCGGGTGCGCAGGCTCAGCGGCCATGGCTCACGGGCCTAGCCGCTCTGCGGCATGTGGGATCCTCCCGGACCGAACACGAACCTGTGTCCCCTGCATCGGCAGGCGGACTCCCAACCACTGCACCACCAGGGAAGCCCATGATTGCACTTTTATCTACAATTATTTTCTGTAGGGATTAGACTTGTCTCTAAGTTATATAATTATATATAATACAACTGATATACAACTGATTTAAATAAATCTCAAATACTTGTTTATTAAAAGTATTTTAACTCAGGTATATCAAAATACTCAGTCTGTTAATCCTACAGTTATGGTATTTATACTCATTAATATCAATTTGGTTCAGAAACATTTACCGAAGAATTATAGTATAATTATACCTAAGAATTAGTTTTTCAGTTACCTTCCTTAGTAACTGTGTCTTAACATTGCATTGTTTATGGTTTTCAAACACAGGGAAAATCTGCTGGTCATGGCAGAAAAAATGTATAAAAAACTAACCATTTCTTTTCTAAGCACACTCATTTTATTCCTCACCAATTTAGGAAGATTCCTCGGATTATCATTTTGTACCTTTCTGTAACGTCTAATCCCTGCCTGAAAGAATCACACTTGTTATTTTACAAACTAACAGCTATTCTGGAAATGTTAAATAAACAAATTTGAATATTAATTTAAAGTTTGATCCAAAGCTCTAAAAATTGTCCTGTGGCCATGTCCATGTCTTTGTGAGAACTTCATAATACTATGAATATTTCTATTTGGTGAGCCTTTCCATCTTTTACTGGAGTATAAGTCCCTGCAGAGTATGAAAAGGACTGATCATTGTGTAAGTGATCTTAAGCTATAAGATGCCCTTAATATTGCAGTTGGTACTTAATAATTACTCTATCAAAGTTCAGTTGAGAAAGATTTTTCTATTTAACACTCAAAGTGATTTGGCTTTACTGAGTTTTATCATGATGAAATCTAGCCTGTTGTTACTAGTAGAATTTCCTATAAATATTAAGTAAGATAAAGTCACTCAGATTCATTTAGATTCATTTATTCAAGTATCTATTGAGTACATATCATATACGTGTCACTGTTTAGGTGTTTAGGATATATTAGTGATTCCTTACACCATGATAATATATATATTAAAGAGCAAGACCGATGATAAAATAGCCAATAAATTTATGGGATATTAGACATTGATACACTTGTGAATAATGAGATTAGTAAATCAGAATTAGTGTTTAGGAAATATAGAGTAGGGGATGAACTTGTATTAAAATTCTAAATATTTTGGACATAGTAGGACTTATTGCAAAGGTGATACATTCTGGGAGAGAGCCATCCACACACTAGCAGGTAAAAGCACTCTATTTTTAGAATTACTAAACTTGTTTCTCTAAATACATGTGATCTTTAGACATCTCAGTTTTCCTTCTTAATGGCTTAAACCTTTTAGAGCAGTTTCTAGGAAAAGCCATTGCATATCTTTACATATCTATGAAAAGTCATTTTTATGTGAAGTCTTTGTATATCATACATCTAGTCTTTTCAAACCTGCTAGTAGCTATCTCTCAGTTGAATCTGCTGGATCATTTCCAACCTTGATGTACTAGGCAACTGATGTATATTTTTATATTCATTATGTAGTGTAGATATTATGGACACTTTGATACCAGGTGGTATCAAATTATTGTTTCATCTGTAATACAGACCCACTCAAATTAGAGAATCTGTTACCACATCTTTTCATTATAATATTGCCATTAGTGTTTATTTTCCTGCATATATATAATTTTATTTTTCTTATTGTTTTGTTTAAGCTCTTTGTAAATCAAGGCAATAAATCTTTTGTCTTATGTGTTGCAAAATTTCCCCTGGTTTATCATTTATTATTTAGTTTGTCATTTGACATTTAGTATATCTGTATATAGAAAACAAAGTATACATGAATTTGGGTTTTTAAAATATATTGTATAAGTTTATTGATTTTCTTCTGAGTATGGCTTTTAATACATTCTCTAAGATTGTGTCCTTTTGAACAAGTCTAAATTTATAAACTAAATATGTAATGTAAAGTTTTGTTGTTGTTGTTTTACAGATTGAAATGTCCCACTCTGAAATGATTCTACATACTAAGAGGTGACAAAACAAAGCCCCAGCTCTATGAAGGTATTAATTTTTTTAATTTACAAATTCTTATTTCTTGTTTTACATTAGTCTACGGCAGTGAAAGTCTATTGGAATTAAATATAAATCTTAACAACATAGATAAATATCCTAAGAAAGGGCAAATAGTCATAGTGAAGTACAACAAGAATAAGGGTCAAAATACGGTTTTTAGTGGCAAAGTGGAAGGATCGTGACGCTGGACCTCAGAAGCTCACCTACTAGTTACATAGTAAGTCCCAGTCTCTCTGGTCCTTAGCTTTCCCACTAATAAAACAGGAAAGTAGGACTATCGCACTGGTTCCAAGCGATGTTTGGAAGACTCTAGAGTTTAGAAAAACACTGAAAGGGTCTGTGAAGCCAAAATTAAGCTTTGTATTCAACCTTACCTATCACTAGAACCTCAGATTAACTCTGAGAGCTGAAACATAAAAACGAACTTCAGAGTTTTAGATTTCCTGTTTCCACCCAATATAAGCCAACTGCAAGTAAATATACCGTGAAATGGGCTTATGCGTAAGCATGTGTAAATTGAGTGTTTCCATAAACATCTAATGACTATTAAAAATGTTCTAAATTGCACACCTGTGTGGTAGTCAGAAAAGTCCTTTGATCCTGATATAATTATTTATATAAAGGAACAGATTGGCTTTGCTAGATTCACTGACTTATAAACTCTGTCTCTACATTTCTGTCATTTCAAGGCTTTCTTGATTAAGATGTAGAAAGGAATTAAGTTTATTCAAGTTGGATTAATGAAACGCTGATTTCAATAGTGTTATTCTGTAATATTTAGTATTTCTTTGCTTCTCCTTCACTTTTTAAAAATTCTTTTTCCTTACTCCTCAAGTTTAATATATGATTCTTTTACAGAAGGTACTCTATAAAGGGTTTCAGAACTACGTATGTGGCTACTTTATATCTGTTGCCGTGTTTTGAAATTATGGTTTCATTATCCCTTGGCCTGTTTTTTTAGAGTGAAAAATATGTGTATCGCCATCATTATAAGCTTTGGAGGCTTTGGAACACTATTGAGATTGAAGTGCTAGGCTTGCACAAAAAAAAATTGATTCTAACAAATGGCGTGCTCTGAATTTTCCTTTCTACTGACTTTTTATTCATTTCTAAAATTCTCACGTGGTGTTCTGAAGCAGTTAACAATGAATCATAGGACTGAATTCAGCTTTGCAAATATATTAAAAGAAATTATCAGGCATTTCAGTTCATCTAGAAATATCACCCACCCAAGGGGCGGGCAGTAAACCTTTCCTAGCCAGTGTTAACAGTAGGAGCACAAAGAATTGAATCAGTATTATTGATTTCCATTTGCCAAGCACAAAATTATACTATCTCTGAGAGGAACGATTTGTAAACTTCTTGGAACATAGCTACCTTTGTATTCATTACTTACTAAGACCTATAAGACCTTAGTAATATTGCATAAACACCACTGTGCTTGAGCTTACATGATGTGCCTTGCTTAAACGCGTACACTTAAGACATGGATGGTGGTGTTTAAACATTGGCTCTGGGAAACAGTGCCCTGGGAGTACCTTCAATGAGATCCAAAGTATAAACTGCTATATACCGTCAGGACTTGCTGTCACCTTTGGATGAAAAGAAATGTGTTGGCTTTCTAAAGTGTCTCCAGTGCAATTTCATGGATCACCATGAACAGCACCCCAAATGATGACTTACGATGTCTCCATCCATTGGTGGCAGTTTACAAATCACTGCTTACGTGTTGCCTCAAGTTCTAAATGTTATTAATCAACTTGTAACTAAGAAAAGTTTTCAGTGGATTGTGTCTTCCTGACAACGTGTTCTATAATAATTGTGGAAAATATCACACTGCCTTTGGGTTTTCCAGAGACTGATGTTTCTGTATTGCTATTGTGCAGAATATTTGCTTAGCCACACTTTTCCTATAGACCATCACACTGAACTTTGGGTTTCAAATCAAAGAATGACAAGGAATAAGGCAGGTAGAAGTTACCTAAGACCCTTTTGTGCTTTGGCTTCACCTCTGTGAAAGTTTCTGAGACAGTAAGTAAGCCACTGGCTAAGTGAGCGTCAGGAATTACTTGTCTGTTAGTCTATATTTTTAATTATCAGCAATAGTAAGAAACCATATTTTATGCTATTCTGAAAGAGTGGAAGACCTTTTAAATCTGAGTTAACAGGGAATCTTACTACATCCTACATATTTACTCACGTCCCTACTGTTTAGACTTTCTGGTGTTTTCTTTTTATATAAATTATTAATAAATTCTGCATGTTCAGAGACAATATCAGTGTAAGTAAATTTAAAGGAGTTTTCTATACCTTTTGTTTAATATTTTCAGTATTTTAATAAATACTTTATTTCCATTAAGAGACCCAAATTTCAAATTAAATATGAACAACCAGGTAGGAATCAGTTTCCCTTTATAAGGCAAAAAACTAAATTTATTAGATAAATATAGACAGAAATAGTCACAGTCATGGATGCGGATATGGCTAGGCATTCATGTACACCTTCAGGAGGGTAGACATAGTTCAGTGGAGTGTTTGGGTCATTTTTTGTTAACCAAAACTGTTTTGGTTTCTATAGCTGTTACGTAAACTTTGAAAGTTGCCTTCTTTGTGATAGTTATTCCTATAATTCATCTCTGTAGGGGCTGAAAATATCTAGACTGTAGAAGGACTCAGAACATCCTCGTCCATTCCCTTCAGGATGTTTTAATGATTATGATGCAATTACAGATACAGTGTTTCCTTTTCCCTCTTGAAAGAAGTGGGGAGATGAAAGCAAACAGACAACTGACATTAAATCGCCAAATTTAGGGTAAAATTTGGAATTTCTTACCAGCATAGATTTTTTTTATAACATTAAATTTGAAATCTCCAAGAAAAAGCTGTTTTTTAAAAATGTGTCCGTATATTTTATGCCTTCATGCTATTAAACATTTATTTTCTTCAAATAAATCAAGAATGTCATTCATACAAAGTCTTATATTATCTTAATCATAAAATACAGCTAGGCTTATTGAATATGAATACATTCTGTACTTTGATGCATTATAAAATGCTGTGCTCTGCTTTTTTGGGGAAAAAAATCTCCTCTTCTGTGTAACGTTGGCTTATGAATATTATAACAGTTCTTTTCTGTTCACATGCAGTGAACTGGGACAACCTTCGCTCCAGCATTTGGAGTCTCCTTCTGTGAGTTTGTCTTATGAGAATGCATATTCAATGTTTGTTTGTTTGAATGTCTCTCTGAAGAAACCAATCTGGCAAGTTTATAATCTTTATGGTTACTTTGGGTTTTGTTTTATTTTTCAAGTAGGCACCAGGCAAAATTTTTCATATGTTCACTTTTCAAAGAAAAGTTAAATAGATTTCACAATCAGAGTGGATAGTGCTACTATTTTTGTCACCAGGAAAGTTTTATTTTGGCATATGACATACATAATAATTATCTTCCCTGATTTAACAGCCTATTTGGAATATCATTGCCACTTAGGTTATGTAACCCTTTGCCTTCCAAATAGTTCAGATAGTTCATCTAGAAAATATTAGAAGGTTCTCTTTCCAATCACTGAATAAAAATAATGTTATTTTTGTTAAACATCTGAATCTAGAAATTGTAAATCTGAGAGTATGCAACTGGTAGAAAGTATTGTGAAGTCTAGGGTCAAGAAATAAGAATTTTTATTCTGCTTGGAGAAATGTTTTCCTACCTCTGTCTTGTCACTTGATAATCATGTATATAACTAAGTGAAAAGTGATCCAAAAAAAGAGCTAATAGTCAATGAGATGCTTTTACTGGAGCAAAATAGTTCTAGTTCAGCAAAACAATTAAAAAGTAAGATGGGATCTGGGCTGAAGCCTGGGGAGACAGTCTCCATAGAAGCATGTGCTGTAAGCCACCCACAAACAATATTCCCAACAGCTGAGGTCTGGGCACCTGAACCTCAAAGCCAGTGTCTGGTGGGAGCCAGTACCCAGCATCCAGCACGACCCCGGTGTGAGTCCTCACATTTCTGTGACTCTGGAGCCATTAAAACCAAGAGCAAGTCAACATCCCTCCAAGGCATCTACGTCTCCTCCTAAGATCCTACACCATGAATTTGGATTCCTACTCAATGAAAACGAGTGTATATGGTAGGATAATTTGTCTTCAATCCTGTGCATCTCTTGCAGGAGGAAACTATCCCATAAAATCCTGGGCTGGAGGCCATGCTGACATATGTACCTTGCAGCGACATGATTTCAGCTTTCATCCACTCCCCTGCCTGGACCAGTCAGTCTAGGTATGATAACCTTTTTAGCTAAAGTCTCTTCTTTTGGCATCACAGGTGATTTATGGGGGTAGACTTTTTTATATGGACATATTGAAGAGCTGTCGGATTATGTTGATTAAGTACTCGGGCTCAAGAGGCAAACTGCCAAGGTAGAAAACAAGATGGTAAAGCATCCTACCTTGGAGTCTGTCAGCAAGTTCTCTGTGCTTTAGTTTGATTTCCTAATAAATAGATCAGGGATGATGATGATAGTACTAATAATAGTACCTACCCCACAGGGTTGTTTCAAATCTATGAAGTTAATCTATGTAAGATAACACGGCAAAATCTAGCATATGGTAGACACGTATTAGCTCCTAGAGTACTCTCAGTAGATACCCTGTATCTGTGCCTTGTAGTAACATATTAGTAAGAATGACTGTTCGCACATAGTAACCAGCAGTCACATTCAGTGCATTTTTACAGCATCCCTGAACGAGGGCTGCAGTCATCTCAGAGATCCAGGAGATTAAAGGATGGAGGCTCTGACCAGTGAGGATTTATCCTCAGACTCCTCTTTGACCACTGCCCTGGGAGAAATCAACCCAGGGTGGTGGGGGTGTGAGACCTCAAAGGAGGCACCCAAACCAGCCTGGTCGGCTGGGATGTTTGGGGAAGATTAAATGAGGAGACGGGCAGGCTGTTTCCCATCTGTCATAACAAATTACCCCCCAAATGGGTGGCTTACAACAGTATAAATGTATTGTCTGGTTTGTGGAGGTCAGAAACCTGAAATGGGTCTCCATGGAGACAAAATCACCATGTTGGCAGGGTTGGGTTCCTTCCTTCTGGAGGCTCGAGGGGAGAGTCCATTTCCTTCTTTTTTCCAGGTTAGAAACCACCCACATTCCTTGGTTCATGGCCCCTTCCCCTCACCTCCACAGCCAGCAACGTTAGGTAGAGTCCTCCTCACATCACACTGCTTTCCTCTGAACCTGCTTTCAGGCTCCATCTTGCAATTTAAGGACACCCCTTGTTATTTACATTGTGTCCACCAGGATAATCTCCACATTATAAAGTCAGCTGGTTCACAACCTTGATGCCACGTGCAGTTTAATTCCCAGATCCTGTGAATATGTTACCTTTCAAGTCAAAAGGGAAGTTAAGATGGCTTTGGGAGGTCTTCATTCTACTTACCACACTGAAGGCCAAGGAACAAAATGGGGGAGGAAGAAAGAAATGCAACACTAAGGATTGAAACTATTTAACATACAATGATACAAAGGGAAAAAATACCTCCCCACTCCCACACACTTGAACACACACGGATGAAATACTACTTGGCAAGGCTTTCCAAGATCAGTTGCCTAGATTGTCTCAAATAGGTTAGTATTGCCAAAATGCCTGCCTGTTTCTTTCTGAGAGAAACACATGGAGTGTGTTGAAAGCAGCTGATCATGTGATTGCAAAATAAATGGGGGAAATAGAGGAATGATTTCATCTTTGCTCTGCAGAGATTTTGTTCACATTCTATCAGCATTAATTTGCAAGTCTCATGTCCTTTTTTTATTTTTTAACTGTCCATCATTCTTATCAGAAAAACAAAATCAGCTTCCAGGTCATCAATGAAGTCAATCTAAACAGGAAGAAAAGAGAAAACAAGAGGAAAAAGGTACTATTGGCTATATTTGAGCTTACCCATCTTCTGGTTTTGCTGTAACTATATACTGTTTATACTGTTTTTACCTTACAATTCTATGTTATAGTTTTAAAAAATCAAGCAGGGCATGGAGTGCATTAGTTCACAAATCTTCCACAATATCCCTGATTCCAGTTTTAATTCTTAAATATAATTGCCATTAATATTTGGTATGCATCTTTCCAGGTGTTTTTATGCGTGCCATGTACCTATTAAACAATCAGTATGAAACTATGTATTGCTCTGCAGCATGGTCTGGTTTGAGATGACATAGTTTGATATACCTTTGCAGGAAAAAGAGATGTCTTTCCACTATATCAGAATCTCTTTTATCTGTGTACCTTAGTTAACTTAGTAGAATTAGCTCATGGTTTACAGACAAAAGTCATATTTTGTTTTGTCTTTTACCTAATAGAAGGCTTGATCCTTAGACAAAATACTGAAACTCACTGAATAATCCGTACATCAACATCTCTGAGAGGATCCTATAGAACCTCCTGTTTTGTGAACAAGACATAAAGTATCTGTAGAACTTACCTAAAATTACCTAAACCAAGTTCTAATTTACTCTTTACTTAGTTAAAAAAAGAAAGATGGAAAAATCCATAGATTCCCTGCATTTCGGTAGACTTAACTGCTTTTAATCTGATATTTGTATTGTCAAAAGCAAATATATTTGAAATCATTTTATAACTGCAGCACATTTTCATCACTGTAAAAGCTCATACCTCTTTTGGAAACTCTGGTTTCTGTTTTCTAACAGCTATTTTGCAACCTACTCTACTTTCCCAAACAAGATTGATTTCTCCCAGTCATGGCAATCTACTGGTTCAAAACTCCCAAGGCTAAATTTCTAAATTTATTTTATATTTACTTTTAGTTGTGCTACAGTAGAGATGGTAAGGGAAAGTCATAGGATAATTACCAAGAGTACAAGTAGCTGGGGTGTGTGCTTCTTGCCTTGCTGCAGGTATGGTTTGGGCAAGGTAATTAATCTCTGTGTATCTATCTCTTTTCCCAGAATCTCTAAAATGCTTCTTTGAGAGTTAAATGTTATAGGTTTTACATGTTAATCACTTGGTATGGTGCCTAGCGTGGAGGAGACTGCAATTGGTTGCTAGCATTGAATTGTATGCTTTCTGTGTCAGCCCAAGAAAGTAAAACCTTACCATCCAGTGCCAAATTGGATTATATTTATATATACATACATATATATACATTCAATAATGACAAAATTTATAATGTAAGAGGATAACTTGGAACAGTTTAGGTATTTCTACTTCCTATATTTTTTAATAAAACTTTTTAAAATTCATGAAAGTGCATAATTGATCTCATTGTTTAATCATGGAATATATAATCTAAACAAACAAAATAATATCAATACAAAGAACACCATGGAGCAGACAGCACGGTCTTATTGGACCACTAAAGCAGAGGGAGAAAATACAGAGTAATATAAAAGCTAAAGCTTACCTGCCCAGAGTCCAGAGCAGACACGGCAAAATTGATAATGTCCCTCTTTTCAGATATGCGGAATAATCTTATTGGCAGCACACAGTTCAGGCAGCCACCATCATGACAAGAAACGTATAAGGGATGAGTCCTATTTTTGTCACCCCCATTCTAAGGTAATGTTATGAAGAGGGGATTATAAAAACATAGAGAATGTTAATGAATCTATTTCCTCCAAATAAAAATAATAAAGCATAAAACCAACAAGTAGTAGTTATATGAACTTTTTTTTTGTTTACTAAAACATATTTAGAGAAATACACCTAAAATGAATAGTCAATATAACAAAGGAAGAAGACTGAAAAATAAGGGGGGATAGTGAGCTGATTTTTAAAATCTGATTTAAAAGAATTTTTACCACAATAGAGAGTAATTTGAAGTAACAGAGCCTCGGTAAAATGCATATTAATCAAATACAGAACTGAAATGTGCATATAAATTTATAACTAGTGCAGAATGAACTTAATAGTCAAAGATACAAAGTAAATTCCTAAATATTGCACTTTCATTTCATTTTCACATTCTGAAAGCAATTCTTATAAAATATATTTTGATTTAAATAAATTCAGAACACAATGTCTTTGAAACACACATTTTTACAACATATTTATCTGGTTGCTAAACGCAAAAAGCATGGAAAAGCATGGAAACAGAGAGCCTATAAAACTCAAGTAAAATAAATTATACACTCATCTGCAAATATAGAATTGTAGAATATTGGAACTAAAAACCTTTTTACAGGTTAACTGACCCAGTCTTCCTCAGCCTTGCCTTTAGTTTTTATCTTTGTACTAATATGTTCCCTTTAACCATTTATATTTTTATCTTATATATAAGAGACATATATTCATAAGTATATGTATATATATAAGAATATGTATTTATAGAAATCACCGGGGTTTTTTTAATGGGATGATATAAATAATTTAATGTCTTTTTTCCCTCTTTTGCATATTAAAATGAGAGAAAGATCAACTGACTCGGCCAAGCATATAGTCAATCAGTCAGAAATTAGGAGAAATCCCTGAGGCCGGGGATCTTTTGTTCAGTGTCTCTTCTGTTGTACATTTCACTGGATAGGAAATTTCAGCCAATTAACTATGCATAGAATCCTTTCATCTATAAAGTCACAACTACTACATAACTCATATGAGTACAAAGAATAAGATACAATTTTCAACAACAAAATACTTACAAGATTATTATATTGGAGTCCATTTTGCCTAAATATATGAAGAAACATGTAAGGGCTGCTAGAAAACAGGGTCAGCAACGTAAATTAGAGCAATCACATTTGAACGAATACTAAGATGAATACTGTAATCCACAATGAAATTGTGTTCCTTGGACCATATTAACGTATATAGCTAAGTATAGTTTCTTGAGAGAACCTTTGTTTTCCTCCATAGTAACAAATCCTTTGAATCCAGACTTAGGTGAGTGATAAAAATTTAACTGCAGCTTGCCCTCTGTGTACATGGCAGACATGTCTTAGGGATAAATCAGATCATAAATGAGAGTAAAACATTGCAGGTTATTCCAGAGACTCCTTTATTATCACTGTTTTCTCTACAAAGTGAAGATTTATAGGTGTATTAAAGGTAGGTCAAGTGATTATTTGTATTTTGAGGTCTTAATTTCACACTTTAAGAAAAAGCAGAATACTGTTTTCCAGTATTGTTTCTGATAGGAATGTCTATTTGAAAATTAGCAGTTCCTTTTCTTTTAAATTGAAGTATAGTTGATTTACAATATTGTGTTAGTTTCAGGTGTACAGCAAAGTGATTCAGTTATATATTTTTTCAGATTATTTTCCATTATAGGTTATTACATGAAATTCAATATTGTTCCATGTGTTAACAGTAAATCCTTGTTACTTATCTATTTTATATATAGTAATGTGTATATGTTAATCTGAAACTCCCAATTTACCCCTCCCACCACCCCCCTTTCCCCTTTGGCAACCATAAGTTTGTTTTTTATGTCTGTGAGTCTCTTTCTGTTTTGTAAATAAACTCATTTGTATTATTTTTTAGATTCCACATAAAAGGAATAAAAACAAAGATAAACAAATGGGACCTAATCAGAAGCATCTGCACAGCAAAGGAAACCATCAACAAAACGAAAAGACAACCTATGGAATGGGAGAAAAATATTTGCAAATGATGCAACCAACAAGGGGTTAATTTCCAAAATATACAATAATGAAAAAACAAACAACCCAATCAAATAATGGGCAGTAGACCTAGATAGACATTTCTCCAAAGAAGAGGTACAGATGGCCAACAGGCACATGAAAAGATGCTCAACATCACTAACTGTTAGAGAAATGCAAATCAAAAACCACAATGAGGTATCAGTTCACACGGATCAGATTGGCTGTCATCAAAAAGTCTATGAATAATAAATGCTGGAGAGAGTGTGGAGAAAAGGGAACCCTCCTACACTGTTGGTGAGGATGTAAACTGGTGCAGCCACTATGCAAAACAGTATGGAGGTTCCTTAAAAATCTAAAAATAGAGCTACCATATGATCCAGCAATGCTACTCCTGGGCATATATCTGGAAAAGACAGGAAGTCTAATTCAAAAAGATAAATGCACCCCAATGTTCGTAGCTGCGGAAGCAATCTAAAAATGAATGGATAAAGAAGATGTGATATATATATATATATATATATACACACACACACACATACATACATACACACACACAATGAAATATTACTCAGCCATAAAAAAGAATGAAATAATGCCATTTGCAGCAACATGGATGGACCTAGAGATTATCATACTAAGTAAAACAAATCAGAGAAAGCAGTTACTTTTAAGAATACTAGGCACAGCTTAAAACGTTTTATAAAAGGAACAAATTTATGGGGGGAAATATCCTAATGAGCCGACTTCTAGGAATGAGCAGGTTCAGGAGAACAGTCAGATATCTGCCACTAAGCTCAATGCATGGTGTCCTCCCAATTCAAGTCGTTTTATATTTTGTTTCTTTGAGAATATTTTCATACCATCATTCTTGTTTACTTGCAGTGATCACCATGTCAGATGCATCCAAGCAGTTCTTCTTTCACAGGCTACCCTTGGTGAAATTGATCCAACCAGCAGGTTGTATACCAATTAAAAAGCTTATTTATAGTAAATATATTTGCAGTCTCTCTCTGCAGTTGCATTGTGTCATCTGTAATTTACAATGTATCAGACTTTTAACTCAAGCTTCCTATAATAAAACTTTAGGGTTACTTATTTTAAGAGATGACTTTTTTTATTGCTTGCATAGCTGTAGACTCATAGAATAGTAGATTCAGGCGAAAAGGCCTTTATTTTAGGCTGTCAATATAGGGGCCTCTCGCAACACATATCTATTTAAATATCTATTCATTAAAACTAAATAATGCTAAATATTCAGTTTTTTAGTTCAGTAGCCATCTTTCAATGTGCAATAGCCACATGTAGCCTGTGGCTGTTATATTGGACAGGATAGATAGAAGAACATTTAGATCATCACAGAAAGTTCTATTCAACAGGCCTGTAGATTCTATTATTCCTAGATGAGATCCCAAGATATATGGATATCAAAGTTAAAATTCTCCTTTTTAAAATGTAGCTCTGAGCATTTTATATAATTCCATTTTCTCAGTTAGACTACTTTTTATGTTTTTAGAGGTTGCCCTAGAGTTTCCAATATACATTTACAAAAATTCAATTCCACATTCAAATAACACCATGCACTTCATGAGTAGTGTGAGTACCTTATAATGACAAAATAATCCTAATTCTTTCTCCCTTTCCTTTGTGTTATTGCTGGCATTCATTTCATTCATATACATAAGCATATACATATATAAGAATATATAATCAAATATGTTGCTATTATTATTTTGAACAAATTTTTATCTTTTATTTTCTTAGATCAATTTAGAATAAAAGTTTTTGAGCAACTATACGCCAATGAAATAGACAAATTCTTAGAAAGGTACAAGCTCCCAAGACTGAACCAGGAAGAAATAGAAAATATGAATAGACCAATTGCTGGTACTGAAATTGGATCAGTAGTTTAAAAACTCCCAACAAACAGAAGTCCAGGACCAGGTGGCTTCACAGGTGAATTCTAACAAACATTTAGAGAAAAGTTAACACCTATCCTTCTGAAACTCTTCCAAAAAATTGCAGAGGAAGGAACACTTTCGAACTCACTCAATGAGGCCACCAGGACCCTGCTACAAAAACCAAAGATATCACAAAAAAGAAAATTACAAGCCAATATCACTGATGAACATAGAGGCAAAAATCCTCAACAAAATACAAGCAAACTGAATCCAACAGTATATTAAAAGGATCATACACCCTGATCAAGTGGGATTTATCCCAGGGATGCAAGGATTTTTCAGTATCCACAAACCAATCAATGTGATACACCACATTAACAAACTGAAGAGTAAAAACCATACGATCATCTCAGTAGATGCAGAAAAAGCTTTTGACAAAATTCAACATCCATTTTTGATAAAAACTCTCTAGAAAGTGGACATTGAGGGAACACACCTCAACATAATAAAGGCCATTTATGACAAACCTACAGTTAACATCATGGTCAATGGTGAGAAGTTGAAAGCATTCCCTTTAAGATCAGGAACAAGACAAGGATGCCCACTCTTGCCACTTCTATTCAACATAGTTTTGGAAGTCCTAGCTACAGCAATCAGAGAAGAAAAAAGAATAAAAGGAATCCAAATTGGAAAAGAAGAAGTAAAACTGTCACTGTTTGCAGATGACATGATACTATACATAGAGAATCCTAAAGATGCTACCAGAAAACTACTAGAGCTCATCAATGAATTTGGTAAAGTAGCAGGATACAAAATTAATGCACAGAAACCCGTTGCATATCTACATATTAACAATGAAAGATCAGAAAGAGAAATTAAGGAAACAATCCTATTAACCATCGCATCAAAAATAATAAAATACCTAGGAATAAACCTACCTAAGGAGGCAAAAGACCTGTACTCAGAAAACTATAAGACACTGATGAAAGAAATGAAAGATGACACAAACAGATGGAGACATATACCTTGTTCTTGGATTGGAAGAATCAACATTGTGAAAATGACTATACTACCCAAAGCAATCTACAGATTCAGTGCAATCGCTATCAAATTACCAATGGCAATTTTTCACAGAACTAGAACAAGAAATCTTAAAAATTTGTATAGAGACACAAAAGACCCCAAATAGCCAAAGCAATTGTGAGAAAGAAGAATGGAGCTGGAAGAATCAGTTTCCTTGACTTCAAACTATACTACAAAACTACAGTAATCACAGCTGTATGCTACTGGCACAAAAACAGACACATACATCAAAGGAACAGGATAGAAAGCCCAGAAATAAACCCACACACCTATGGTCAATTAATCTATGACAAAGGAGGCAAGAATATACAGTGGAGAAAAGACAATCTCTTTAATAAGTGGTGCTGGGAAAACTGGACAGCTACATGTAAAAGAATGAAATTAGAACGTTCTCCAATACCATGCATAAAAATAAACTCAAAATGGATTAAAGACCTAAATGTAAGAGCAGATACTAAAAATATAGACAGAACACTCTGACATAAATCGTGGCCATATTTTTTTGGACTCAGTTAAAAAATGGGCAGAAGACCTGAGTAGACATTTTTCCAAAGAAGACATATAGATGGCTAACAGGCACATGAAATGCTCAAATTTCTAATTATTAGAGAAATGTAACTCAAAACCATGAAAACCACGAGGTATCACCTCGCACCTGTCAGGATGGCTATCATCAAAAAGTCTACAAATAATAAAAAAGAGGATGTGGGAAAAGGGAACCCTTGTACACTGTTGGGGGGAATGTAAGTTGGTGTAGCCAATATGGAAAACAATATGAAGGTTCCTCAAAAAACTACAAATAGAACTACCATATGATCCAGCAATTCCACTCCTGGGCATATATCCAGAAAAAACAAAACAAAACAGTAATTTGAAAAGATACATGCATCCCAATGTGTGCAGAAGTTTTATTTACAATTACCAAGATATGGAAGCAAGCTAAGTGTCCATTAACAGATGAATGGATAAAGAACAGGTGGTGTTTGTGTGTGTGTGTGTGTGTGTGTGTGTGTGCGCGCATATCACTTAGCCTAGAAAAAGAATAAAATTCTACCATTTGCAATAACATGGATGGACCAGGAGTGTATTATGCTTAGTGAAATAAGTCAGACAGAGAAAGACAAATACTTATGTTATCTCTTATATGTGGAATCTGAAAATGACAAAATAGAAACAGACTTACAGATATAGAGAACAAACTAGTGGTTTCCAGTAGGGAGAGAGTAGTAGAGAAGGGCCAAGATAGGATTAGGGGCCTAAGAGGTACAAACTACTATGTATAAAATAAATAACCTACAAGGATACATTGCACAGCACAGGGAATATAGCTATTTTATAGTAACTTTAAATGGAGTATAACCTAGAAAAATTTTGAATCACTGTTGTACACCTGAAACTAATATTATATATACATCAACTGTAGTACAATTAAAAAAAGAAATTACCATCATATAAAGATCCCATTATAGGAATAAAATGTAATATATATAGTAATGATATGGATAAAACTTTGAAAAAATTGAGCGGTATACCGTATTTCACTTATTATAAATGTACTTTAATACCTCTGAAATCAAAATACGTCTTATTGTTTGACAATATTTTCTTTTTTAGTGGTAAGTAAAATAATACTACAATGTTGTTTTCTTAACTTTGATGAAATATGGGAAAAGAAACCTTGAATAAACAGCTAAATATTATGTTTAAAAAAAAGCAATTGAGAAACAGGGAGATTGTTTTGTTAGTCACGAAAGAAATGTCTAAATATGTCTAAATAAGATTGCTAAATTATGTATAAGACTGGCTGTCTAAAGGCCAATAAATTACATTATCAATATTTTGTGGTTTACCTCTAACTTTATTGAGCTGTAAACTACTTGCACATTTATCGGTTGTGGGTTGTTAATCAAATATACTGTGACCACAGAGTTACACCTCCAAGAGTTTCAGGTGAGAGTCCAGCAGAATTTTTATAAAATGCTCTGACATTGTAAAATAGTAATCAGTACTTTGTCTCTTTCTAGATGCAGCCCTGTAGGTCACCGTGTTCTCTATACCGAGATGCCTTTTGGGTTCAGAGGGATGCCGTGATAACCCTCATCCCCTGCACATCTTCACTGGAGGTTTATTTACAATGTACAATCCAGACACAGCAGGTGCAGCATACTGAAAGGATTTCCTAGGTTAGAAATCAGTGTACGGCAGTACCGGAAGACCTTCATTTATCTTCCAGCCAGTAAATTCCATCAGTATGTTTAAAGGAGGACAGAACTGCCTGAGTTGTCCCCCCAAAGCAGGAGCAAACAGTTACAGACCCACTGTTAACCCTTTCTTACCCAGGCATACTAACAAACAATTCTTCCGTGAATTATCTAGCACTTGTTTTGGGTGGCGGTAAATAATACATTTTTTTTAAAAAGCAAAATCATAATTTTTATACAAATATGAAAAGAACACAGGCCACAGATGTTTATATAACTCACAAATTAATTTAGCAAGTCATCAAAGTGTTCCATTGGTTCAAAGGAGAATTCAAACACCCAGATATAGGCAATCAGGAATGCTGAAATGAATTTATAAGTAAATGCGAAACTAATCAACATTTATGGCACAATAGTCAATTGCATTCCTCGAGATTAAATTCATTAGCATTTCTCTAAAAGGATAATTTAGAGTACTATACATTTCCTACTACCTACAGAGTTATAAGTAGCTCAAAAATACTGAATTAGAAAACCTGGAAGGGTAAGCTAGACAGAAACCCAGTAATCATTTGTGCAGGCGGGTGTGCATTTCAAAATGTCTCACAGTTTTTCCTGACAGTGGCCACTTTTATCAGGTATTTACCTAGAAGCAGATTTGCTGGATCAGGTGTATTCCAGTTCAGGTTTAGTGGATATTGACAGATATCTGTTTCTCAAGGGATTGTGCCAATTTACACACTCATCAGCCATGTAAAATTCTTCATATGCTCTTGAAAATTAGGAAGTTCTGAACCTCAATTCAGATCTACAGAGGGTGAATGTTTAAACGGTCTCCTTTGTAGTTCTCGTGCATCCCAAGTCGCTGCAGGCGGTGACTAGAACTCAGTCTGAGCTAAAGTCCACTGAAGCCAAGGGCAGGAGGGTTGATAAGGGCTGGGTGAGAGGGAGAACACAGGCGATGTGTGTTTGTTGGATGGAGTCACCCCGAAGGAAAAGTATACTATCTCTTATCTTTGGGACAGGAGGTTGTTTTCTAACTAAGAACAAAGCACACATCAAAACTGGGCTCCTACAATCTTACAGGAACTGGGGAGCGTAGGGACGCTATCTCCCTTTACATTCTAAGAGCTGGGCTGTAAAACTGCCAAGAGGTTTTTAAAGAGATTTATATCTCAAAGGGGCAGAAAAAAAAAAATTGTACCAGTTTTCTAACATACATGTTCTAGAAAAGGGAGGTCTGGTGCCTAGAGTCAAGAGAATCCTGTGCAGAGTTGGGAGAAGCTGAGGGTAACATTAAGGCCCTCTTGGTCCATATATCTAAGTTTCTTAAAAAGCACTAAAGCAGTCGTACAGAGTGGCTGTACATCAGTGAGAATTGTACAGAAAAGTAGACTTGATGGGTGTGTGTGTGTGTGCGCGCGCATGTGCGTTCAGAGAGATTGACTGATTTACACTAATTGGTTCATGAGACTGTTTGGGATGGCAAGTCTGAAATTTGCAGGGCAGGCTGGAGACCCAGGGAAGAGTTGATGTTGACCTTGGGTCTGAAGGCTGTCTGCTGGCAGAAGCCTCTCTTCTTCAGGGGGACCTCAGTCTTTTCCTCTTAAGGCTTTTAACTGAGTGGGTGAGGCCCACTCACATATCATGGAGGATGATCTCCTTTACTCAAATTCCACTGATTTAAAGGTTCACCTCATCCAAAAACTATCTTCATGGCAGCATCTAGACTGACATTTAACCAAATATCGGTACCGTGACCTAGCCAATTTGACACATGAAATTAATCCTCACAGGCAGTGAGCCTGGTATCCAGAGAAACCCTCTAAAGGGCTGTATGGGGATTCTGAAAGTGTCTTTCTGAAAAGTGTTTCTGAGAAACATTCCTCTACTACTTTTATTGAATAAATCAGTTACCTAATGGGGGAAATTCAGATAACTTGACATAAACTAGGTTCTTGTGAATTTTTATAGTTTCAAAGAAGCATAAACCATCATCATTTTTCTTTTCTGGGTCAGGAAGCTGGCTTTAGAATATATGAATATCAGAAGAGTGCCCTGAGGTAAAGAAGATACCGCTTTTTAAGGAAAAGATCCAATTTGGGAAGCAAGAACTGTGCTTCCCGTGGCCGGATAGGTAAGAAGACTCCGACCTTCTGACGATAAGAGTGTATTATTTCTGTCACGGCAGGGGACCCAGCACACAATCTGAGAAGTGAAGAGGTTTGCAATTTACATCTTCATTGTGGTACAGCAAAAAAAAAAAAAAAAAAAAAAAAAAATGCACTGTGGAAATACAGCTTTTCTTAGAGTTAGTCTACACACCTACAACCCATGATAAGAATTAGATGTAGTTAGCCTTAGAAATGATAAGTTTAGATACTTGGGGAGAACAGGAGACAGGAGAATAAAATAGAAAGATGCATCCAAGCACTAAATAGAGATGTTAAGAAAACTTCACCAGCGGCAAGCTTATTATTCACCTGATGTGATGTTGCTATCTCTCAGATCACTGGATACACCTTAAAATGCAAATTGCTCCTTTCTAGATACTGGCAATTTTTCTCTCTCTTCAGAGGACTGAAGATACTTTTGGTTTTCTACCCAGGGCACTGCTTTTCAACTTCTAAAGTCCTATGTAAAGGTAAAGTTATTTTAATCTACTCCCACACGTTCCTCCTTCTCCTGGAGCCTTTATTATCCTTTACTACTAACGAACAGCGACTTCTAACAAAAAAGGAAATGAAACCGATCTACGACGCAGATTCATGGAAACATACTTGATGGCTATTTAATCACTTGTCAAAGATCAATAATGTGCATAATAACAATGAATTATTACTCTAGTTTTCAGAGTCCATACCCTATTTTTCGTATTCTACATCCTCCTGGTTTTTATTATAATTCTTATCGAATACTGAAGAGTAGCAGAATATGTCACCTGAAAATGGCACTCTGGCATAAGGATTAATTTGAGCTGATGGCAAACTGAGAAGCAGCAACTACAAGAAAAGCTCTCTGCGTTCCCCCATTTGCCAAAAAGCAGGACCTAAATTTGTAAAGGTGTCCTGTCTCCTCTCTACTGGGAAGGACCGAAGTTAGTCACATGGGACAACTCTAAACTCTAGACCCTGATGAGCCCAGAGATGGCAGGCGAGGAATCTTTACAACCGAGGTGACTAATCACCCTGATCTTCCATTATTTCCCCATGTATTTACCTTCCCACGATTTGCTGCCCTGGAAACTCAAAGTCCTTTCCTTTGTCTTATCACTTCTCTAAAAATGTATTGTTCTTTGTTAAGATGCCAAGTAAGCCCAAGTTCTAACCACCCCTTTGAGTTACTCTTCACTGAATGCTCTCTTGTATATGGGAGACACACATGTTAATAAACTTCTGTTTTTCTCTTGTGGATCTCTCTTTGCAGGGCCCCAGCCAGAGAACTTAGGAGGGTGCAGGAGAAAGGTTTTGTTCCTTCCCCTACAAGAATAAAGCTTGCTGTTATAAATATTACACTTCTTCCTCCCCTATAATATTTCATAAATATTACATTCTTTTTCCCCCTACCCACTTAGAATGCTTAATATTTGATTCTTTGAGTTCATAAAAATGCCTAGTTGACCATATTTCCTAGATTCTAAAACCTTATCAATTGTATGATACTTTATTTTTTTCTGAAATGTTATAAAATTTATAAACTAAATATAGATTGCAGAATCAAACCTGTTTTTAGGTCTTAAAACTAAAAGTAGTTTAGTTTATATATCTATGCATGTATGTAAAACTATGAAGTAAAGTAAGTTAATGATTAAATGGGGGGTCAATAGAAAGAGTGGACTGTGTGATTTCTTGAACTGAATAAGAGGTACCTAGGTTTTTCTTTTATTACTCTTATACTTCAAATACATTAACTTTATTTATATATACCTATAATACATATATTTTGTAAATGTATACATATATATGTATGTGTACACATATCTGTATAGTTCGTAAAGATCAATTTGTGATGGCTGATTTCTGATTTAGATTGAGCATGGGCTGTTACTCTCCTTTGAGATTATTCCCTTTAGTCATTTTTACTCATTGTTTATGTAACTCACAGATTGAATGGCTTTTGAAATAGACTTTCTCCAATGTAATTTAGCTGGGAATAAACATTTTTGACAATATTATATCCCATTACTTCTCCAAGATCAATCTACTAGAAAGCTTTCTTTAATTATAATTGTGTAAAAGGAAGAGTTTTCCCTTACAGCAGCACTTGCCTAGGAGATATCAAAATGAAAACTATTTCCCTAAAATTCTAACCAGCTGGCATTGTTAAAGAATCACCAACTTTGAGTGACCCACGTATGCTAGCCTGGCATTGGACCTGACTGGAGACTCTTTCCTGACAAAGGAGCAATGCGGTTTGTTTTCACTAATCATGAACAGACCTACAGACGCATTCCCCTATCTTCTTTCAATCCTTAATCAGAAAGCCCAGCATGAAATCCTCTTCCAAACCTTTGAAACCCAGGACTTTCCCCTTGTCTAACTAACTACTCAGGGAAAATTCTTCACTGGTATGTTTTTGAAGCTGACAAATAAACAAACCCAACTTTTAAAATGGTCTTGTTTTGTTTTGTACTGGCTCCAGTGGATTTTGCAGTCCTTTTGAAACCTAGGTTCAAAAAGATATTGATTTAACTTATAGTTTATTTAGATCTGAAAATATGCTCGTGAGAACAAAGCTGAAGTTATATTTAGTCAATATTTTATCTGATAATAACTCTTCTGATGACATTATCTTTTTTCATAATTTCTTAAAACAACTGTCTTACGTCTGATGTTTTTATGTCAATACAAAAGCAGAAACTGAGTATTTTTTCCTTTCTTTTGCCTCCTTTTATTTTCTGTTCTCATGACTATAACACTAGTGGTTTGCAAATGAGGCTGGCTTGTTTGTTTGTTGTTGTAGTTTGAGCTCCTTAAAAAAATTCCTTGCCGAAACCTTTGTTTCCTCCACCACTGCCTAGTGTACACATCATGAATGTATCCAACTGAGCTCAGTTATGTCAAAGCAAAGAGAACTAGGGACGTGCTTTTTTTAATCTATACCTGCTCCTCCAAAAAAGGAAATAAAGTGGAGGAGTCTTTTTTCATGGACTCACTGTGGGCTCTCTGGGGCTGTGTGAGAATGTGGTTATATTTTCTTAACAAGCTGGTAATCCGTCCTCAATCTGAATTGGTTGAACACTACAGCCATCATTGTTTCCATTTCCTGTACTGCCCATAAAAATGAATTCACTTGAATTCAATGACTGTAGACTCAGAACATTTGCAGTATATTTGTGCTGGACTTTAAAACAGATCTCTTCACTATTTTTATTCTCATTTTATGAAAGAACGTTAATGCAGGAATAAAGAAGATAAAGAAAAATGAATTCCATCATGAGTTAAATTATTTGAAAATTTCTTTCAGCTCCAAGCTCACATACTAATTTTACAGAGCTATCAATGTTTTTATATGATTATGTTAACATAAGCATTTTTGCCATTACCGTACATTTTGTAATGGTATTGAGTGGATTCATATTATACCAAGTCAATGAAGCACAGTTTCCTAACCATTCTTTCATTCTGGGTAGTAGAAATTTAAGCTGTTCCTATTTAAAACAAATTATTAAAATTAACCTGTAGTTCAATAACAAATGCTGGAGAGGGTGTGGAGAAAGGGAACCCTCCTACACTGTTGGTGGGAATGCAAGTTGGCATAGCTACTAAGGAGAACAGTATGGAGGTTCCTTTAAAAAAGAGTTTCCATATGATCCAGCAATGCCACTCCTGGGCATATACCCAGACAAAACTATAATTCAAAAAGATACATGCACCCCTGTGCTCATAGCAGCACTATTCACAATAGCCAAGACTTGGAAACAACCTAAATGTCCATGGACAGAGGAATGGATAAAGAAGATGTGGTACATATATACAATGGAATACTACTCAGCCATAAAAAGAATGAAATAATGCCATTTGCAGCAAAATGGATGGACCTAGAGATTATCATACTAAGTGAAATAAGTCAGAAATACCACATGATATCACTTATATGTGGAGTCTAAAATATGGCATAGATGAACCTATCTACAAAACAGAAACAGTCTCACAGACGTAGAGAACAGAGTTGTGGTTGCCAAGGGGGAAGGTGGGAGTGAGGAGGGATGGACTGAGAGTTTGGGGATAGCAGAGGCAAACTATTACATTTAGAATGGATAAACAACAAGGTCCTACTACATAGTACAGGGAACTATATCCAACCTTCTGGGATAAACCATAATGGAAGAGAATATAAAAAAAGAATGTATATATGTGTATAACTGAGTCACTTTGCTGTACAGCAGAAATTAGCACAACTTTGTAAATCAACTATACTTCAGTTAAAAATAAATGAAATTAACCTGTAGTTGAACAGTGATACGAATGGATTTTTCTCCATTTATTTTAGGACAAATAAATTTCATATGGTGGTATTTCTGGGTCAAATACTATATACTTTTCTAATGACTCTTGTTATAAACATATTCTGGTTACATAAACATTTCTGAATGATTTGGGTCTAATTTATAGACATCACCTCTCTTTTTCCACAAATAAATTCAGTGACTTTTTTCCTAAAATATGGGTTTTCTCTTATGCAGTCACAGTATATTTATCAAACTCAGGATAGTTAATACTGACTCAATACTATTATGTACTCCACAGTTTATATTCAAATTGTATAGTACCAATTGTCCTAATCATATCCCTCATAATAATTTTTTCTTGGTCCAAGTCCAATCCAGAATCAATTTTCAACCTTTTTTTCTTCTTTTTTTTGGCCGTGTGCTTGTGGGATCTTAGTTCCCTGACCCGGGATCAAACCCAGGCCCCCTGCAGTGGAAGCATGGAGTCTAAACCACTGGACCACCAGGGAATTCCTAGCAGCCTTTCTTTTCTTTAATGATTTTAAGATTTTTGAAGAACACAGACCAATTATTGAAAGTCCTTCAAGTTATATTTGCCTGATGTTTCCTCACGACTAGATCCAGGCCATGCATTCTCAGCAGGAGCATCACAGATGCAATGCTGTGTTCCTCCCAGGGCATTATTCTAGAAGACACAAGATGTCAGTTTGTCCATTTATGGGTGATGCTAAGTTGATCACTTCAGTAGGTGGTGTCTACCAGGTTTTTTCCCTATAAAGTTACTCTGTTTTTTCCTTTGTGATTAGTAACTCAAAGGAGAAACTTTGAGATTATGTAAATATTCTGTTCATTAAAATTTCATCCACTATTTTTAGCATCTATTAATGATCTTGCCTGAATCAATCCTTAGTATGATGGTGGCAGAAAGGTGATTTTATAATAAAGCATTATTTCTGTATTTATTATTCCTCTATAGAATTCTTCTAAAGAGCTTCCTCTTTTCCTCCATTCATTTTTTTTATCAGTATAGATTTATATTTACATGTGTTATTTTCTGAATTTTGTTACTATCATTATTCTGGTGCTCAGGTTGTTCCAGATTTTGCCACAGGGAGCCCCTTCAAACTGGCTTGTGACATGTCCCCATGATATTTCAAACACTGACTTATTTTTTGGCACAATAAGATGTTCCAGGCTTACCTTGCACTTTTCCTATCCCAACCCTGACATCAGGCTTTTCTACGAGAATCCTTGATTCCTAGTGAGAACTGGGATATAGAAATCAAGGCTGGGTACTTGATAAGAACAGTGAAAACCTGTGGCATTTGAGCCATGACCCACTCCCTCTCACATCCCCCAGTAGACAGACGCACTATTCTGTGTGGTGCAGCTGAAAATACAGGGTTCCCTCTCCCCCGCCCCGCCCCAGTTCACTGGCTAAAACTACAGTTCATCACAAAAGGGGTAAGTCACCAGCATTTCTAATTTCCTTTAGCTCCTTGTTGCAGAAACTCTTTTCCTGGAAGGTGTGGCTGAAAGGACCAGGCTCCCCTTCTCCCATGTAGGGATGGAAGCTCTACTCCAAACATAGCAGGTTGAGAATGCTTGGCCCTAACTATCTCTGCTGCATCTTGCTCTTAAGGTAGAATTTTCATGCTTGAGGGAGAAGCCAAACCCATTAGGTTATACTACCCACCCAGCACCTGCTTTTACACGTGTCACATGGGAGAAGGGGACCACTGTCCTTACCCCCAGCTCCTGTACAGTGGCCCAGAGGTTCTGCCAGGGAACAAAAGCAGGCTGTATACATGATGTGCTCTGCTGTTCTGCCTGAGGGGACTGACTGTGTTTGGAAAAGAACGTGGAGAAGTCTCCACCTAAAGAGATTGACGAAGCAATGGAGATCTTGGTGGAGGGTGTTTAAGAGGGAACATGGGGCTCCTTGATAATGGTGGCCAAAAGCAAAACGTCAGAAAACTTAGAAGTTTAACAGAGAGGATCAAGGAAAGATATAGGCAATTAGAGTCATCCTGGCTTCACAGTCAGTACTGGGGGTTGAGAAGGCTGTGTACACGTGCTAGGCTGCACCACTGAGGACCAATGAGAACACAGCATGACAAAGACTAAAAACATTCCCCACGTCACACACAGATCTGTCAACAGGACGGAAGCCTCACTGTCACTAGGGGATCAAGCACAAGGTCTGAGCAAACACTGGCTGAACAATTAGCAACTCTGATCCAGGCGCAACCGTTAGGAAGCTGGGCTTCAAAAGAAAATCACGACCATCCCCGGCAGTCTGGAATACTGCATGCATGCCCAAGGCTTGCCCTACCAAGAGTGATTGGAGAGCGCTTTCCAAGGTACTGGCTTGAACAGACGGGAAAAACCTAAACTTGAACTATGGTATTAGCCTCTAAGGCATACACACATAACAGGGTAGAGGCTAAATCTAGCTGGCCAAGAGGGCCAACCTCAACAAAAGGACAACCTCAGAAAAATGTGGCTCATGCTGATTCAGAGGTAATGCTTAGGCAGCATTTGATACAATCCAATACCTTCCAGACTAAAATATAATTTTTTTTCAAAATCGGACCCCAGACTTCAGACATTATGGATATGTTATTAGATATTATAATTGTTATGAAAACCAGAAAACATCTTTAAAAAATTAAAGATAATGCTAAAAGCCATAAAAGGGGAAATCGATAGTAACACAATCATAGTAGAGGACTTTAACACCCCACTTTCACCAAAGGACAGATCCAAAATGAAAATAAACACAAGCTTTAAATGATACATTAAACATGATGGACTTAATTGATATTTATAGGACATTCCATCCAAAAACAACAGAATCCACTTTCTTCTCAAGTGCTCATGGAACATTCTCCAGGATAGATCATATCTTGGGTCACAAATCAAGCCTTGATAAATTTAAGAAAACTGAAATCATATCAAGTATCTTTTCCAACCACAACTCTATGAGACTAGATATCAATTACAGGAAAAATCCTTAAAAAATACAAACACATGGAGGCTAAACAATACACTACTTAATAACCAAGACATCACTGAAAAATCAAAGAGGAAATCAAAATACACCTAGAAACAAATGACAATGAAAACACAATGACTCAAAACCTATGGGATGCAGCAAAAGCAGTTCTAAAAGGGAACTTTATAGCAATACAATCCTACCTCAAGAAACAAGAAACATCTCAAATAAACAACCTAACCTTACACCTAAAGCAATTAGAGAAAGAAGAACAAAAAAACCTCCAAAGGTAGCAGAAGGAAAGAAATCATAAAGATCAGATTAGAAATAAATGAAAAAGAAATGAAGGAAATGATAGCAAAGATCAGTAAAACTAAAAGCTGGTTCTTTGAGAAGATAAACAAAATTGATAAACCATTAGCCAGACTCATCAAGAAAAAGAGAAGACTCAAATCGATAGAATTAGACATGAAAAAGGAGAAGTAACAACTGACACTGCAGAAATACAAAGGATCATGAGAGATTACTACAAGAAACTCTATGCCAATAAAATGGACAACATGGAAGAAATGGACAAATTCTTAGAAAAGCACAACCTTCCGAGACTGAACCAGGAAGAAATAGAAAATATAAACAGACCAATCACAAGCACTGACATTGAGACTGTGATTAAAAATCTTCCAACAAACAAAAGTCCAGGACTAGATGGCTTCACAGGTGAATTCTATCAAACATTTAGAGAAGAGTTAACACCTATCCTTCTCAAACTCTTCCACAATATAGCAGAGGGAGGAACACTCTCCAACTCATTCTACATAGCCAACATCACCTGGACACCAAAACCAGACAAAGATGTCACAAAGAAAGAAAACTACAGGCCAGTATCACTGATGAACATAGAGGCAAACATCCTCAGCAAAATACTAGCAAACAGAATCCAACAGCACATTAAAAGGATCATACACCATGATCAAGTGGGGTTTATCCCAGGAATGCAAGGATTCTTCATTGATACGCAAATCAATCGATGTGATACACCATATTAACATATTGAAGGATAAAAACCATATGATCATCTCAATAGCTGCAGAAAAAGCTTTCGACAAAATTCAACACCCATTTATGATAAAAACCCTCCAAAAAGTAGGCATACAGGGAACTTACCTCAACATAATAAAGGCCATATGTGACAAACCCACAGCCAACACTGTTCTCAATGGTGAAAACTGAAACCATTTCCACTAAGATCAGGAACAAGACAACTTTGCCCACTCTCACCACTATTATTCAACACAGTTTGGAAGTTTTAGCCACAGCAATCAGAGAAGAAAAAGAAATAAAAGGAATCCAAATCAGAAAAGAAGAAGTAAAGGTGTCACTGTTTGCAGATGACATGATACTATACATAGAGAAACCTAAAGACACTACCAGAAAACTACTAGCGCTAATCAATGAATTTGGTAAAGTAGCAGGATACAAAATCAATGCACAGAAGTCTCTTGCATTCCTATACACTAATGATGAAAATTCTGAAAGAGAAATTAAGGAAACACTCCCATTTACCATTGCAACAAAAAGAATAAAATACCTAGGAATAAACCTACCTAAGGAGACAAAAGACATGTATGCAGAAACCTATAAGACACTGATGAAAGAAATTAAAGCTGATACAAACAGAAGGTAAGATATACCATGTTCTTGGATTGGAAGAATCAACATTGTGAAAATGACTCTACTACCCAAAGCAATCTACAGATTCAATGCAAACCCTATCAAACTACCATGGCATTTTTCACAGAACTAGAACAAAAAATTTTGCAATATGTATGGAAACACAAAAGACCCCAAATAGCCAAAGGAATCTTGAGAAAGAAAAATGGAGCTGGAGGAATAAGACTCCCTGACTTCAGACTATACCTGAAAGCTACAGTAATCAAGAGAGTATGGTACTGGCACGAAAACAGAAATATAGATCAATGGAACAGGACAGAAAGCCCAGAGATAAACCCATGTACATATGGTCACCTTATTTTTGATAAAGGAAGGAAGAATATAAAATGGGGAAAAGACAGCCTCTTCAATAATAATGCTGGGAAAACTGGACAGCTACATGTAAAAGAATGAAATTAGAACACTCCCTAACACCATACACAAAAATAAACTCAAAATGAATTAAAGATCTAAATGTAAGGCAAGACACTATAAAACTCTTAAAGGAAAACATAGGCAGAACACTCTATGACATAAATCACAGCAAGATTATTTTTGACCCACCTCCTAGAGAATGGAAATAAAAACAATCAAAAGGGACCCAATGAAACTTAAAAGCTTTTGCATAGCAAAGGAAACCATAAACAAGACGAAAAGAGAACCCTCAGAATGGGAGAAAATATTTGCAAGTGAAGCAATGGACAAAGGATTGATCTCCAAAATATATAAACAGCTCATGCAGCTCAATATCAAAAAAAAAACAAACAACCCAATCCAAAAATGGGCAGAAGACCTAAATAGACATTTCTCCAAAGAAGATATACTGATTGCCAACAAACACATGAAAGAATGCTCAACATCACTAATTAGAGAAATGCACATCAAACTACAATGAGGTATCACCTCACACCAGTCAGAATGGCCATCATCAAAAAATGTACAAACAATAAAGACTGGAGAGGGTGTGGAGAAAAGGGAACTCTCTTGCACTGTTGGTGGGAATGTAATTTGATACAGCCACTATGGAGAACAGTATGGAGGTTCCTTAAAATACTAAAATAGAACTACCATATGACCCAGCAATCCCACTACTGGACATACACCTAGAGAAAACCATAATTCAAAAAGAGTCATGTACCACAATGTTCATTGCAGCTCTATTTACAATAGGCAGGGGATGGAAGCAACCTAAGTGTCCATCGACAGATGAATGGATAAAGAAGATGTGGCACATATATACAATGGAATATTACTCAGCCATAAAAAGAAACAAAATTGAGTTATTTGTAGTGAGGTGGATGGACCTAGAGTTAGTCATACAGAGTGAAATAAGTCAGAAAGAGAAAAACAAATACTGTATGCTAACACATATATATGGAATCTTAAAAAATGGTTCTGAAGAACCTAGGGCCAGGATAGGAATAAAGACGCAGACATAGAGAATGGACTTGAGGACACAGGGAGGGGAAAGGGTAAGCTGGGATGAAGTGAGAGCGTGGCATGGACTTATATACACTACCAAATGTAAAACAGATAGCTAGTGGGAAGCAGCTGGATAGCAAAGGGAGATTGGCTCGGTGCTTTGTGACAACCAAGAGGAGTGGGATAGGGAAGGTGGGAGGGAGACGCAAGAGGGAGGAGATGTGGGGATATATGTGTATGTATAGCTGATGCACTTTCTTATAAAGCAGAAAGTAACACACCGTTGTAAAGCAATTATACTCCAATAAATATGTTTAAAAAATGTTAAGATATGATGACAATGTCTCATCAAATAGAAAATAACAATAAGAAGATAGAACTTATTTTTTAAAAAAGAAATGCAAACTCTGGAGTTGAAAAGTATAACAACTGAAGTTAAAAACTCACTAGAGAAAAGAGAATGTCAAGAGAATAAGAGAAAAGCCCCATACTGGGAGAAAATATTTGCAAAAGACACATCTGATAAAGGACTGCTACCTCCAATATACACAGAACTTGTAAAACTCGAGTAAATTAAAAATCCTGATTAAAAAATAGGCCAGTCATTAACAGACATCTCACCAAAGAAGATATACAGGTGGCAAATAAGCATATCAAAAGAGATTCCACATAATATGTCATCAGGGAAATGCAAACAAACCTACTATAATGCCCCCAATTCAGAACACCAAATCCTGGTGAGGATGTGTAGCGATAGTGCCTCCCATTCACTGCTGAGAGGAATGCAAAATGGCACAGCCACTTTGGAGGACAGTTCCACAGCTTCTTACAAAACTAAACATCCTCTACTACAAGCAAGTATATGCCAATAAAATGGACAACCTAGAAGAAATGGACAAATTCTTAGAAAAGTACAATCTCCTAAGAATGAATCAGGAAGAAATAGAAAAACTGAACAGACCAAATACAAGTACTGAAATTGAAACTGTGATTTAAAAACTTCCAACAAACAAAAGTCCCAGATCAGATGGCTTCACAGGCGATTTCTATCAAACATTTAGAGAAGAGTTAACACCTATCCTTCTGAAACTTTTCCAAAATACTGCAGAGGAAGGAACACTCCCAAGCTCGTTCTATGAGGCCACCATCACCTAGATACCAAAACCAAACAAAGATATCACACAAAAAACAAAATTACGGGCCAATATCACTGATGAATATAGACGCAAAACCCCTCAACTGAATCCAACAATGTATTAAAAGGATCATACACCATGATCAAGTGAGATTTATTCCAGGGAGAGAAGGATTCTTCAACATATACAAATCAATCAATGTGATAACACCACATTAGCAAACTGAAGAATAGAAACCATATGATCATCTCAATAGATGTAGAAAGAGCTTTTGACAGAATCCAACACCGATTTATGATACAAACTCTCCAGAAAGTGGGCATAGAGGGAACCTACCTCAACATAATAAAGACCATATATGACAGACTCACAGCTAACATCATTCTCAATGGTGAAAAGCTGAAAGCATTTCCTCTAAGATCAGGAACAAGACAAGGATGCCCACTCTCGCCACTTTTATTCAACATAGTTTTGGAAGTCCTAGCCACAGCAATCAGAGAAGAAAAAAGAAGAAAAAGGAATAAAAGGAATCCAAACTGGAAAAGAAGTAAAACTGTCACTGTTGGCAGATGGCATGACACCATACATAGAAAATCCTAAAGATGCTACCAGAAAACTACTAGAGCTCATCAATGAATTTGATAAAGTTGCAGGATACAAAATTAATACACAGAAATCTGTTGCATTTCTACATACTAACAGTGAAAGATTAGAAAGAGAAATTAAGGAAACAATCCCATTAACCATCACATCAAAAAGAATACAATACCTAGGAATTATCTTACCTAAGGAGGCAAAAGACCTGTACTCAGAAAAGTATAAGATGCTAATGAAAGAAATCAAACATGACACAATTGGAGAAATATACCATGTTCTTACATTGGAAGAATCAATATTGTCAAAGTGACTATACAACCTAAAGCAATCTACAGATTCAATGCAATCCTTATCAAATTACCAATGGCATTTTTCACAGAACTAGAACAAAAAAATTTATAATTTGAATAGAAACACAAAAGACCCCGAATAGCCAAAGCAATCTTGAGAGAGAAAAATGGAGCTGAAAGAATCAGGCTCCCTGACTTCCACCTATACTACAAAGCTACAGTCATCAAAACAGTATAGTACTGGCACAAAATCAAAAATATAGATCAATGGAACAGGATAGAAAGTCCAGAGATAAACCCACGCACCTATGGTCAACTAATCTATGACAAAGGGGGCAAGAATATACAATGGACAAAAGACAGTCTCTTCAATAATCAGTGCTGGGAAAACTGGACAGCTACATGTAAAATAATGAAATTAAAACACTCCCTAACACCATATACAAAAATAAACTCAAAATGGATTAAAGACCTAAATGTAAGACTAGACACTATAAAACTCAAAGGAAAACATAGGCAGAACACTCTATGACATAAATCGCAGCAAGATCTTTTTTGGATCCACCTCCTAGACTAATGAAAATAAAAACAAAAATAAATAAATGGGACCTAATTAAACTTAAAAGCGTTTGCACAGCAAAGGAAGCTATAAACAAAACTAAAAGACAACCCACAGATTGGGAGAAAATATTTACAAATGATGCGACCGACAAGGAATTAATCTCCAAAACATACAGACAGCTCATGCGGCTCAATATCAAAAAGTAAACAGCCCAATCAAAAAATGGGCAGAAGATCTAAATAGACATTTCTCCAAAGAAGACACACAGATGGCCAAAACGTACATAAAAAGATGCTCAACATCACTATTTATCAGAGAAATGCAAATCAAAAGGTATCACCTTACCCCGGTAAGAATGGCCATCATCAAAATATCTACAAACAATAAATGCTGGAGAGGGTGTGGAGAAAAAGGAACCCTCTTGCACTGTTGGTGGGAATGTAAATTGGTACAACCACTATGGAAAACAGTATGGAGGTTCCTTAAAAAACTAACAACAGAACTACTATATGACCCAGTAATCCCACCCCTGGACATATATCCAGAGAAAACCATAATTCAAAAAGATACATGCACCCCAATGTTCACTGAAACACTACTTAAAATAGCCAAGACATGAAAGCAACCTAACTGTCCACTGACAGATGAATGGATAAAGAAGATGTGGTGTGTGTGTGTTTATACACACACACACACACACATATATATATATATAATGGAATATTACTCAGCCATAAAAAGGAATGAAATAATGTCATTTGCAGCAGCACAGATTGACCTAGAGATTATCATACTAAGTGAAATCAGACAGAGAAAGACAAATAACATGGTATCACTTATATGTGGAATCTAATAAAAAATGATACAAATGAACTTATTTACAAAACAAAAACAGACTCACAGATCTCGAAAACAAATTAATGGTTACCAAAAGGGAAGCATGAGGGGAAGTGATAAATTAGGATATTGGGATTAACATATACACACTATTGTATATAAAACAGATAATCAACAAGGACCTATTGTATAGCACAGGGAACTCTACTCAATATTCTGTAATGACCTATATGGGGAAGAATCTGAAAAAGAATAGATAAATGCATATGTATAACTGATTCACTTCGCTGTACACCTGAAACTAACACAACATTGTAAGTCAACTATACTCCAATAAAATTTTTCAAAAGCATCCTCTAACAATATGATCTAGCAATTGCACTCCTTGGTAGTTACCCAAAGGAGTTGAAAACTTATGTCCACACAAAAACCACTATGTGGATGTTTTAGCAGCTTCATCCATAATTGCCAAAATGTGAAAGCAACCAAGATGCTCTTAAGAGGTAATGGATAAATAAACTGGTACATCTAGACAATGGAATAATATTCAATACTAAAAACAAATAAGCCATTAAGCCATGAAAAGACATAGAGGAAATTTAAATGCCTATTACTAAGTGAAAGAAGCCAATCTGAAAAAAGTTACATATCGTATGATACTAACTATATGACATTTTGGAGACAGTAAAGAGATCACTTGTTGCCAGTGATTTGGGGAGGGAGGGATGAATAGGCAGGACATAGAGGATTTTTTAGGCTGGTGAAAATACTCCATATGATATTATAATGATGGATATATGTCATTATACATTTGTCCAAATCCATAGAATGAACACCAAGAGTGAATCGTAATGAAAACCATGGACTTTGGGTGATAATGATGTGACATTATAGGTTCATCAGTTGTAAGCAATATACCACTGTGGTGGGAGATGCTGATAATGCAGGAGGCTATGCAAGTATAGGTATGGGGTATATGGGACATCTCTGTACCTTCCTCTCATTTTGATGTGAACATCAAACTGCTCCAGAAAAAAAAAAAACAAAACTTTTATTTAACGTTTTAGTAGAGAATCTAGTCAGGGCAATTAGGCAAGGAAAAGAAAAAAATTCATACAGATTGAAAGTAAGAAGACATCTCTATTCAAAGATGGCATGATCTTTTATACATAAAATTGTAAGGACTAAAAACTCAAACTAGTTCAACAAGATAGCAGGATACTAGAATAATATTTTAAAAATCAAATGTATTTCTCTATACAAGCTATTAACAATCCAAAAATGAATTTATTCAAAAGAAAACTACCTTCACCCAGGTACTATAGGAAATTACAATAGCCAATTTGAGTAGCCCCTTGGCTTAGGATGTACCAAAATATTTGTTTAAATATGGATTTTTGTTATTAAGATGATGCAAACGTCTCTGAAAATCACTGTCTCCCATGTGAGAAATTCTGGGTAACTACTGAATGAAATCAATTTGTTGCCAGAAGGGATCACACAAGTTTGGAAGGAAAATTAACAGAAATATTTACAACAGAGAAAAAAAATCCTTATTTAGGAATAAGAAAACCCAATAAATTAACCATATGAGAAATTGAGTTTTTTTTCGAATCCGTTTAATCAGAGAAATTTTGTTAAAGGAATTATGCTGTTGATATGGCCAAATCAGTTTCGGATCTACCAGAAATAACTTATCTAGAAAGCACGACCTTATCAAAATCAAAAGAACTTGTCAAAAGATATATTTGATTGTCCTAAACACACACACACACACACACACATACACTCGCTCAGCCTAAAAAAATTCACAAGGTGTCTTTTTAATCCACTTAGAAGTTTTAACAATGGGTAAGAATCGTGCCTGTGATTTGATCCTTCCTGCCTAAGCTCAATCATCCTTTATTAAACAAAGACCCTCTGAAATTTATCTTTCACCACCACTTGATGATAAAAAGCAGTTACCTCTTCCAAGTCTACATAGTCTCTATGGTCTTTTGTCTCCAAAATTATTTATTTATTTATCTATCTATCTATCTATTTATTTATTTATTGGCTGCATTGGGTCTTCATTGCTGTGCACGGGCTTCCTCTAGTTGCGCAAGCGGGGGCTACCCTTTGTTGCGGTGCATGGGCTTCTCATTGTAGTGGCTTCTGTTGTGGAGCATGGGCTCTAGGCATGCGGACTTCAGTAGTTGTGGCACACGGACTCAGTAGCTGTAGCTTGCAGGCTCTAGAGCGCAGGCTCAGTAGTTGTGGTTCACGGGCTTAGTTGCTCTGCGGCATGTGGGGTCTTCCCGGACCAGGGCTTGAACCCATGTCCCCTGCATTGGCAGGCAGATTCTTCACCACTGCACCACCAGGGAAGTTCCTGTCTCACAAATTATTCAAACTACAGATTTACCAAAATTTTCATCATAGAATAAGAAGAATAGCCATTATTACAGCCTTCAATATCAGTTTACTTCCAGTCTGCCTAATAGCTATTATGCTAATGCCACATATATTAGTTTTCATTAAGTCAGACTCCTCTTCTAGATACTGTTATTTATAATAGTTAGAATGGGCCAGGTTTGGCAATAACCCCACATCTCAGTGGCTTAGTTATATTTTCTGCCATCACAGGCAGCAGGCGACTCTGAACACCTTATTCACTCAGAGATACAAGCCAGTGGGGCAGCAATCCTTTCAAATATTACCAAAGGGGGGAATAATCGCTGGAGGATATCAAACCAACAATTAAATTCTCTGACTCAAAGATATACATTAACTACTGCCAGTAACTCATCCCAAGTCACATGACTTCAGTCAACCACAAGGGTTTTCAGAAATGTAATCCTTACATGTGCTCTGAAGATGAAGACCCAGTATTAAAGGGAGATTTATTAACTTACGGTGGGGAGCGGGTAGTATTGATCCCCATAAAAAGCCAAAAGGATTTCAGAAATAATGGTTAAATTGGAAAACCTTTTTTTGATATTAAAGCAGAGTATCATGTAAAAGTGTGGGCAGATGTACACAGAATGAGAAAAATGTTATATTAAGTGTGCTAGAACTGAAGTGAAACTTAATTGACACAATACAGTGGAAAGTATACTTCACTTTCAATTTAAATATATTATTTTTCCTAGTCCGTCGGCTGGACCAGTCACAATATAATAAAACCTTATGTCACTTAGCAAAACTCCTGTCAACTATCAAGATTAATCATACATTTTCCTTTCATTTAACTGAACTACTTGCTATCTCAAATTGGCAATGTCTGCTCCACAGAGAATTAGCAAATGATACAGTTCAAAGGGATTTTAAAGTCATTTAGCAGTATAATCCTAAACATGATTGCTTTTCTTAACTTAGCCTCAGACTGCTTAAGGCAAAAAATTGGCAGAATTCTAAGTCACTCAATAGCAGGGGGTAGTGCTGGTGTTAAAAATCAGACCAGCCAGCATCAGCATCACTGCTTTTGGTTATAAATGCAATTTCCTTTGATATATTGAAGTCAAGAGCAATGATTAATTACTCACTAATCAAAATGTAATAAAACGTTTCCATTCACAACAGCAAAGAAAACATGCTGTGAGGTATCTAGAAACACAATTTTAAAATATTATCTTTTTAAGGAGCATGGTATTAATAGATAGTCAGAGACAGAATAAGAGAAAGCTGAGCTCAGACACATACCCAGGTGCATGTGTGGAGACTTGGTTTATGAAAGAGGTGGTTTTACAAACCACTGGGAAATGATGGCTTTTTATTAAATGCAAATGGGAAAAGTGAACATCCATAGGAAAAAATATATATCCTTGTTCATATCACATCCTAAAGTTAAGCCCAAATATTCTAACCACTCAATGAGTAAAGCTAATCTAAAATGTCTAGAAAATATATAGGTAATTATCCTTAGGATATATGGGTAAGGAAGATTTTCTTAAAGCAGCATAATCATAAAGGAAATCCTGCTACATCTGTGGCATAAAATAAATTACGAACAGATTCAAAACACAAGACATAGACAAGGAGCTTATTCAAGCAGTCTGTATAAAGAAATCCAAAAAATCAGTAATGTACAAAATATGTATGCGCAATTCACCTGAAAAGCAGTAAACACAATGAAAGAAAATGTTCTACCTCACTGGTAATCAGGAAGAATGCAAATTGAAGCCAATATTTCAGTCTTACACAGGAGAAACTATAGTACATTTTGAGGAAATTGATCTGAGGAGAGAATCACCAGATTGTGTTATTAACAGCTAACATGACATGGAGAGCAATAAATACATATTCTACTTTGATATTACTTGTAGGCTCTCTTTTTGGCTTCCTCTCCTCCATCAACTTTTACTATAAATAGTTCAGGGACAGACAGCAAAGAGGATATAATCAAAGCATGCCAGAAAATAACGTGTGCAGCAGTCTTAAAAGAATTGAGAAGCCTGTAGCATCACTGAGCTGACAGCCCTGCAGAAAACACACACCTACACAAGAAATGTAGCCTGAAGACAAGACACTCTTGGCATTTAATTTAACAGGGTGCTAATTAGATGAACAACAACAAGAAACATGCCAAGAAGATACTTTTGGAGCTTATTTAAAATGCTGAATGGATAGAACAAAACACTAAATATTCTCATTTGAAGTCAAGGTGTTTGGTTACATACGGCTGCATAACCTACCACCTCCAAACACAGGGGCTTAACGCAATAATTTATTATTATTTGTTATAGTTATGTGGGTTGACAGGGCTCAGCTAGACAATTCACACTTGGGGTCTCATACATAACAGCCATCAGATGGTGGCTGGAACTGGAGATTCACAGGTCAAGTGTCTCAGTAAGGATGTGGGAACATCTGAGGAATGGGCAGGGAATCCTTATATGGCTTGGTTTTTCCCAGAATAAGACTAAGATGGAATCTGCCAGAATCTTGTAACTAGCCTCCAAAATCCCAGAACATCCATTCCACTGCATTCTATTTGTCAATCAAGTCACTAAGGACAGCACAAGCTCAAGAGGGACGGGGATAGGGGTGGACTGGACCCCATCTCTTGACATAAGAAGCAGCATGTGGGCAAACGGAAGGAAGAAATGGCAGAAATCTTTGGAGACTATGCTCTACCCAAGATAGCTTCAACATTCCTTCACACCCTAGAGTATATTACTAAAATGATTCTGAAGAGTGAGTCTCTTTATGTGTTAGCACTGCATGTGAATGGAATAGCTCTTAGAGCTTTATCCCAAGCCACGCCTGGGCAGAGGCCAGCACCAACAGGAGTCATGAGTACCACCATGAGAATGGGGCCGTTTTCTCTCTATACCCTGAAAATAACTCCTTCTATGGCAGATCAAGTCACCTGGCTTTTTTTCAAGGTATTGTTTGAATCACTGAATGTCAATCGAGTCAAGTCTAAGCAATCAAATCGATTTTGTGAAATGAAATTGATGAAATGATCTTCTGAAAATAGGATATACATGTCTGAAGAAATTTCATCCTAATCTCCCAATTCATCCCACCCTCCCCTTCCCTCCCTGTAGCCACACGTCCATTCTCTACATCTGCGTCTCTATTCCTGCCCTGCAAATAGGTTCATCTGTACCATTTTTCTAAATTCCACATATATGTGTTAATATACGGTATTTGTTTTTCTCTTTCTGACTTACTTCACTCTGTATGACAGACTCTAGGTCCATCCACATCTCTACAAATGACCCAATTTCATTCCCTTTTATGGCTGAGTAATATTTTATTGTATATATGTACCACATCTTCTTTATCCATTCATCTGTTGATGGACAGTTAGGTTGTTTCCTGGCTATTGTAATAGTGATACAATGAACATAGGGGTGCATGTGTCTTTTTTTTTTTTTTTCTTTTTTGCGGTACGCGGGCCTCTCACTGCTGTGGCCTCTCCCGTTGTGGAGCACAGGCTCCGGACACGCAGGCTCTGCGGCCATGGCTCACGGGCCCAGCCGCTCTGTGGCATGTGGGATCCTCCCAGACCAGAGCACGAACCTGCATCCCCTGCATCGGCAGGCAGACTCTCAACCACTGCGCCACCAGGGAAGCCCGCATGTGTCTTTTTGAATTATGTTTTTCTCTGGGTGTATGCTGGTAGTGGGATTGCTGAGTCATATGGTAGTTCTATTTTTAGTTTTTTAAGGAACCTCCATACTGTTCTCTGCAGTGGCTGTATCAATTTACATTCCCACCAACAGTGCAAGAGGGTTCCCTTTCTCCACATCCTCTTAGGTTGTAATTCTTACTGAGAATAGCTGATACCTAGATCTATCCTCTAATCCTTCCCTCTTTTATCTGACCTTTGTATCTCAAAGATGACAATAATATCCAAACTATGTAAATGCCATGGGATACTTTGCTCTAATTCTGGCATGTAGGACAATCCCAATGATCACAAGAATATCTTCATGTCTTCATGTGTCTGTATCATCAGAGATATTTTACAAAATAGACTAATGAAGTAAAAAATAATAATAAAGTAAATATCTGAAGTATCAAGAATTTTGTGCTGTTGATTTTACAGGTGTATTTAAAATTTCATACCACTTTAAAAAATGCATATATATATATATATATATATTACATGTTACAACTGTATTACTTGATTCCCCATGTCCTCCTTTTCAGAAAAGGCAAACCACAGGTCAATCAATTTATATATGAACTATCTTGAAAAGCACAAAGATAATTCTGCAACATCATGTTGAAAAAATAATTTACCTTTGCATTACAATATTTACAAGCATTTGGTTTTTCTCTTCCATAAAAACGTGCAGCAGCTTCACTTTTAAAAATTCACATTTAGGGAGTATCTTGTTCTGAAGGGCAATGGAAGTTGTCATAGAAACAACCATAATTACAAGAGAGACATTTATCAGGGAGGAAAAGACTTATCCTAAAATTCGATCTACTTTTTCTTTGTTGTTGAGGAAATGAGTCATTTGTTTGTTTGTTTGTTTGAGGAGCAAGGTTTCTATTTCACAAGTATGCAGAGGATTATTGACCTTCTAGGTTTCCACTCCCCAAGGTCCTTTCTTTCAGGTATCTTGAGGCTCAATTTAAAGTCAGTGTTCTGCATCCTAAACTTGCTGCTGAAGACATGATGTCTCCTCACAAGACTGATTTAAGGAATCGTGTGATGAACAGAACAGGCTATTGTTTGCATTAGACGGGGAAAAAACACCCATGATATTTCCCAAAGCAAATAATTATCTTCAATAATATGCATCCTTGGCGTATTCAGAGTTAACAGGAAAGCACTGGAGTAGAAGCAGAAAGACATAGGTAAATACCTAATTTATAACCCTTTATAACTTTGTCTCCATGACCACTTCATAAATATTTTAACTGTTGTGCCCAGTGCTTAAAAAATAAATATCTTAAACATATGTATATATTTTATTTTAAATATATTTATATGTAATATATATCTTTATATAATAATTTAGAAAACTAAATCTGCATTTATTTGTATTGTAAATGTACATTTTTTAAGCATTGGATTCAATTTATATATACGTATATTTCTTTCCTGATATTTAAAAAATTGAGACTTTCTTTGAGTTTCATCCCCAAATAGATGTACGGCAACTTTCAAAACAGAGAGAGTATAATGAAATTAAAATAATAATAGAATTTTAGAGACAAAACGGCAGAGCAGGATGTGAGCTCATCCCTTCTTATGGAAACACCAAAATCACAAGTAACTGCTGAACAACCACCAATAAAAAAATGCTGGAACCTACCAAAAGAAGATACCCTACATCCAAAGACAAAGAAGAAGCCACAACAAGACAGTAAGAGGGGTGTAAGTGCAATAAAGTCAAATCCCATACATGCCAGGTGGGCAACCCACAAACTGGAAAGCAATTATACCACAGAAGTTCTCCCACAGGAGTGAAAGTTCTGAGCCCCACATCAGGCCCCCTAGCCTGGGGGTCTGGCAGTAGGAGGAGGAACCCCCAGAACATCTAGTTTGAAGGCCAGTGGAGTTTGATCTCAGGAATTCCACAAGACTGGGGGAAACAGACTCCACTCTTGGAGGGTGCACACAGGGTCTTGTGAGCACCGGAACCCAGGGTAAAAAGTGGTGACCTCATAAAAGACTGGGCCAGACTTACCTGCTAGTATTGGAGGGTCTCCTGCAGAAGCAGGAGGCAGCTGTGACTCACTTCGGGGACAAGGACACTGGCAGTGGCAGTTCTGATGAGTACTCATTGGCGTGAGCCCTCTTGGAGGCCACCATTTTCTCACTAAGACCTGGCCCCACCCAACAGCTTGTAGCCTCCAGTGCTGGGATGCCTCAGGTCAAACAATCAACAGGGCAGGAACATAGCTCCACCCATGAGCAGACAGGCTGCTTAAAGTCTTTCTGAACAAACCACTCCATGATAAACACACCCTGACATGGCCCTGCCCACTGGAGGGACAAGAGCCAGCTCCATCCACCAGTGGGCAGGTACCAGCCCCTCCCACCAGGAAGCCTGTACAAGCCTCTTAGCCTCATCCACCACGGGGCAGACAGCAGAAGCAAGAAGAGCTACAACCCTACAGCCTGCAGAATGGAAACCACAGTCACGGAGTTACACAAAATGAGACAGCAGAGGAATATGATCCAGATGACAGAACAAAATTAAACCCCAGAACAACAACTAAGTGAAGTGGAGATAGGCAATGTACCTGAAAAAGGAATTCAGGGTAATAATAGTAGAGTAAGTCCTCTACATATGAACGAGTTCCATTCCAAGAGCATGTTCAGAAGACAAATTTGTTCGTAAATCCAACAAAGTTAGCCTAGGTACCCAACTAACACAATCAGCTATGTAGTACTGTACCGTAATAGGTTTATAATACTTTTCACACAAATAATACATGAAAAACAAACACACACAAAAAATAAAACATTTTTGGGACTTCCCTAGTGGTGCAGTGCTTAAGAATCTGCCTGCCAATTCAGGGAACACCGGTTCGAGCCCTGGTCCGGGAAGATCCCACATGCCATGAAGCAACTAAGCCCGTGCACCACAAGTACTGAGCCTGCACTCTAGAGACCGTGAGCCACAACTACTGAGCCTGCATGTCTCAACTACTGAAGCCCACGTTCTCTAGAGCCTGTGCACTGCAACTACTGAGCCCACGCACCACAACAACTGAAGCCCATGCGCTCTAGGGCCCACGTGCTGCAACTACTGAGCCTGTGTGCTGCAACTACTGAAGCCCGCACATCTAGAGCCCATGCTCTGCAACAAGAGAAGCCACTGCAATGAGAAGCCTGCACACCACAATGAAGAATAGCCCCTCCTTGCTGCAACTAGAGAAAGCCCGTGCACAGCAATGAAGACCCAACACAGCCAAAAACAAAAAAATTTTTTTTAATCTTATAGTACAGTACCTTGAAAAATACAGTAGTACCAGCTGTATCACCACTGCTTTTATGCTTGCTTCTGGACGTCCTCGGCTTGAAATAAAGATACTGTACTACTGTACTTTATACACTACCGTACACAAAAGCACAACCACTTCTAGAGGATGAATGCACATGAAAATGTACACCAGACACGTGAACTAACTTATGTAACTGGACGTGCAAACACACATTCACATCTTTGAAAGTTCGCAACTTAAAGGTTTTTATGTAGAGGACTTACTGTAAAGATGATCCAAGATCCTGGAAAAACAATGGAGGTACAGATTGAGAAGATATAAAAAATGTTTAACAAAGACCTAGAAGAGGGCTTCCCTGGTGGTGCAGTGGTTGGGAGTCCGCCTGCTGACGCAGGGGACACGGGTTTGTGCCCTGGTCTGGGAGGATCCCACATGCCGCGGAGCAGCTGGGGCCATGGCTGCTGAGCCTGTGCGTCCGGAGCCTGTGCTCCGCAGCGGGAGAGGCCACAGCAGTGAGAGGCCCGCATACCGCAAAAAAAAAAAAAAAGACCTAGAAGAACTAAAGAACAAACAAACAGAGATGAAGAATACAATAACAGAAATGAAAAATACACTAGAAGGAATCAATAGCAGAATAATTGAAGCAGAAGAATGGATAAGTGAGCTGAAAGACAGAATGGTGGAAATCACTACCACAAAACAGAAGAAAAGAGAATGTAAAGAAATGAGGACAGTCTAGGAGACCTCTGGGACATTAAATGCACCAACATTCGCATTATAGGGGTCCCAGAGGGAGAAGAGAAAGAGAAAGGACCTGAGAAAATATTTGAAGAGATAATAGCTGAAAACTTCCCTAACATAGGAAAAGAAACAGTCACTCAAGTCCAGGAAGCGCAGAGAGTCTCAGGCAGGATAAACCCAAGGAGCAACATGCTGGGACATGTAGTAATCAAACTGACAAAAATTAAATAAAGAATATTAAAAGCAATCAGGGAAAAAGCAACAAATAACATACAAGGGAACTTCCATAAGGTTATCAGCTCGTTTCTCAGCAGAAACTCTGCAGGCCAGAAGGGACTGGCATGATATATTTAAAGTGATGAAAGGGAAGAACCTACAACCAAGAATACTCAACCTAGCAAGGCTCTCATTCAGATTCAACAAGCTTTCCAGACAAGCAAAAGCTAAGAGAATGCAGCACCACCAGACCAGCTTTGCAACAAATGCTACAGGGACTTCTCTAGGCGGAAAAGAAAAGGCCACAACTAGAAACAAGAAACTTTGAATGGAAAAGCTCACCAGTAAATGAAACATACAGAAAAGGTAGGAAATCATCAGCACAAAAATATGATATCAAAACCAGCAATTTTGAGAAGAGGAGAGCACAAATGCAGGATATTGGAAATGCATTTGAAGTTAAAAGACCAACAACTTTAAACAATCTTGTTTATATATAGACTGCTATATCAAAACCTCATGGTAACTGCAAACTGAAAATCTACAATAGATACACACACAAAAAAGAAAAAGGAATCCAAACACAACACTAAAGATAGTTATCAAATCACACGAGAAGAGAAAAAAAGGGAAAAAATAAAACCTACAAAAACAAATCCAAAACAATTAACAAAATAGCAATAAGAACTTACATATTGATAATTACCTTAAATGTAAACAAATTAAATGCTCCAACTAAAAGACATAGACTGACTGAATGGCTACAAAAACAATACCCATAGATATGTTGTCTACAAGAAACCCACTTCAGATCTCGGGACACAAACAGACTGAAAGTGAGGGGATGGAAAAGGTATTCTATGAAAATGGAAATCAAAAGAAAGCTGAGGTAGCAATACTTATATCAGACAAGATAGACTTGAAAATAAAGACTATTACAAGAGACAAGGAAGGATACTACATAATGATTAAGGGATCAATCCAAGAAGAAGATATAACAATTGTAAATATCTATGCACCCAGCATAGGAGCACCTCAATATATGAGGCAAATACTAACAGTCATAAAAGGAGAAACCAAAAGTAACACAATAATAGTGGGGGACTTTAACACCACACATTCATCAATGGACAGATCATCCAGACAGAAGATCATTAAGGAAACATAGGTCTTAAATGACACATTAGATCAGATGGACTTAATTGATATTTATAGAGCATTCCATCCAAAAGCAGTAAAATACACATTCTTCTCAAGTGCACATGGAATATTCTCCAGGATTGATCACATGCTACTCCACAAAGCAAGCCCCGGTAAATTTAAGAAAATTGGAATCATATCAAGCATCTTTTCTGACCACAATGCTGTGAGATTAGAAATCAACTACAAGAAGAAAAAACTGTACAAAACACAAACACATGGAGGCCAAACAGTATGCTACTAAATAACCAATGGATCACTGAGGAAATAAAAAAATACCTAGAGACAAATGAAAACAAAAGCACAATGATCCAGAACCTGTGGGATGCAGCAAAAACATTTCTAAGAGGGAAATCTATAGCAATACAATCTTACCTCAGGAAATAAGAAAATCCTCACAGAAACAACCTAACCTTACACCTAAAGCAACTAGAGAAAAAGGAACAAAGAAACCCGAAGTAAGTAGAAGGAAAGAAATCACAAAAATCAAAGCAGAATTAAATGAAATAGAGACAAAGAAAACAACAGAAAAGATCAATGAAACTAAAAGCTGGTTCTTTGAAAAGATAAACAAAACTGATAAACCTTAAGCCAGACTCATCAAGAAAAAGAGGGAGAGGGCTCAAATCAATAAAATTAGAAATGAAAAAGGAGAAGTTACAATGGACACCACAGAAATACAAAGGATCATAAGAGACTACTACAAGCAACTATATGCCAATCAAATGGACAACCTAGAAGAAATGGACAAATTCTTAGAAAGGTAAAATCTCCCAAGACTCAACCAGGAAGAAATAGACAATATGAACAGACCAATCACAAGTACTGAAATTGAAACTGTGATTAACAAACTCCCAACAAACAAAATTCCAGGACCAGATGACTTGACAGGTGAATTCTATCAAACATTTAGAGAAGAGTTAACACCTATCCTTTGGAAACTCTTCCAAAAATCTCAGAGGAAGGAATACTCCCAAACTCATTCTATGAGACCACCTTCACCCTCATACCAAAACCAGACAAAGGTACCACCAAAAAATAAAATTACAGGCCAATATCACTGATGAACATAGATGTAAAAATCCTCAACAAAATACTAGCAAACTGATTCCAACAGCACATTAAAAGGATCATACACCATGATCAAGTGGGATTTATCCGAGGGATGCAAGGATTTTTCAGTATCCACAAATCAGTGTGATACACCACATCAACAACTGAAGAATAAAAACCATATGATCATCTCAATAGATGTAGAAAAAGCTTTTGACAAAATTCAACACTCATTTATGACAAAAACGCTCCAGAAAGTGGGCATAGAGGGAACATACCTTAGCATAATAAAGGCCATATATGACAAACTTACAGCTAACATCATACTCAATGGTGAAAAGCTGAAAGCATTTCTTCTAAGATAGGAAGAAGACAAGGATATTCACTGTCACCACTTTCATTCAACATAGTTTTGGAAGTCCTAGCCATGGCAATCAGAGAAGAAAAAGGAATAAAGGGAATCCAAATTGGAAAAGAAGAAGTAAAACTGTCACTGTTTGCAGATGACATGATACTATACATAGAAAATACTAAACTACTAGAGCTCATCAATGAATTTGGTAAAATTGCAGGATACAAAATAAATACACAGAAATCTGTTGCATTTCTATACACTAACATCAAAAGATCAGAAAGAGAAATTAAGGAACCAATCCCATTTACCATCATATCAAAAAGAATAAAATACATAGGAATAAACCTACCTAAGGAGGCAAAAGACCTGTACTCAGAAAACTGTAAGATGCTGATGAAAGAAATCAAAGATGACACAGATAGATATACTGTATTCTTGGGTTGGAAGAATAAATATTGTCAGAATAACTATATTACCCAAGGCAATCTACATATTCAATGCAACCCCTATCAAATTACCAATGGCATCTTTCACAGAGCTATCGATAGAACAAAAAATCTTAAAATTTGTATGGAGACACAAAAGACTCCCAAAAGCCAAAGCAATCTTGAGAAAGAAGAATGGAGCTGGAGGAATTAGGCCCTTTGACTTCAAACTATATTGCAAAGCTACAGTCATCAAAACAGTATGATATTGGCACAAAAATAGAAATACAGATCACTGGAACAGTATAGAAAGCCTAGAAATAAACCCATGCACCCATGGTTTATTAATCTATGACAAGGGAGGCAAGACTATACAATGGAGAAAAGACAGTTTCTTCAATAAATGGTGCTGGGAAAAGTGGACAGCTACATGTAAAAAATGAAATTACAACATTCTTTAACATTGTTCACAAAAATCAACTCAAAATCAATCAAAGAACTAAATGTAAGACTAGATACTATAAAACTGTTAGAGGAAGACATAGGCAGAACACTCTTTGTCATAAACTGCAGCAATATCTTTTTCAATCTGTCTCCTAGAGTAATGGAAATAAAAACAAAAATAAATAAATGGGACCTAATCAAACTCAAAATCTCTTGCACAGCAAAGGAAACCATAAACCAAATGAAAAGACAACCCACATAATGGGAGAAAATATTTGCAAACAATGCAAAAAAAAAAAAAAAAAAAAAAACAAGCAACCCAAACAAAAAATGGGCAGAGGACCTAAATAGACATTTCTCCAAAGACATACAGAGGGCCAAGAGATACATGAAAAGATGCACAACATCGCTAATTACTAGAGAAATGCAATTCAAAAGTACAGTGAGATATCACAATGAGATACACCAGTCAGAATGGCCATCATCAAAAAGTCTACAAACAAATGTTGGAGAGACAAATATTATATGATATTGCTTATATGTAGGATCTTAAAAAAAATGATACAAACGAACTTATTTACCACACAGAAACAGATTCACAGACTTAGAGAATGTACTAATGGTTACCAGGAGGGAAGGGTTGGAGGGGAGGGATAGATTGGGAGTTTGGGATTGACATGTACACACTGCTATACGTAAAATAGACCTACTGTACAGGGACAAGGACCTACTGTAGGACCTACAAGGACCTACTGTACAGCATAGGAAACTCCGCTCAATACTCTGTAATAACCTAAAGGGGAAAGAATTTGAAAAAGAAAAGATACATGTGTATGTATAACTGAATCACTCTGCCATACACCTGAAACTAACTCAACGCTTGTTGTTGTATGTATGTATGTATTTACTCATTTATTTATGGCTGCATTGGGTCTTCGTTGCTGTGCACGGGCTTTCTCTAGTTGCAGTGAGTGGGGACTACTCTTTCTTGCGATGTGTAGGCTTCTCACTGCGGTGGCTTCTTTTGTTGCAGAGCACGGGCTCTAGGCGTACAGGCTTCAGTACTTGTGGCACATGGGCTCAGTAGTTGTGGCTCATGGGCTCTACAGCGCAGGCTCAGTAATTGTGGCGAACGGGCTTTTGTTGCTCCGCAGCATGTGGGATCTTCCCAGACCAGGGATTGTACCCGTGTCCCCTGCACTGGCAGGCAGATTCATAAGCACTGAACCACCAGGGAAGTCCCCTCAACATTGTCGATCAACTATACTCCAATATAAAATAAAAAATTTTTTAAAATAAATAAAACACAAAAATAATAATAAACTTAAGCAGGGAAGATCAAGAAAGGATAAAACAAACAGAATATGTGATGGAATCTGGTTCACATGAAGTCACTAGAAGGTGCAGTTGACTTCCCTTCATTTTCCCATCAGTCAGTGCGGAGAGCAGCACTCTCACCCTCCTGCTTGGCAGTGTCCTAATGATGCTTTCAAAGTCCATGCTTAGAGGAAACACAATTCTCTCCACCTCTGAGAAAAACTTTTCCCAGAAGCATCAAAGACCCTGTGTAAAGCACTTAACTTTTTCAACAACGTTTTATACTACATCACATAGGTTTCATCTTATATGTCAAAACATCTCAAAAATGACAATGATAGAAAATTAAGTTTTAGGAAAAGTGTTCCATGGTGGTGTCAGAAGGCTGGGTTCCTGGTTCATTTCTCCTCCGGATTAATATAAGGATCGAATTTGAGCATCCAGGTTGATGGGCAGATTAGAACACTTCAGGTCTAAGTGTACCATTTCAATCAGTTAGTTTCTTTGGTAAATTTCAATGAATCAAGTTATATTCACTGATAATTATTGGAGTGCAGTTGTTCTATTTTATCCCTTGCAAGTAGATTAGACCAGCCAAGCAGAAGCAGAATTTCATTCTCTGTCAGGAGACTTTGACAAAGCACAGGCTATGTATAAATTAGCCTTCTACCTGCCCATGGAGGACTAAGAGGCAGAGCCTACTAGTGTTGGAAACTAAACACACACACACACACACACACACACACACACACACACACACTTAGAAGACTGAAACCTCAGAACTCGATGTTATAAAGCATAGCCTTGGAAAAGTTTGGAGCAGATTACAAAGGCCATGAATCTCTGGATAAAGATCCAAACAAAATAAATATTATTATGTATCAATGATTAACTGTAATGGAAACTATATCCTAGCCTGTAGGTCTCTTGGGCTTCTAGATTTCACAAATCATTAAAGGTACACACACACACACACACACACACAGTGTGCATGCATGCTCACATGCAAATAAACATGACAGCCACATACTCTTATTACCTTTCATTGCAAGTTAAAGCCAGGGAAGGTGACTAAGCATCCAAACATACATGTGCACAACACACATACACTCACACACACCTCACACTGTCTCCCAGTACCATTTAAAAATGTGTAGGTTATTTTCATGAATCCAAAAGGCCAAATTATTTTAGTACCAGAGGATGTCAGTCTTAAGAAAAATTCCACAAAGCAAAGTTTTCTTATTTTTCTGAGATTAGTTTAAATGATTCGTCACAGACTAACACAAGTGTTTGGGCCAACATTAAGGAAGGTCTGTCTTAGGTAAATGAATGAGTGAATTTGCTGGATGGGATTCAATGAATCATTTTCAAGCTCTAGCCATGAAAGAGATCCTGCGTTAGACACAAAACACTAAGAAATGACAAATAAGCCTGATTTCTATCCAGAGGTGTACACATGAAACAGATCATCCCACAAATGATACTGAAACTTCACTTCCACCAAGTTCTGTGAATACAAAGTTCCAGGTGTAATGAGAATTCATGACAGGAACATTCCATCTGCTTGGCCCCCTACTGCAGCGTACAGATGAGCTGCCCAGCAGCAGGGGGAAGTTCTGCTCTGTTTCTGCCGCAGTCATTTGATCCTGATCAGACCTTCATTCAGTGAGTCAGCATAGTTCTTGAGGACCTAGTGTGTTCTTGGGACTTTTCCCGGGTGTTCCAAATGATTTTGATATTCGATGACAACCGGATTAGCCAATGGCATATTTATTATTGCCTCAGTCTTCCCTGATCTCCAGGCGGTGAATCTCTTTTCTTTTTCTCTCTCATTAAATGTCTTAGAGAACACTCTCCAGTTCTATCCAGCAGAAATGGCATGACATGGCTTCATCAAAAAGAGAGAGAGTTGCTAGGTTACCCATACATTCTTAGTTCAAAATGATCCTGTCTCTATTATATGTAGCAGAAAAGCCTCACAATTATGTTATTTTACTTCCCGTTAGCCTTAATGTAAGTTTACCTGTATGCTTACCGTATTCTGAATCTGTTTTGGTAATATCATCAGGATATGGGAAGTACTAAAAACAAGAGGGGAGGTTAAAGTCCCACATTGGCTTGACATTATCCAAAATAATTCCACACACAAAAATATAGTTAATGGAAACAAAATATTCAGGTTTAAGAATTATAGTTAATGCCTGATTTTAAAATCTTTAAAATTAAAAGCTCAGGGAACTTCATGAAAATTCAAATATAGACATAATCCAGTCTTGGGAGGTGAATTTAATGGTCTATTTCTCTTTCTCTCTACACACACACACACACAGTAAAGAGGATGGTATTGAAAAAGTGAGGTTTTGTTTTTGAGGGATTTGTTTTATGGGGGGACTGCTGTCGTTGTGTTATTCCTTATAAAACTGATAAAAGATAAAATATAGAAGTATCCAGGATGCCAAAGTATGGTTTGTTTTTCCCAGCTATCTCTTGAATATATATTTTTCTAATTCATTAAGGATGTTTCTTTGCTCACGTCTGCTCACAATGCCACGTCTGGTGTTTTGCAATTGCCACACCTATGGAATCTAAGCTTTTAATTACAAACTTCACATCCTTCCAATGAGTGTTAAGTTCCCATTAGGATTAAGTTAAACTGTACTTATACTCAAGGCCACTCCTTCCTCTCAATCTTGCCACATACCTTACACCACTGTGAAATGGCTTTCTCCATTTTTGTCCCAGTATGTCCTCTCTACATAGACTTCCAGCCTAAAGCCATCCTTGGGAAGACCCTGCTATACTTTGGTCACTACAGATCTGGAAGGTTTAATCTCATGGGTAGACCCAGGTCACATTCAATGGCCTGATCATTTGGGACCACCTTTAGTAACGATCTTGACTCTCTGTGTTCTTACATGATCTCCCTTCTTGTTTTGACTACTTCCTTCTTGACCTAGGAAGAAGTCTTACTTTTTATACTATTAACCTCCAGTCATGATCTGCTCAGGGAATGAACTCATCTTCAAAGTTGAATAAAAAATAACCATAAAGTGAGCAGAGGAGAAAAGTCAGAATGCATATACTTTGCCCTTATACCTTTACTTGAGACTGTGTCTATTAGCTATTCATTGCTGTGTAACAACTTGCCACAAATATAATGGCTAAACCAACACCCATTTATTATCTTCCAGCTTTTGTGGGTCAGGAATCTAGGCACAGCTCAACTGGATCCCCTGCTTTGGTGTTTCTCAAAAACCTGGCAATCAAGTTGTCAGCCAAGGTTGTGGTCTCATTGGAAGTCTCGACTGGGAAAGAACTGGCTTCTGTGCTCACTTATGTGGCTACCAGCAGGATTCAGTTCCCTTTGGTCTGTTGGGTTGAGGGTCTCAGTTTCTGGCTGGCTGCTAGCTAGGAGTTGCCCTTGCAGTGTGGGCCTCTCCCACATGGCAACTTGCTTCATCAAAGCCAGCAAGAGAAAGCATCTGCTACTAAGATGTAGGTTAGGGACTTCCCTGGCGGTCCAGTGGTTAAGAATCCATCCTGCAATGCAGGGGACGCTGGTTTGATCTCTGGTCGGGGAACTGGGATCCCACATGCCGCAGGGCAACTAAGCCCACATGCCACAACTAGAGAGCCTGAGTACCACAACTACAGAGCCCATGCACTCTGGAGCCCGCACGCCAAAACTAGAGAGAAGTCCACGCACTGAAACAAAAGATCCCACATGCCACAACTAAGACCCGATGCAGCCAATAAACAAACAAACAAATAAATATATAACACTAAGTTAATTCAAATTTCAAAAAAGATGTAGGTTACATTATCATGTAATGTAATCAATTACAGAATGTACTTGGGAAGTGATAAGCCATCACCTTTGCCATATTCTATTGGCTAGAAAATTTCTAGGCCAGTCCACACTCACAAGGAGGGGACCTCCCTACCTGAAGGCAGGGATCACTGGGGGGTCACCTTAGAAGCCACCTATTGCAGCATCAGCATAGGAAAAAAAAGTGTTAAAGACTTCCATGCCCACTAACAGCTATGGGAGCTTCGTCCATGGGCAGGTGACTGTTTTCACACAGAATAATATCTGTTTCTATAGAGGCTGCAAGCACAGTCTGGACCTTACTCAAAATGATAATCTTTTATCTGTTTGTCCAGTCTTCCTAAATTGACCTGGCTAAGGCAAGAATTAGACTTCAGGGAGAATCTTTCCACATAATGGCTTTTTAGCTATGTGAAAGGCTAACCATGGGCCTATAATTTATTCTTCCCTCCTCCGGGGTCCCTGAAGAAGTTTGACCCTAACCAGAATTCTTTGCAAATATCGACTGATCGAACATACCAGCTAAAAGATAAATGAGTGTCCTGAAAGCGTTTGCTATGCACTGATTACTGATTTAGAAACGATTTTAGCATTAAAACCTGGTCCATCTGGATTTTTTATATGAAATTATCCTGCAAGTCATGGGCTGAAGCTGTGCTGAAGCTATACAGAGAACCAGAACAAGGTCGTGTGTCTAGAGCGAGTCGGGAACTCAGCTATTTCCCTGGTTAACCTGTCACATGTGAAGTCAGTTCTTGACAAATTCCAGAATATGTCCTGATGTGGGAAAGGACACTCAGAAAGTTGTATCTTCAGGTTTGGAGCCTCCCATGTGTTGTATATGTTACTGCTTCTTTCTTGTATCCATTGATAAATATGCATAAGCCTAGTGTTGGGTAAGTAAGTAGCATCTTTTTGAAGCAGTGGGAATGATAAAGGTGAAGACACTGGAGCAATGTATCTACTTAACAGCTTTATTGAGATATAAGCGGCATACAAAAAACTGTGTGTGTTTAAAGTTTTGGCAGATGTATGCACTCTAGGAACCGTCCCACAATCAAGATTATGGAAACATCAAATTCGATACTGCTGACCCAAACCATGATAGATGCTATGATTTGGGGTGCTCCTCAAATCTGGGCTCCTCATGTTATGCTGCTGTCTAGGGATCAAGAAAATCCTCAAGAGTTAGTAAGCTCAATTATTATGCAGGGAGTTAAATGGTAGCAAAAATGTTCTTGTTACCCAAGGGAAAGTTGATACTAAGGGGGAAGATTATACAGACGAAGAATGAGGTAGTAATGGACTTATTCGGCTGGGATTGTTTCATTGCTGTTGAAAAGCAGGACGGGAAAGGAAGAAATAGACGAGATCATTAGTGGGTGTTGGTGGCATAGTCTTGTGGCTTGAGAGGTGAAAAACCATCTTAATCTCCAGCTATGACAACCACAAACTTTCAGAAGCCCCTTAAAATTCACTGCATATCACCTAACATGGATGAGCACAAATAATCCGATTATAGAGATCACAATTTGGAATAGAAAATACTTAAAGAGGGACTGAATTCATTCCCTCAGCTAAAACCATAACATTTTTTTAACATCTTTATTGGAGTATAATTGCTCTACAATGGTGTGTTAGTTTCTGTTGTATAACAAAGTGAATCAGCTATACATATACATATATCCCCATATCCCCTCCCTCTTGCATCTCCCTCCCACTCTCCCTATCCCACCCCTCTAGGTGGTCACAAAGCACCGAGCTGATCTCCCTGTGCTATGCAGCTGCTTCCCACTAGCTAGCTATTTTACATTTGGTAGTATATATATGTCCATGCCACTCTCTCACTTCATCCCAGCTTACCCTTCCCCCTCCTGTGTCCTCAAGTCCATTCTCTTGTCTGTGTGTCTGTGTCTTTTTTCCTGTCCTGCCCCTAGGTTCTTCAGAACCTTTTGTTTGTTTGTTTTTAGATTCCATATACATGTGTTAGCATACGGTATTTGTTTTTCTCTTTCTGACTTACTTCACTCTGTATGACAGACTCTAAGTCCATCCACCTCACTACAAATAACTCAATTTTGTTTCTTTTTATGGCTGACTAATATTCCATTGTATATATGTGCCACATCTTCTTTATCAATTCATCTGTCAATGGACACTTAGGTTGCTTCCATAGCCTGCTTATTGTAAATAGAGCCACAATGAACATTGTGGTACATGACTCTTTTTGAATTAAAAACCGTAACATTTAAAAAATAAATTAACTAAGGGTTTAGGATCTGCTCACCCAACCCTCAGGAGAGTAATCCTAGGAACCAGGAAATATGGTAGGTGGAATGGCCTCTGGGTAATAATGAAGATACTTGGAAGCATCGCCCTTGGCACCCAGTGTACCATAATTCCCACAGCGGGTAGTGGAGGCACTTACGGAGCCTCAAGGTAAAACTCAGGGGCTATCAAGATGCTGACAGGTCACACCAATACAAAGGTTCATCCCTAATGTAGAAAACATGACAAGAAAAATTGCTCTCTGGTTGCACTGTCTTTACTGAAATGCATGATTGGGATGGACGCCATGTGTGCATGGAAGATGATGGTCCTACATTCTTCAATTACATGTGTTCCATGTCCACCCTCCACCTGGTTTCAACTGAAATGCTAAATGAGGATCTTTGCAATTCCCAAGCCCCCCGCCCCCGTGGAAAATATTAAACAATACAGAATTCCAGGAGTGCAAGAGGAGATTAATGCTTTAGTTAGCACCAACGGTTGCAGTAGGGATACTGATCTCCATTAATTCTCTTTTTTAACAGCCCTTTCAAGCCAAAAGGCAAAGCAGATGATTTACAGATACTGATAGTGAACTTTCGGGAATTTATCTAGGTAGACTCATCAGTCGCCTCAGATGTGCTGTAGATATGTTTAAAAAACAAAAACAAAAACAAAAACAGAAAACTGCACCAAAAGGCAACAGCCAAAGGAGACTAGTAAGCAAGCAGGGCAGAGTTTGCTCATGCTTTCTTTTCTATTCCTATTTCAGAAGCCAGTCAAGAAGAGTTTGTGTTGATGTGGAACTACCTCTGGGATATTTTAACTGTTTACACAAGGCCATTTAAATTCACCAGTTCACTGTCACAATCTAGGGTGGCTTCATTTGGTCTTAATAACCATTAAGGGTAAGTTGATAACATCAGTGATACATTGTTGCCTCCTCCAGGAAAAAGCACAAGGGTATTTAGAGACTGTGATCATCCATCTTGCCCATAGAACATGGCAGATAAACCCCATTAAAATCCAAGACTTGCCCCAGTCTGAGAATTTGGGGAACAGGCCTCTGAAAGGCTGTCCTCAGAGGGTGAGAAATAATTTATGATCTAATCTCGACCCCACCACTAAACAGCCCAGAGACTGGAAAAACCATCTAAGATATGTATGGCAAAACCCCATCTCCCATTTGGGGATATTGTTAGTTAGTCCTATTCACAAAGTCACCAGAAAGAAATCTGAGATTGAAAGGTGCCCCGACAGAAACAAGCAAATAAAAGATTTATAAAGGGCTGTCAATCAGGCAGTGTCTCTTGAGCCTCATGACCCCAAAGCACAAACAATTGTAGAAGTGTCAGCAACTAGACCACACACAGACTAGAGCCTTTGGCAGAAATCAATATAGCTCCTCAGTGGAGACAGCGGGCATTTTGGACTTGAAAGTGGTCTGATGCAGCTGCTCGATACAGCCCTTTAGAAATGTAATTGTCAGCTGGTTGTTGGTAGAAATCACTCCTACCATATGAAATCTTCACACAATCCTGAAACCACAAATGCCCATCATGACTTGGGTGATCGCTGTCGGAGAAACACTCAAACTGAGGAAGGATCTCCATGACGCTCACTGATGAATGGAAATGGTATACTCCTGAGGACACTTTAGCTGAGGGTTCAAAAGAAGTTCACTTCATTTATGCACAGATTTTTTTCACTGCATTTGGAGCCAATGGTAGAACCCCTCAAGAACCTCTCTGCTGTGACGGCTAGATTGTCTGAACCCTAAAATTCTCCCCTAGCGATGCAAAATGCCTGATGTCTACTGATTGGGTTTCCTAAACTGAAAGTCATGAAGCTGTTTGGAAATCAGTTCTTACATGGTCTACATATGGTGGAAGAAGGGAGAGGCTGAAATGATATTTTGAGAAGTTATCCATTAGGAGGACAAATATTTGCTAATCCAAGTAGGGACACTAGAGGGGGCTCTCTTTCAGGAGACTGGCCAAGGCTGGCAATCAATTTAGAGAGACATGGCAAAGAAATCTGAGAACAGACGGTCTGTATTACTAGACTCACACATCAATCTTGCCAGCAGTTCTGGGAAAGAGTATCTGCCCTTACTCAGGGGACATGTTAGTAATAATGAAATCAGATCTATTTAAGAGACAATGATGCTAGTGGAAAAATGTCACTAAGACTGGGCAGTCCAAAAAGGTAGCTGCAATTGGCTATTGAAATGTGGCTAGACCAAACAAGAGGCATCATACGTGTAAGATACATATGGGATTTCAAAGACGGCACAAAAAAAGAATGTAAAATACCTCATTAATAATTTTATTTTGATTACATGCTGAATAGTTATTTTGGATATATTTGGATAAATATATTATTAAAATAATTATTTTCAACTGTTTAAAAAGCTTTTTTTAGTGTACCTCCAGAAAATGTAAAATTATATATATGGTGTACATTGTATTTCTTCCCAACAGTACTCTTCTAGTTTGCTTATCGTAAATAACCCTGTAATTTGTGGACTTCAGTTGGGCCGAATAATTGAAGGCACACTTGTAGCTTGGATAGGGCTACAGGAAGATCAAGATGTAATATATAAACACAGACACCCAGATTTGGCTACTTCCCTGTGATAACTGGTTCTACACATGCTCAGATCTTGTCACTACAAAACCAAAATATTTACTAATTTGGAAGAGGGGACTTGGAGAGATGTATCTGTCAGGTCCAGGACCTCCTGGACAGTGACTTGGAATATGTATGCATTGTATCTGCTTCGTGTCCTTTGTTAGTTATGGTAAATCTTCACACTAAGACAGACATGTTTCCGGTGGATCCAACTGACAATCTGAGCTTTGTATCTGCACAAAGGTTAGAATGATATTTGTTGTTTTTACCATGTTTTTTTTAGCAAGGTCTGCAAGACAATACTAATGCTAGGTCTTGGAAGACAGCATTATTAGGCCACCTGAAATCTGTTCATCTTCTGCAGTATTTGAACAATCTACAGAACTATGACGTGGGTCTGTACAAAGACCAGCCTTGAACTCATGTGGTTTGTCTGCAGTCACCTCCCAGGACATGACCCAAAATTGTCTACATGACCTCTGATCATACCTCTTGGATTAAGAAACCTAGTTCTCCACATAAGGAAACTGTTTTCCATATAAAAGGAGGACAATTTTTTATTAAACAAATACAAATAAATGAGATCATTTATTAAAATAATAGGACATTTTCTTATGTGGAATAAAAAAAAGTTGATGAAATTATTGTAAAAACTAAAGGATTTCTACACACTATGTTGTGTACCAGGAACTAACATAGGATGGTAGGTCAATTATAGTTCAGAAACAAACTCATAGAAAAACAGATCAGATTTGTGGTTACCAGAGGCAGGGGGTGAGGAAGGGGCAATTGGATGAAGTCAGTAGAAAGGTACAAACTTCCAGGTGTAAGATAAGTAAGTATGAGGCATGTAATGTACAACATGACAAATACAATTAACACTGCTGTATATTATATATGGAAGTTGTTAAGACAGTAAATTCTAAGAGCTCTCATCACAAGGAAATTTTTTTTCTATTTCTTTCATTTTGTATCTATATGAGATGATGGATGTTCACTAAACTTATTGTGATAATTATTTCATGATGTATGTAAGTTAAATCATCAGGCTGCACACAAACTTCTATTCAGTACTGTGCTGTATGTCAATTACATCTCAATAAAACTGGAAGAAAAAGTAAAAATAAATTAAAACAGGGATATTTCTTTAAAAAAAAAAAAAAACCGAAGGATTTCTAGATAGGTTTCCTCAGAAAGGCAAGGAGGGAAGGACCTGGCCTGCTTAGAAAAACACAGGCTTTACTCTCACTATCATAATAGGAAAAGCAGACTTTGAGAATAAATAAAATACAAAAAATTGTTTTTTTTAAGAAGAATAAATTAGAGAAAGAATAATGTAACTTAGGAGAAACTTTAGACCTTAAAAACCAAGATAGACAGAAAAGGGGAAAAAAGATGTAACTGGGTCCATATGCTCACAAAAATATGTAATAAAAGTAGAGCATGTCCTATATTTTCTAACAAAAAAAAATTCAGGTGGACACAACGGAAATACAACAGAGAAAGGGAGGCTGTCTCAAAAATCAGAATAGATCAACACCTCCTCAATTAAAGGCCAGAACCCAAGAAGCCACTGAAAGGAGGTCTCAACTCTATAAAGAGAGAATCTCAAAATATTAGAAAGATTTTAACAAGTGGTTACAGGAACTTTAGACAGATATGAGAGTAAGATCCATATGCAGATATTATTATGTAATGTTAGAGCAATGTATTATTTATAAGTAGAGATTGATATATTACTTGTTCCTAAATATACTCAAGAATTGGTAAATTAGGATTTTGAGAGAAAACACAGCAAAGATGAGACATTTATGGGGTGTCAGCCAGGGCAATCATAGACCCAGTCAAGATTTGTGCTGATGCTGCTCTAACAGGACGTCACTTGGATGGGATTATTTATATCGACAGGATGAAGATGGTCAAGATTTATGGGACTTTATGTCAATTGTAAAAGCTTACTTTGTAGCTCTGGGGTTTTTAAATGTCATACCACTATCAAAACTTTATCTAAAGGAAGAAGTCAGGGAAAACTCTGGTCCAGAAGCAAAGAAAAGAAAGGGAAGAAAGGGACTCAGTTCCAGCAAACATTATTAGACCTTTATGTAATATTTACTATAAAGAGCAAAACTGGAACACAGGTTGAATTGTTTAGACCACAACAGCATTCTAGAAAATATTCTTGAAACGGAGAAGGAAGGAAGGAAGTGTTGGGGGGGAGAAAGCAATACAGCCAGGGTGATATTCAAACTATTTAGCAACCAGTCAGAAAGACACTAGTTTTGATTTCACATTAAGATTAAGCACTGGCCAAGAAAACAGGCAACATACTCTGACCACAGCAATAAACAAGCCTGTGTCTGTGCAATCAGCTGAGAATAGGCATGCCCTTCAGGTAAAAAATAAACATAATGAAATTAGAACAAATTAATAATATTTCTTGAATTAGGACACATACACACACTTACACTGAGATTGATAATTAGAAAAATTTGCAAAAACTAGTTATAAAAAAAATGAGGAGATGAAACGCCAAGATGTGAAAAATATTCAAGCTGCAAGGGAAAAAAATAAAGAAATTTTACAAGTGTCCAATCATGAAAACTAGGTTAAGTTAATTGAATGCAAATCAGAATAGTTTTAATTTCCTCACTAAAACAGAAGACTTTGAATAATTGACAGAAACATCAGAGAAGAAGACATGCTAAAGTTATAAATGGATATAATTTCAATGTTAAATCATAATGGAGATCTAAAATAAATTATTAATTGATGTGTGACTGATTTTAAGGCACATGTACTACTTGTTACCTCTGACCAGTGTAATTAGGGAGAATGTAAAAGACGACTTCCAATTTTTATATTTTGCATTTTTTTACAATGATGTTAGAGAATGCAAGGTAAATATATATGTTGCTCTATAAAAACAACCAAGAATTTGAAATTAAAATAAGAATAATAATACACCTAACTATAGCATCAAGGCCACAAAATAATTAGGAATGGATTTAAAATTGGTAAAAGATATGTACTTTGAAAACTAGAAAAAGAACAAAGCATAAAAAAATTAACGGAGATGAAAATAAATGGAGGTATATAATGTTCTTGTGAATCAGAAGGCTTAGTATTGTTAAGAACTGATTTCTCTATAACTGATCTTTATATTCAGTACAATCCCAGACAAAAAACCAGGCTTTTTAATAGAAATTGATGAGCTAATTCTAAAATTTATATGGATATTCAAGAGACTTCAAAAGCCAAAAAACACTTTTGAAAAATAAGAACAAAGTGAGAGGACTCATACTATCTAATTTCAAGATTTCTTCTAAAGCTTGTCTAATTAAGATGGTGTAGTATTCTTATGAAGATAGAAAAGTAGATCAATGGAAGAAAACAGAGTGCCTAGTAGACTCATATGTATAACAAGAACAGATTTTCCACAAAGTTGCCAAAGTCAGTCAATGGGGAAAGATTTTCTTTCAACAAACAATGTTAGAATAACTGGATATCCATATTAAAAAATAAAAGAACTTTGTCCCTTTCTGGATATGCACAAAATTAAATCAAAATGAATATAGTTGAATACTTACAAGATGAAATTATGAAACTTTTAGGAAAATATCTTTATAACATTCACAAACTCAATGAATTTTATATAGAACCACATTATTAAGAAACGATATTGAAAGACATGAATAAACAAATGAATCATAAAATTAAAAATTAAATTTCATCAAAATTTTGTCTTCAATAATAAAAATTATATAATTGGACTCATATCAAGAACAGATAAATAACCCTAACAACTCAATATCAAGACAAACAAGCTAACTTTAAAATGTGCAAAATATATGAAGAAATCATTCACAAGACATAAATAGCTAATGAACGCATGAAAAATTATCAATATAATTAGTCATCAAGAAAATGCATATTAATATACTAAAAATTCTCTAGGAGAGCTGAAATTTAGAAGGCTGGCAATAGGAAGCTTTTGCAAGCATGTGGGGCAACTGGAAATCTTGAATATTTCCTCTGGGGATACAAAATTGGATAACTATTTTGGAAAACAGTTTGGCTTGCCAGTTCCTTACACATATGCTTACTACATGCCTCAACAGTTTTATTTCTAGGAATTTACCCAATAAAAATGAAACATATGTCTACACAAAGACTTCTACATAATTTTCAGCAGCTTTATTCATAATTGACCAAAACTGGAAACACTTCAAATGTCCTTCAACTAGTAAATGGATAAATAAATTATGGTATATCTATGCACAGAATACTATTCAGCAATACAAAGGAATGGGCAACTGATACATAAAATAACATGGGTCAATCTCAAAAGCATTATGCTGGAAAAAAGAAGGTACACACCAAAGAAGTCCCTATTTTATTATTCTATTTATATAAAAATGTAGAATAAGATAAACTAACCTATAGTAACAGCAAGAAGATCAGAGCTTGCCTACAGCCAGGAGTTAAGAGGGTGACTTATAAGTGGCAATAAAAAGCATTCTAAGGTGTTAGAAATGTTCTGTATTTTGATTGTGATGATGACTATATGGGTGTACACTTTGTCAAAACTCCTCTAGCTGTATATTTTAAATTAGTGCATTTCATTTTATGTAGACTATGTATCAATCAACTTAGTTTAAAAATACAGATGGTAAAGATAGTAGATGCTCTATCAAAGGGATTGGATAGAGGAAATAGCTCCTTCCCCCGTCCTGCAACATCAAGAGGAAAAGAGACCCTACCTTTAGTGCATAAACTGCTTCAGACCATAAACTGCTTCAGACCTATTGGAAATATTTGAGAATGAGAATCTGAGGAAATCTTTGACTTTCTGATAATAAGACAAGTGTATCTTTATGCTTAGAGAAACTAGCTATAAATCTATGCTTAGAGAAACTAGCTATAAATTTAATATCAGATGGAACAGCATAGAGAAACTAGCTATAAATCTAATATCAGATGGAACAGCATCACCAAATCTTAGTACATTAAGAAATTGTTAAAGTCATAGATTTCTTCTTTTCTCTTACTTGTTAATAGTATGTTTGCTCATAGAAAACATTCTCTGTAAATTGCGTTTCAATTTGAACCTGGTGTTTCCTAGGTCAAGTGCATTGGCATTCTGAGGTGAAGCTTCCTGTCCTTTCCCTAGTGGTGCCAAGTTATTTCATGCCTCAGTTCTTTGCATTTGTGTTGCTTTCCGGGCCTGGAATTTTGTTCCCTGCTGTCTGTTGGCTGGCTCCTACTCAATCTTCCAGACCCAATGTAAAAGCTACTTCTTAGAATCACCATTCTGTTTCACTGAGGTGGTCTTTTTTAAACTTTCTCATTGCACCACATTCTACTCCTTCAAAACATTTGGATCTTATGTATTAATAAATAAGATTTTTTGCTTTCTATCTGTTCTCCCTCTATGCTACGTTCTATGACCCCATTCCTTTCAGTACATAGAAATGCTGTTGATTATTGGAATCGTTCAGTGCTTTTGGATCCTAGAGATGATTAAAGTAGAGTCAAGGTTTTCATACAAAGACAATGTACCATTTTTAAATATGTGCTTTATGTAATCACTTGGTACTGTGACTTAATCTGAAGTAAACCGGGAGGATTCTGAAGGCAGGACTAATATTGTGAACTTTACATTTCTTGTTCCTAAAAGAGTTCTGGAGAAAACAAACAAACAAAAAACAGTAACAGCAACAACAAACCATCAAACAAACAAAAATAAAACAACAAAAACTAATTGGTCATCTTTGGAGGATGATAAGGAAACATTCTTTTTTTTTTTTTAACACCAATAGAGGCCAATATATGTGAAGAAAAAACTTACGTATTTGAAAAGAGGGGTACTTCAACAATAACAGTTGAAGAAATCAATATCCCCAAATGAAGAGAAAAACTAGTCAAATTAAAACTACAATGACATAAAATAACAAATGTTGGCAAGAATGTGGACAAATTAGAATCTTGATACGTTCCTGGTAAAATGTAAAATGGTACATAGATGTTCTAGAATTAGTAGTGATGGTTGACAGATTTATAAATATGCTTAAAATCACTGAATTATATACCTTAAAGGGTGGCTTTGATGGTAATGTGAATTATGTATGCTAATAAAAATGAAGGGAACTAAAAAGTGAATCAAAACCATGATACTTCAATATTTTTAACTTAAAACTCAAAAATAAATATGTATTTATTCCTAATGTTTACAAAGAGAAATGAGTGAATATAATCCAGTGATTGTCCTTCTGTGTAATTTTCTCACAATCCAAACCCATAATGCATCTTTTTAGAAACTTAGTTTGAGGTTATTTAAAATTGAGTGAGAAATTAAACATATTTTTTGGATCATTCTGAGGGCAGAATCTGTCTAAATATTTTCCCAATCTTTTACAGTTACCTCATCAACACCTAATGTGACAGCTATTTTAAAGCTACTCTTCTTTACTGAGTCTTTCTAAAGCCTTTAATTTAGCTAAAATTTAACCCCTAACTTTCTCTACTTTTAACTTATATTTCAACAGGTTTTTTTTGGTATTTCATTAAAACATAAAGAGAGAAATAGCTACAAGTGACAAAGGTAGTTTTGAAAGGAATATAACTGATTCTTGACAAGCATGCAATTCAGCTGGTATAAACAGAAAGGTGAGGGCAGGCAAAAGTAGCAATGCCATGGCTACAAGCCAACAGGTGGCACAAAATAAACAGTGGAGATTCCAGTTAGTTCCAGGACAATGGTAAATGGAAATTACCTAAAATAATTTCTACTATACTTAAACCTGATATTCCCAATATATGGGAAGGTCATTGCATGCACACGCAGAATAGCAAGGGCAAGAGGATAGACTTTTGGAAACATAAATGAAGAAATTTGACTAGTATTTATACACTCATGCATGAATCTGTGCCCTTAGTTGAAAATATTCTTCAGTCTAGTTTTTAGGACATTTACTGCAAAGACATGGTGATAACCAAAATTTGATGAATATGAGCATCTTCTCACATTAGAATCTCACCTCTCTGTCTTTACTCTGTATGGATTTCTAATTACTGACTTGGAGAAGATGACATGGACTGGGTTCAAATCCTTTTTACTCTCTAACTTGGGAAATGGCTTTCCTCATCTTTAAAGTGGCTATAATGATGGATGTGTTAAGCAGAACAGTGGGTGCCAAAGTTTCCAACACCCTAATCTCCTATGAACATGGTATCTTACTTTGCAAAAGGGACTTGGGAGGTGTGAGTAAGGTTAAGAACTCTGAGATGGAAGATCATCCTGGATTATTAAAATGAATCCAATCTAATCACATGGGTTCCTCAAAGTAGAAGAACAGGCAGATGAGTGTGTCAAAGAGATGCAAGATGAGAACTTGACCATCTCTAACTGGCTTTAAAGACAGAGGAAGAGGCCATGGGCCAAAGAATGTGGCAGCCTCTAGAAACAGAGAATGACCCCCAGCCAATAGCCAGCAAGGCAACGGGGACCTCAGCCCCACAACCATATACAACTGAATTCTGCCAATAGTATGAATGTATTAAAAAAAGAAAAATACATTCTCCCATAGAGTTTCCAGAGAGAAACATAGCCCAGGAAAACCTGCACTGGACCCCTGAACTAGAGAACCATACAATAAATGTGTGTTGTTTTAAGCTGCAAAATTTTGTGTTAGTTTGTTATGGCAGCAATAGAAAACTAATAAGATAGACTCATAGAGTTGTGATCAATTTAAAATTAGATAGTCCATTTAAAAAGCAAGCTTGTATAGAGCTTATCACTTAGTTGTTAATAGTTTTAGCATCACTATTTTTGTTATCATTAGTATCACAGCACTTACAATACTTGATGAAATTTTTATGGCTATCTTTTAAAAACAGATTGTATGCCTCTTTGTGGCGATCGTCATTCTAATTTATCTTGGAATACTCAGTTCTAGCAAGATGCCACACCATCGTGGGTGCTTAAATTCTTTTGTGTGTGTGATATAAAAAGAAAGAAAAAGAATTCAAAGTGCTAGAGTCTGCATTTCAAACACTTTGGAATTAAAATGAAAGTAAACTTATCTGTTGTAAGTGAGACTTAAATAGGCTAGGACGTGACCAGTAAAGATTGAGGAATGGAAAACACCCATAAGATTAAATGTTCTGCCCCATTGCTGACTGGGTTTTGACATGGTTGTTGTTAGAGATGATTTGTATGAATGACAAAACGTGTGGAACCAAAACGTAGATCTACATTCATTGCTGATGCGACTGTGGCATCAGAAGTATTAGGAGTTTTTATTTCCCTCAGATTCTGCTCAATAAGGCTTAGTAGAAAAGATGAACAACCAACAGTAGGAACAGCTCTGTGATCTCTATAAATTTCTGGCCAGTCAGTATTCAAATTGTTCCAAATTGATGCCTGTTTGTGTTACTGTATGCACAGAATACTCATCAGGGATTATACCAAAGGATATTAGAATAGAAAGAGGCTTCAAGAAGTTGAATTTAATTACTAGAAACCTTGTCACCAAGACAGATTTTTTTTCTCCTAAGCTTCTATTCTCCTTGCTCACAATGACATCCCCAGAGCTTCCGGGGCACAATTTTTACTGCCTTGGAAAATGTTGTTGCATTTTCTATGAATCAATTAGGTTTGGATAATTACTTAGTTGAAGTTTACAAACAAAGCTTTTTACATATCAAAAAGAAACATATAAGGCAGGTAAAGACAAGAAAGATATAAAATATCATTGTTTCATGTTAGGTATCACTCTATTCTTAAATGCTTGAGAGTAGGTAGGAGAAACATAATCTCACAGGAATGGGAATTATCTTCATCTCTCTGTGACGGCATGACCCCCACCTCCTGGTACTTATACATCATCTCCTCTCCTTGCATGTGGAACAGACTTGTGACTTCCTTCTAAACTTTAGAATCAGCAAAGGTGACAGGCTATGTCATAAGATTGCAAAAATTGTCTTGCTAGAAGACATTTCCTCCTTTTCAGCCTTTGAGGAAGCCAGCTGCCATGCTGTGAGCTGGCCTGTAGGAAGCACCATGTGACAAGCACCTGAAGGTGACCTTTGTCCATTAGCCAGCAAAAATTGCAACCCTCAGTTTGATAACTTGCAAAGGGACTAAATTCTGCCAACAACCACATGAGCTTGAAATGTGATCCTTCCCCAGTTGAGCCTCAGATGAGACTGACACCATGGCTCACAGATTGACTGCATTTAAATGGAGGATCCAACTAAGCCATTTCTGGACTCATAACACAGAAAACATGAGGTAATAAATGTATGTTGTTTTAAGCAATAGCTAACAAATATACTAGGTTTCAAAGCCAACCTTTTACCTGTGAAGGCTGAGAAAAGTTGCCTACTATTAGGTGTTATCTCTTATTTCCTCATTAAATGCTAAACCAGAACACGGTATCTGTTGACTCATTATAATACTACATACATCAAACTGGCTGATAAGTGGAAGCCAGCCTTGTATTCAACTTCAATACCTGCATTATTTAATTTGTTGTAAAGAGTTCTCATCTCTTTCTTCTTGTCTTACCTATATCTAATCCCCAAGTCAGGCCAGTTCATGTCCCCAGTATTTCTAAAACTCTTCTGGTTCTTTTCATTCATAGTCCCAGGTCCTGATTCAGGTACCAATATCTCCCACCTCTTGAATGTGTCAATTTCCTTCTGGTCCAACCACCACCTCACCTTCACTGCTGTTTCCTCCCTTCATTTCACCTGTAGCCTGAGCAATATCTCCTATATAAACATGTGATTATGTCAACTAGATTCTTTAAATCCTTTCCAAAGCTTTTGAACAAAGGCTAAACTCCTCAGTATAATTCATATTATGCCCCAGATTTCATTTATTTTATACACCTAGCTAATAAAGCACATTCTGCTTTCCTAAGGGTAAGATTGTGTGTGTCTTATCATTTTATTCTCAGCATCCTACATGTTTGATTCAAGCCTGAAACAAATTTGGCAGTTAATATTTGTTGAAGGAATACATGAAACAATAAATAACATATTTGTAAAAGTTCAGATCTCATGTTAAGTGTTCTTACCCCCCCCACACACACACACGAAAGCTAAGCAATACAAAAAATCTTTTGGAAGTGATGGTTATGTTTACTACCTTGATTGTAGTGATGGTATAATGAGTATATGTATATACTCAAACTTGTCAAAATGTATATGTTAAATATGTGCAATTTTTTGTACATTAAGTATACTTCATAAGGCTGAAAATAATTTTAAAGGATTAAAAAGTTTAAAAAATTAAAGGTACTTCTTTAAAAACTAGATCTCATGCATGTTGTGCATTTTCTGAAATTGGTATTTATTCATTATTAAACCTTCTTCTGCAACAACCAAAAGGCATCTGTGTCTACACAGCTGATACTCAGGTATTTATATATGTGCACTTGTATCTCCTTACATACATGCCCCGATGGGAAGGAGAAGAGGTGAGAGGAAGCAGAGCACAGATACAGCCAGGTAGTAACTACCATTGAGTGAGATAATGATAGTGTCTGTACTCTGTAGGACTCTGTAGGACTCTGTACTGCATAGTTTGAAATAATAGTTAGCTTCCCAGTGGCCACAGACAATTCAAAAAGCACATGTTTTATACATATATTGCCAAGTAAATGCAAAGCTCTGAGAGTTATCTACATAGCTCTCATTTTAACAGAAAACCTTTGGCCAACACAACAGAAAGAGATTGGAGAGCCACCCAATGGCAGTTGACTAACTAGTCATGAATTTGCCACTCCCCATGGTCTGCACTGTTTGTAACTTTGGCCACAGATAATATATTTACAGACACTGCATGCAGATATGAACACACACGTCTCTTTGGCCGTTTCCATATAGTGAGTGATTAAATTGTACCAAAGAATTTATTCAAACATTTTTGTTCAGACTTTTCCCCGTCTTTCCACCACTCTGAATGACACACAAAGAAAATGAAATGAATAAGTCACTGATCTGCATGAGAGTAAAAAGCATTTCCAGCAAAGGTTAAAAAACAGGGCTTTTTTGCAGGCCATGGATGGAATTTAGGCAGAGAGAATGCTGGCAGAGTGGTGACTCCACATTCCTCATAGCTGGTGTTCATTTAAAGTAATAGGCTCTGTACAACTTTTTCTGCGCTGGTAGTTTGAGAAGACTTGAAAAGCCATTGAGTGATTCTCTCCAGAGCCCAGCCATCAGTCACTTAAAGCATGAAAATTGAGAGTATCTGAAAGCAAGTGGCCTCATTATTTCCTTTCATGGCTCCATTTGTGCTATCCAGTATGGTAGCCTCTGCATTTGTCTCCTGAGGGTATGAAATGTGGCTAATCTAAATTAAGATGTGCTATTAATGGAAAATACACACTGAATTTTGAACACTTAATGAGTTTAAAAGAACGTAAAATCTCATTAATAAATTTTACATGTTTATTACATCTTGAAGTAACATTGTGGATATCTTGGGTTAAATAAAATACAGTTGGCCCCTGAATCTGTGGACATGGAACTTGCAGATACAGAGGGCTGACTATACTCTGCCACTTTACGTAAGGGATTTGAGCATCCCTGGATTTGGGCATTGGGTTAGGGGTGGGGGGAGGGGGTTCTAGGACAAATACCCTACAGATACCAAGGATGACTACACATTATTAAAGTCAATCTCACCTGTTTCTTTTTAGTTTAAATGTGGTTACCAAAAATTTCTAATTATATATGTGGCTCACATTGTATTTCTTTTGTTCTGGGCTGCTCTATGTAGTACTAACTTCAGTAGTGAAAAGGCAGAAGTGAACAGTGCTTCTCTCAACTTTCTTACATTTCCCATGGACAGGGAATCCACCTCCTCTGGACTTCACAAACTCTTATTCAGGCCCAAGGCTATGGAGTGAATGGTGAGCCTTTTTAAGTGCTTCCTAGTTCCTTTAAAAAGTAGTAGTGTATCCCTTTATTTATAATTTTTAGCTCTTTGCTCTAACACTACTATTACTTATCTTGCAAAACACAAGCTGTAGCTAGTATTTGTTGGGTCTATTTTCTGATCATCAACTTGCATGTGCATAAGTCCACCGTGCTGTAGTATCTCGTCATATTGTTGCTTTATCAATAAAACTTTTTGGTTGCAAACAAAAGAAATCAACTTTGAATAACCTAAGTAGAAAAAGACTGCATTGGAAGGATATGTGCAAACCATGCCTCGGAGGTGGGAGAATAAGGCTCAGTAAACTAGCAGAAACTGAGAGGGGGGCAGGCAGTGGGAAACACAATCAAGCCCACAGCTTGTGTTCTGACACCCCGTCCACTAAATAAATAATTAGTGATGTCAATGTTTCTACTGTCCCTGTACTTATTTATCTTCCTCAAGTCTTAGGTGGGAGCATTTGATTGATGGAGCCCAGTAATCCATGCCCGTTCCCTTCCCCACCACAAGAGGCTTAACTTGACCTCTTGCATGTTAGGAGGTCCCTCCTCCCACACCAAGACTCACGCACGCAAGCGGGCCTGCCACAAATTTGAGAGAGCTGTTCAGAATCTGGGTAACTTTAAAATGACAACTATCCCTATAAATCCTTCCAGAAAGATCACTTCTGCAGTCTATCACAGTGGATAGTAAGTCTGGCAATAGAGTTGACACAAAACTTTGAACTTTATATTTTTAGTGAAAAAAATGCTAGTGTATTACAAACAGCATGGTCTTAAATGCATCAGTATATAAAGATACACTTTGTGATGTAACAAAAATTTCCTGTGCTTTCCAAAATTAAATTGGCCCTCTCAATGTGTCTCTAATGAGGATTGAACCTTAGCTTCAGAGCCTTTCTGTTTTTTCTTTTTCAATCTACAGACATGTATTGACCTATTAGTCTTAGTTCAGCCTCTAAGAATGAAGGATCAAGGAGCAGTAGATAATTGCATATAGACATTTCCATTAAAGGGGACGAGGTAGGTCTTTTTGCAGTTGTTAATTGTCTGTTGACTCTCACTATGAGAGTAACTCTTTATATTCCTGATTTTATATAGAGCTATGACTACAACTAGCTATTCATAGCTTGGGGTACTCATTTAATTGAAATTATCAAATTGAAAAGTCTCCTTTTACTTAAAAACTTATACCCATTAAAGCAATCCATATGCATCTAAAAAAATAAATAGGACTTATCATGTAAAGCAAAACTCGTCTAACCTGTAATTTCTTGCCCTTAGTCCCGCTGATTTTAACTATTTTTTGTTTCAGTTATGGAGGTTTTGTTTCAACTCTGGAGGTTATCCATACAACTTTAAATAAAATATTCATACTATAATTTAAGTCTGTCATACGGAGTGAAGTAAGTCAGAAAGAGAAAAATAAATATCGTATATTAACGCATATACCATATGCGTTAGACACAGATGCAGAGAACAAATGTATGGACACTGAGGGGGGAAAAGGGGGGTGGGATGAATCGGGAGATGGGGAATGACATACATACACTATTGATACTATGTATAAAATAGATAACTAATGAGAACCTACTGTATAGCACAGAGAACTCTACACAATGCTCTGCGGTGACCTAAATGGGAAGGAAATCCAAAAAAGAGGGGATATATGTATATGTATAGCTGATTCACTTTGCTGTACAGCAGAAACTGACACAACATTGTAGAGCAACTATACTCCAACAAAAATTTTTAAAAAATCTATTATTTGTACCCAAGGCACTGAATGACAACATTCCCACTTCTCATTTCACAGTCTATTGATTTCATAACACCACAAACAATTGTAATTGGTAAAGACAGAAAAGGAATTAGAGGACACACAATGGAGAGTAAAATACACTGAACCAGAGGTTTCCAGGGACCATATTTGTGACTGGTTTTGCCTTACTCCGTCTCTTAATGCAAGGGAAAAATTGGGGGTAAATTGTCAAAGATACCTGGACTTTTATTATTGAGCCCTCGTATGGGAAGGCAGAGAGCCACGCCCTTCTTCCCAGACCCATGATGTGGAGGCCTGAGCTTAGGTGTGGGCCAGCGGGGCGGGGGTGTTTTGGGCTCTCCCTGCAAAACCACCCGAGCAAGAACCCCTCTCTCCTCAAACCGGGTATCCTCTGTGTTAGGTGTGTTGATAGCTCAGCAGCCAGAAAGCAGCTGCTATTTGCAGCTCTTTTGTTTTCTTTTAAAGAACTCAAGCCAAGAGCAAAATGTTAAGGAAGCAGAATATTTATTTCTGGCATTTGTTTATTCAGGGCTTTAATGTCATAAGTTAGAAGAATCTGAACGTCAGGACATACCAAGCACCATGGCGTGTGTGTCAAAAATCAAAGCAAGGG